>NC_134042.1:5432284-6072998 GCF_965140245.1 Athene noctua | reverse complement strand
TCTTAATACCATCCAGGACTTTAACACCATTTTCCTTTGATCCATTATTTATACTTGATCTGAAAAAAAAAAAAAAAAAAAAAGTAGGAGAGTAAAATTAATGTTTTCAAAAGGCCTAATATCATCTGTTTTTAATGTTAAGATGATTATGACAACAAGCTAGAGATTTGGACGAAAATCTGGTTTTGAGGTTACTCCTCTTAAATTAGATCTTCTATTTTACCAAAAAACCTCATCCTTGATTCACAGATAGGAGCTTAGCCACCCAGGAATGGATCAGTCTGTCCACTGTTTATTTCTTGCAGTTTCTTGCAGTTCCTCACAGTGACATCAGCTACTCGAGAACTGAGGAGGAAACATCTACACATTAAAAAAAAAAAAAAAAAAAATCACAGGGCATGAAAATACTAAATGATCCCCTTGTTTTCTTATCAGCTTCTCTGTCAGGATTGCAAGATGTTTAAAAAAACACCCAAATCAATTTATTTTAGAAGCATCCTTCTATTCTTATGGTCTGCTTAAAAAATACTCACAGAAATTTCTAGGTATCTCAGAAAAATGTCTAAAATTTCACTTTCAATTTTTCACATGTATCTGTATCTGTAAATCGTATTTTTTGCAGTTTACATAAGTTGAGTTCTGATCTTATTTTATTATTAGCTGTTGCTAAACAGCTTTTTTAATTGCAATTAATTTAAATTAGAAATCTTTGTGCTTTACAATGGAGTACTGATGTGGAAGATACTACTCAGGGCAGACAGTTTTCTAAAGTGAATTATATTTTTCAGTTTCCAGTTTCAGAAATTACAGAAGAGATAAACAGACATTTCAGACGCTGAAAAGCAGGTGCTTTCAACATGATTAGGCATTCAGAAATCAACTTATTAATAATCATTAGTTATTATAGACAGTTAAACAGAAAGTTTAATAACAAAGTACTTCTCATCAGAAGACAGCATAGGTGCTTATTTGTAAGCAAGTCTGTAACAAGATACATCTTTAGTCACAACTTTTAAAAGAATCCAAATAGATTACACTGAATTAGAAAGAAATTAATTAAGAAGAGTCAAGCCTGAATCCTTCTCTCTTGCTTCAGTAACCTGGTATCACTACTTTTTATATTTTTCTTCCATTCAAAAAGCTATTTTAAGTGTCTATTATTTTAAATAGACCTAATTTCAATTTTAATGTTTGCAGCCACATATGTGTCTCACAAAATATAGGAAAAATAGAAATACAGAAAAAAAAAAAAAAGATTATAGAATTGTCCTAGTCATTCTATTCCTATTTTGCTTCTGCATAGTCTCAGATTCTCTTCCACTGGTATTTAAAGTGAATGTAAAAAACTTTTTTCAATTTCAGGTAAAAAGAAGCAAAGTTTTTTGGTTTTGTTTTTGTTTTTGTTTTTTTTTTTCCTGTGCTGATCCAGACCCAAGGTCTGTTTGTAGGAGTGCGTGCGTGTGCATGTGTGTGTAATGTCAAAAAAATCCAATATCCACTATCTGATGTTTCAGATAAAGCTGTAAGACATCCACATCCACTCTTGCTTTTCTTTTTAGTAGTTAGAAATTTGCTACATGAGAGGTTATCCTAAAATTTAGTATTTCTTCTACATTTTAAAATGATTCTTATAATTCAGTATAACTTTGACTTTCTTAAAACCTTCTTGACCCCAGACCTTCCCATTGGCAATGAGTACCACAGCTTAACCCTTTAGTATTGAAATAAGAATTTTTAAAAATTATTTTGAAATATTAATTTTCTCCACTCTTATTTGAAGACTTCAAGACATTTCTATAACTTTAATTTCCCTTTTTCTACAGAGATAAGGATATGTGATCATTTGCCAAACTTTACTATAGTCAGGGTTAATGGTGGAAAGAACTACTTTCTAGTTTGCTGAGGTGAATATGAATATTTGCACAAAAATGAATCTCTTTAATCCTATAGTTATGTAAAATTTAAACATGATTTTAGACCCTTTAAGTGTTCTTTTTTTTGTGCTAACTTTGCCAATGCATTTTGATTTCCATGGGTGTCTAAGAGATCCTTAAAATTACTGGATTTAGTAGAAATACATTCCAGAAGTGAGCTGCTTGTTTGTTCCTCTATCTAGAAATATTATTATCACTGTGTACAATTTCTGAACATTTTAAACACCTCGTAATTATCAAATGACTTTTAAAAAATTTTTTAAAAATCTATCATTATTGGTGTGAAGAAAATGTATTTCTGGTATTGACACTTATGAGAAAAAATTGTAAAGCATTTCACAAACAAACAAGCAGAATCACCTCATTTTTAGTGTATTTTATGTAGAGATAACATCTGCAGATTACTTTGTGAAAGAGACAAAGTGCAGAGTGCTAGACACTCAGCTGGAGATGGACAACCTTCAAAAGAGACATAAGTCAGTATGAAAAAATCTGTTAGCTGTTATCAGTAGGGAAATGTTGTTAGTGTCTGTATGCTTCTGAGGCTCACAGTCTAGACGTGGCACTTTTGAATCTGTGTTTCAATATTGCTATTTTCCCATTAATGTTAGTTAGCATATTGGTCCCAAAAGCAGACAAATTCCAGTCCTTTCTCAAATACCTATCATCAGACTAGTTTATAATAAATATTGATCAAAATAAGAAGCTCAGAGCTTTCTACTCCCATGAAAGGTCCCCGTTCCTCAGGTGTAGGCCCACATATTCATCTGCTGACTCTCAGAAAGACAGTGAAATCTTAATTACCCCATTCATCCTTGGAACAGTTTCAGTATGAGGGACCAGAAGACATCCACTTACTGTTTGGGAGACTGCTAGCTGGACTAAAAAGTGCATGAGAAAACATTCTCAGAAAACATTTTGCCAGATGATCATGCTCTGGTGTCCTGGCTCTGTTGGCTGTTCCAGCATGCGTATAGGTCTCAGTGTCTGGGGACTGCAGTGATGGGAAGCTAAAGGCCGAAGGATTGTGGGTGCTTCTAGACAACGGCTGGGCACAGGACTTTAAGGTCAATGTTGTGGTGGAAAGGCATCCATTTATATACAAAACTGTATGTAAAACGATGAACTGCTTTTGTGCTCCTATAATTGTCTTTGACTTAAACAATATCTCCTGACTACATGATTAAGTTGGAATAAATACTACTAATGATAAATGAATACTAATGATAAATAAAAAAACTACTGAATGTCACAAAATTATATAAAGCCTGACATAAAATTTGCTACAAGCACTGGTGACTTATTAGAACTGCAGTTTAGCATCTGCTGATATGTAATTTATGAACTAGAACAGTCTGAGAACAGTAAATTAGAGAATTCACAGTAGATTGATGAGAGGTCAGAGTTTTTACATCTTCCATTAGGGATGCTTTGTTCATCACGGTTTATCAGGTGTTGAAACTTTGGCAGAACTGGCCTTCAAAAGAACAAAGGTGACTAGCTCTTGGGTTTGGGCAGTACTGTTTGATATCTGCTTTGATATAACTAATATGTTATGAAGTCTGGTTCTTATTATGTTATCTCCAAGTTTGAATGCATAGAATGGTGGATGACCATTTTGAGTCATCCCAGATTTTGTGGCTAGACTCACATTTACATAAAACATTCACATTTACATAAAACCCAGCCTTACATTTTGTATCATGCATCCTCATACCTTTCATATCCTCAGGTGTGAAACAGAAACACATGTATGCTTTGAAAAATAGTCTGTGAAAGTGGTGGCATTTGTATCATGCAAAGGACTCAGGAGATGTAGTATCACCTTTGATGAGTCCGAATCAATGTGATAAAATTAAAACAACAGTGCCTTTTTCCAATTAAAAAAGCCTGAGGTAAGTTGAACCTTTAATGGCCCTGTAAATGAGGCTATGGAAGTCCTCAGGGCTTCTTAAACAAGGTTCTTCCTTAGCCTCTTCCAGCTGGGTAAGATAAATACCAAATGTAACTTGCTTTGTGATTTTCTCAAATCTGTTTTCTTTCTACACTCTATACCATTTTATCTTTTCTCTTCCTACCCTTGAGTCCTTGAATTGTTCCAGTGTGCAATGATTCTCTCACAGACTGGCACCAATATATCATGAATTCTGCAATTGCTGTTTGCTTCAACAAAGCCTGCTAATCATTTCTGATTTTTGGTCATAAGTCACTCAATTTTTCCACTTTGTATTCCAAGAGCAATTTTGGTGTTAAAAATCTAAAGCATAAGAAAAGTGGAGTTTAAGTACTTTCGGTAAGGTACTCAATAAAAAACCAAAATATATCAGATGAATAAAAGTAGAAAGGGTAAATATGTTTCACATGCAAGCCAAGGGTAGCAGAATTACTCCAGTAAGAAAATTACTTTGGTAATTGTTTGAAATATTTCTGTGGAGCACAGTAGTGTATCATGCTATAAAACGACATAGCCAGGGGGGAAAAAAAAAAAAAAATCCATATAAGGAAAATATTCTCCAGAAAGAATAGAACAATTATGGAGCAATATATGATTTTTCGCTTGAGTCTACAGTCTACAGAGAAGATGACGGACTGATATTTTCATATTGTTGTAAGAATTTTCCCCTTGAAAGCTCTTTAGAAGTATTCACAGGGGGTTCTATGCCTGGACATCCAGCTAAATATTAAGTCATCTTGGCTTCTACTTACCTCCCTTGCTTCTGCATTCTACATGTTTTCCCATCAAAGATGGTGTTACATCTCCCGAGTCATCCTTTTCTGTTTTCTGAAAGTCTGGTCACATGTCTGGGGAGGCTTTTCACTTGCTTATCAGACAAAGCAGAGGGATGAGAAGGTGTCAGAGCTGTTTGCAAGTGCTCACTGTCTTGGAAAGGGTCATTGAGGGGTAGAAGCAGGGTTGACAGGAGTGAAACCGTGTGCTGCCAAGGGTGCCAACATAACCAAAAGACAGAAAGTTGATGATACCCATGTACCATGCATAGTAAAATTCTTTCCCTTCTCATATAAGCAGTGATATTATACAACATTTTCTTGCCTTGACTGTATAGATCTTTGAGTAGTTCAGGGAATTAGGGAGACAGCAGTTTACAAATTTTCTTTTCCCTTCATATAAACTGAACAAAGCTCTTAGTAAGCTATAAGTATTTAAGCAATAGAAAGCCTAAAAATTATTCTTTAAATAACAGCAAAGACAATACAGTATGCTTACATAAAACCAAATCAGTTCTTCAGGCACCAAAAAAACTTCTGCATTGGCTCTGCACAGTAATGTGGTACTGCCTCAACTTCACATTTTGAGTATGCCAATATACCACAGTTGTTAGGTACTTAGAATGGAAAATGCAGGGGTTTTTTTGATGTTCACTCCTGTACCTCACTTCAGTCTGTGTTCCTATCACAGTATACATGAAGTGACCTACTTAGCTTCAGTCCTACAGTAATCTAATTTTTGTTTACCTTATGGTAAGTTTGGCACTTAGTATCTAGTATGCTGGTAACCACTAGAGAGTACATGGTTAGTATGTTATACTTACTTCCTCCTCTTTGACCTGCAGGGCCAGATTCCTATTAGGATCTTCAAAATCCATTAGCTTTCAAATTTTTTCTAGACTCGGATTAAACCAATCTTTAGTCTCATTTTATTTGTGATGTTTCCAGCTGCAGTTCATCCTAGCTTTGGGGTTCCCATACCCATGTTAATTTGTTATGTTGGCTCCTTTAAATCCAGTTTTACAAGACATTTATTAAAATAATTCATAATTAATTGAGTTTCTAATTTGCCTTTTGGTGAAGCACCCCTGGATGCACAGCATTAAAGGTTCTATTGAAGTGTGGCCTGATTAACTGATTAATAGTTTTTGCTTTTTACAGGAGCCTCTTACATATGTGAGCATAATTATATTTTATCACTTTCAGGGAAAAATGGAGTAATTCAGGCAGAGAAATGCTTTGGTCTTGTTATTTAATTAATTTAATGTTGTGTGAAAAGGCCAGATTGACAATTTTGCAGAATCAAGTTCTATTTTATTCATAACACTATTCAGCATTGAACTGACACCCCCCCCCCGCCCCGATTTCCATAACTCCCTTCTTCTTATAGTGTGCTCCAACCTCAAGCAGAATTAGTTTAGAAGGATAAATTTACTGTAGAATGCCGAATTGTCTTCCGTTTAATTATTCAAATTCATGCAACTAAGCTTGTTATTTTCTAGCTCTTTTTCTTTCTTGTAAAGACCTTTGATTTCTACAATATCAGGTATCTCTTTACAAACCATAATTTATTTCCTTATCCCACTTATTTTTTCTCTAGAACAGATCTTTCCTGTAGTGTTTGGATAGGATTTCCCTTTCCACGGTACCACTGAGGCTTCAAGTCTCAAATGCTTCGTAAGAATAATGATGGGCTTGGAGTGCAGGGAGATACTATTCATCCTTTGAAGTACAGGATATGAAAGACCATGAGGGCTCTACCTTGCTTGTAGGAAAGGAGTCTAAAAAATCTCTCCTAACATGCATTTGCTAAAAAGGCGGGCATGCTGTTACAGAATATCCAAAAGTTCACACACTTGTATATTTGGTGTAGGGTTCTCTGGAATCTTCAAAAATCTCTACACAGATGAACTGAGGACTGATATGGATATTTTGTATATTGCTACTGATAACTAATTGTAGGGGTGACAGATGGGTATGTCAATATTCCTACAATACCTATTACCTGAAAATAGATTTCTCTTTGTAGAGCACCTGCACGAAACAAGAATTTTGTCTGTTTCGGATGAACACAAAAAAGTATTTCAAGCTGGCCTGAAAATTACGGTTGCTTTATGGAATCACATCAGTTCCCATACAGTAACATTTGAAATGGAGAAGAGATGAGCGGAAGAACCAGGTCACTCATTACCATAAGTAATGAAGGCTCACTGGGCTTGATAGGAGAAGCCTCACTGCCAGTAAAGCAACGAGCTGATGTATAGCAAGCAGCTAGTGCCACAAAGCCTGTAGGAAAAACAGCTGCAGTGTTGTGCACACTGCTTTATCTCTGGCTTCTGAAAGTCTTTAAGGTTAGACATTTCTACATCTTGTGGTATACCTTAGCTTTCATTGTGTTTGACTCCTCTTCTAATACTGGATTTTATTGCTGGCTTGAAACACTTCCTGAAATTTTATTTCTGTGCCGTTGAGATATGTTGCTGATACACGTTGGTCCTTCACCTTCTTTCTCTCCTTGCTAGGACCTTCTTCAACAGAAATACCTATATGTAAACCTGGTATTGGTATTAAGGTTTCACAAAGTTTCGCTACTGCTGGAGATTTACGCATCATCCCATCCCAGTTTACAATGACCTTTCTGTTCTTCAGTGGTTATTTTTACTCCGGTTAGTCTCAGATCTGAAGGTTGTGATTGTTTATGCTGGCTGCAGTTTGAAGGGTCTACAGACAGAGTCAAGTGTCAGTATAGCAGCAGTTCTCTGTGCTCCTTGCCTGGGACTTCCCTGAAACACTCCAGAGAGTTAAGATGTTTTTCATGACAATAAGAAGAGCAACTCAGGCCAGCAGGTATTCCCATCCTAAAACATTCACTTTGGAAAATGACCTTTGGGACTTCTTGCTTCTCTACTGGTTGAAGCTCTTGCTGACTAAATGCTTCATAAGGAAGCTTGCCAAGTGACTACAACACTGATGCCAATTTCAGTTTAGAAGTACACACTTAGAAAATAAAATAAGTTCAGCTACATGTATGTAACAGTGATGACGTTTTTTCCCTAGTGACAGAAATAAATATATTTACTAGCTTTAGAGATTTTCATTGATGAGCTGCATTGCTGCTTTGTAGAGCTGGAAATGTCTGTAGCATTTGCAGACAGTATGAATAAATCTCTACTATATGGTGCAAAATAACTCTTATCAGGAAAACAAGCCTGTGCCCTCTGTTTCCTTGAGTGAAAGATGTGGAGATAATTGAACAAGCAGCAAAGTTTTAACCCTAAATATTGTTTATTTCTAAACCAGTAAGTTTTGACCGTGACATTTCAGTCCTGGCAATGCTTTTGTAGCAGAAGATGGTGAAGGATGATCCTACAGCTGTTACTGTGATTCACTGCAGTCCTAACCCTTCATGTATTTGCAACATCAGGACTCACACTCCTTCACCTCTCCTGTATATCACAAGCAGTAGTAATTCTTATCTGTAGTTCTTTACTGTTTCAACATAGCATTTGATCTTGGCTTGGAATAGTTTCTAAAATAACTTTGTTATACTCCTGAGGCATCTTTGTCAGAACACCTCAGTCCTGATCTTCTGTATTCTCTGGATCTGTGTCTGTCTTGCATAGAAACACACAGACATTGGAACACTTCTGTGGTGCTTTTGAAATGTGCAAAAGTGTAAAATAAAATATGATCATTCTAAGGAATTTTAACAAACTTTAGTCCTGAGCTGAGATTGAAAAGGGCACTGCCTTTACATGATTTTTGTTGTTGTTGATTACTGTTACATCAAATCAGCTCTTTCTCTTTGTAATATCTATCTCAATGTTTCATGGTTCTGGATGGAAAATTAACTTTTTTTTTTTTTTTTTTTGAGTAGTCAGACTGAGATGTCAGCCTCATCATTCTAAACAGTTTTGAACTAAAATAGGAGATGGTAAGTAATGTTGTAAAAAGAAAAGCCCAAGTACTTTGAATGTAAAATGTTCTCTCACACTCTCTTTTTTTTTTTTTTTTCCCTCAAGAAGATTAAGTTAGTTCAGTACAGCTCTGGTTATAATGATCTGATTCCTGGTGCTACTGTGATTAAAGTGGGTGCATTAAAGTAAGCAATGATAAATTAAAAGCACCATAGAAATCTTGGTGGGTGTGAACAGATGAGTAATCTTAATTGGAAATAAAATATGCCCATTATTCTGGGCTATAAATGGACTTTGAAGAGATAAATGGAAGAGATAAAAACTTGATGTGTGGTGCAGTGCCACATTAGAGAGAGGTTCAGTACAAGTGTACAGAGTAAACCCTTTTCTTAGGTTATTAAGGACAAACACAAGCTTTCACGATGCCTCAGTAGCATTTCTTTGCATGTGCAAAACCAGATGCAAGCAGTAACCTTTCTGCTGAACATTTTCATAATTCTTTTAGAAAATGCCCTGAAGTACTTTCCTTTAAAGTGGTGACACAGTATATTCCCATTTATTTTTCTTCCCAGTACTTCCCAGACTAAACACAATCAGTACTGTTTTGAAATCTGTGCAGAATGACAGAAATCTGAAGCCACAAAGTAATTACTTAAACCCCAAAGAATCTAAGAAAAATCTGTTTCTTTCAGTTTAAGGCTTCCACGTGATCATCATGTACGACAGGACAGATTAGCCATGCAAAGTATAAGGATACAATTGGCTTTTGTGAGAACTTGTTTTTTATTCAGAAATAGCACTTGCTATTATCTCGTTTCATTAGTAGAGTCTCTCATGAAATTTCCATTGCTTCTCCACAGAAGAATGGGCTGTGTAGGTTGGGTTGTCTATAGATAACACAAACCCACATTTGAACCTACTGAGTCAAAACTTTCCGATCCCCATTAAATTTCAAGAGCCTGTTACATATGATGCCAGTTGTGAACAAACTCAGACAAGTGTTTTGAGGCTCTGCGTTTTGTGATTGCTGTGCATGGAACTACATAGATCCTACACTCAAAAAAGAAATTAAAAAATCTGTCTCCCCAGAACCTAAATATTTCAGAGCATTCAGAGATCTAGGAGGCAGTCTAAGGTGTAATTTGCATTTCTACCACATATTTCTACCACTATGTTTATCTGAAATTAAGTGATAGTCTTAAGAGTAAAAAACCCCAAACTTTTGCCATTAAAATTACGAACAAAAATGAGATTAGTCTCAGTGCCCATCTCTGTAGCCTAAAGCTCCAAATTTATACAAATGAGAAAATTCTGCTTTTGAAAGTAAGATTTGATCCGTAGACCCAAATGATCAGTGGAAGAAGCGATCATATAACTTCTGCTATAATGAGACTGCAATATAGCAATGAACCAACCTAGATAATTAACCGAACAAAGAATAACCATGTCAGCTCTGAGAACTGACAGCTGGTGCACTGTGTTTGCCAGCATGCCCTGTTGTGTTAAATTTAGTTACGCTGAAATAACCTGCATGCATTGTATTTGTATTAAAAGATTTTGTTTTGCCTTTTAGAAGTACTGCTCTTCAGGCAGTTCAGCAATCCAAGGGCTGAAGGTTACAAGGACAGAGAACTTACTAAGTTGAAGAATATGATCTAATAACTTTGTTCTACTTTACACCTCTGACCCTCATTTCAAAAATTATTCACATGCGGGTGACTGCCAAATCTTGGTACAACATTTCCACTGATCCTAAACTGCACAGGATCTGAGGCAGCCACCTTATGAGCTCATATATCACATTTATAAGCATCTCTAGACAGTTAATGCAGAGATACTGATAATGCAGAAAGATATTCCATGGACTGCAAAGTTTGAGGGCCTGTAGTATTGAATTGCAAGTGGAAAACAAGGTATGTTCTGTCTCTTGCTCACATTTTCCTTATGCCAGTCTAATTTCACTGAAGCATAATTTATTTGGTCCTTTCTTACATAGTGACAGAATAAATCTGTAAATTAATCCTGAGAAAGTACGTGGAAATTGATAAGTATCCTGCTTTACAGTCAGTAACGTTAGAACTAGCTTTTCTAGTTGGTCCAAGCCCAAGTGTGTTAATCCTCACATTCAATACATTGTGTAAATCTTATATGTCATTTCCATCTTCTTCCTCTACCAGAGGTAACATAGTGAAAGGATAAGTCTGGGGGTGGTCTTATGCTGAGTTTGTTTTTCAGTTAAGTAAATTATGTCACTGTGTCCAGTGTGTGCCTTTTATAATTTAAAATGAATACATATCTACTATTCTCCAAGATTAGACTAATATTAATTAAAACCTCAAAGTATGTTATTCTTTGTCTCCTGTTACATCTATAGATTTTACACCTTTTTTACAAAAGAAGGCTGCAAAATGAGTTAATTTGAATAAGTGAATTCCTACACAATCAAATTCAAAGCTAACCCACTATTTATTAACAGTTCAATGCATTTGCAATACTTCGGACTACACTCTCAGTACAGTGGCACTCAGGCCTACTCCTAGGAATTTTTTGGAGTCCAAGGGTAGAACTATGCCTCCACTCTCAGTACAGTACATGAAGACAGTTATGTTCCTCTGTATATACTGATACTAAAACTCAACTTTGAGCGAGATGCCTCATAACCCTTTGCACCTATTCAGAGGTGGATGCGTTCAGGATCCTATCTCTCTTTTTCCTTGCACCCCAGAGCTGAGAAAATTGCAATTGCAGGGAAATGTTACTCTACTTCTGGTGTATGGTCAAGAACCAATCATAGCCAGAAACAAGTTAACCTCTCCAATTGTAGGTGGTGGTGATGTTCTCTTACCTTTCTTATTATAATAGAATTTGCAACAATTATCAAGCAAAAAAAGGTCAAAGTCCAGTTACTCTCCTAGCCTAATGGTGCTAAAATCTGTCTTCTAGAAGAAAATCTTAATCATTAGGCTCTAGATTTGAAGACTCAAACTTAGTCCAGAAAGTGTTTGCTGACCCGGAGTCGAGTGGCATGGCTCATCTTGTACACATCCTTAAACTATCTTGTTCCCAAAACTATGTTTCTGCATGCAAAGTGGTAACTGGGAACAGGCCTTATCACATTCTGGGAGGGGTGTTTAACCTGTGCCAGCGAGGTCAAATATTGCATGGGCATGATCAGGGGACAGCATTTGCTAACAATTAAGTAGATGTGACCTTTCTAGACTTAGGTGTGAGTGTCTTAGCTTGGAGCCTTTCTCTACAAGCTCAGAAGTGAAACTTGAAGGACCATGGACCTTTGAAACTGAGCACAGGTTGTCAATGTATCCAAGGTTAAGAAAACACATGTGAATGATTTCGCCAGTCAGAGAGGGACCTGGGCGTGTTGATTGACAGCTGGCTGAACAGGAGCCGCAGTGTGCCCAGGTGGGCAAGAAGGCCAATGACATCCTGGCTCGTATCAGCACTAGCGTGGCCAGCAGGGACAGGGAAAGGATCTGAGCCCTGTGCTTGGCACTGGTGAAGCCGCCCCTCGGTAAGTGGGTTCAGTTTTGGGCCCCTCACCCCAAAAAGGCCATTGAATGACTCGAGCGTGGCCAGAGAAGGGCAACGGAGCTGGTGCAGAGTCTGGAGCACAGGTCTGCTGGGGAGCGGCTGAGGGAACTGGAGGGGTTTAGTCTGGAGAAGAGGAGGCTGAGGGGAGACCTCATCGCCCTCTACAGCTCCCTGAAAGGAGGGTGCAGAGAGGGGGATGAGTCTCTTTAACCTAGTAGTAAGAGACAGGACAAGAGGGAATGGCCTCAAGTTGCACCAGGGAAAGTTTAGACTAGATGTCAGGAAGCATTTCTGTGCAGAAGGGGCTGTTGGGCATTGGAATGGGCTGCCCAGGGAGGTGGTGGAGTCCCCATCCCTGGAGGGGTTGAAGAGTCAGGTGGACTTAGGACTGAGGGATCTGGTGAGTTGGGAACTGTCAGTGCTGGGTTAACGGTTGGAGTAGATGATCTTCAAGGTCCCTTCCAACCTAGATGATTCTGTGATTCTGTGATTTTTATTGATATGGGCATAGCAGTTTATGAAATGTCCAACCAACATGCCATTGCCCAATAAGTTTACAAGTTGTGACGATAATAGCAGAGTCCTTTAATCTTTCACAATATTTACTAGTAGATGTGTGTATGCATTTGGTGCTGTGCTCTTAATAATAATTTGACAAGGATAATATGGTCTGGCAGGGATTTAACACTGACATTCAAGTTCTGATTTTAATGTAAAGTTGAGGAACACATCATTCTTTATTTGAATTTTTCACTTTGCTTTCTTTTTTCATTTGTGCTGTCTTTAGTGGACAGCTTCAGTCCAGTAACTTGGTATGAAGCTGTCAGGCTTCTTCACTGGATTTATCAGACAACAGCAAAAATGAAGTTCAGACTGATATTCTTTGAGGTTATAGAGCTTAAACAAATTCACATTGGCTCTTTATTGACAATAACTCTCCTCACACCTTGCATTGCCCTCTTTTTTTATGCTCACCTCAGAGCTAATTACCACCCTTTAACCTGCAGCGACTTTGATACCAGATCTCTGTACTGCAGCTATTAGTTGTGCACACTGAAGTGGTTCACAGAATCTGGGACTGTGGTGGAACTGGAAGAGGATAAATAGGGTTTTCTTCCTATCTTTTACTGACTGACACTGCCACCCTGTGAATTCATGTCCTTCTTCCTAAATAAATATACATGTCTGTTTGGGAACGACCTCTGTGTTTTTGTCTTTTGGCACTGAAAATAATGAGCTGAAACTTTAGTGAGCCTTTTATTTCACATACACTGATTTATTTCATTTTGTGGTCTCTAACATGACTTAGGAAATAAGTAAATGTAAGAAATACAAACTATTCAGTATCAGATTTTGCATATGAAAATGATGACCTAACTAATGGCTCACTCATTATAGGCTTCCAAGGATTTGATTTGATCAGATATTGGAAATTGCATCCATCTCAAAGAACTAACTTTAGAAGGTTGTTCTCATATCAATTTAATACATTTGCCCCACTAGGCATTTCCCATCTTAGTATTAGCAGTTCCTCAATATTAAGAAAGTATTTCTTATAAATAAGCTATTCAGTTTTTAAAATACACCATCTATCTCCATGAGTTTATTCTGTATAGCTCACACCAACAATTTGTAGCTGCCTGTTATGCGGCCAAAACTGTAAGGCACCCTTGGCATGTTACAGGTTTTTCATAAACACTGGAATAAAATCCATTATCATATCTGTTGAACCATAGTGTGAGTGAAAAATGTAAGCTGTGCCTCCTAACTTCTTGTAACAACGGAGTCCTTGAAAGACATCTTTGTGGCTGTCAGTGCAGTGTGAATGGATCTCTGGGGTAGTTAAATTATTTTTATAACTCTCCAGCATTTTATGTGACATTGTTGCAGGAAAGACTGAGTCCATATTTGGTTGGATGTTTTCTCAGGTTCTAGTGGAAATTTGTGTCAGAGATAATCAGTAGCTTTGTGCACTAAGGGAGATCAGTTATGTGAAGATGTAAAAACTGCTACTGGAAACGTATAGGGGTTTTCAATATGTTCCAAAGGTTGCAGATCAAATGTCCTCTTCAATTTAAAAGTAGAAGAATATTTGGGGAAGAGGGGTATTATTTTTTTAGTTTAGTTCTTTAGTATTTTTAGTTCTTTTTCTTGAGTCTTAAGGCTTCAAATGCAATTTGTAGTCTGCTAGTCATACTGAATGTTTTGTCTTTCACACTCATTGGTCATAAAGATTTGGTGGTCAAATCCTGTTTCCATGATGTCTGTAAAAATCTTGTTATTCTGGTGCGAACTCACAAACGTTTTACTGTATAGGCTACAGTAATACTGATGAGGAGTATTAAGAATGGGGTGTTTCAACTACTGTTAGTCATCTCGTTCTTCTTGTTTATTGGAAAAAATGCTGTAATCTCCACACAGTCAGAAAACCCCTTGTCTCAATAGTTAAATTCACATGAAAATAAGGGGGAAATAATATTCTTGTAGTAGAATGAATATTTGATGAATCTAAGGTACCAATTCTAAAATCATCAATAGTGACCTTGGGAAAGTCAGGCAATGTAGTACTGAATGCACAGCTTGAAACCTTCTAAAGGTCTTTTTGTTAATAAAGTCAAAATCCACACTGAAATGTTTCTCTTCTGAGCTCCTGAAATCAGCACAAAGTTAATTGAGCTTCCACATCTATTAACCTATTAAAACAATCTAGCAATCTATTAAAAGAGGGACTGTAAACAGGGCCTTAAGTTCACACTCAAGTACAGGGGGCATTGTGGAGCCACTTAACCGTTGTTAGTTAAGATAAAGCTGGCAAAAAAAAAGAGAAATCCCACATTTGTACAGTGTCCTAAAAGCAAAACTTGTCTTAGTCGTTTCAGCTTCATTTAACCTGTAACACATTGGGATATGTTTTAGGAAGATACAGAGTATACCCATTCAGCTTACTTTATTTCAAATGCAGCCTAGAGTAGGTGAAATAAGTTAGCTAAAAAGTCCAGGCATCTCTGGAATGTCAGTCAGGGCTTTCCAACACTTGGATTGAACAGTACTGAAGAAGTCTGTTTTGCCTACACCATTGTTTTCTAAATTAGTTTGTTAGAAGATACCAGTATTACCATTGTTCTTAGTATCTAACTACAGAGTAGGTTATATTGCCAACATAATTTCAGGTGTATAAATGATAGAATATATGAAGGTGTTTATTAAAATGTAAAGAGATATTTTCATTATTGCAAATTACTTTGTGAATAAAATTTCTTCATGTCTATGTGACAAAAGTTTCCTGGCTTCAGTGAGGAGCTAAGATATTACAGGTATTTTACTGAGTCTACCTTTTTGTGCAATATCCATCCAAGTGGTTAGAATAGTCATATGGGTTATGAACAAATTAATTTCAGATCTGTCTTTGTGTACTGAGAGAAATTTTATTATAACATCGCACTTCTCAGAAAACCATGCCAACTACTGGGGTATGGGGAGTTCTCTTCGGTACTTTGCTTTTTAAGATGAACCGATCTGGGGTAATATGCATTCATTGGTGACAAGTTTCCACACATAATCTGGAGTATTTAATAACTAGCACCACCTTGGAGGATACATTGATTTGCATATGCTTTAGAAACACAGAAAAGGATTAATACATGCTTTGATAATAAAGTTCATCTATGATATACACACTACATATATATTACTATATAAAAACCCTGATTTTCCTCATCCCTGATGACTGTGTTAAATATTAAACAAAAGAAGGACATTTTTTTCTGACTCTCTAATCAAAGTCAGAAGGACTAATTTTGCTTCAGCTCTTGTCAATCCCAAGTAGAGAGACCATCTTCTAGTCTCAGTATCTTTGACAGGACAGACCTGGGCATCTCCCAAACCTTAACATTTCCTACAAAGCTGCTCAATTTGCTGTTTTAAGGGAAGGAATTTTTTATTTCTTTTATGCCTAATTGTTGCTCCTAATTACTGTGTGCAATAAAGATCCTACTGTTCCCCTGGACGTCAGGATTTTAAGTTGTGTTTAGGTCCTAATGGTGATTGCAGTCTGAGTCCAGTTTCCATAGTGAGTGTCTGACCACTTCCACTCAAATCTAAATCTTTGAATAGTTATGTGGATACACATTCTCAAAAAATATTTAATATGAAAAATGAACTGTTCTCAATATGTACTGAACCATAATGAGGGGCCAGTGTAATAAAACCACAATGCTCTGATTGAATGTGGATACTAGATTTCATTTCTTTCAGATATTTAGGTAGACAGATATCACACTGCTGCTAATGTCCAGCTGATATTAGAAATCATAAAAATACATACAGAATTTTTAAAATAGTGATAAAGTAAAAAAACCCATGGTGGATCAGTTATTGTGTTCTAATTTATTTGACTGCAATGCAAAATACATAAATATATCCAAGGACATAACCTTACCTTTGAGGTCTGAAAGCTTGATGATGCTGTACTTTTTTGGACACAAAAGATGTTAAATAGTTTCAGAGACCTGAGTGGAACTTTAACGAATCTCAGAATCAATGGAGATAATTAACAGATTGAAGTTCTGCGAGCAACAATTAATAGGATTATTGGTGGATAATTTCTTTCCACAGACATTTTTACTATCTGGCCATATGCAATATTTCATTTTTATCTTTTTATTCAACAGAAAATTATCTTCAAACCTTGGATTATCCCCTGTATGATCTTGTTTATTAAATTACTGGAAGAGTTATGTACCACTTAAAAAGTATTATTTTTAGTGATTGTCCATGTCTCTTATTTTAATTGCGACTAGCAGCTGTTTCTATTTTCTTATGATGGCTGTACCATTAGGATTCCATAAGGACTGACATAAGGACAGTGTCTTTATTTTTCTGATACTAAACATACTACTAGTAGTGATGCTCTTAAGTAAGGTATTGTGATAAATTCATCAGGAACACCAATAAAGAAATTGTGTAGAACTTCATAGGATCAAACAAAACGGGTGAGCAAATGATAGATTTGAAATCTGAAATTATTTATTGCACCTTTATTTGTGCATGTTGCTGGGCTCATGTATAAAGATAAACCTGTAAGATAGGATCATGGACAGCGTGATACAAACCTCTCCTGTATTTCCTTCGTTCACACGCAGTAGAATTGTTTTCTCCTTCAGTCCTATAAAATGTCTTTAACTTTTGTCCCCTTCTCCAGAAGAGCTGAAATTGCTGTTCTTTCCCTTCCATGTATATTTAGCCCCCATATGTTCTACTCTTCCGTAGTAGATCCACTCTCTACCAGATACAGTGTGTCTTCTGCATTCCACCATTCACACATACATTTCCCTTTCTTGTCTTCTTTCCTGTCTGACTGATTTTTAAATAGTCCAAGAACTAGTCCTAATGATTTTTAAAAAGATATGTAGTCGGTGCTTCTGGCCAAATTAATTTGATGGGTTTTTTTTCCAAGATTAACGTTAATGACAATTGTATTTTGTCTCCTTAGGAGTTGTTTTAATGACTCTGTCGCTTGGTAATCTGTGGTCCTTAAAAGCAAACCAAAGTGCATTGCTTTTCTGTGCAGTAACTCAACAATCCAGGCAGCTGGAACAGACAAAAAGGAACACACGGCCTAATAACATTTGCATTAATTGGATGTGAATTTCAGTTATTACAATCCAGCTGTCTAGAAGGATTGGGATTTTGGTGATTATTTGTGTATGTGTTTGTTTAAGAGAGAAAGCAAATGAAGATAGTGTGGTTCTGTATTGACAATGGGTACTTATAGCAAGCATCTCTGCTTCTCTAGGGGTGCTTTAAAATTTGCCTATCTTGGCAGAATAAGTGCCGTTCCATTAGGAATGGGACAGTAGAAATTTCCTAGTAATTTGATGAAGATGGACAATTCTCTATTTTTATATTGTGAAGAACTGTGGGATCCTGTCATCTCTGACAACCTGTCACATAACCTGACTGTCATTTACTGATGGGAAGAGCTTGCTCTATTTCACCTTTTATTCTCTCCAAACGAGAGCAGTAGACAGACCTGATATGAAAAAGCAAACCTTTTTTTCACCATTATATGAAATTTGTTTTAAGCCACAGAAACCCAATAATCTCAAATAATCATGTCCTCCAACATAAAAAAAAAAAAAAACCGTAGCCAGAGATGACAGCAGTTAAACAATGGGCATGTTTAAACTAACCAAAATTTGAAAGGAACTTGCTGGATCAAGATCTGTCCTGTTAAAGTTTGGCCATTGCACGGTGCTATGCTTGGAATTAAGAAGAGCGATGCTTTCTGTTTCTGTGATTTACGATTGATTTATTATGGGTTATTGCAAATCCATGTCTTTTTTTGCAGGTATCACAAGACATACATATCTTATCTGGCAATGAAGGCTAGCAGTGTTCTGTTCGTCCTGGAAACCATTTCTATTCTGATCCATGTTACTGCAATGTCAGGCTCTAATGTACGTGTTGTCCATATCTTCACACTTATTCAGTAAATTTTCTTTCATAGAGATTTGGAGACTTTTTTTCCCCTCCACAAACTCTTTCCATAATTCGGTAAAGTTTGTTTACATTTTTGGTAAAGAATGTTTGCATATTTTCTTTTAGAGCAGACATTGATTGGGAAATTCTGGTAAAAGAAAAGTAAAAGTTGGTGGTTTAGTAATCTAGACACCACTTTTCCCAGCAGATCATGATTTCAAGTCATCCTTTTTACAGATCACTGCTGCTACAAAGAACAGAATGTTAGAACTATATTATCCCCAAAGATATTTGCAGATGACATTTTAAATAGTGATACTGCATAAGAAGTATTGTCCGTGCCTTAAGCATGAACAAATCCTGTGTAATATTACTCGGCTAAAAGAGGTGATAGAATTCAATGTTGAGCAAGTTGGCAATCAGTAGATGTTCCACAGTCATCCTGTGGAAAATGACTAGTTATAAATTTAATAGGATTGGCAAATTTGTATTTGGCTTAATTGTCATATAAGTACATTGATAATTATTATACCATGTATAAATGGATAGCTAGAAAGAAAAGGACATACTGCGTCATTATCTGATGCTTTGTGATTAAATTCATATGGTAGACTGGCAAGATACATAAAAAATGATCGTTGTGCCCACTTACAGTCAACAGTCTATCAAATGAATATCTGTGCTTAGGGTTATTTAATTGGTTCATCGAATTCTCTTCTGCTTTGGTTGAAAACTGTCATTCTGATTCCACAGACTTTACAGGATAGAGTGCAACTGCTAAGCAAGCGTCTATTTGTTTGAATGAATCCAGAAAGGTAAAAATAGGCTACTAACAGACTGATTTGGCCTGTGAAAATTATGTATATATTATTATATATCTATTAATAATTTTATATTAATAATATTATATTATTATATATTATATTTATATATATTAATGTATAGTCTACAGTGTGAAAAGGTTAAACTTTAGGCTTCAAAACAAATATGAAAGCAAGGAGAGGTATTTTTGGACCAAATGGACTGAAGAAAATTTGTTTTTAAGAGCACGGTTTCTGATGCTTTTTACACTTTTAGTATTGAGTTGTGTAGGCAGCATAGCAAAAAAAAACCCAACAAAAAAACATGTGGCAGTCTTGAAATGACATGTGACTTCAGGGTAGCAGAGAGAAAGGGGGAATCCTTGGCTCAGAGTACTGGAGAAGCCCAGTTACAAGTCCATTATCACATGGGAAAAGTGCAAAATATTGTTTAAACTGTATCAAAAAGGAGTGGCCCAATATTACTGCTCAGGTCTTTCTTTTTAACCAGCCATGTTTTCATATTGAAGTGCTTTATTGAGATAGAAGACACTGAAACAAAACGCAAAAGTGAAAGATTGCATTCAAAGTTTGATACAGAGAGATCGTATGAACTGGAACCATAATTCAACAGTGGAATTCTTGGGGTGACTGTATTCCAAAGACTGAGAAGTTACTCATTTATGAGTACATATTTGACAAATACATATATGACAAATATAATAAAGCTCGATGGTGTAATTTGTGTGATTATAATGTTAACATCAGTGGTAATGATCTATGTAAGTGGTTGAAAACAGAGTCAGGTGATGTTTTATGAAAAGGGCCTCTTTCTGAGTGATGCTGAAAGGTGTTTGGCTCCCTAGGTACATACTTGTTATGTTTAGAAAAAAAAAACCAAACAAAAAAAACCACCCAACTATGTTATCATAGGTGACTTTAACCTGAGAGGCTTGCTAGAAAGTTTGCCAATAGTTAAAAATAGCTAGAATTTCTAGCAATTATAGCTTATGTCTTCATCAGTCAAAAGAGACTGCCCAAGACAAGGAAAATTTTATATTAGGTATGATTTCATTATGAAAAAGAACTATGAGCTAAATAATATAGAGAAGAGGTACTGAAGAGGCAAAGATAAAGGGCTTTCAGGAATCACATTATGACCATTTTAGTACATAAAGGAAACGACAACACTCATGTTTTTTAAACTATATATTGGTTAAGAGTAGAAATGGAAGAAAATTGATAACAAAGAGAAAAAAGGAAAATTATAACACTGAATATAATTGAAAAGAACTAGATAATAGAAAATGGATAAAGGGAGGAAGGAAAAAACCCTCAGTATTTGAGAAACTTGTTAAGAGTGAAGAATTTTCACAGTAGTACTAGCGTAGTATAATACTACTCTGATATAGCACTGAATGGAAATAGAAAAATGTCAGTAATAACATACAGAAAGCTAAATATTCAATAACTATACCTATTTTGTGTTTGAGAAGAAGGTATATCAGAACCAACCCTAGCAGAAAGACATCAGCTGCAGTTCCTGTGCCCAGCGGAAGGCAGGGAGATGTGCTCCAGAGTGAGCGTCCTGCGGCTGCCAGGCGGGCACCACCTCTGCCCTCCACTGCCCTGTCCTGTCTCCTCGCTCCCCTGGAGCAAGTTCATCAGTCTTTTCCTTCCTGCCCTCCATCAGTGTGGCATAGAGTTTTACAAGTAGAGAAAGGGCTGCCAGAAAGAGGTGAGCTGCTTGGCCAAGGGGAAAGCATAACCAAGGAAGGGAAGAAAGATATGAAAACACAGAAAAGCCCTTCCCATATGTTTTTCCCGTGACCTCCCCCTGTTCCCTCACACTTTGCTCATCCCTCCCATGTCTCCTCCTACTCTGTCTTCACCACAAAAAAAAATTTTCACAACTTCCACAACATTTTCAACTTGTTGGAAGATTAAATTTTGCCCTTAGTCCTGTTGGCATTTTTGAGTTATCTGTATTTCATTATGAATATATGCAGAAAGTGAGTAATGCTTAAAACACTAAACTGTATATTAAAATAACGATACTTTGACAAATAAAAATAAATCCCCAAAATGAGCCTGATATAGGTTGTTTTGATGTAGATCCCAACAGTGAGCCTGATACAGGATGTTTCCATGCCTCATTCCACTTCAGTGACACATATGAAAGGAAGACAAGCTTTTTCCAAACGAAGCGTTGTTGACTAAAAGGTAGAAGCGGGGATCAAACCAAAACACAACACAAATCCACCTGGGACATCTGCAACAGTGCAATTGCGGCTTATTTTCTTCTCCAATATTTAAAATGGAACAAAGCATTTCTTTCTTCAGGTTATATTACATAATCAAATACTTCGTAACAAAGCCAAGAAGCGAAATTGCGCAACTAAGATTTGAGTTGCAGAGGGTAATACTGCATCAAGATGCAATCTACTGCTGAATCAAAACCGCAGTAATGACTAGTGCTGGACGAATATAGCAGAAAAGTATTTGGGAATATTCTCACTTAATGAATTCACTTTGCAAACTTCTCTTTAATTTCATGGTCATTTCTGTAAGGCAAATTTGACATTCTACAAGTACGCGTATGAGTTTGTATTTAGATCTGAATGACTTTCAGATTCAGTCTTCATAAATCGTGTCAGACTACAGCACAATTTATCACGGTAGAGAAAATGACATCTTGAGACATTATGGCCCTTGTTTATTGGTTCAATACTTCTTTAAAAACCTTTCAGGCATGTGCTAAAATTCTTATTTGTATGGAGTCCCACTTCTGTGATTCCATCATGAACTGGGGTATCTGTGACTAGAATGTAGCATCACTTTTGGTGTGCACATGATGAGCACAGAAAGTTTTGAATTCTGGAAAGTGTTAAGAAGCTCTTTTCTATCTATCTGAAATAAAAGTCAAAGTGATCAGAAAGAATTGTCTTATAATTCATGGCTTTCTAAAATACCAAGAAATGACAACTCTAGAGGCTGAAGTCTAAACAATTAAGTTTAGACTGGAAGTGAGGTCTATATTTTCTAACGTGCAGTAAAAGGATGTAAACTTGTATTCTTCACTCGAGACCTGATATTTCATACCTCAGGAAGGAATTACTGCTTGACTCATTGGCTCTGTGGTGTGTGATATGTCAGAAGATCTAAGCCTCCCGACTGTAGAAACAGTGAAACTGGGAACAGTTACCCAATCCACTAAAACCTCACAAGTCATTCATGCTACCTAGATGTATAAAGCCAAGGCTTCAGTGTTCCACTTTTATATTCTTCATGCTCAAGTGTTCTATAAATTCAAGACAGTGCTCTCAGTCTTTGCTCAAGAGGAGCAAACACACTTTCCTGAGCTGGCAACAGGGCTTGTTCATTTTTGTGTTTGAATGATAATACAAGCCACACATAACACAGGAGAAGTGATGAGCCAAGTGAACACGAGGTTATTTTTAACCAGGGGAATAATGTTCACACAGTGGGGCAAAAAAAGTGAAACACACAGAAGTTGCAGGAAACGCTTATCAAATAGGTAGTAAAAAGGAAAATTTCCTTTGTTTGACAAAGCTTGCTTGTGCTTCTAGGCTGCTTCATTTCTGCTGTTGAAGGGAATCTATCTTCAAAGATAAACTTAAGACAGGAATAAACTTTCCAACATCTAAGGAATGGAAACAACAATGAATAATGAGGAAATATTTGTGTTGCTCCTCAAATCAAAGGAAAATTTGAAAGTATTAATAAAAAAAGGCACCCTGGGTAGCTAAACCTGTATTAATACCACAGGGATGACAGAATGATTTAAAACATGGTTCCAATTCATTTGAAAGCGTTGAAAAGAATAATCTCTCTAACTGGGGGTGATCCTGACTAAGCATTTACATCCTTTTTATTTGCCTTTTTCAGGGTCATAAGAATGTCATTTTCCCTCTCAAATTGCGATGGGTATATGCAAATACAATACTTCTTATACTGAGGGCAGAACTAAAAGAGCTACAGAGAATGTGTTTTTCATGACAACACATAATGTTTTTAATTACCATGAAGCAACTGCAATAGTGGTGTCACGGGTCAGTGTAAGATATTGAAATTAACCCTTTTTCAGCTGAACTTTATGATCCATCAAAAAATTTAAGCATGTATTTTATTTATGTCATATACGTGCTTACGTTAACTGCAGTGGAATGTAGTTACTATACTTAAACATTATTGGGAGTTTGATTGTGTTACTGGATAAATGCCTACCTCCATGTCACTAGTACTGAACACTTCTTCAGAGCTCTTGAAATTGATGATCCTCATACAGGCTGTAACCCTCTAACTGGGTCAAATGGGTGAATTTTCATATATCCACAGGGGCTAAAAATGGAGGATGGAGGTCGCAAATCCTGATAAACCGACATGAAACCACACATACATTGAGCAACATGAAAATTAACATTAATTTGCCTTTTTTGTGTGTGATCTTAGAAACATCTGGAAAATTCTAATCACAGGGCTTGTTTCACTGAAACAAAGAATAAATTTGGGAAAGAGAATAGGACATTATTCTTATTTTTATACTGGATTTGTCAGTCATGGTGAAGATCTTCAGTCTATTGGATTCCATTTCTCTGATGCTGAATTCACTGCAAAAAAAGCCCAAAGCAGGGAATGGTACCTATTCTGCAAAAATTGTGTTGTAATGACTTGTTAACTGAATTTCTTATAAGAGAAAAGTGTTTCTGCACATTAGTATTTACCTCATGATTCTTTTCTACAGGCCTAATTCTTCTATGCAACTCAAAGGTCCAAGTATAACTTGCTAGTAATTTTCAATCTTAGATCAAATATGACCACAAGGATTTTAATCTCTTCCTAGTCTTCAATTTCATGATTGAGGACTTGATTACGATAACAAGAACGAATTAGCTAAAGACTGTTTTTGGACCATCAATGAACTGCACCAATTCTTTAGCTTACATGTGTTTCAGAATGACCTGTTGTTTACATTTATGTTTGTAAACTATTCCTAGAATTTATAATTCTATGCTGTTTTCCAATTTCTGCTCCATCTTCTTAAAATGCTTTTCCATTTTGACACAAACCCCAGTCACTTAGATGTAACCTTCCTTTCCAAGTGCAGCAGTACCATGCAATTGCTCTTCATATTTCACAGAGCCAAAAATTTTCCTTCAGTCTTGATTCCTGGGATGAACTCTTCACAGCTTTTAACCTTTTTCTCTGTCTGCTAAAATGATTTCTTATTATTTTTTTCTCTCCACAGAATATGAAGCTTACATACATTCTTTCTGCATTCATAACTGTAATTCTTTGTGGTTGATAACACCAAGAGTTATATTTGTCAACAAAAAAAGATCAGAATAATTACAAAATCTGGGATTTATCTTCTGATTTTTAACAAAAGGTAAAGCAGAGCTATCAAATGGAGCTTTTTCTTTTATCTTTTTTTTTTTTTTTAAAAAAAAAAAAAAAAAAAAGGAAGCTCCACCCTTCAACTTGAGTGCTTTCCCCCAGTCTCAGAATGGTCATCCAGATACATTTTCCAGACTCTGTATGACTCTATTTTCAGCCTGTCCCCTCCTTCCTTCTCTCCTTTTATACGTTTCAGATCTGAATGTTAATGAATTACTAAAAATGTAATTATGGGTACATGTTTATACTTCAAAGTTTAAATGTGAGGAGTTTATTGCCCACAAGTATGAGCAGTTTAGCAACAAATTCAAGTCCATTTTTTCTGCCTAATACTAGGAATCTTTTTCTTAAATATGAGTCTTTGTAAATCTTATCTTCAAATATAGGAATACATGAAACTACCTTCTAATTGTGAATAGAGTTGATAAATAAAAAAAGAAATAATGGAAATTACTTCACCCTTGTTCACCCAACCACCCTGGTTGGTTTTCTTGGTGTTTCAGGGATAGCAACTCGGATTCATCTTCATTCTTTTTTCATACATGTATGAAGTGGCCTTATGCTGTAGATTAGTCATGCATTGTACACCATGCCAAAAAATAATTTGATTTTAGGGGTGGTTAATTTTTTTTTTTGTAAGGGTTTTCATAGTTTTAATGACCATCTATATAAAACATATATAAAGCTAGAGCTTGGATTTTAGTGCTAATTAAACATTTAACTTCTATATGTGCCCTTGAAAATCAATGTCTCACTCTCTTGCCCTCCCCCCTTTATTCTAAGATTTTTATTACCAGCTATATAAACCTTTAATCCTTTCTTAAAGACCGAATTTTGGCCTTGTGAGAAAGACTTCTGCAAGTGGACTAGACATTGTATATGATCCTTTTATGTGTCTTGTATTTATAGCTTACAACATTCAAAGCAATTAAAAATCTTGAAAGCTGCCTACTTTAATACTATTTTACATCATATTTATTCTTCAGAAAGAAAGAAGCAGGTTTTTGTTTGTTGATATTCTACCAGGAATTTGTGTTTCATAAACTGTGCATCTGTTAAGCAGCAACATCAGTCATACACACTATTGAATTAAATACATCCTTCTGTCATCAGAGCTATTTTATATTTCCTCATCAGTAATGTTATTTTATATTTCTGTCATCAAATTTTTGTTCCTGTAAAATGACTACTATCGAATTACTTAGATGTCACAAAAAATGGTCAATGACCCAAATAATTGAAATTTGATGCTTCAGTAAAAATTAATTTCAATGTTTTTAGACTATTAGCATTTGAAACCTTAAGACTTTTGTCAAGTCATATTGCATAAGTCCTTTGTAGAGAGCACCTCCAGGATTATCTCAGCCAACAATAATCCCCTTTGGAATATTTTGCAGAGAACACCACCTTCAAACCCCATCTTGGCCAAAAATAATCCCTCTGTGTCTGAAGCCCAGAATGTAGTGGGCTGTATCATTGCTGCTTCAGTCCCTGAAACCTCTCACAGGCAGTCAAACAACCATGAGTTTCTTCATACAGGACAAATAGTAAATTTTGAAGGTGCTGAACTGCCAGGACAGTACCCCTTTTCTTTTTTATGACACATGTTTACACAAGATGCCGAAACGTTTCTGCTTCTTTCAGGTGTTTGTTGATGGCTATATGAAAGGACAAGTACAAGTATTTCATTTTGTAGACACAAGAAAAGCTTAGACAAAGATAAATGAGACAAGAAAAATATGTAAAAAAATAAAAAATTAAAATACGTGATGGGAGATTAACACATGCAAAACACAATCTTACATATTTCTTGCCTTAACTTGGCAAAACTGCCACTGCCTTCAAACTCTTTTAATATCAAATCACTGTAGCACCGGTCACATACAGCTCATCCCACTTTTATTTTTTTCCAGAAAAAAAACTCCAAACATTTCTTCCTCAAGTTTTAGTGATATGTTTTGGTTGCATATCTGAAGCAAGACAAAATGAATTCCTGAATGTTTTCAAGGAAAAAATTCTCACCTCACACAAATTGAAGGCAGAGAATGGGACTCCAAACCTCATTGCAATCAATGAATATCTTGCCACTTACTACTCTGCTTGGGCAAAGCAGAATAATATCACTTTGGAAAAGTGATCAATTATATTTGTACCTTTTTTTTTTTTTTTTTTTTTTTCCTCAGTAAAGTCTGTACATGTTCATTCCAGGTGGTCAAATAAAGGGTAAATTCTCTTTCTGAATGTTTTGTTGCAAATAGCCAAAAGAAAGGAAGTTAGTCTGTAACTCTAGAGAAGAGCAAACTATAAATCTGTGCACCCTGAGAAAACACTAAAATCAATGTGATTGAGATGGTTAACAGGGAATAATAATAAGTAACACTGTCTGCCTGACATGATCACTATTAACCTGTGAGTAGAATTATTTCTTTGCTTTGTGCTACCACTTTGTACAACAATTACCCTCTTCCTAACATAACAGGAAAGCTTTGTGCTTTTCAAATACAGCACGCCATGGCTGAAGTTCAGAGTAATTCATGCACAGATATTTTTGAAAGAAACCTTTTAATCATGTGAACACAGTATATATTCAGGAAGAGGTATGTAAATTTTCAGGTTTGAAGCCATCTTGCAAATCAAAAAGAGACCTTTTTCCATCTATGCAATTTTGAACAGGTAGGAAGTGGTTTAGTTCAGATATAATCCACTGTTGAAAGCATGGCTCTACTACTGATGGGTACATTTATACTTTATGCTAAATGTCATCCTGGAACTGTGATCATGAGCAGATTCACCAGCCATACAGGTTGCAAGCCTGCAGAAGCAACCCTTGCTCTTTGCAAGCCATCCAGATTTTCTAGAGTAATGTAGAACTCAGCTGATTATCTGCTGTTATCTTACACACCTAATATTGACATCAAAGTTTAGATGCCCATTTCTCAATGCTAGACCTCTCTGCCACTACCAGCTGTCTGCTTAAAAGATCCTGGGAAAAGCTGCACCTAGTAACCTTGAGATAGGAAGGCACTTATTCTGATGAGGCTTTTAAGGAACAAGTTAAAAGATTCAGTAGATTCAGAAAGTGTAGGTTAGTTTCTTGTCTCAGCCATCTAAACAGTGTATAACCACACCAGGTAACATCTTCCCATATATTATTATTTGTTAATGTTTCTGTTTCTTATACAGTAGGTGAAAACGTGGGAAAATTCCTGTCTTTTCCTCATGTCTGCTCACTCAAAACTATTTCTTAGGTAAAATGGGTGTTTGTGTTAAGGAAGAATGATGTAAAAGTTGTTCAAGTATTTATTTTTAATTGCAAGCTCAGCTGACTTTCTGAAATTACAGTGTAGACTTTTCATCTCTCTGTGTATTTACTCTTTCAGAATGTAAGATCCATGGTAGCTGCCTGTGACCTGTGTTAGGTGACACAGTTTAAAAACCCAATGTACCTTAACTATAAATAACTGATTTGTGACTCAGAATGAACCTTTGAATGATCTGCAATAGGTGGTTTAGCCGAGGATTGTGGTCTTCATAACATCTGGAAAATTATTTTGTAAAAATAAGTAATAAAAGCTGGATTAATCTTAGAAATAGCTTGTTCTGTGTTTCTTATTCTGGAAAGTTGCTGAGTAGTGCAAGCAGACCTTACTAGGAATAAATGGAAAAGGCCTGGGATGGTCCGTTTGGGTTGTAAATGAGAAAAAGGAAGCTGTTTAATTGTAATAAAAGTTCAGCTGTAAAAAAAAAACAATTGCCAAACACCACAGGGATTATGTTATACTTAGATATTCACTGATGCAGGCAGCAGAATGACAATCTTCCAACCAAGTGTGCTGCTTCAGTGGGTACAGTCATTTCCACATTCTCCTTGGCTCAGTGAATATTTAAATATTTTTTAGAAAGTGGAAGAGTTTCGATGGAAGTGACACATCTCAGTAAGTGTAAAGGCTTATATCAGTCTACTAATGTTCTGGCCTACTTGAGCATTTAGGAAGCAGAGGTATCGTCGTCTTTATATAGGCATAGCTTAGACCATGAGTACTAATTGGCAGAAGGTACTCCAGTGGTTGAGAAAGTGAGGCAAAGCACTGTCCTTCTTGTTGGTATTTTGTGCTAGGGAACTGTTCCTGTGACTTCCTGGCTTGTAGAAATCCTTTTTTAGAAAGATGTTTTTCTTTTTTTTTTTTTTTTTTCCTTATTAATTCACTCCATGTGTTATATGGGGATCCCGAGGGCCCACCTTAGAAGTGTAAATACCCCAACAGGGCAGGGCAGGTGAGAAATAGGAAGTGAAAGTCCTCTATATTCTAGTTTGTAGAATACAAACATAACAGAAGAGAATGTCCTTCTGAGCCTGAAATGTCCTTCCAGGAACACATAATGCTCACCTAAGCACACCATAAAATTGTCATCTGTTGAAAAAAAAGTAAACACTGTGAGAAATTGTACCACAGACTCTCATCATAACCTAATGCAATTAAAGATCTGCCCACAATATTGTGCACATTGTTAATGAATCAATTATAAACAGTAGGGGCCTAGTCTTCTTTCAAGGCACAGATGCAATTCCTGCTAATTCTAAGTGATTTTTCGAATCTGAACTCATTTACATATCTAAAGCAAAGCAAAGATAATGTGAGAAAATCAAATTAAGTAGGAGTCTTACAGGTAATCCATTTCTTTCCATCTTCTGTCCCTTTGACTCAGAAAAGTGATGAGTATCTTGTCTTACTGGGCAGGACTTGTATTTAACAGCAATGGAAACTCACTGTAGTCAGGAAAGATATCTAGTGTAGACTATGTGTGTCACATTATATACGAGCTTGCTTTTTCCATTATTGTTAGCGTAGTGTGTCCATAATGGCTTGCAATAAACAAGGCTAAGTGCTGGAGACTGGGGTTAGACTAGCATCTTTCAGATAGGAGCTAACTAAATAGTGACAGTGAATATTCAACATGAGCACTTTTTTTGCTCTTCTTCAAGAACATACTTATTCACTAGTTTCAGCTGAGGTAGCAATTTACACTTGTACAAAAGCAGGACAAATTTATGGTATGCATTATTTCCATAGTAAGCTCTTTCAGAGCTCTACATGCCTGGAAGTATCACCAAACTGTAAGTAGGTGGGCATTCAGATCATCTGTTATCTGGAACCTAGACATGTGACATATGTTCTTCTCTAGAAATGCTTTTTAAACATTAAAGATTGCGAGCTCTTTCCTGCATCTTCTCCTAGATGTTTGTTATATTATACTATGGTTACTGACTGTACAGATAATTGAGTATTTTTAATAAAGAGAAGAATTTTTCTTACACAGACGTTTTTGGTCACCTGTGAATATAAGACCTGATATACTGGATAACCTTTCATTAGGATTTATGAGAATTCATGCTTCTCTGCACAAATGTGCACGAATAGCACCTAATAAGAAGGAATGTGGTTGAACCAGATAGAAATTCAGTATTAAATTAATATTCATAAACACCATTTTGCAGTGTTCAACCAGCTCTACTAAACTTGTGTAAACCAGTCTCCCTGTCAAAGTTATCTGCCACACTCTTACGTATTCATCATGATGCATTTGCTGCTTGATCTGTCTCAGGGCACATAACACATAACTTAATGGGTCTAGAGTTGTACTTGGTGCTCCCATATCACAATGAAGCATAAAGAAGATGCAAAACTTTATTTAAAATCTTGCAATCTTTCCAGAAAATCACAATAACTTTATTTATAAAAGTGTGCATTAAAGGCAGCTGAAGAAATGTCATTAAAATATTCACTTGTTAGGCCCTGTTTATGCTTCAGTCGCTCGTTAAATGTTACCTTGCCGTCTGTTTAAGCATTTTCTTAAATATCTTTCTGGCTACATGTACCTTGCTGTATGAAGGTCTGAATGCACGTCTATTTATAATTCTGTTAATATGTCTAATTATGCATTTTGGATAGATTAAACTGTTTAAACAGGGGCTACTACAATTTCTTGGAAAATGGTCCTTGCATCACCGTGGATACAACTGGGTCAAGAGAAAATTTGTCTGGAGAAAGGATGTAACAGTAACCAAAGTGTAATAACAATTTAGATGGATGCAATGGTTTAAAAGGGTTAGGTTTTGTTATTCTTACAGAAAAACAGTTTTCAGGATTTTGGCATAGTTTATCCATGAAGCACTGCAGAGTCAAAGATGATGTTCTTACGGATCTGTGGGACAGGCAGGATATCACAGGCATTCACCGTGATCAAGGAAGATGGTAGCAAGTAATGTTTCACAGAAGGGAGGAGTCAGAGAATTATTTTATCTATGTTCAAATGGATATCTGTGAGAAAAAATTGTGATTACAGTCTGGAGATTTTCTGGACAGAAAAGATGAGACAGGACATTTGGCAGTAATTTATATAGAAACAGAAGATATATTTGTGTCAATATGTGACAAATCCAGACTGGAAAAACAACAGACCATGTGGTGAGTTGACCTTGACCAACAGCTAAACTCCCACCCTGCCTTTTGCTCACCCCTCTATCCTGGGAGACAGGAAGAAAAAGAAAAAATTGAAGGAAGGCAAAAAGACTTGTGAGTTGAGACACTGTCAGATTAATAAAAAAAGCAAGCGTTGTGAGTGCAAGTGAAGCAAAATAATGAATCCATTCACTGCTTGCCATCAGCAGGTAGATGTCCAGCTGCTTCCTGGGAACCAAGGCCTCAACATGCCTAATGGCTGCTTTGGAAGACAAATACCATAACTGTGGATGTCCCTCTCTTCTCCCTTCTTCTCCACAGCTTTTACCACAGAGCACAACGTCATAGGGTATGGGATATCTCTTTGGTCAGTTGGGGTCATCTGTCCCAGCTTTGTCCCCTCCCAGCTGCTTACCCACCCCCAGCCTGCTGGTTTTGGTGGGGTGGGGGCAGTGAAGAGAGAAACAGAAGGCATCGCTGCTGTGCCAGCACTGCTCAGCAGTACAGGTGTGATGTTATCAACCGTGTTTTAGCCACAGATGCGGAACTTGGCACCATACAGGATGCTATGAAAAAAGCGGACTTCGAAACTTCATCCCATCAAGACCTAGCACAGGAAGAAAAGAGATGATGAACGTTAATACCTTCCAGAAGAATCAGAGAGAAAGCCAGAGGAGAGTATACAGCAGCTGGGGCAGAATATCCAGCAGCTGTAAAAAGAGGGAACAGCCAGAACTAGGAAAGGACAAAGAATGGGAACTAGACAGGGGTCAAGGCTACTCCAACGAGTATGCAGAGATTTAATTAGAAGGCTTTATACAGGTAGTTTTATTTGAGTCCAATTGAAAGAAGCTAGAAAATCTAGGCCAAAACTGACTTAGGTGGAAATTGTAAAGGATATATACAACAATTTTAGAGGCAAAGAGGCAAATGGGGCCACCTGCGTGGGTGTTTTTGCTGTTGCTAAACGTGAGAAAGACAAGGAGAGGCACAGAGAGGGAGAGACACACAGAGGCAAACCTTAAAACAGCAGTCAGTCTAACTATTTTTGCATGCTAATATTTCCTACAAGCCTGCGAGGAGTCTCAGTGTTCAGTTCATAAGATTATATTGTAACAAACCTGTAAAAGAACTTTTTATCTTACAGTGAAATCAGACCTCAAATTCTCAATGTTTAATTTTCCTGTTCTGAACTATCACTTGCTTAATTTGCTGACATGGTTCTTTTTTGTGTCATACATTGTTTCTCAATGTAGATAAAATCTGTTTATTCAATTTCTTTAATTGTTCAAAGAGCTGAAGTTTGATAGAATATGTTAATTACATTCTCTTTTGCAATAATTTCCATTAGCTACTTTCTATTTAATTTTAGCAAATTTAAATGAATTTAGGAAGAGAGTTTCCTTCTGTCTTTTATACTGAAATAGCCACCACAAGTACATTATGAATGTAGAAACTGCATTGGCTTCACTGGACATTAGATCAAAACCTTAATTCTTTTACAGTGATATGTAATTTCTGATAAAAGTTTATATGCATACTAAACTTTAAAGCATTTTGAAATAATAGGAAGATAATATAATAAATATTATTGCTTGGTAGATCTTCTGAACAAAAGGACATTTAAAATGTAAGTATTTCCCAAGCCAGAGGAATCTTTTTTTTTTGGTAGGAAATATAAACAGCAAATCAGAATCAAATGTTTTCATTATTGGGGACTGGCACAGTGGGGATGTATGCCACAAATGATCTCCACTGGCAGACCCAGCTTGAACAGTCTTACTACTGCAGTGATACACTTACAGTCTAACTATCACAGTGATATACTTACATGTATAATTACAAATGTGAACCTAAAATGCATCGAAAACATTGTACAGGCTGAACCAGATGTTATAATGGATCAGAATATAAATTCATGACATGCTGTTAAGAAACATTACAATCTGGAATATATTTATGTGTGAATGAAATAGTCATTGGATGTAATTAAAGTCTAAAATCTCTCTTAGTTTTCTGCCTAATGGTATTCTACTTTATATAATCTTTGTGAGATTTTTAAGTATTGTAATATATTTACATGCATGTGTTTATGAATATGTGAATAACAAGATGTATGCTGTCTTCTTGGCACATACATTGAAAAATACTGAAATTGGTTCTGTAAATGTTAACCTTACATAGTGACTTATGTTCGACTAGTCTACTTTGTTGAAGATATTCACCTTTTGTTTAAGGAGAATGGATGTTGCACTTCCACTACTTTGCTTTTAAAATACTTTTCAGTTTCATTCACGCAAGATGAGTAAAATTCCAAACAAGGTTTTTAAAGATGGTTTCACATGGAGATAAAGATTTCAGTCTGCTCATATCCTAGCCCAGGCTTCAAAAAAGGACATGCCCAAGTTTTAGCCTTGATCTGAAGTGCATTGTGCACTGTAATACTTACAAATGTAGCACAGAGAACATCAAAGAGTGCAAAGAATTCTATAAGCAGCACCGAGGGGTACAACAAGAGATAAACCGTCAAAACCAGAGAACTTCCAATACATAAAATTGATGATGTTGCACTGTATATATGTGCTTCATGTTTCTACATGAGCATGGGCCATGACCTATAATACACACTGTTTAGCTCAAGGGAATCTAAAGGTCCATCGGAAACACTAACACCAACACTTTTCAATACTAATAAGGACTTATGTGTAGGTCTTTAAGAGACAATATAGTCTTAAGGTGTCTTACATTTTCTGTCCTAGCCTGATCAGTCTAATATCCTTCACAGGAAGGTTTATTAACTGAAGAAGGAGGAGAGCATCTTGTATAAACTTTCATGGTTAGAGCACCTGCAAACAAAATAAAATATGTGAGCTGGATACTGTTCAGTCTAAGGAAAGAATTGTCTGTTCTCCCACTCTTTGGAGAATCTATCCTACACATAAGGCAATAATTTCCTTCAGACTCTTCTCCATCAACAGTATAATGAGCAATGTCCTGACTGCTGTTGTGCATTATGTGAATGTACGCTAGTACTGCACAGAGCAGCAGACTTGCACACTCTCAAGTGTCCTGATTTTCACGGGTATTCACCTGAAAATACCCATATCTGAAATATAAGTGTCTTCTTTTGTGTTTAACTAAGACTGAGAACTTCAACTCTGAGCAACTATTTATTTCAAAAATGTAATTTAGGACTTCTGACATGTACACAGTTTTATAGACATCCACATGCATTGCACATTTAAATAGATGTTTGATCTTTACTAAGCTTCCAGAATGTAGCTTGTCAACAAGTTCATCCTCCCATACATCTTGTGTGGCAGTGTTTGTTAGCTAGTAAATATAATTGTTATCCTCTCTTATAAGTAGAGAAACTGACAGGAGAAAATGAAGTCATTGTTGTCTATTTTTGGGGCTGCCCTGACAACAGAAATAATCCTAGGTTTATGTAAGACTATTGGATGCACAGCTTATGAAAGAATAAACCTACCTGAAAATTGTCAAGAGCTACCCACTTTCAATCATTCCTTCTCTCTTAGTTTGAAACAAATGACAGAAAATATCCTTCCTACGCAGTATTAAAGGGCAATATGGTACTAAAAAAAATATAACACAAAATGTGCTCAGTTCTGTCATTTTTGCCTTAACCAGCGTTGTTCCTGAAGGACAGAATAATTATACCCATAAGACTCACAGAGAATAGCAGTGCTAGAAATGTGCTGCAGTGGAATCAAATCAATAACTCTGAGACTACTTTGAGCTCATTTTAAATATTACTCTCTGCTCTCCCTAGATTTGGGCTATTGATTGTAAAAATTACTGCCAAGCCTTCTTTTCTGCATAATTACATTCTATACTTGTCTTTGTTTGGGTTTTTTTATAATGACACTGGAAAATATGACACTTGGATGAATACATTGTTGAATATGAAAAGGCTCAAGCTGGATGCTGGGCTTTCCCAGTCTTTCCAGGTAATTCTTGTTTTCATAAACATAAATGTATTGTGGGAAGCTATATACAATATCATGAATTAACTGTAGTCTTTTCAAGTAAGAACAGATCAGGTACAGGTATGTTTGGATGCCTGAAAAATGTAATACATATACATGCAATAGACCATCTTGTGTTCTTAATGTGTTCTTAAATGTTTTCTTTTTATTTGATCTAAAAAATTGCATTGAAATATAAGCTTGAGTCTTGATTCTCTGAGGTGCTGAGTATCCCTTCATTTTCATGGAAGGGAGCTGACACAGCTTAGCATTTCACAGATATTTACACTGAGCAGTTAGATAAATATCTTTTTTAAGAAAGAGATATATTTGCAGAATTTTATCTTTACCAGAGGTGCTGCTCAACTGTAGAGATAAAGCTTAAAATCCTGTAAAATTTAGTTAAATCTACTGAAACTTTAAGATGTACATACAGGTTTACTTCCCCCCGCCGACTTTCCTTGTAATATGAAACAGCATAATTTTAATCTTTGTTTAAATGTTCCTATTAATTGGCTAAAGTGCATCGGAAATGTTTGGTTTCCATTTATTTGGAATAAACTCCAATCTACCAAGTGTTAGTTCTGCAAAAATTAAGAGAAAAATAAATACTGACATGACAACATTTACGTGCTATATACTTCAGTTATTAATTACTACTGGACTAAAACACGGACAGTGCATGACCTATGAATAGAAAGAGAAATGTTTTGCCCTTCTAGGGTTGTGTGACACGGTTTGCAACCCAACACTGTCATTTGCTGTGTCTTTCATTGTTGCAGGATTTCACTGTTGCAGTCCAAAACCTAGTGAAAGCTATGGTGAGAAATTACCTTCTCAAGGTGCTTCTGTGTTTATGTGAATATAATATTAGTTTCTAGGTCTTGAAATCCTACACAGTCACATCATGGATTCTCTGATTCAAAGAACAAATCATAGAATCATAGAATCATTTAGGCTGGAAAAGACTCTTAAGATCATTGAATCCAACTATAAACCCAATACTGCCAACTCCACCACTAACCATGTCCCTAAGCACCACATCTAGAGATCTTTTAAGTACCTCCAGGGATGGTGACTCATCTACTTCCCTGGGCAGCCTGTTCCAATGCTTGACAAGCCTTTCAGTGAAGAAAATTTTCCTAACATTCAATCTAAATCTTCCCTTGTGCGACTTGAGACCATTTCCTCTTGTCCTATCACTTGTTACTGGAGAAGAGACTGACACCCAGCTCCCTACAGCCTCCACAACATCCACAGACTTTCCCTCATCCACTAAGCAGGTCATCATGTCATAGAAGGAGATCATATTAGACAAGCAGGACCTGCCTTTCATAAATTCATGCCTAATCACCTGGCTGTCCTGTATGTGCCATATGATGGCACTCAAGATGATCTGCTCCATAACCTTCCCTGGAACCAAGGTCAGACTGACAGACCTGTAGTTCCCCAGATCCTCCTTCTAGCCCTTCTTGTAGGTGGGCATAAATGACAATAATGATCTTCCATTTTCTATAATCCTTTGAATCATAAAATGCTCTACATACTTCATTGATTTACAAACAATGAACCTGATCCTTCTGTCCTTGCAAAAGAGAGAACTTTTGATTTCTACTGCAAATAATCTGGTTTTATTCCTGATGAATCATATAAAATTTTCATACTTCGGACAGTCACTGTTAATGTATTTAATGCTTGTAATGAACTATGGTCTTTTGGAGACTAATGTATGTCAACAGAGACAAGAGTATTTTAAATGCTTTTAAAAATGGAAGACAGATTTGAAGTCATATGGCATATGCACAAAGGACAGAAAATATGAAGAAGGTGCATCACATAATTGCATCACATAATTGTGCAATTTGCTACATTAATATTACCAAAATGAAGGCAGTAGATATCTGTTCATATAATAAAAGCTGGTAAAGTGTGTTAGTCGTTAAATTTAGCTAGACAACTGAAGTCTAAAAGCTAGTGTTTTAGTGCTATGTGAATTTAATTGGACTGAATTGGACCAAAGGGTCATAGATATTTATGCAACCCTGTTACTGTACAAGACAGAAAATGAGTTCAAGGTTTCAAGCAAAACAAGCAGGAAAACAGAATTCCTCATCTTATGATATGCTGATAAATCCTAGATAGAAGCTCTGAATTGTAAAACCGACTAAATTTAGGCTCAGTGTTTTCTTTTCTAGAAATGACTGCTGCATGGCCTGTTTAGGTCCTTTTTATTCTGTGGTTATTCTCCCCTCAGGAAAGAAATTATCTTACAGAGAAAAGGAAACAGAGCATGAGGCAGACTGGGAAAGACAAGAAGACTATCCCATGTGTGTCAAATTGCATTCATAATAGGTCAGGGTTGAACACCAGTTACCCTCACTATGCTCCCAATAATAGGCTTATAACGTATCGCTTATATAAGGTGTATCACTCATTTAACTCATTTGTTAGATGAATAAATGGAAGGCTGAATTCACTGAGTATATCTTTGCAGAGCAATAATATAACTGCTAAGAGTATAGTATAACTTCTGTAAGTGGCAAGCTTAGTTTTAGTGTCAAATTAACCTTGAAGAAACACAGTGTTCAAACAAAGTTAATCTCAGAACTCTGAAGAAGTTAAATCTACACTGACTTACTTGTTAAAAAAATTATACTGGAAATTAGGATTTTATATTTTAATATTAAAAAAAGGAATAAAATAACAGTGGAAGTAAGCTTCTAGTGATGTTCCTTAATAACCAAGGTAGTTATCACTTCTTTCAACATACAAATAATAATAGATTTAGTTGGGGAAAGGAAAAAAAAAAAACCAAACCAAGTATTGATTTATACAATAAGTACATCACAAACAATAACGGAAATCAGATTCTTCTGATATGATCTCAGTGCAGAAGCACGTGGAAGCATTTACACATGGTGAAGAGTTTGTGCTGAAGAAGTACTGCAGTTGCTAGCGACTTGGCTATATTACACTGCTGATCTGTTCTCAGCTGCCAGTGATATTTCAGAGATTTTGCAGCCTTGAAAGTTGTGGTAGAGGGCAGAAAAGATGTGAGTTTCTTGTGGACTAGGTGAGGAATGTGGGTAAAGAAAGAAACTTTAATAGTGTTCTTATAAAATGTGAGTAGTATTTCCTCCAGATCTTGCCACTGACACAATCTTGGAGAAATACAATGAGTCAAAGAACTAGGAACAGGTTAAAGAAGCTTTATGAGTTGTCACTTGCCTGAGGACAAACTGCATTTGTTCTTAAGAATATTCTGGTATAGACTGTAGGAACAGAATTATTAAAAAATGATGATTATTAAAAATGGTATCATTTAGAAATCTAGAAAATATGATGGTTAATGCAGAAGGACCAAAAAATTACTATAATTTGGTCAGACATATCAATTCAGATCCCTTGATTTGCATTTTTCCAGCATCTTGGTACTATTTGGTAATACAAATCTGTGACTTTCAAATACATTGATTTTGGTTGCTTTATAGACTGGTTTGGGTTAGAAGCAACCTTGAAGATCATCTAGTTCCAACCCCTGTGCCACAGACAGGGACACCTTCCACTAGCCCAGGTTGCCCAAAGCCCCGTCCAGCCTGGCCTTGAACATTTTCAGGGAAGTGTCAGCCACAACCTCTCCAGGCAACCTGTTCCAGGGCCTCACCACCCTCACAGGAATGAATTTCTTCCTTACGTGTAATCTAAATCTCTTTCGGTTTAAAACCTTTACCCCTCATTCTATCACTACACTCCTTGACCAAGAGTCCCTCCTCAGCTTTCCTGTAGCCCCCTTTAAGTGCTGGAAGGCTACTATAAGGTTCCTTCTCCTCTTCTCCAGCTGAACCCCCCAACTCTCTCAGCCTGTCCTCACAGGGGGGTGCTCCAGCACCCCCATCATCTTTGTGGCCTCCTCTGGACCCACTCAAACAGGTCCGTGTCCTTCTGCTGTTGCTGCCCCCAGAGCTGGACCCAGCCCTGCAGGGGGGTCTCACAGAGCGGAGCAGAGGGGCAGAATCCCCCCCTCGCCCTGCTGCCCACACTGCTCTGGGTGCAGCCCAGCACACGGGTGGCTTTCTGGGCTGTGAGCTCACATTGCTGGCTCACGGTCAGTTTTCCATCCACTGATACCCCCAAGTCCTTCTCCTTGGGGCTGCTCTCAATCCACTCATGGCCCAGCCTGTGTTTGTGCTCAGGATTGCCCCGACCCATGTGCAGGACCTTGTACTTGGCCTTGTTGAACTCCTTGAGTTTTACACAGTCCCACCTCTCCAGCCTGTCCAGGTCCCTCTGGATGGCACATCCCTTCCCTCCAGTGTTTTAACTGTACCATTGATGAACAGTGTATCATTGATGAACTTGCTGAAGGTGCACTTAATCTCACTGTCCCTGTCACTAACAAAGGTGTTAAGCAGCACCAGTCCTAACACTGACCCCCGAGGAATGGCACTTGTCACTGCTCTCCACTTGGACATCGAGCTGTTGACTGAAACTCTTTGAGTGTGACCAGCCAGCCAGTTCTTTATCCACCAAGTAGTCCATCCATCAAAACCATGTGTCTCCAATTTAGAGACCAGGATGTCATGTGGGACAGTGTCAAATGCTTTGCACAAGTCCAGGTACATGATATCAGATGCTCTTCCCTTATCCACCAACACTGTAATCACATCATAGAAGACCACAAAATTTTTCAGGCATGATTTGCCCTTAGTAAAGCCATTTTGACTGTCACCAATCATCTCCTTATGTTCCATGTGCCCTTGCATAGTTTCCAGGACGATCCACTCCATGATCTTGCTGGACACAGAGGTGGGACTGACTGACCTGTAGTTCTCTGGATCTTCCTTTTTTCCCTTTTTTAAAAATGGGGGTTTTGTTTCCCTTTCTCCAGTCAGTGGGAACTTCATTGGACTATACAATATAAATCCTTCTTTCGGTGAAGAAAACAATTAACAGTTTGTTTGGGGCCAGTGTGTATGTTGTTTTGTTTTGTTTTTTAATTGTTTCCTATTTTAAAAGGAATATTTTGTCTGCAAGCACTGCTCCTTCAAGCCATGGAAATAGCAAAATGTGTTTAATAGCTGCTTGTTGCCAGTCATGAAAGAGAAATAATCCATTGTCTATTCATATATTTTCAAGTCAGAAATGAAACTGCATTAGAGACATGAATTACCATCAAATATTTTGAAAATTGACAGTGAATCACCATATGAAGCTGTTAACAGTATTTCTATACTTAAGGCAATACCACTTTTTGTATAGTGAGGAGAAAGGAAAGTGAATGTTTTCACGTACCTAATTGTCCAGTTCACTTGTTGTACAACAGAACAAAGCACAGTACATATAATTATGACTTGACTCTCATGGCTGCATAGATAATATTCTCCATCTCTTTTCATTGTTGTGCATGTTATTTCACAACGTCCTAAAAATGTCTTTTAATACAGCTTTAAACTAAAATAATCTCACTGTACATGAGTTACACTTAATGATACACTTAATCATAGAGTACACTGATTGAAAGTTACATTTCAAAAACCAGTATATGGCAAAACCTTTGTTATTAAATTACTTTTAAATATAATAATGCTAAACAAAGTAAAACAATATTTTTCGGTGTCATATGCCTGAACTGAATCATGGACTTTGTATTTTTTTCAAGGAAAACAGAAAAAGCAGTATTTTTTCAAGAACATTATATTTTATTCAGAAATTAAAATTGGATAAAGATTGGGTACTGTGAGTTATTTGCAGAAAGAGCTATTTAGTGAGTCAATATAATCTGTAAATCTTCTTTGGGAGCTCTGGGTTACGTTAAGGTCCGGTGTTTTATAATCCAATGCAGGTTGTCTCAGTTTCTCGGGGGCCGTGAAATATATTACATTGCTTTCTACCTTAAAACCATTGCAACATCACAAATTTGTATATTGTTTGTATTTAATAAGATTTGGACAAGTTTTATAAAATTAGCAAGTTTTGGTTTTTCAGTCACTCTAATTTCATTTTAAGTTCATTTCAGTTGCAAACATTAAAAAAATTAATAATAAAACATTTGGATTGACTTGGTATATAATCAGTCAAATAAAATTAAATGTAATTCTATTTGAATGTTTCGGGGTACTTGACAGAAACATCATTATAGGTTGTCAAGAAGTGTTTCTCTACAACAGGTCTAAAAGTAAACCATATCTTGTTTTTTCATTAGGTTATTCACTATCTTCAGCCAAGAGAGGGAGTCTTAATTCTAATGACTGGGGACAGAAGCAGAACTAAATCTTTGGACTAAGGTAGCAGTTGTCTGCCTTTCTCAGGACATCTTTTAGAAGTACCATCTTCTTTTTTGTGTTTGACAGTCATTTTAGTCTCAAAATGAAGACTGTGGATTAATAGATTCTGACCTTTGATTTCATTTTACCAAATTTCAAAAACACTTTTAATACAATTCTTGTACTGGCTTCTACTGGTTATGATCATCATTGCACTGTCAAAACTGAAGTAAAAGCCACTAGTTTTGAATAATTAGTATTAATTTTCTTTTCGTTTATCAGTGTTTGTATCTCCATGTTACAGCAACATTTGATGAGCTCAAGATTAGGTGGATAAAGAATAATGATCTTATTAATTGTTTTTCCGCAAAAGGAGAACCTGCATGAGGTTCTAAATGTAAGAGTTGCATTTTTCTTGAGAGAGAAGTAGATAATGTTGGTTGAAAGCTTCGCAAGTTTGAATTTACAATTAAAAAGGGCTTGATTCAAGATAAAAAGACTGAATAGTGTAAATACCGCAGCCGCTTAACTGCAAAACTGCTCTGCCTCTTTAGTTCTTGGAAAACGCTATGAATCAACGTTAGTATGAGCTAGTATACTTGTTGACAAGGAAAGCAGATCCTATTCGTATTTCCTGTTCATGTTTCCTGAACAGCCAGAGCATGGTCACTTGATAGAGCAGGGACAAACACTTGTGCCATGTAAGGACGTAAGGACTCATGTCAGGTTTTATGTTTGATTTTGCTATTTATAAGTCAGAACTAGAATTCCTTTTGCTTAACCTGATGCATAGTTTAGACAGAAGGCATCCTGATGGCATTTACTGATGGCATTCTGAAATACAGCAGTGTTTTTGTTGACCATTGTCTCCTGGGTTGCTGGTATGTCATCTGTGCTGCTATGCCCTAATGAAACACCACTGAGCTGCCAGAGCACCAGAACTGCATTTTTCTCAGCATACAGGGTTATGACTGAAAAGTGTGTAGTTTCACTTTGTGACCTTTTAATGTTATTGAAATATTCTCAGTAACCTTAAAATCATCCTCAGTACCCAGAATGTTCTCAGTATTGCAACAGTATTAATGATTTACAAACACATGTAAAGGTTGTTTGTAACTATCTGTCTCCGAGGACACTGGTTTGCAATGTATATCTATATTCACCCTGAAAGTAAGAACTTGACAGCAATAAACATTTTTTAAAAGTTGGCATTTTAGACCATATCCTCAGCATCCTTCACATGATACATAATGCCTCAGTCCTTAAGCCATCCTAGTGGAAAGCACTGTACAGTGAAATACTCTAAGGATGTAGAAATCAAAAGTTGTCTTTTTAAGATTAAGATTCCATTCTAGACCCCAGGAGACTGAAATTCACTTAAAGAAAGGAAGAAGGAACGAAGGAAAAAAAATGAGTTAGACATGTATTTTTGTCACCCAGTGAAGCAAAGCAATATATTTCTGTAAGGCAATTGCAAGGAAAGAAAATTGCATACAAGGAGAAAAACCTCATACAGAAAAGAAATCACACAGCAGTGGTACTAACTACAGCTATGTTTTCTTCAGGTTGGGTTCTCATTTAATTTGAATATTTGATGCATATGCATATTAAATCAGTGTTAATTTCATTGATTTGATGACAAGAAAGTTGAAATTTTTTGTTACAGAACTAGAGTCTGAAAACCACTTAAAGACGTAAAGGCTTTTCAGAGGTCCTTTTATTTATCAAGGAAGAAATGTGTGTTTTCTGCACACCAAACTGAAAAATACTTGGAATCATGGCTGACTTGTTCCTCCTTATCCAAAACTGTGAAAATTTCATTTATTTTCCACTACCTACAAAGTTTTCATGCTTTCTGTTTTGAATCTCAACTGAGTGAGAAAATATTTCTATCCTACCACTGAAAATGAAAGGTTCTCTCACAGTACAATTGTGTCCCTGAGAATTAATTTTCTATGAGAGCACTTAAACACCGCAGTCTGGCAGAGATGTAGCACGGGACTTTAAAACAATATCTTTCAGCCCACTTTCAGTGTATCCAGTGAGTTTAGCTGATAAAGATGTGTGTTGGAATATAGCATGTTAAGTAGCGCATTGTCACTTCATTACATTCCTTGGTACAGACTGAAAAACTATTTCATTCCTATTAAATAGGATTACTAGAGAGTCCACTTTCCAAAGCAGTCATCCCAGTTCAATTACTGGCTTACCCACTGCTGGTTGATTTAAAACCATTGACAGATTTACTGAAAGTAAGAACGGGCTAAAAGAAAATCAACTGAAGCGGAAGTCATAAGACAGACCTGGCCGTATAAAGGAGTGAGTGACTAACATACGGCCTCAATTTTTGTACTTTAGGAAGCATGTTTTTGGGTTTTTATTTTGTATGTCTAGGTATCTACATAGTCATATGTTGTTGTTTACTAATGGATTAGTTTAGCTGATTTCAATGCATCTTTTAAAACAAGACATATAAAGTTTATGTAAATGACAGACGGAGGGCAGTGATTTTTCCAGGTGCCCAGGACAGTTTGCCTATTTAGATAGTCATATGACTTTTACCAGTGAGGAAGAACTATATGTCGGGACTGAGCAGTGGGTTTCAGGACTGGATTATCAGGAGTATTGCAGGGTATCATGAAGTTTTTATTGTCAAAGAGTATTGTATGGAAAATTATTCATCTAATTTTCAATACAATTAGATAGATATTCTCTAGTAGACACAAATACATTCTCATGTACATGCATGAAAACAAGTCTTGTCTTTACAGAACCTGAGCAAAGAGCCTTAAACACTGCCTTTTTAAGCAAGCCCTTGGCTGATATGATGGATAATGTTTTGACCAGTTCAAGACTTATTTTGCATTGTTATTATCATCCTTTTTTAATCCTGAAAGGACAGCTGTCAGGAAAAGCCAAAGTTTATGATCTTTTTACCCTCCCCTCAGGTTTTTAGTTAGTAAGAAATGATGATGAATTTCAATAACAGGTGCTATTTCAAACCTCTCACAAAAATGGAAGCATGCATACAGTATCCTCAGCTACATGTCTACAGTGGGCTTGCCAAGAGTAAGGAATGGGTTTAAATGAGGACTGTCAAACACAAGCCTACTCTAATATGTGATCTTGCAGAGGAAACATTGGACTAAATAAATCAGACTAAATTTTTCACTTCTTCTCACAGAATTGCAGTATAGACACAGTTTGAGTGGAGACTTAAATATCTAACACATTTTCTATAATTCAGGAGTCTCTATAGTCATATTCCAACACACAGGATCTTTGATACAAGTCAATTATCAATTAGCATTCAAATTACTGGCAAGAATAAGCAGCAGGAATTCATCCTGCTTCTGTTGAAATCAATGGCCATCTCACTGAATGTTAACGACCCTGGATCAAGATCCTGATTTGCTGTGACCACAGATTGCTGTGCTGACCATTTTATCTGGTGGACTCCTCTATCTGTTTGGTTCTTATCCATTGTTGCTTGTCTATATGAGAAAATGAGAGGTGCTGTTAGAAGCTAAGACACTGAATTAAACAAATGCAGTTTAATTCAGTGATACATAAATAGTCCGTTTACTCTGTGGTAAAAAAAAAAAAAAAAAAAAGTTTCTGATTATTTTACATTGCCTGGGAAGTAGTTTCAGCTATATTTGAGTAGTCATTTGCATTGCAAGGAGAGGGTAGTCACTAAGGGGGTATAATGACGGAATACAAGTAATGAATTTTTCCATGGTGATGAGGAATTATATGGTAAGCCCTCAGACAGAGAGAGGCTATATCTTTATTGTGCATGTACAGCTGCTATCACAAATATGTCTCTAATCCTGAGAGACGCCTTTGCCCACTACAGCACTATATGTAACAAACAGCATAGTGGTTGCATTTGCCAATGTGTAAGTGATGATCACAGAAAACAGTTCTGTTCTTTGCTCTTCTATTTCTCTTAGTACAGCAGCTAGGAAAAACAATGAGTGTACAAGTCAATTTATAAAATCTTTATTTTTTTTTTTCTGCAATGAAATACAGAAAATATAATGAAAAGCATTCATTTTCAGCTCATCCACACATCCTAATCATTTTTATATGGTCTTTTTCTATATACAGGGCACGTTCTGTCAACCTGAGTTTCCATTCCTTAAAAATTTGTAGTGTTTTTACTTCAGTGTAAGTGTTAAACTTTCTGAACAATTGAGCAGTATTTTGCACAGGTAGAAATGCTGGTAGGAGCTACAAGTGACAAAAAATCAGACCTTAAATATTCCTTTTGATCCCTCTTTTTCTTTGTGCCCCTTAAACATGAGTCACTCTTGGCAAGAACAGTCAGACCTTCACGTGCGCACAAATGGTATTCTGTTTTGACTGGCTATGCTTCAGTAAATGATTTATATATTGACAAAGAGTCAACGACAGCCTGATTTGGGATCTGGACCCCTGGACTGAATCCACTGCAGGCTCTGGCACTGATGATCCTTGATTGCTAATGTTCACAATGGCAGCATTGGCAGGGCACTAAACAAAAACTTACTTCTGTCCTCTGAATTGCTGACTTCAGCAGCTCATGGTTTTCATTCTGTTGATCCCTAAATGTAGCAGATGAGAAGGCAAAAATGGGGAACAATCTAGGTCAAATTACCTGAAAAAACCTTTCTGTACCCTTACTAAAGAGTTAAAAGTGTAAAACTCACCATTGTTCTTGGAACCAGCAGAAGACTGATACACTATTTACATTCCAATTAAATTTCGATTTAGGGGTGTGAGTTATAATATGTAGTTTATAGGCCTCATGCTGCCTATCTGCACAGACATGAATTTCACTTTGAGACAGATGATTGTCTAGAAAATAAGGGCTATATATGTTGGGATAACATCAAAATGATTGCAAAGGGACTTTTTTGATTACTGGTTCTTACTTGGATTATTGGTTGCATAAGATACTTCATGTTATATTATTGAAAATTAGAATATTTACATAGCATACTTGATAGCAGCTCTAATTAATTATTAGTGTGTCACTAGAGTCTGATCCAAATCATGCATAGTCAGTGCCTATATGTTCAGATTCTCTTTATGAGTTATCTTGACAATACACTGTATATGTTGATGTTCAAGCAGTAAGAGCAACAAGAAATATATGACATTTCTGAAGACAATAATAATCTCCAATGCCTCAAAAATTAGATCTATAAAGTATTTCACAACATTAAGAACTATATCACCTACTTTTCAGTACACACTCATAATAATGAGGCCACATGTGTTGTGGTAGATATCTAAGCATAAGAATCATGCAAACTGTAGTCCCTAAGAGAAGGAAACACCAACAGAAATCTTGTTTCCTAAACACTTCTCTCTCTCTCTAGGATGTATGATATAATTCTGGTTTGCAAGTCAGTTGCTAATTCCACTAACGAACTTCTGTATTGAGATTCTTTCTTTTATGGAAGACAGCAGAAGTTTTGTGGGTGGAATACTCATGCGTAGGCCAAGAAACCCATATTCTGTGCTCTCTCTCTCTCTCTTAAAGTATTTGAACTTGCAGCTTTCCATAGTCAGCTGTAACTATAAGTTGAAAGGAAATCTGAAGCAGAAGATGTTGTTGAAGATGATACACTCTGCATGTATTATGTGTGTATTATTGTAATGGGAAGAACCCTTGGATAAGACGTACAAATTCCCAAGCAATTAATATAAAAGAGCAAGCAACTATACTGCAACTTGGATTTTTCCTTTCAAGAGCCAATGAATCTTGTAAAATATAGAATCAGACTTCTTTTCTTAATTAATATATAAATAGTATGAATTTCTTTGGGAAAGCAGCAGCTGCACCTCACAGTACCTTGGAAGTTTACAAATTTGGAGAAAACTGCTGAGCTGTGAATCAGTGACTTCAAGCAGCCAAAGCAATGGAACATAGATCTGTGCCCTGAGTAAAACCTTTTCTTTTGGTAGATATAATAAATAAATCCTAAAAATCCTTTTGGTGCAAAGACCAATCTATTAGATGCTGCACCTTAGTGCAGCTATACATCATAGAGCTATGTTCTTTCGTTTTGGTATTCTACTCCTTCAGCTGTCCCCACTGTCTACAGATTGATATAAATGCTGAGATTCTCCCTGACACATAATAGTTCCTTTGGTGAGAGAAGTAGAAGACCTGATGTACACTTGAGTGCTCTCCTTACATGTAAAATAGGTGTTTAATCCAAAATCTAACCCAAATCCAAAGACGCTATACAGCACAGATGCAACTTGTTTTCACCTCTCAATTCCAAACTGTGGTGTGCAGGTATATGCTGCTTCTACAGATATTTTAATTCTATTGCTGGAAATTTTAATTTTAATGCCGGAAATTAAGGCATGGCTATACTGTGCAAAGGAATGCTGTACAGATAGCCCAATGCTAGTGAAGATTGAAGTCACTGTTCATATGACAGAGTTCTTTACCAGACCTGGCTTAGATATAGAGGAAATACAATCATCTTCTAACTTAATAACCATTACATCTCCAAGAGGCATACATGAAGAGATGAACAATTCAGAAGTCCCCGGCTGCTGGGGAAGAAAGAAGTGCTACTTAGCTTGCTTTGTTAAATAACAATTTTCTGACATCACTGAAGAGTTAATAAGGTAGCTCTGTTAATTAGATGTCCTGCAATATGAGATTGCAGAGAGATACATAGGCTGCCTCAATATTATCTCAGTTTCAGTGACTGTTACATGAAAGCTTTGCTTTTGAAATAGAAGTAATTTTCTGTTTCCCATTTCAATTGATTATCATTTGTATAGGGACACAGAATTGTTCACTGAGGTTGACCCAGATGACTTGTATCCAAAATTGTACAAGTATATCAAGATAGGGAATCTTTTCCAAATGAAAAAAATCATACCTACACATATTTTTCCAAACATGGATTAAAAATGCTTCATGAGAGCTCTCTGAAAAAGTGGATTTCAGCTAGAGTAGTATGAGCTGAAAACCCCATGTTTTTCAGAACACAATTATTTTCTTTGAACCTTGCAGCTCCACAGTTAATTTCAAAACTTCAGCAGGCCCTCAGCTTTCTCAGATACAGTGTGGATCTGCCATGCATACCTGGCCCAGGGCTGGCCATTCCGGGCTTTCCATCTGCCCCAGCCCTACGAAGGGTCAGTATACTGCTTGCAGAAAAACTGTGGCTTTGGTGTTCCAGGTGTTAGGACAGCTCATCTAGATATTAAAACAGTGGAGTTGGCAAAAAATAAAAAATATTTCCTTTAAAGTACTATTTGGGCATTTCAAGCCTATTCTTTCAAAAGCATTATTCATACCTATTTTAAAGGGAGAAATGGTGCCACAGAAAAAAAGTTGCTTGCCAAATGTCATTCTGTAAGCCATGAGCAGGGGCCTTAAAAATATCCTGGTGAAACACGTTTTGTTTTGTAAGACAGGTATCTTGATACTGGAAGTTATCTAAGATACATCTACTTTTTACTAAGCGTAAATGCTGCAAAACTTAGTCATCAAGCTCTAGTTTAAATTGTCAAATGGAAATAACCAAGATCTCAGAAAAATGTAAAATTATCCTTATTATTATTCATATCTTCTCACAGAAGTGGTGGAAACTTCAGAAAGTGTAGTTATCTGTAGCTACCCTAAAAATCTGTGTTTTGTATCTCCAGTTTGGACAGCTGTGAAGTTTTAGTACATACTATGGCTATGCTGATTGGCATAGGTTAATTTTTAGGATCACATCATCGATGTGTTACATAAGTTAAAACAGGACTTTCCAAATTTACATATTGTTTTGCCACTAGCTCAGAAGACTTAAAAACTGAAGCAAACTTTGAATTAGTCTGGTAAATGTAGGAGAAAAGGATGGAAAAGAGAGGGCATTGCCTGCAACAGAAGAATTTTGTCGTAAATCATTTTTATAGCTTTTTATTCAAGTCAGCTCAATATTATAGCTGAGCCACCACTGAAATGACAAAAGCTCAATCATAAATTTGCAAAAGAAGTTTAACATTTTCAGGGTGAGAAATACTTCAGTGTACCAAGGCAAACAGATGTTTGTCTTGGTCTGAGACTGAATAAAGTAACAAAACTCTAAGCAGAAATAGGGAGAATTATTCAGGTCGTAAATAATTTTTTACTTCCTGTAGCAAGGAAAATGGAAGACTACTGAAGTTCTGCAATTTTCACCCTTAACAAAAATTTGAAAATTTAAATTGTATAAAGCAGAACTCCTCTGGTAGAACCGTCAATTTACATAAGGCTAATATTCACTCAGAACTTCAAAGGCTAGACTTTGTTGATATTTGACTGCAACACTGGCAAGAAAAATCAAGGACCTCTAGGAAGCATACCAATGATTTAGTCAGTGGGTTTGTTGAATTAATTGCCTGACATAAAGCTAAAAATCTTCAGACTTTGTGTTCTACTCTAAATGCTACCAGCTGGAACCTTTTAAAAACAAAGGGTGTTGACAAAGTTATAATACTGCTTATTGTGGTGTAGGAACAAAGCACAACCTCCTCATCCTATGTCTCCTCTTAATATTAAGCACTACATGAACAAGCAGCAGAGGATACAATCATTGCTTCAGAAAGCTTACAATCTGTGTGTCAAACAGGTTGTGACAAGCAGAGGAAAAAGACCAATTAAATGTGTTTTGTGAGCAGAAGTAGCAACCTTGTTGTTTTATTGGCTTGCGCTTTTTTTTTGCCTTTTTTTTTTTTTTTTTTCCCTCTCTGCTTTTCAGTCTAGTAGTGAAATGAAGGTCTGACAGAAGAGGAAGCTTTCCAAAGCGTTAGTAATTTTTATGGGATTTTTCTTTTGCTTTAAAGGTAGCTAATGGATGGAATTGTGGCGGTGTTTGAGTAGGCATCAGAATTCTCCCACGAGGTTATTTATTTATTTTTTAAAGTTAACAGAGTTAGCCCCAATGTTATACATATTTAAACTCTGTAGCTTTGGCTGGTTATCATGAATTTCTGCATGTTTTATACTAAAATGTGCTTTAAAGCAGTTAAAGGCAATATTGTATTCCACCTTACATCAGCCTTTATTTCACCTAAGGGCAAATTGAATCTTGAATGTTTAGGAATTTTTCAGGGTGAAATGTAAAATAGAATGAGACTCTGAAACTGCTTCATAAGGTCAAAACTCTGTGATTTATAAACTGAACAACAACAGAAATCTTCAGGAATTTTTACTGAGCACTAGACATTCAAGACATAAAATCAAAACCACTTTGTAAAATCAAGTACAGTAATTCCCTATTGGTAATTACCTTCCCTCTATTCTCAGAGGTTACCCATTAAATGTAAGTATTTCATGCAGTCCAGTGGAAACACATTCACTGAGATGACCCTGAATTAGCTGCGCTTTTTTTTTTTTTTTTTTTTTTTTTTTTTTTTTAAATTTTTGTTTTCTGTTTTTAATTTTAACAAGGAGCGGAGGGGAACTGAAATGGGTGTCAGTGAGGTTTCTTAATGTTATGGAAAAACAGGTGGATTCTGTATTTAGTGTTTTGGGCTGAGGGTGTTTTTTTAAAGGTAATACAAATCTAGAGCCAGCCAAAACAGCGTTTCTTAGATCTCTCCTATAAAGAGATCTAATTCCTTTGGTGAGTTATGAGTAGTTTAATAGCCTCCTACAAACTCTTATTCACACATTTTTTTTATATAAGATTTCAAATATTTGCAACTGGAAAACCTATTTGTGCATAGCATCTGTGTAGATATTTGGAAGATTAAATCTAACTTGCAAGGGTGTCCATGACTTAAAGCAGCGAAAAAAAATATTTAACTTACATGGATTTCTTATCTTACTTGCGTGTAGCTGATAATCAGAATTGGATCAATTTTTTTCTTTCCCAGCCTAAAGAACATCCGTAGGATCATGTTATCTGGAAAGCAAAAAACATCTTTCAAATCAAACAGGAAAAACCTAGTTATTAACATTTGGTAATGCTGCTCATGTGCCACCCAGGAAGGTATGATGGCTTTTGTTATTCCTATGCAATGCACCATGCAGCTCCGGTCAGTTACACACTGCTCTCCATTTGGATTGGCTTTGTTTGACAAAGTGTGTTCTGGAGGTTTGAGTACAAAAGGAAAAGAGGTAGGATTACTGCTATATATGCTTTTTAAGCATAAGTGCATCCCCACAAAGAGTTGATTTTGCTATTTCCAAATATGAAAGGGCTGGAGAAACACCTCCTGGCAACTGCAGGTATTTGTAGCTTGGGCTGGAATAGATCCAATCAATACCCAGTTTTTTGCAGCTCTGCAAAGAAACAATTCCTTACATGGATGCCTCTGAAAAACACCTAAAAGATTCAGTAGTTCATCTCTTAAATAGAAGAGATTTCCCAATAAGCCTGTTTCTCTAAATTTTGTGACTTTCAGCTTCATTTGCAGTATGACAGATATAGCAAGCAGTCAATAAACTAAGAAATCCAAGAGAATAATTACCTTTATATGCCTTGTCAGAGATTTTACTTTTTGCTGTTATCTTCTATGGGATTCTTGAATATTTAGTAAGACATCTATTTCTCTGAATTATGTCTTTGTTATTCTTATATAATATGAATGTTGCAGGCTTCAAGATATGATATGAGTCCTACTTCTCAAAATGTTTGAAAGAAATTCAGTAAGCACGCAAAAGTAGTTTTCAGTGAATAAAAATACAGAGAGCAATGGCTTCTTATCTCATGGTAAACAAGCAATAAAATTTCCACTAACTTACATTAGCAGGAGTTCCAGTTCCTATTTGCACTTCCACAATTACAATAAGTAGTATATATAGTTTTGTTACAAGACTCACAGAAGAGGTAGAAATTGTGTTCCATTTCTGGGACACAGACTTTGAAGTCGCTTTCTTACTCTTTTCTCTTAGAAAAGTGAAGGCATGAATAGCTATAACATGAGAAACTTCATACACTGGAATTTCTTTCTTGTGTTGCCATCTCTTAAATCCACAGTAAATTGTTAATTTCCATGTAAATTTTCCCAAGGGTTTTCCTAAGCAATTTCCTTACAACTCTTGTCACTCTTCCATTCCTGACCAGGGCGATACGGACACAGCTCTTAGATAAGAACTCTTTTGTTCATGGAAAGAACTGAACAAAGGTTTGGATTGAACCAATATAATTTCAGAGTTCTATAGAATACTCACCATAACTACAAGCTGATTTTCCAGCTTATGGTTATAGTGAGTATTCTATAAAACTTTCAGATTTTTTTCCAGTTAAGACATACATTAATGCAACCTTGATAAGCATCTTCCTTTGGGAGAGAGAACAGTAAGCTGTAAAAGAAGAGTTCTCTGGGGGGCTGTGTGTTGTTGAGTTCAAGGCTCGCTGAACTGAAGTCTACTTGACTCATCTTGCTGTTGATCTAAATTTAAGGACTAGGCTCGTAACATGAGACTAAATGGTTTGCCCCCTGCTCTTGCATGGTTATAAGAAAACTGCAAAAATGAATCAGCTCCAGAGGAAACACCAGGGATAACTGAAAGTCTCAACTCAAAAGACTTATATAAAAATTCACTGAATAGCTCATACTCAACAAATTAAAAAATGATTGCCTAACAGCTGTCAAAATGTACTAACTAATGGGGAACCATAATTGATGGGTGTGTTTCTGTTTTAACTCCTTTAGGGTTTCTTCTTGGCTTAATAATGTTTAGCCTTTTTTTTTATAAATCATCTGAAACAAAAAATAAATTGACTCCTTAAAGAGGTTTATACATTTGCGTCAAATCCTGAGAGATTATAAGTGCCACCATTACAAGCTAAATCTTCAGTTTTATCTCTTCTTACTGAGACTAGAATCTTACTGAAAATGAATAGTGTTTGCCCACACATAAGGCCTAGTTCAATCCTAGCATTTTCCCTACAGGAAAGTGTGAGTAGAGGGAAAAAGGATTAATTTTAGATATTGGAGCCTGATAATTCTTAAGTCTTAGATTTCTTCAAACTTTAGGCACTAAAATACCAGTGAAATCAATACAGGGATTTATCTAGTTCTAGAAAGGAACATAACGTATCTTGGAAGTACCGGGACAATAAAGCCACATAGGGCTGTTATATGTTTTATTCTTTTCTTCAATTATTAATGGACTTCACTGATGCTTCATCATTTTTAATTAACATATCTGGATCTTACAGCTGCTTGGAGCCCTGAACCCCTTTGAGTTCCAGAGAACACAGATAGGTTTGTTTCAGTAAGACACTGTACTCCAATTCAGTGAAAAAATTAAAGTTGAACATTTTAGAACGTATTCAGATAGTATTTAGCTCCTAAAAAACTGACTGTCTTAGTGGAGTCTTGAAAGAATTTTTTTTGTTATTCTTTCTTACTAAATACTTTATGAATTATTAAACAAATAAATAAAAATGCACTGTTTTCACTCAGTTACCTCTGAAAGAAAAGTAATGGTTTAGACTCAGATTTTAAATAATCTAATATCACCCATTTTTAAAAATATCTATCCAGAGGTTGTGCTGCAATACCTGCATTTTTCAAATTTACATTTCTATCTAATCAAAACCAGTGGTGCATTGCTAGCATAAAACTACAGGCAGTAGGAACTAACTGAGGAATTCCTGTTGGATGGAGACATTTTCAAGACAGCTACTGCAGAATTATTCGGGTAAATAAGTGCTGAAACATTGAGGTCCACAATAATAATTGCTTTTTATACTGGCAAAACTAAAGTTAAGAGATTCAGCAGAGGTCAGATTTTTAGACTTCTGTTTTTCTTTTTTTTTTTTTTTTCCTCAGAACACGGCCTTTTTACAAACTTGGGCTTCATATTATTTGAATAAAAGATGCCAATTTCAATTCTATTTGTGTATGGGTGTAACAGCAAATCTATTTTGTTCGTTTCTGTGGACTTGTATCTTCGCTTATTTCTTCCTCCACTAGTCAAAATGTCAGGTGTTTCATCTGGAGCAGACATCTATTTTTCACAGAAAAGAAATGAATGTTGGAGGATGGTTTTGGATGGTTTCTGTCATGTCAAAAATATGAAGCAGCTTGTTAATCTAGCATTGTCTGATAGAAAAGAAATAGAAAAGCATTTTATTTTTTCTTTTTTATTTATTTATTAAATAGCATGTATTTATTTGGAATAACTTTTAAAAACCTGGGGAAAGAGGCTGTACTTTTAGCTGGAATATTTCTTCGCCTGAGTGAACAGAAACAAGTGCCTGCCTTTGATAACTGTGCAGACATTAGACTCTGAATATTAAAAAGGTTTGGCAGCTACAGTATAAACTGGGGCACTTGCCATTTCTGGACAAACTGTGTCATTCTTACTGGAAAGTCAGCTAGTAAATGCTCCAGCATTTTGTCTGCTGTGTTTCTTCTTTAGCAAAATAGAAAATGAAGACTAAACGAACTGAACTGGGAATTCTTTAAACTAGTTATTTTCAAGAGATGAGTTTCAAATTTAGCTTTAAATGTGCTGTTATTTAGTGGAATGCCAGTGCTCAGAGGGAGGCTGATTTGTCAGTGATTTGCTGTACATATAATAAAATCCTGGATAAATCACAGATAGTAGACAAAAAAAAAAAATAAAAAATATCCTGCTCTGGTCATTAAAAAAACCTCCAAGTATTTGGACAAGCAGAAAGATAAATCAGTTTGCAGTATTTCTCTGACAATCCCTATTAAAGCAGCCACAGTAACTCTGCTTGTATGACTTCTGTTGGGATAGACATCACTGTATTCCTGAAGAAACTGCATGCCTGTGCCTGGTGAAATTACCGCCTGCTTTTCATTTAGACAGGGCACATTTTAATCCTCAGAGGAGCTGTGGTTGTTTGAAGGCACTGACTCTCTGCTGTGGATTGAAGTTGGCATGGAGATGGCAAATACTTGAGGCAGCTAGAACCAGAGCTTGAGCCCCTTCTTACTGGTGTCAGATACAAAAAGCCAATTGACTTTGGTACTTGGAGAACTAGGTTGCTAGTCTGGAAACACTGCTAACTTTTACCCCCAGCCCACCTCCATTAACAAAAAGGGTCTCTGCTTAATTTCTCATCCTAACAGTGTTTTGCACACCTGCAAAGCAGCGATTACAACCAGCCTTGGGTGGGTTGTAGTATTTATGTTTCTTAAAGTGCAGCATCTTTGTGATCTGACTGCTTTTGTGTGAGGGAGAGCTTTACAGTTTTGGTATTATATTTTCTGTCTTTACTGGTTTAGTTTCATGCCTCTGGTATAAAGAAACCTTTACTCACCTCAAGTGCCTGGCACAAAGAATGTCTCTGGAGCAGCAAATGACTGGTCTATACAAAATAACTATGTGTGAAATCCACATATGCCTTTAACAGGTTTTTGAGACACTAATTTAGTTGGTACAGGAAACACTGTGTTTTATAACACATAGTCGATCTTTTAAAACTACATTGTGTGTGTTTACCAGAGATTTTTTTGAGAAGTAAAATTGAATTTTAATTTTCGTATTTGCAGTCATTCTGACCATGTTTTCTTTCTGTCCTGCAAAGCATGATGGGTCAAAATTCTACTTCGTGAACAAATTTACTGAGTAACTTAGAATAATTTCATCTTTATTGTCACCACACTGCTTTTATTTAACTTTTGTTCCTGTTTCCTTATTGTGCTGCAAGATTTTAACGATGTTATTCAGAGCAATTTACACTTCTATAGCTAAACTCTCAAACTGTTGATCAAACATTAATAAAGCTTCACAGTAAGGCTGCTCAGGAGTATTTTGATCACCTACTTTATGGAACACACAGATTCATCAAAACAAAGAATCTGTTTTGATAAATTTTCCATTTACAAAGCATTCTGACAGAATTCTAAAGAAGACAAACCCCACATATTTCAACAAGAGTTCCACATGTTTTGGAAATAGTTTTTCATTTGGATGATAATTAATAATTTTTAAAAGCGAAGCTGAATTAATAATTTCAAAAGCATAAAAAGAGAAAACTTTAGATTGATGAGATTTGTATTAATCAAATGTTTAGCTCTCAAATATTTGCAAAATTTCAGCTCAATGTCCCATTTGCGATCAAGGAAACAAATGCAAAAGGAGTATATTTATCAGGGAAATTGAAGCACATGATTAAAGCACTGAACTTTGTCGCATTACATTTCAAGTTTTGTCCTGACAAAAATGCCAAGAAAGAAGAAAGTTTGAATAATTCAATGTATGCCTAATGTATAATTAGTAAAATCTCAGGTCACTTACAGTTATCATTGTTCTTTGGTCTGTTCACAGGGACACACACCTTAGGGGAATAAACAAAACCAGACAGTCTCAAGAGCAGCTTTCACTTTTCTCTTTTCTTCCTGCTATACTAACCTATAGATGACATTGCCTCCCACTTATTAATGATTTTAATTAATTTTAGGCTAAGAATGTGGGAATCACTGATTTCCATTGGCTACATTAAGGTTCAGGGAGATTTAACTTTAATGAGTTGGCTTGCTAACCCTGCAGATATATATTTTTTTTTCTATTTTTAACTAATTCCTCTGCTTTAACACAGTTAAGTGTGTTACACAGTGTACAGTGTATTGTACATTGTGATAAAATTCTATTTCAGAAACAGCATATATGAGCATTTAAACAAAGGCTGATTTAACCTGTATGTGCATTTACATCACATTGTATATAAGCCGTATGACATACAGGTGGTATATACATGAGGAATTTAAGATAGCCATTAAAAGAAAAAAAAAATCACTTTGAGCTTGTTTTTGTCAGGGTTTTGGTTTGAAATTGATCTGATCTGATCTGATCAGGTTTATAGACAGATGACAACAGTGCTAAATGCTGAGGAAGGAGACAATACACAGTAATTAGTCCCATAGCTATTTTCTAAACCCTGGGTAGGAAGCTCCATTCTGCAGGGTCCTGGGGGTCTGTGGAAAGACGCTGAGGCTCTCAGCTCTCCACTGGAAAACGCACACATTCCATCCTTCGTAACAGCACTCAGCATCTTCCAGGATGAAGCCCATCAAGATCAGTAAGCACACTGATCCAAGAGCAGTCTGATCCACGGTTTTAATTTCATTTCTTCTCCCCAGAATCAGGAAGTTCATCAGTAAGATCCGCTGTCATTTGGCACAATAAGATTATAGGGTCAGCAATTAGATGCTGTCATGAAGACAATATGCTTATCACTGGCATTTCTCATTTAGATATTACTTTCAGCATTTAGCTGATTTTTCTCAGCAATTAAATGCATCGGCTTTAAATAATTGGGCTTTCTTAGCTACCTCAGTGTTACAGTAATAAGCTTTATTCAGCTGATAAACCTGTGTTGGGCCAAACTTACAGTGAGGAGCTTAAGGAAATATACTTGTTGTGGTAAGTAGCCTGTGCCTGTAGCTGTGTTTGTTGGGTTTTTTGTTTGTTTGTTGTTTGTTTTCTGAATATAATATTCAAGTAATTCAAGAGGCACATTAATAGGTTTTGTCTGTGCTGACAGTGATTTGGTCAGTTCTCTTAAACCCACAGGTTTTTCCCAAATTTAGTCCATGTTAACTTGCCGCTATTCTTCTTTCTTGGGGGTTTGCCACTCTACACTCTCTGTGTTGTGCTAACAAAATCAAGGAAATATTCAAAGACAGCTTGGCAGTGGCAGGCTGTTATCTATGGCATGCAAATTGTCTCCTGCTGAAGCACTGTCACTATTGGGCAAACAATTCAACAGAGAGGGTGAACAAAATAAAGTTGTCGGACTACTGTGGTTGACAGTTTTATCTAGAAATGGGGAAGACTTTGCTTCTAATAACTACTCAACAAAATTTTGCAAAAAATTCAATTTTACATGGATGTGAAATAGAGAATCAAGCCTAGGAATGTGGGCTAAAAATCAGGACTTGATTGTCTTCCTCTGCTTTTCTCTCAGCTTATACTGTATGCTCCAAACATCAAGAAGCATTATCATGTAACATCTTTGAATGGTTTTAGCTTTAGCAGTGGTTTGGGGAGGAATATCAGGTGGGCTTTGTTTTCCAAGGTGGCCATTGCTCAGTTTTTACTCAGCTAGCTCAAAATGTGTCGCCTTTTAGTATTCTGTTGCTTTTTGGTTTTGTTTTGAGGTGTCTTGCATAATGCAGGGAGAAGCACATGCCTAACATAGCTTTCTGTGCTCCACTTCAGAGAGTAATGTGGGCGGGAGTGAGAAGTTCTCAAAAGCTACCAGGATCTACCTTTACCTTTCTAAGTTCTTTATATCTTGCTTAAGGAGAGGCAAAAATATCTGTCATGCTGAGAACTGAATTCTTTTTCAGGTCTTTTTTTCCTGAAGTACAAAGTACTTTCTTGCTACAAAGTACTGACCTAGCGTAACTCAATGTATGAAATCTGATGAAACCTCAATCCTTTACGAAATAAGTTAAAGATAATTTACTTTTTATGTTATTGTAAAACTGCAAAGCAATAGTCAACACGTGATTTTGCAATTTCAACTTTTGCACTGAAACATATAGGAGTACCTACTGGCAGAGGTGTTCCGTATCGAAGAACAAAATATTTAATGGCCCATCTATATGCCTGGGACATGTAATCTTCTCTGGGCTTTCCCACCAACACCAGAATTCTAGCAGGGCTAACCTGTGTTCATCGTACATGTACAACTTCAGAAATGTCTTTGAGTTTTCAGCTTCTGAATACATTGTATTTTTTGACAATCTTGCACCCCTGCAGTTTTTGAAGTTTGCAGAACTGGCACCAATAACACAACACTCAAAAATGCTGCATAAAAATTGAAAGGTGAAACCAATGATGTACCAAAGTCTATCTATGTATCACTTTTTTCATTCACTGAACGTGCAAATGGTATAGTACCATCTGGAGATATTATTGCTGCAAAAGATATATTCTAGTGTCTGGTTATTGGTATATAGAAAGGAGACCTATACTTTTGAAGGTGGTTTGGGTTTTTTGTTTGTTTGTTTGTTTTTGTTGGTTTTTTTTTTGTAAAACATTGCAACTACTGTGTTTATGAACACTTAAAGATTGTCCAGTGTTCAATGTTTTGTATTTACTCTGCTCAAGACTCAAGAGAATTCCAGGCCAGTGAAGAAGAGCAAAATACTTGATTAAAAATAAACCACTTAATACCAAAACAATTTCTGGCTTTTCTTCCTCTGCAGTTTCGATGGAATTCTTACGGCACTTTGCTAGAGAGTGTTCTTTGGTCTTGTGACTTTTTAAAACCATAATTAAAGTTTAAAAAATCTATTTTAATACTGGGAGTAGTTTTAGACTTGCAAGAAAAAGAAATGGTTGGGAGATTTTATGGTCTACAGCTGAAATGGAAACCTTGCTCCCAAGTTCTGTTTGCAAAGAAGTAGAGAAATAGCAATCTTTAATGACTTCAGTCTTTTGAACGTTCAAAGATTAAAAAGGGAAAGAGCTCTAAAAAAGACTCTCTGTACGACATAACTCTGTAGATGCAAAGGATAGTTTTTCTTTTTTAGATCCAGCTACAGATAGCCTAAATTACTAGCTGTGGCCCCACTTAATTTCTCCTTAGACTTTCTCAAACTTTTAAAATAATCAGTTTATGTTACTTTTAACCTAAATCTCCATGGAAGTAACAAGCTGGACTAGCTCTTCACTTACCAATTATTGGGAAGAAAACAACAGTATCAGTCTTATGAATCTGACTTTTTTGCCTGTGCTGCAAGCTGAAAGCGTGGTAAGCAGGAAAACCTGCTCATGCTTTAGCTCTAAGTTAGTAACACCTATCACACTTGCAGCACCAAAATTTTCCTGTAAGAATGGATCCCAGTCAATAAGACTCCCTTGAGGTAGTTGCACTACGCTGCCTGGATCTGAAAAGATGTTTGTATACAACTTGCAATATAACCTGGCAGTAAGCTGTTTCTTATTTTCTGCCTTCATTGGTAAGTCCTGAAAATTCTAGTTCTTCCTTTTGATGTGAGTTTTCATTTGTGTTCTTCCCGATGTTGACTTGCCTATATGGAAAACATTTCCAGTAAGAAGTCAGGGCTACAGGCTTAGATGTAGGAAAAACGCATAAAAAAGGAAGTTTTATGTTAGAGACAAAGTTCCTAAATTAAGTGCATCAATGTCTAATAAGGCTTAAGTTGCTAAAATAAAGCAAAGAGATTGGGAGATTCAAATAAGAGTTGTATCACTTCATGAAGTTAAGTGAAACTACTGAAAAAATGAAATATGTCATTCTCTCTTGTTAATATCTGTGGGATGAAAACTCTAGTGTTTAGAACAGGCCACTTGTCAAACTGAAACACAGAAATTTGGAAAACACTGCACTGCCAGAAACATTCTCCTTTTTAAGATATCAGCTGCATATGAGGAATTAAAACCAGGAAGATTTATTGAAAGGTTTTTCATAGTTTTAGAGACCTTTAATCTGGAGGACTCGTAATTCAAGACTAGATTATGACTGAGAGCCTGCAACCAAGATAAGAGTTTATGGAAGTTACTGTCTCAAACCTAAAATAGCAATCAACATTTTCCAAGCTGATGGAAAATTTTGGATGGAGAATCTTACAGCACAATCACTTAGCAAATTAATAATTTTTCCGGTTTGTGAAGATATTCCCTCAGCAACTCTGAAATATTGCGAAAGGTCAGTATAGCAGTAGGTATAGTTTGGAGGGAGGTTAATCTGATCAAGTTTTGGTGTCTCGCTTAGGACAAGGTAAATTACTTTTTAGATAATATTGACTGTATTAGGTAGGTAGACTAGAGTGAGAGATTGGACAACTGTCTTGGAGACAAGGATTTACATTGTAAACATCAAGACTGGGTGAAATTAATCCCATCCTTTGAAATTCAACACAAGAAGGAAGGTAGTAAGAAGAGAATATAGTACTCAAATACAGACTACTACTAGGAATTGTTCAGGAGGCAGCTCATGAGTGGAATCGGACCTCTGAATGAGCAGGATGTATGAACAGGACACTAATGCATGAGACAGCATACTAAAAACCAGTGTTAAAAAAGTGAGAAAAAAATAGAAATGCAACATAGACAAAGAGAACTGATCATGTACCGGGCAAATAATTTTTTACTATATTATACAAACTGGATGTTTAGATAAAAAACCTTGAGAAAGCTTGTTATTGTTTTAGAAAATGGAGGGTGTAAACTAAATTTGGCATGTCAGATGATGTATCCTTTTTGAGGATGAAGAGTTTGAGCCCATAAAAACATATTTTTTAAAGTGACTAGAAAAGGTAATGAAACAGCAAAAGCAAACCCAAGAATGTATGTTTGCTCTGTATTATTATCCTACAGGACAGAATTAAAGTTACTAAAGAATACTGTTGCAGGACATGTCTCAGACATGAGAACTGTGGGAAGCCAACTATAGGAATGGTAGATGATCACTCATAATTTGATTTTGTGCATCTATATGTTTTTTAGAAGACTACAAATCTAAACACAAAACTTTAAGCCCAGGGTACCCACAGTCTAATGGTCACATAGCAAATGGCGTCATAATTAATAAAAAATACCCCCAAAATTTGGGGACTAACTGGCACAACAAATTTATGTAACAATGCTCTTGAGCCTGGGAGTGTCACTGGCTAACTTACTGTTTGACAGGAAATTTAAAAGGAGACTACCTGACTGTGCAACCACCAAAAGATATAAACAAGGATACTCTAAATTCTTATGAAATGTAGAAAAAGGTCAAGGAGAAAATATAATGTGGTAAAACACCATGCGTGACTTTGCAGCAGCAAGATAATGTGTGTGCAGGATGACTAACAGTGAATGAAGCAGAAGATTCGTGTGAAATTATTCTTTGCTCCTGGAAGATGACTGCTAAATGAGAGCAGCTCTAGAAAGGAGCTGAAATCTTCTTCTACGGTAGAAAGACGGGGGGGGGGGGAGGGAAAAAAAAAAAAAAAAAAAAAAAAAAGGAAAAAGAAAAGGTTCAAGCAGTCAAATGCTTAAACAAAACAGAAGTCAGCAGATTAAATAGCACAACGTAAAAACAAACAGCAGGCCAATGCAAAACCTGAGTAAAACAGTGTTGATCCCAAGAGTCGAATCAGAGACCAGCTGAGAGACTGGTTGTGAATGATGTATTGCAGATACTTTTCCTTTAGAAAATAAAGGATGCCAACTACTCACTATTACAAAGCTTTGGACAAAATGTTGCATGCTCGAAACTGTTCTGAGTAAGAATAATGGTATGAACATCTTGAGTTCATATGTCCCTACTGCAAACTCTTGAAAACATTTGTTAGTCTACCTGTTAAACTAAAGACTCATCATAAATATAACAGCATGTTGAATAAACATTAATCACCTCCTGTGAATACTGCCTGACGTCTGCTTCTTGTCCAGTGCTCACTCTACTTAGTGCTTATTCCCCTTCAGCTGGAGTGTATTTAACAATTCCTCACATCCAGTTTCTAGTCTCATTATTGAAATTCTTTCCAAAGATTCACTTCTTCTTCAATTCCAGTAAATATAGTTGTAATATATTCCCTGCCATGTTGTTTTGACAGAGGAGAAAAAAGGTAAGTCAAAGAAGCATGAAACAGTTTTGGGTATTCACTTTCTTTCCTGTTACATCGATCCTTTTTTGTCTATTCTTGTAATATAAGCAGAAAGACTGTCTTTGTGTTTGTACATCCTTAGATAATGCTCATATTGTTGTCACCTGAAAAAAGGGACAAAATTTAATTTAATGACTTAAAGGCACATTTTATAGATTGTTGCTGCAAAAGGCCTTGTTCTCCACTCAGTCACCCGCACAGAGCACCAGTGAAATGGTCCCACTGTCAGTGGAATTAATTGCAGATTTAAACAGTGTAGATGAAAGAAGATTCAAATCTGGAGAATTTTTAAGAATTATGAGACTGATGAGGTGCTGATGAGAATCCTATCTGGCTGTTATCTGCTTAGCTGCTTTCAGGCATCATTAGTGTTGTGTGCTAGCATGTGCTCAAGGAAGGCAGGAGGAAACACAACTCACCAGCTGCGGGAGAGCTGAGCACGCACACGACCGATGTGATCAAGCAATGCCCGTTTATTACAACTAAGAAAGCCCTTTTATAATGTTCTCCCGCACACGTGAGTAACATGCAGTACAAGTCCTCAAGACTGGACAGTTAACTTAGCCCGCGCTTTAAACCTTCTTATGATTGGATAAAAGGTGCCACATCAGCCTTGCCAGGCTTCCTGCCTTGTGGAACTTCCTCTTCCGTCCCAACCCCTTCCGGGGGTTGTTTGTCTCGTCGAGTTTCTCCCCGCTCATTCAGGGTCACATCCTTATCGCATTCTTGCTCGGCTGAGGCTCTTATCAGTCTTGTTCTCACGCAGGATTGCTCACACGGCCATTCTCTTGCAGAAAGCCCTCTAGAATCCCAACAACCAGCAGCAAGCACCACAGAATATTTAGAACCTCACTTTCTAAGTAAGGTGTAGTTCTCGTCCATTGTTTGGACACTTAAACTAACACTAGTGGTCGCTCTGATATAAACTGATACAATAAACCTTTAGGATGTACCGGGGGTATTCAGTAGACAGCTGAGTTTGACCTTACAACAATGGAAGCTATAGAGCCTTTACAGTTTTTTCCTGTGAACTGTGAGGGGGACAAAGAACAGAGCTCACACTCAGAAGCACATATATAGTTGGCATTTTTTTAGGTCTGTTCTTCCCTTTTTTGTTGTGTGACCTTCCTAAATTAGGTCATCAGTTCCAGACATCTGAATTCTTGAAACAAGTTCTCACATAAGGCAAAATAAATTTATAAATTTCTTTGACATGTCTTGCTAAATTACATGTCTACTCTCAGAAGCCATCATAGAGTGGTTTTATATCACCTTTTTCCCTTTTTTTTTTTTTTTTAAATCCCCGTTCTGCAGAATGTGTTAGGTTGAGCATAAATTGATAGTACACGTATGTGAAAATATAAACACATATTACTTCCTAATTTCTTTGCACTTCGGTGAGCAGAAGTTGGGACAAAAAGAACAGAGAATTCACAATGAAGATGTGAATTTTGGGTTAAAGCTTTGTAAGTTTCAGAATGCAGCAATGCTCTGGTACAGCCTTGCTCCTTGTGCAGTCCCCAGCTGCCACCTTCCCTTCCGTAAGTCACTGAAGTTTTATTCAGAGTAAGAATGCCACATTCCACTAAAGTTAAAAGCAGTTTTCCATAGTTTTGATTTGCAGTCTTTTCTAAGATTTTTCTTTACTTGGTTTTACTACTGAAATCTCAGGTTTCCTTCCTTTCAGATGAAATAACGACATTTCATTGACTCATGTTTTGAGTGACCAGTTTGAAACACAGTAAAGGAGCATGATTTGTGAGAAGTACTGATCTTCAACTCTCCAGAAGTCTTATCACCTGTAAAACTCTTGCCCAAACATTAAGGAAGGCAAGCCACAAATAGGTTTTTTTTGTTACAGTTGTTCTCTGCTCTTTTTAGTATCTTGCTTGCTTACAGATTATGGTGTGCTTTATGTAATTACTGGCAAATAAATAGTGACATACCGATGTGAAAAAATATAAATCACCCCATTTTTTGATAGTTACTGGCTTGACAAAGCAACCTAAACTAGCAAAATGTTGCACTAGTAAAAGGCAAATAGTAGTTACTTTCATTCTATATAGTTATACATTAAACCAAGAAATGAAAAGGAAGCTTTTTATGTATGACATGTAAAACCAAACTGGGCAGAATACCAAAATATGTGCTTTGAAGAAGTGAGCTGAAAAAAACCCATGCTGAAAGCATGTGAAAAACCATGCTCAAAATAAACTCCTAATCTTTTCTAACAGAAAAACTTTCAATCTGCAATTCATGCTTTTTTCTCCAAAAGCCAAGATTTGGTTTTATGTACTGATCCCCTGTATAAATGATCATTCATCTCAAAAACAGTAATAGGACAAAATCCAAATATGCGAACAACTGAAGGAGAATAAGCTGTAAAAAGAAAAATCCCACCAGAGCTCTGGAAAGAAGATCTAGATATGATTCTTGGACCACTTTCTCCTCTCTTTTTCTAAATAAGAAGGAGCAGCTGAAGAAAAATAAAATTACAAGTTCACTTTTTATTCCTGCTTTGTTCTGAAAGTGTTGAATTTTTTTTTAAGAGGAAGATTTGCTGATTCATATGTCATAGAGAGCATAAATGTCCTCAATTTCTGCAGAGTGAAAACATCAGCAATTTTTCAGCATGAGGAGACACAAAGCTTGACTAAAAATACATAAAAGAGCATTTGGAATAAGGGGAAAAACAACCTAAAAATATGACTTGAATGAGCATAACCCATTTAGGTGTTGTAAAACCGCTGCCAGATTATGTGGTCCCATATTTCCAGGGCTCTTAAAAGGTCATTCATTAACCCTGATTTCTTTTCAAAATGTGTAATTCCAACTGTATTTAGCAGAATTCTGAGTTGCTGTTTAGATGCACACATCTACTCCTAGCTCTTCAGTTCACTTCATCCCTTGATTACAACCCTCCTGCTAAGTGAGTGAAGCATCTATGGTGATTGAAATTACCAGTCTGGGAATAGAGTCAAACTCTGAGTAAACATTTAAGTTAACTTGAGAGAGATCATGCTGAATGGCATGACTAGTTTTTTAATCCTTTCCTTACATGGTAAAGAAAGTGATGACGTACATATGTGGGAGCACGGAGAAACTGGAATTAGTTTTCAGTATTGGGAGTCTGGATTACCTGAATAGATGAATACAGGTATATGCGGCGGGCGGAGGAAGCAAGCAGCCGATTCAATGTGAATGATAGAGCAAGCTTCAACTTTATTGACAGAAATCACACCTTATATAAGCACTCTACAATAATCATGCATACTACTCACAAATCTATTGGATACATGTAAAAGGCTACATTATAATATCCCAGCCCCCTGTGGCATCTCAGACATGTCACAACATCTTCCCTCTTCTGGCCTGCCTCCTTTCCCAAGGTTGTTTTTACCATCAAGGCCATTGTGTACCTCAGTTTCTCTCTTTGTTAACATAACAGTCTGTTGTTTGGCATAACTGTACCCTGGGTTTTTTCCTTTGTTTACCTCAGATGGCTGCAATCAGCTTCTGCAGAGACCCATGGCCTTGCTCTCTGCAAGCCGTTCTCCAACAGGTATATGGATTTTCTCATATTCCTTCTTTCCTCCATCTCTAAAACCCACAGGCAGCTATATTTACAACTATAGCTGATCTAGTGTTGTATGAGAAAACACTCTATTGTTTGCGTTTTTTCAATATTAAATATGTCAGTTGTCAAGCACCATCAGAGCTGGTATCACTTCTCCCACTGCTTTATAGTGAGCTACACAAACCTCTTGGACTGCACAAATCTTCAGATTACTTCTAGGATATCCAGAATGATGAAGTACAAGATAAGGTAAAGATTCTGGAAATCCAGATCAGGAAGTCCTAGAAAGCCAGGTGAATTTCTATGATGGAGAATAATTCTGGAAACTCTAAGCCTTTTTTTCTGAGTTGGAGAAGCAGGAGCACTGGGAGCCTTGAAAGCACCTGGTTAGACAGTCATATGCAGAAAGACACATGTACTGGAGGCTCCCAGAAACTAAGACCAATGTTCCTCAGCTGTCTCCCGGCAGGAAGGCTATTACCCTGAACTAGCCCATGCTCAAGCAGCTGTTACAGATCATCTAGTCCCTGCACCCCTCTTGACGTTACTTTCCCAGAAGATGGTAGAATCCCACTCTTCCTATAATTCATATGAGACCAGGCCAGAAAGCGTGAAGGTTTGGAGTAGTTTTCAGAGGCAGATCATCAAATATGAAATATTTGGTATCAAAACGTAGTTGTGTATTAAAATAATTTCTGATTTTAAAAAATAACATTGTCTTACAAAAATTGCAACAGCTACCCTCTTGTCAGCCAATGCTTCCACTGGGTATTGTGTACAAGCACTCTAGGAAACAGGGGTGCCAATAAATCATGCCACACAACAGCAAAACTAGATCATTTAGGGTAAATCTACCAGTTTTCTCCTCATAATTAACCTCTGTTTATTAGGATGATACACTACTTTGTTTGGAAAAGGGGGAAAAAAAAAAAAAAGAAACAAACCAGATTGTCCTCTGTCCAAGAGAAGGGGTGGATTCTAGAAAGACCTTTTATTATTAGGAATAGTGAAACTGTATCATTGATTAACCCCACATTGTTGTGGTCTGGCACTAAACTGAAATAAAACAAACAAAAGCATAAAAAAAGGATGAAAGTTACCTCTTTCTCTGAGGGCATTTATTTTTTTTTGAAGTGTGAAAATGCAGAATTTTCTCACCTAGGAATGGAAAATGAGGAAAGATGTCAAAATCATGATAGGTAAATGCATTTCATCCCTTCTAGCACTTGATAGTTTCTGTCCTACAGTGATAGGACCAATCGTAGAGACACGCTTTCAATCTTCACACAGTGCCGAGTAACAAAGAGCTTGAGTTTTTTTCTGGGAGATTTCCAGCTCCTCAGGGAAAGGATTATTTTGCAGAAAAGATGGGGCAAGCCACCTTCATGGTGGTGCGGTGACATATTCAAAAAGTGAGGGAAACTTTGAGAACTTACAAAGGCTTGCAAATTATATTGGATATTGTGGAGCTTTTTTTTTTTTTTTTTCTGAAATGTTCAGCCAGAAGGTACTGTACAAGTTTCACTGAGCCTATTTCATTGAGCCTCCCAAACCATAGCCCTCAAGCCTACATCTTGGGAGTACAGGAAATAAAGAGTCCTTTCATAAAAGCCAGGGTCCTTATTCAGTCGCAAAGCCATAAGTTTTCCCACTACAAAGTCAGAATGGATTCCATTGTGCATAGAATAGGGTCTGGAGAAAAAGGTCCTTCACAGAGCCTGAACTATATCAATCCAAAGCACTTTATGCTCGTTTCTGATTTATTATGGAAGTAACAGTATCTTAGAAAGTTCAGGGACCAGTCTCCTTCCTTTATTGCCCTCAGGAAAAATGTAAAGAAGGAGAGCATTAAAAAAAAACCAACCCAACCCAAACCAAACCAAACCCCAAACAAACTGCTTTAGGCCTTTACCAGTACCAAACTGGTACTAAATGCAATAGTGGCAATGATGATTAGCCATGGTGAATTTCAGAAAGAAACTGAAAAAAAAAAACCCCAAACCCAAAACCCAACCCAAAACCCAAAATCCAAAACCACAATACCTGAGCTATTCTCCAGAGCAGGTCAGTCCTAAGAGAATATTCTATTAGACAACATGCTGTGAGATTTATATCTCTATACATTCTAGAGTAAACAAGGAGAAAAAAGCCAAAACAAGGTATGAAGAAGTAGAGCTGGTGCACGCTGACCTCTCTGTGGGGACTATATACTGTTACAAACACAGTAATACCTGGGACATAGAATTTTATATCCCCGGGGGCTTTTGAGAATGTGGGATCAAATAAAGTTCCCCTGACAGGTTTCTGGGTTGCCAGTATTTTTGCTAAAGATATGTGCTCAAAGTTTTATGCCTGAGCCTCCTGACACAAACAGGAACATGAAAGGAAGCAAATAGAGCTGAAGCAAGGGACAATTGAGGTGATAAAGAAATTTTCAGTGGAAATGTTATCTTCACGGTGCAATCCTGGGGTATGGGACTTGTATAGTAATGATAAGTGGCAAACTGTGATGGCTGAACCCACTTCTGATTGTCAGTTGCTGAGAAATTTGCTGACAACAAGAGGAATTCAGTCTGACACTTTCAGGAGTACGACTGCCGTTTTTGTGGGAGGTTTGCTTTTCCCTCCTAATCTACAACTTTATCCCCTGTCCTTCCCAGACAGGCCAGTTTCAGTAAAGGTCCAGGAGGATCTCCTTCACTGGCCCAGTGCTATTCACCTGTAATCCGCAACAGGCTTTTCTGGTCTCGCTGGATATAGATCTATAAACATCAAAGTATGTATAACCTTTAAAATACGATTGCACTTATATTTGGCTCTCAGAAGTATTGGGAATCTTGAAGCAGTTTGTAGAATATTCTACTGCAACTATTAGGCAAGATTTGTAGAGGAGGTCAAGAGATTACTCTGTATCTGCAATCCTAAAGCTGAAGGGAGATATTCTAAAACACATGTGCAAACAAACAGTAATAATCAGCAAAGCAGCTCTATTTTGAGTTTTGATGGCTAATAATTGATACACACTCCTGGCATACACTTTTCTCCAAATTGTATGTTGTCTTCAGGTCACTTATACACTGCTCTGTGGAAATCCTGAAAGTGGAAGATGGATGGATCAAAATCCATCCACAAATTCAGTTTTTGGAGCCTGCTTGGCTGATATTTGGCTTCCACTGGCAACAGAAATTCTGAAAGTGTATCATTTTATGCCAGACTATTAACATAAGGAATCCTTACCAGTGGCAAATTTCCCGATATCTCATTTTAATTGTGGCATCTGTTAAAGATTTTCTTTTTAAAAAAATCAGAATGTCTCTGGATGCTGCTGGGTAGATATTTTCAAGATTCGGCTGGTACGAATATTTACTGGAAATGTTAATAACCCCAACGGAGGAGTAATGAAAACATATGAACATATCTTTCTTCATTTTTAATTCAAAATGTCATCTTGCTACACATTCACAGATTGAAAATTATCAAATGGCCCACATGTTTTATTTATCATTACTCTAAAATAAATTTTAAATTCTTTCCCGTCTTCTGACTGTGTCATATGTAAAGTAAATGTTATCTATATTTTTTAGATGGTTAAATGTTTGGAATGAGTAGCACAAAGGAAAAAGTATATGAGCTTGCCAAAAGCTATCAGGCCTTGATATTTTAAAACAATTATGTCTGCAAAAAATAACACATAAGACCATGTGTAGGTCTATTCGTGGGCAAAAACTGAAAACTATCATGAGCCAAATTCTTTGACAAGGTTTTATGGGGATAGAGGGCTTCGAGGAAGATAAGAGAGAGAGGGTGGTAGAGAAAGTCTGTTATTTGAAAAGATGAAAGTATACCAGGTCTAAGATGCTTAGAAATATGACATCATTTTTCCTGGCTTGAACTTTAGACAGTATATTGACATTAAATCAATTTGGTAATATGAAAGAGCTTCACTTAAGAAAGGATCTGAGAACTCTAAACTGAGATTGAAGTCTCCCTAGGCCCGATCTTGCTTTATTCTCAATAGCAACAATGTCAGAAAGACAACCAAGATCAAAATCCCAGGAGGGAGTAATTTTTTTCCTTTGAAAATTGCTATGCTTATGAAGACAGTCTGGGTTTCTGCCTTCAGAATATTAACTAAGCTTTCTTTAGGAGGAAGACACATAGTGAATGGGCCAGGAAACAGGAATGAGTCTTTAGTCACGGAATTTGCTCTCACTTGTGGTGATGTGTGAACTTGAGGCAACTTATCAGCTTGGTCAAACTGAGAGGGAGGGGAAGTACCACATCCTCAGCTTCACAGCAAACATCTGACAAGTAGAAATAGTTTATGAATAATAGCTAATACAGTATGCTCAGCTGTTTTATTTCATCTGCCTCCTGGTGTTATAAATCCACACTGGCATGAATATCGTATTTTATTTGCTAAGCCCTCTGGGGAGGGGATATAAATAAAAATTAGCATTTGAAAAAAAGGATTGATTTGAGATCTGCATTAAATGCTTTGTATTCACTATGTGATGGATATACTGCCTCTTTCTTGCTGCTTAGAAGTTATTTAATGGTCCAACTGAAATGAGTTCCATAATGAAGGAATACATGAAAACAAATACTGCAAAGAGCCATTGTGCTGTCTATTTATCTGACTTACAGGAATAAATATATTAAAGGGGAATATGAGCAGGAAGATGCTACTGAAATATTGACAGTAGGAGTGAGAAGTAAAATAAGACTATTCTGAAGAAAACAATGACAGTACTGGCTCTCACATTGATCTTTTTTTCCAGGAGTTTTACATACTCAAAGGATTTTGAACATCTGAACAGCTGATCATTTATGCCTTATAAAAGCAAGCTCAAATATGAGCTCAGTTCATTGCATTAAAAACAAGGAAAGGTCTGTTAGAATTTTTCATATATTTTCCTAAAGAAAATTCAGGATTATTTTTTCCAGAACACTTTTCAGCCTTCACACCTAAGGTCCAGTTCTACATGACCTTCATCTACATTACTGGAGTTATTATACCCATACTAGATGAGAGATGTCAAAACAGAGAAAGAAATGAAAATCATGAGACATCTAGAGGGAAAAAAAATCTAATTGCAAGAAAGATAAATTAGGTCTTCACTCATTTTTCCTACAGGAAAGATGTGAAACTCCCTTGGAAGTATCCACTAAAATCCAATTACCCTAAAAAGTATTTATCAAACAAAATATTCAGTCTTGTACTCAGAGAAAATAATGGTAGAATACAAAGTGAAGAATAAAAAATTATTAACATTAATTAAATATTTTTTGTCTTTCTTTCCCTTCAGTAAGAGCAGCTTGTGGAAGGAAATAATGATAGAATGGTGACAAACCACCCTAAACCTCACTGATAATGTTTAGTCAGAATGAAATGGTGTAAATTGATGTTATAGATACATAAATCTATTCCCACTCAAAAAATATATATACTAAACCTACATGTGCAAAAGACAGTGAATGAACTAATGTTAGAGAAAGATATAATTTCCAGAAATAATGGCAGGAAAACAAGGAAAACTCACAAAACTGGCAAGTAGAGAAGGCAAGGATTTGTTGGAGTTGGGAAGGCAGAAGGCAGAACCAGTGGGGAGGAGCGTAAGTTGTTCATCAACCCCCAGCTCCCCTGCCCCACGGGTGCCAGGGCCAGCTGCCTCCTTGCCAGGAGGCTCTACATAAGATGATCATGGGGCTTACCCAGGACTGGGTGATCCCAGGAGCACACACCCACCCTGTACACAATTGTTGCTGAATGTCCCTGTCATGTCACATGGCAGGGAAGGAGGCTCAGTCCTGACCTGTGCTCTAGTCTGGGACAATAGGAACAACAGAAATGAAAATAGATACAGATTATATCTTCTGAGAGCTGAAGGTGATAATGGAACAGGAAATGGAATGGGAAACCCAGATACCATCTTCCACATCTTAAAGAGCACAGGAAAGTCTTTAAAGATTTTGTAATGTGCCTTTAAGAAACCAGTGACCAGAGTTGGAAAGTATTTTCAATCTATTTCCTTTAGGGGGCTACTGATGTGATCAGTTCAGTCCCTGCCACCAGGCACCCAAGACAGAGGGAAAGCATCAAGATCACACTATTCTGAGAGGGTCACTGTAATTCTTTCCAGCACATTAGGCACAAGTATTATCTTTGCAGACAATTGCACGATTGCAGAGCATCACTGAGAGGTTCACTAATTAATATAAAACCAAAACTGTACTTTATTAACACCATACAGGCTACAGAGTTTCTCTTCAAGGAAACGTGGAAAAAGACTTGAAAGCTTTTTATATATATGATAAAAATTTCAGTGTGAGGTTTTACTGGCCTAGATAAGATGCATAGGGATGGGAAAAAAAACAAAACAAAACAAAACAAAACACAAAACCAACAACAGAGAATGAAGTACCTTTGCCATTCCTACTGGAGAATTTCCTGCCAGAGTTAAATATTGACACACTAGTGGCCACGGTTATTGACTATGAAAAAACAGTTTGCAGATGATGCAGTAACCCACCCACCCCCAATTCCATGAGAATCTTCATCTCCCATTTTAACTTCTGTGGCCAAGATCATGTTGAGATGCTGACATGGTCTATCTTTTATATCCTGTATTAGCAGATCTGTGTTAGGCATAACCTTTGGATCCTTTTTTTCCTAACACACAACCTTGAAATGCTGCACTAGGAATAATATTTTAGAATCACTATTATTAAAGTATAAAGATTATCTAATGTCTTGATAAATAAACACTTGTAAGTTGCTTCCAAACTAAGGTACATAAAATTCCAGTTAGTTTACAGGCATCGGTTTACAATTGCCATTACAAATCATTCATTTAAAATATCACATTAAAATATACCCTATCAGTGCTGAAGCCCTAGCAGACAGAAGTATATATTAAATGGGGAAAAAAAACAAAACAAAACAAAACATTATTTTAAAAAGAGAAAACACAATGCTTAGTTGCTGTTATGGTGTCAGGGTAGTCATGTTGATCAATGAGTTATGATCTTTTCCTCATCTGCTCAGGTCATATACTATTTGGTACATGATGCTTATGGAATTATGCATGACAGTTCTACCAGCTCCAAAAACATTTGTTTGTGCTTAACATGATTTCCATGGTTATCAAAGCAATTAATAGTGATTTACCACTTATTGTAAGAATTGATGCCTTCAGTAAAGCTGAAAAGAGACAACGTGAGTATGTATCACATATATTCCTGATCTGTAACTTTTTGGCACTATTTCCACTGCTTTTCTTTCTGCTGAGTCCGGCATTTTTTTCTTCAATTCTTTCCCTGATACTGATTTCATCTGGCCGATGTCAATGTACCTTTTGCCTGAGTACTGTATATCTGTACTGAAATGATAACTTTGGGGTGTTTTTTCACAATTATTTTATAGATATGCAAAACTGGGGGCTGGTAAATACTTTGATGAACCTGATCAGACATTAAAAATGTGCTGTCCATTCCTCTAGCACCCTGACTGGAGGCTGTGATTTTTATATTTCTTTGACACTTTTATTATTTTTCTTTCCAAGTTGACAAGCTCTAAATTTATCACAGTGCACAACACATTCAAATCACTTCCTTGGCAGAAGTTGGGAAGGATATTACATTATCATGTACATTACATTACATTACACTAGAAAGGACATTACATTAGTTTTACAGCTAAAAGAAAAGCAGATTCCAACCATTTTGCAGGAAAATATGGCAATGAAGATGGATGTGTAGCAACTGTCAATCCCTTTGGAGTTCAAATAAAGTTAGAATTCAAAAGACAAAACTAAAAGTAGGTTAAAATACACAAACTTTTCTTTAGAGGGAACCTTCCAACTGCTAGTGAACATGCTTTTTTGTATCTGAGGTATTCTGATTTATGGTGAGAGCTGTGAAGTTTTCTGCATGTTGAAGAACACATATTTAAAGGTTAAACCAGGCCTGCCCTTCCTATGTTGCACTACACTTATGACTGCTGTACGGACATACTCACTGAGTTATTCTTGGACAGACTTCAGTTTCTGAGTGATACTTATACTTACATTACTTGCTGAACTGTGCCACAAACCTTAAATGGAGTGATCCTAGAAAAGAGTTGTAGATAAACCACATTGCAGCTGTATCTTCAGCTGTTTATATCCATGGTGTTTCCCTTCAGTTCTCATCTAGGTGTTAGTATTCATCTTCTGTCTTTGAATTTATACTTTAATTTTAAGCACCATGGAGCAGGAACAACATTTATTATGTGTTTATATGGGAGAAATTGAATCAGATCTTATGCTGTGATCTTGTAGCCACCACTACATTTTAGAAATATTATAAAGAGTTAGAAAGAGTGGTAATCATAATAAATAGCCAGACTGATTAAATGGCAATTTTACACTAAGACTGGATTATGAACATTTTCTAAGTAAGTTGATCGTGGCATTTCCTGAAGAAATAACAGATGCAGATGTGTGCATTTCAGTGTACAGACTGAAGTGAGAAAACAGTGTTCCCAAAAGTTCACCCAGGGAAACATAATTTGCACAAATGTTCATAGGTCAGTAAAGACATAAAGAGTAAGCAAGCAGTTTTCAGAGCATAAATTTTTATTCCTTAATTTTTTTATATATCTTCAGTATTACTGTATGGTATGTGAAAATCTGTCTTGTTTATAGCTGTCACATGGTGCTTGAATATCAAGAAGCATACTCTGCACTTACTCACAAAGTATATTTTTCTCAGACATCTTTAAATTCTTTACAGACATAGAAGTACTGGATCTTTAAGATGCTGTGTGAGGCAGAGAATCATTATTGTTTCAATTATCCCACATATTTATTTTGTACAGTTTTCACAGAAAATCTCTAACATATTAACACTGGAAACTAATGATGTAAACCATTAGTAATAAACTTATCTTCAATAAAAAATCAGTTTTATATTGTTATTATTAATAATTGCTAATTTTGCTATAATTTTAATCATAATTTATGTAATTGAGAATGTGAAGGGAATTAATGCATGAGCACTAACTTGATTTTGGAATGAGAGCTGTCCTTTTGTCATTGCCCTGTATTGATCTTTAATGTGTTTAATAACTGCAAGCTCTTGTACAGTTTCATTTATTTATTTATTTATTTTCCATTTTGCTGTTAATTAAGCAGGATTTTTACGTACAAATTCTGTCATGATAAATTTTCATTTAAAGACAGTAGTAGAAAGTTTGGAACGGTATTGAGAAGAAAAGAACTTGAATTTGATTACTATAAAATCAATGTGGTTATCTAGTCTTTTATGTCTAAGATAGAACATAGAATCATTTTCAATCCTTAAAATGGTGGCAGTGAAAGAGTATGAAATAGCACCTGCTGATCATAGGACTTTTCTCCTGGATTTTAATTTTTTAAATGTGCTTTGCTTTTCCTACATTTAAATAGTATGCTTTTCTTTTTCAGTTTAATTCTACCTGAAGAGCTGTGTGACGCTACCAGTAAGCAATGCATCTGCTAAAGAACATAGTTTTGTATCAGAAGCTTTTCTTTCAGGACTGGGACCTGACACACTGGTATTTTGAAAAGAGCAGGATCTACTGTAATGTGTGGTTCAGCCTTCTGACCTTAACGGATGCCGTAAGTTTCCTCTGAGGGCAGTTGTATAGTCCCCTCTATTCCCTAAAATTAGAAGTCTTATATTTATCATTTGTTATCCTGTCTGGAAATTATGACTCATTTCCCCATTCTGCTGAAGGAAGCAGCAATCTAAAAGGCTTCAGTTGTCCTCACCATACACTGTGAGAGTGAAAAGTCCTGATATTTGGTGAATGTAACATGTGCCTTCTAATGATAGCTAAATTTAAATACTCTCTCCCTGTTTGAATACCAGCCTTAACTCCCTTACTCAGCTTGAAATCAATTAAATTCATTAACTTCAGAATATTAATTTGTAATTTACGGCAGCCTTCCTGTGATATGAGTGAAGCATGGATTCCTCCTCACTAGATAATATCCCAGTGGTAACAGTTTTGGGCTTCTGGGATACCTTGTGCCCTGGCTCATTTGCTGTGCTTTGGGCTTTATTGATGTTTCATTTATTTTCACTGTCAAACCCAAATGCTCAGAGGCCCTGATCCTGCAATACCTACACCCTTGACTTTTAAGGGGTTTAAAAGATTGGGGGCTTAAGTAAGGTTTAAAAATCGCTTCATATGGGATGTGCAGCAGATCATCAGCTGAAGCAGGAATAGGTTTCAGCAGGGAACACACCTTGACATGGTGGCTGCTGTCTGCACTTTTCCCCACACCTGCACGAGCTGGATGACAGGTACCAAGTTTTGTCAAGGCAACGTGACCTTTCCTGGCTGTTATAGTCCAAGTGGCAATATATGCAGCAGCTGGTAAAAGTATGCACACTGAGAACCTTTTTAATAAAAAAACCATGTTGCATAACCACAAATTACCATCTTGGTACTGTTTGCTGACAGCCACAGTCTTTACAATGTTGTTTTTCCTTCCTGTCACCACCTTTTTTTTTTCTTGGTTTCCTGAGACAGGTAAAGAAATTGAAATACATGTCATTTAAAAAAAAAAAAAAAAAACAAAACCAAAAACATAGGCAGAATATTTGACTCCATTTCTTTGTGTCTTATTTTTACATTGTCCTAGAACATCATTTATGCACACACAAAGAATACAGGAACAAAGACTTGGGGATTACTGTAATAAAATTTCAATCCATTCTGGAAAGTCTGTATTTTGGTTTCTCTGCTATAGGCAGATAGATGTGCATAGGGCATCTGTCAAAAGCATCTTGAAAAGCTTAAAGAGTCAATGTTATTGTAGTGTGTGGAAGAAGATTTATGTTCAGTTGAGAGAAGGGTCCATGGACCTTCCAGTACTTAAAAGATCCTACAGGAAGGGAGGGACAATTTCTCAGGGAGTGTAAGGATAGGACAAGGGGTAATGGTTTTAAACTGAAAGAGGGTAAATTCTTCCCTGTGAGGGTGGTGAGGCCCTGGCACAGGTTTCCCAGAGAAGCTGCGGCTGCCCCCTCCCTGGAAGGGTTCAAGGACACATTGGATGGGTCTTGGAGCAACCTGGTGTAGTGGAAGGTGTCTCTGACCATGGCAGGGGGGTTGGAACTAAATGATCTTTAAGGAACCTTCCAACCCAAGCCATTCTATGATGATGATGATAATAACTTTAGGAGAAAATCAAGTGCTATTATTAATTTTAAGGCTTTAATCTCAGAGACATAAAATAGCAGTTTCCATACTTGAGAATTTTTTGAAACAGTGTCTTGTATTTCTTCTGTAACTGTTACACTAGCCGCTTAAGGACTGGAATAACGACTGTGGCTTTTCCTTTCAAAGCTGCTGCTGAGGTTTAGTCAGAATTGTTCGTGCCTGTGCACAATGACTGCTTAGTGATGACTGCTGAAGAATCATCAGTGGGTGCTAGATACACTTCTCAAAACATAGATACTTGCATTATTTCTAATCTGGTAGGTCAACATGCAGTTAAAGAAGCTTCTGGCTTTTGTATGTGGAGGATCATACAAACATATGTTTAAACACCCATTTTTGTTTTTATGGGTGGGAGACATCAATAGGGTCAGACCCCTGGCTGTATCCAAAATGTTCTTTGAGATGGAAAATTGCACTGGCTGGCTTTAAGCTTCTTGCAGTGGTCTCATGCTGAAACTTTACTGGTTCCCATCTAGCATCAATTCAGTTTCCACCTTGTCGCGGATGAAAGTATTGACATGGTAATGATTTAGAAAAATAATCTAGATTTATTAATAACTAACAACTATTTGTCAATACAAAATAACTCAGAAAGAGAAGCGACTTATTCAGGTTCTAAAATTACAATATTCACTCTAACTTACTTAACGGTACCTTAATTTATACACATATGTACATGCACATACACAAACCAGACATATACATACAGAAAAAAAAGGGGTTTGGATTCGGTAAAATGAACACAAAAGGGACAAGCACACAGGAACAAGGGTAAGGGTACGTACCCACACACACGCACACCCACCAATAAACAGGTGAAATAGAAGCTAGCTCAAAGAAAATTTCCCTCCTGAGTTTAGAGCAAATACTCACAATGCCTTGGCATTCCTCAAGGGGCGATAATTGAGACTCGAGCGGGGGGACTTCGCCCCGGCCTTCTGTCTGGAGCAGACGACACCTTAAGGGTTTTGGTACCTGAGAGGCGTCCCAGCTGAGAGGCGTCCCAGGGGAGATGCTGGTCACAGGCCGCTGCGATCCAGGAGAGCTCAAAGGGCCTCTCTGGTGGTCGCAGTTTATAGGGTCCAAGATGATTGACTTTTGTCAAATGCTATCTGGTGCCTTCCGGCAGTTGCACAAGAATTTGAATAACATGCAACCCTGTTACTGCTCCATCTGATCACATCCCAGGCACAGGTGTGCCAGGCCATCAGGAGATCATGGGCCATTATAACCTTTTCCAAGCAATTGGGAGGGGCAGGAACCAGGCTCCTCAAGGTTATCAGTCCTTATCTCCATAGATTGGTGTATGGCTCGGGGGAATGTGGATGGAATCACACCTGGCACCAAGCAGCCCAACAAGGACGGCAGGGAGGGCTAAGAATTGCACCACCACACACCTGGTTCCCAAGATGCCTACAATTTTGCACAGTACAGCCTCAGCTTTTATAGTTCTAAGGGACGTAAGGGTCATCAGTATGCAGGGTCTTCCTGTTTGTATCTTTTTTACCTTACAACTGTCTATAATGCCATCTTGAAGGAGATGCCATCACACTCACTGCTGTGATCCCTTGACATCTATTGATTCCCTGTTGCCAGTTAGGATAGCCTTGAAATATCTTTGGGTACTACAGCTCTGCAACCCTGCACTATGCAACAAAGAATCTCACCTTCAGGTTAAAGGCCAGGTTGGGATCACAGCCATTGCATTTATAAATGTAGAAAAGAAGTTCCAGTATCATTTATGTTCTTGTAATCGCAAAACAGCATGATTAAGACCAGAAGTATACTTCTGGCTAATTTCTATAAAACATGTAAAATAAAACAATGGTTTGAGATCTGTCTCTATATTCAAACATTGCACTACGATCTAGTTGCAGGTCCATTAATTTGTTTTGGAGGCATGGCAATTAACCAAATCGAACAACCTGAGCAATTATTTATGTGAAAATTATTTGGTAGAGATAGTAAAGGATATTTGTTTGTAATTTTTTTGAGGAGACGTTTGATGGAAGAAAGCTTGTAGCTAGTAAGCCCAAATGTACAACTAAATGGAAAATATTTTCATAAAAATATTTGGTAGTTTGAATACAGCTGTTTAGAGGAACCCTGTGACACTTTGTACAAATTCGTGTATGTCCTTGTTAAAATTCTTCAGAACAATACTATTTTAAAAGTTCTTTATGGGAAATAGTTGATTTCAAATAATTACTGTATTTTTTTAGAAGTGTACCTATGTAGCCTAAGAGGGTATGGAGATAAATATATAGAGAGATATATGTATATATAAAAAAAAAATTAACCAAGGCTAGGGCAAGCTATTCTCACTATTTATTAGTAACTTCCCTGTTTAGCTTTGCTGTGTAGGAAATGGAGCTCTTCAAAACGATACCTTTATGTGGCTGAGAAGAGAAAGCATTCTGAACAGGCAGTATGAACAGGACTACCACAAGTTTTTCTCACTTGGTTATTAATTTGCTTAGGTTTTTATTCAATGTTATTGGAAATTTTTCTCCAGCTAACATCATAAGCCTTCATACCACAACAAGCAGCTGTAATGGTTTGAGCCCAGAGAGCAACAGAGCATCACGGAGCCGTTCTCTCACCGCTTTCCCCCCAGTGCTGGGAAGGGAAAATGAATCAAAAGTCTCAGGAATTGAGATAAGGACAGTGAGGGGTCACTAACCCATTAATGGACACAAGCATAAGACAGACTCTTTAGGGGAAGAAAAAAATGTCACTTAAATTCAAAACACTAATGATAATGACACTTAAAAGACAGAAAGGGACACTGAGAAGAGTTGCCATATCTTAAAAAAAAAAAACCAACCCCTCCCCCATCCCTCCCTTCTTGCTGGGCTCAGTTTTGCTCCTGATATTTCTACCTCTTCCCCAGCAGCACAGGGGCAGGGTATGGGGAGTGCAGTCAGTCCGCTGCTTCTTCCTTCAAGGTGGGGAGAAAACACTGTTCTGCATTCTTCCCCCTGCTCCCCGTGGCATCCCTCTCACGGGAGACAGTCCTCCACAAACTTTCTCAGTCGTGAGTCCTCCTCACGAGATGCATTCTTCTGGAGATGCTCTGGCATGGGTCACCTCCATGTGTTGCAGTCCTCCCAGGGCCAAACTAAAAAAGTGGGGGCTGCTTCTTCTCAAAAAGTATCAAGGGTCCTACACAGGCCACAGGGAAATCTCTGCTCCTCTGGGAACCTCCATGGGTGGCAGGAAGGACAGCCCTACTGTCTCACCATGGGATATGGGGGGGTCTCTGCTCTGGCACACTTCCCCCCCTTCCTTCTTCTTCCTTCCACTGACCTTGGTGTTCGTATAGGTGTCATCCTTGCAACTCATCCTCAAAGTCCCCAGTCCTCTCTTACGTTTCCCTTCTTAAATACATTATGACAGTCATAGCCACCATCGTTAATCATCTCAGCCTTGGCCAGAGGCAAGTCTGACTTGGGTCCAGGGCAGATTTCAAGAAGCTTCTCACAGAGGGCCACTGCTATAGCCCCCTCCCTTGCTACCAAAAGCCCTGCCACACAAACCCAACACAACAGCACTTACCCTTAGGTTCATGACATTAAAAAACATTCTAACGCACAACAGAAGTGTCCTTATATTGCGACACCTACTAGACTAGAAGAGTAAAATAGGACTACCAATAACTTAAAGCCACAGCAGACCCAGGGCCAACTTCTGTCAAGCAGATACAGTCTATTCCACTTGGAATTAGGGCCAGCAAATAGTGCCAGGCCTTGATTTATTTGTCACTGTAGATATATTCTTAGGTATACATACCATACTATTAATTCCATACTTAAAGGCAGTTACTTGTGGACTAAAATTTTGCTGCTCTGATTAGTACAGAAATATAAACAGACTCTTCAAATGAATCTACAGGTAGTACCTCAGGAAACATGCGTGCTTCATGCTCCATGCTCCATGGTTTCTGGTATGGTCGTTAAAAAAATGACTTGCTCTCATGAAAACCATAGAAAAATATGGTCTATAAAGGGAAATAAATATATACAGTCAATTTTACATCTCAGCTAAATAGGGTACTTCCAAGATAACTTTGAGGCATGTATTGCATGGAGTCATTATGAAAACTTCTTTTTGTTGTTTTATTTAATATATATTTCTATTTTTATGATGAGAAAAATCATAAATCCATGTACTTATGTACATTTTTCTCTTTTTTCTCACAAATTAAATAATGTTCTATCATTTAAAATAAAGAAAAGCCATAATTTGTGTCCAAATATCCTTCTGAAAGTAAGTGCCTTTTTCTAAGCAGACATGTAGTAGCTGAAGAAAAACCTCAGACTTTTAAATAACCATTTTAGCACTGGGGTTTCATTCCACCTAGGTGGTGACCTAGTTCAACCCTACTTAATTTTTAATATCTCATGAAAACACTGCCCAGGGTGGTATGGCTGAATACACAGTGAACAGCTGAGCTGGACCATGATTTGTGATTAAAATTATACTTCATGGAAACAAGCAAGTTCGCTGAACTAGATCAGAAAAGAAGGATGAATGGATCAGTCTTTAGTCATTCTCTGAAGTGAGAGAGCAGTTCTAGCTGCTCATCATGCTCTCAGGGCTTACAATTGAGTTTCTAACTAATTTAACTCAGCTTTTAATTGCAGCACAAGGGGATATTTCAAAATCCTTATTTATTGCCTTACTCTGAAAATAGTCCTACAGATTTCCATGAGATTGTACCTATGGTAGGAAAACATATATCAGAAACTACTTGTTATAACTACTGTGGTAAATGTACCAGAAACTACTGTATTGAATAATTTTTGAGATAGCCTCCCTGTTTTTAAGTCACCAGAAAATTGCTACAGCTCCATTGTCTTCCCTTTTCACGTAAATATTTTAATATAATGTCTTAAAGATAGTACCATTGTCACAGCACAGTGTGTCACTAGACAGAATTGGGCATTATTGTCTGCCTGTATTAAGGTTCAGGTATTGTCCAGAATAGCTATCTATGATTTGGTCCCTAACGACATTATGATACAGGCAGTGGTTTTGTTGGAAGTGGATCAGGGGAGGCTTTGGGGAGGGGCTTGTGTGGAAATCCAGGGACTGTTTGCATTTATTTTCATGGCCCAGTATGTGTCTTCTGTACACGATGTATGTGCAGGCAATGACCTCTTTTTACCCAATCAGTTAAAGATGTTATTTGCCTGAGAGACTTTGAAAGCAGAAAAGAGGAGAGCATAACCCACTCCCCCCCCCCAAAAAAAAACAAAAAAACAAAAAAACAACAAAAACACAAAGCCAAAAAAAGGACCTTATTTCTCATACATAAATTGATTGGAAAGATGAACCATTTCTTAGCAATACTTTTTAACCAATCCTGGGTTTACATGCCTCGTCAAGGTCTTCCCTATCAGCACCTTCCTTTCACGTTATCAGGAGAGAGAAAGGGTGAAAGAAAAGCAAACAAGTAAAAGGGCTTCACACTAGCCTGAGGCTAAATTATATGTATTTTAAAACTGTGACCAACCACTGTGACAAGAGCAGTCTGCTGTAAAAAGGTTGGTAGCGTCCAACTGGAGAAATTAAATCTTGTTTGTATGGCAAACACTTAATAACTTTTTGCGGTGTTGATGGAAATGATTAATGCAGATCTGACTAGGATACCTGTAACCAAGAAAGGCATATTTAGGAAGTAGAATATGTCCTGACTGCAAAGAAGTGGAACTGCAAGTCACAGTGAAATAGAAGTTTTCCAGTTTTGCCACAGAACTGATGCTTGCAATCTCTGAGATCTTACACAGTGCTAAAACTGCGTACCTTTGACTGAACAAAGCACTCAAATCATCGTGTCCTAAGCACTTTCTTTGTAACCCCATCATTACATCAGAAAATGAAATTATTTCTACAACCCTTAATGTGTTACATGATTTCTCTTCTTGTATGAATCTTAGATAATTCTAACAGAAATGCTCAGCTATGCATCATAAACCCCGAAGGTAAAAAAATAGTTCCTCCAGTTTGTGTGGTTAAGACCTTTCCTCTTAGAGCAGGTGACATGTCTAATACAGCATGATTGCAAAAGTCATATTCTAAACACTGAAGGGATGTAGCAAAGTGTCAAAAATCCCCAAAATATCTGAAGCATTTGGCTAGCCAGGTTTCTAATGCTTTTATCACAACGCTACTGTGCTGCAGGCACTTAACTTTAAAATAGGTGCCTTTGATTTTCTTTCTATTAGAGCTCTGGGAGTTTGGGAAAGCAAGCTTGGTGAGTTGGTTATCTTTTATTATATAAATAAATACCTTAATTAATTTAATTAAATGGAGCTCATAAGACCTAGCAGCATCTTAATTAGAATCAACGGAGAAATTAAAAATTATTTAAAATGAGACCAATGTGAAAATAAAGCAGAAGGAAAGCACTAGGAAAATAGAAACAAACATCCTTACAATAATCCAGATTTTAGGCTGATGGTAGCTAATGCCATTCAGAGCATACAAACACTAAGATCACATTTAAACTCCCCCTGAGCTTGAAGTTTGGAGCTCGTAATGGTGATGTGGGCCAATGATGCAACAACAAGCAATATTTGTGCTGAGCTTTGAGATACATATTTTAACAAATATAAATATGGATTTTTCTTTCTTGATGTATTCCTTGGAAGGGAAAACACTGTGACAAGGATTTATTACAGACTTTATTTAGTACAGAAAGTTCTGCTGTAAACTGTACCTAAATTCAGATCTAGATCCTCAGGGTAGAAAGGAGAGCTCTGTTGTCCATACCGATGCAAAGGCCTTTAGCAAAAATTTTGCAGCATTTCTTTTCAGACATATTATTTAGTTAAGTAGGAAAGTGGAACTTAGGACTCCAGAGTTTCATTGATAGAGCTGCCAGTGGGACGCCAACTTATTTTCTGTGAGTCTTAGTTCACATGGAATTTAATTGCTTGTTTTAAAAAAGTGCTTTGTGAACCAAAGTTCTTACACCTAGTTGATTATTTCTGGTCCTCCAGTACCATTTGCAGCCTATGTGGTTTGTGTCAGCATAACTGTTTGTGGGATTGTGTTGTAAAGCAGATTTTCTAAATGATCCACTTTTAAAAAAAATCCTTCAGAAGTGTGTTTGTTATTTAATTCTGATCACGATTTCAATCATCTGGTTTATACTAAGGCTCTTCAAACTGTTGTATCAAAGCAGATGAAGGGGCAATAAAGCGCTACTGGGATAGGAGTGAACAGTTGGGGGTAAGATTACTGGGAATTTGTAAAGTTGACTTTGCTACCAAAAATGTGTTGAGTAAAATATACAGCAGCCTCATTCAAAGTCACTGAACAGGATTTCATTGTCTTCCCCTCAGGTTCCATAAGGTGACAGGCTGCCATTTGTAATGCTAATTTTTGTGTGTTATCACTGAAAGGAACACAATGCTTTCTGAAAAAAAACCCCAAACCAACATGGTTTCATTTTCCCTACCTGCAGATATATTTTGAACTGATTAATGCCATTTTTAAAAATCTAAGACTTGATTGGAATAGAGTTTTCAGTGTCTCTGAAATGTAAACAGTTCTATAAATTTTTGCTCTTTTACATGAACTAATAAATTGATAAGTAAATTATTACTCTTGAATGTGTATTTCTGTAGCAATGTTTTTCCTCCAGCCAGACCCATGGGGGAATAGAACTGCCAAATTTTTACATTACATCAGAACATCAACACATTCAGAAATAAAATTACAAAATCATGCTATTTCAGAAGTCACGAAAATCCCTTAAGCTTTGCTATGAGGTTTCTGCTGATTTTTCTTAAAATGGGATTCCTGAAAGTATGAGGACTTAAGCAGCAGGGGAATTAGCAGAGAACATCACTGGGTAGAGTTTTATGTCATCTAGGGCAGGGGAGTGGAAAAAACAGTATAAAGGAAGGAAGCACAGTCTAGACGTGGAATGGAGAGACATCTGGCAGAGAACAACCAATAAAAATGTCATCCTTTGGCACCAGTGCCCCAAAGGTTTTTTTTGTCAGTGCTCTGGAGGACCAAATTGTCGAGCTGTGATGCAGTATTTGTTCAATTAAAACTAGTAATAAGATGCATCTGTGATGATAGAAAAGAACATTGAGATCTGCTGACATTGGTGCCAAAAGAGACATATGGATACTAACAGTAGAGGTTGCCTTTTCCTGAGTTAGTGCTTTACATGGCCACCAAGAGATTCTTAAACGTCTTTCCCATTAGGCAGCATAGAAGACAATCCAGATAATACTCATGGTAGAAATGAGTTAGGGAAAATAATTCACGGAAGTAGTTTTTTTATTTCCGTCTCTGTTAGTTCCTTGTACTGTTGAGTTACAGGTCTGAATTAAAGCAAGATCTCAAAGCAGAATTAATCTGAAACTGCTGTGCTGCAAGGCAGAAACCAAAAAGTTGTAGTTTTCATTCTGACTGATAAATCCCTTTAGATTGTCCAAAGCTCAGGGCAAGATGAGTGGTTTGGCACACAGTGTCTGTACACATCCAGTCTACTTGTTCAGACTAGGGTTGAGATTGGGTTTGTGCCTGAATTTACCACCTGTTTGCACAGTCAATGCACTAATCCTGTCCCACCGTGCTTCTTACTTCTGTAGTGCTTGTGTCAGTGAAAGGCTGGGTGGGATACAGGGGCAGGAGTAATAGCTCTGGTCTGTGCAGGAGTGAACTGAAGCGGTACTGTGTCAGTGCACTCCTATTAAGACTGTTGACAGGCATTTGCTCTTCATTTCTGTCCCGCTCCAGAATAAGTCAAACAGGTCAAGTTAAACTATGGGTGAAGAGTAGTAGGATACTGTTCACATACAAATGTGTTGCCCTGTCTGGCAGACGATGATACCAAAGCATGAGCACTTTTTCTCCTCTGTTTCCCTTTGGAGTCAATTTACTCTCATACAAACGTGGCATTTGTCACATTTGTCTGTCATTTCTCATGATAAAATCTCAGATGTTGAACATCAGCTTCCTGGTTGAAAATAAATCAAATACAGGTTCTGACTATGTTTTAAGGGTCCACATGCATGAGATATTTATTAACCCAAATTATTTATGGGATATTTATTAACCCAAACCTTAAACTGTATAACTAATATAGTATTACTGTAGTTAAAAATACAAATGCATTAAGTTTAAAAATAAATCTACACAGGGAATTATATTGCTGTAATGATATCAATCTATGATGGTAAATTTCCTCATATAAGCCCTTAGCATTACTTTTTTTATTTACACATGTAAACAAGCCCTGGAACAAATGAACTTAAAAGCAGCACTTGAACAATATGTCTTTCCAGAAGTCTCAGACCACACACTCAAATGCCCAGTTCCCAGATAACTCCATTTGACACACAAATTGCCTCTAAACATAAAGAATGAAAGCCAAATTTCAGTTCTGCTATATGGCATGATTTCTTTCTCAGAGCTATTCCTAGTAAAACCCAACAACAATATGATTTTTATTCAAAGGTCTGGGGCACAATCATCTCACATTAAAATCAATACATATTTTAACACTGAATTGAAATGAGGAAAAGTCTCTTAAACTTCTAAATTCTAAGGTCTTCATCTGCTTCTGATAGCACTCATAGTAATTATCAAATAATGACGCAGCAAGAAGGGTGAATCCTTAGGGTCTAAAGGGTACTTTGAGAGCTACAGAAGTGCAAAAATTAGTTTGGAAGTTGACTATGTTCATGTTGTGAGTAAAAAGCTCTGGAATTGAAAACTGCTGTCGCTTCCTACACTTTTTGATGTTGAAATCACAACAAAGAATACCAGAAATTGGGGGAGGGAAAGCAGACCAGCAGATCAAATTGACTGTGAAATGTTTACCTAAAAAAATGGAAAGATAACTTTTAATAACATGCTGCTTACAGTACAGTCTAATCAGAACTTTGTTTTGTAAGACTTGGAAAATAAGAAATAGCTCATAATGAATCTCACATTCCTTTATCTTCATTTATAACCAGCAAAGTGATCCTATCGATGTGATATCTTTGGACCTTAAACTACTCAACCACTATATAGATGGATTTAACGTGCATAATCTGCTGCTAAGATTTACAGTGGACATTTATTAAAGGATTAGGAAGTAATGAAGCTGTTCATGGCTGTGCTACTACATATTTTACTGCATATTTACCAAAAAGGAATGCATAAACGTAGTAAGGATTTCAGAAACTTAAATTAAAAATACTTTTTTTTTTTTTTTTTTTCTTCTTAATCCTTGCATTGCTTTGGAAAGTCTTACATGAGCTGATTTGACAGGGGGTGGAGGGTGGAAGAGGCACATTCTACTATAGTAGATCTTAAATGGAATGTAAGTGGATTAAAATACTTGCTTTGGTATGGATACCTTCCATACTCAAGGTATTTTATGTCTTAAAATAATCTATGAATTCAATATTCTGAGATATGCCCACAAAAAGATTTAGACACCTCAACCTGAGATAGTGATCAGTTCTCAGTTTAGCTCATTTGTGGCCCCGAAAAGTGCTTATAATCCAACAGCATTTCATTTTCCTGTTAGTAAAATTCCATGAGCACCTAAAAATCTGCTTCTGAATGTGCCCACAAGCATATCAGTCTGTGCCATACTACACATCTAAGGATGAATTCAGGCTTACATACTTTGTAGGGCAAGAAGTTAAACATTCATTCTTCTGCCTTATTTAGAGGTTAACCACTCTGACTTCAGCTGTGACTGCTCACGGGTGCCTAGGACAGCCTGTAAGCGTTAGAGAAGTGGACATTGCCATCTACTTTCCTGCAATACTCACCACTTCCTCAGTAATTTGAGGTTCAGAGACTTCCTGAGTTTAATAGTTTTTTGTATTCAATAGCTCTTGATGGATATTTTTTCTTCTTTTTTTTTTTTTTTTTAAACGTCTGGTTTCAGCACTCAAAACCTTCACCAGTAAACTGTTTCCCAGATTAAATAGATAATGTAACAAGGAATATTTCTGTTAATTCATCCTGAGCCTTATGTTAATTTAATTTTAATTTTTCTACTTTTTCTTTTGGAGGAGACTCCTATTTGCTTTTTCCATGCCACTCCCAATTTTACACAGCGTCATCATATTTCCCGCTCATCTCTTTTTTTTCAGGTTGAAAAAGATTAAATTACCTATTTTTCATCATACAAAGGCCATATCATATATTTGACGATCACTTCCAGCCTTCTCTGCATCTTTTCCATTTTGTCATATTATTTTTGAACTACAAAGACCAGAACTGAACAAGTATTCAAGATTCAGATGTACCATAACTATGCCATAATAAGGCTTCCTCTTTTGATTTCTATTCCTTTTGAAATAATTCCTGGCCTTCTATTTGCTTTCTCGATAACTATTAATAATTAACTTGACAATTCCTGGAATTCATTATTATAAATCCAAATCTCAACCAGGAATAATAATAACCAGTTTAGATCCCTTTTTTACATAAGAATACAATTTTCTCTATATGCATCACAACATTTATTCATATTTAATTTTGTTTTCTCTTGTATTACCAAGTTCCTCAGTTTTGTGAACTCATCCTTTGCTGCACACTATCATCTTTCTTACCTGTAATAATTTATTTGTTACCACGAATAACTTGGCCAACCATCCTCATTTCACCTCCTTTTCTGATTCATTTGTGATTGTGTGAAACAACACAGATATCAGCACAGAACCACATGTGAGACATCCCTTCACTTTAGAGGCTGACTGTATGCTCTTACCATATTTCCTTTATGTTACAGATTCCTTTATCCACATGAAAATGTTCCTTCTTATTCTATGACAGCTTAATTTCTTTAAGGGGCTTTGATGAAAGACTTTGCAGAATGTTTTTTGAAAACTGAAGCAGACTACACCAGCTAGATGTCTCTTGCCAGTATGCCTACTGACTCCTTCAATGAATTTCACTAGATATGTGCAATGTGATTGCCCTTTAAGAAATCATGCTGATTCTTCAACAATATATAATTTTTAAGACATGTGGCTCCTAAATTTAACTTTTAGAAAACATTCTACCAATTTACATGGTAAAGATATCAGATTAACTCATCCATAGTTTAGTTAGGGAGCCTAGGAGGCCGTGGAGGAACAGAACATAAAAGCATGGTGTTGTAATGCTAAAGCCCTTTGAGAAATTAACCCATATGTACAGGGGAAAAAAAATAATGCGGAATATACAGGTATTTCAAACCTGAAAATTGAAAACAAAGTTTTGTTGCTGATCTCTTAGGTTAACTCATGATTCAGACTTTTCATACCAGGGTCTTAGCTGGTTATTAATATTCTAACTGCCTAAATTTGCTTTCTTTTTCATTCTCCATATGAAAGTTACGTATTATCTTGTCTTCCTGGCTGCTAAGCAACTGTAATAATGCCTATCACAGGCAGCCTAACAGATAGCCGTGACTGCTGTTTACTTTGTCTCTTGGTGGTAATAGTATATGAATGTAAATAGGAGGTGGCTGGCAACGGCAATAGCAGAATAAGTTTCGCTGAAAATTTTGAGAAATACAAAGTTAAAGCTTAGGCTACATGGGTAGTTGTGAGAGTTTTGTGGCAGGGTCTGAAATTAAAGAGAAGCAATCACTGTTGTGGGAATGAGCTGGCAGCTCATTAATTGTAAATTAATTTATTTATTTGACAGCTTATGAGCAAGTGTTAATCATATTAGTGTCTGAGTTCTTATAAACAATGAATTTATCCTCAGATTACCTGAGTTACATTAGAAGTATTATTTCCTTTGATTTACCGAGCTACAAAAAAGACAAGTAGATCTTGCTTAGTTTAGCACATATGTAAACCCCTATTAGTGAAGAATTAGGATCTTAACAACATCAAACAAATAACTTAAAATGTTAAAAAACTAGCACTGTGCATAGAGATGTTTCTTTGGCAAGACCAAATAGTAAGGAATTTTTTTCCATTGACCTCAGCCAATCAACCTTCATTCTCATGACATTATGATTTTGCATTATAATTCTAGCACAGTAGTTGCCTTGTTTATTTTTAATAATTTCCTTATGTTAATGAGCTAGGCTTTCCTTCAATGTAAGGGAAAGCTGACAAAGCTTCAGCATTACCTTTTGCTTTTTTAAAACACAAAACCCCATATAGATACAAAAAAACCCAGTAAACTTCATTCTTGTATAAATTATTAAAAACTTTGAGCTGTAAACTATGCTCTTTTAGAGCAGTTTCCCTTCAGAAGGGACTGCCAATCACCATGGTAGTTCTTGTCATCTGACCCATTCCTTACCACTGAAACGAAGCCACCAGTTTATAAACAACCGAAACACTACTAGATTATAACAGATTTTCTCTAGTGATCTAGTATTTAGCAGTTATACCTAACACATTTTGTCTCTGAGTGCTTTACTAACTTTACCAGAAGAGGCTAGAACTGAACCAATGACCTGGAGGTCAAATGCTTTTTTAACTGAAAATAAATTCTCAAAAAGAAAATTAAGGAACACTTAAATAAAATAAGAGAGAGCAAGGTGCTAATGAAATGAAGGTAAGTTTTCTTTTTACAGAATATAAACTAAGCATGGTAAACGGATCAAGAAATGCCTGAAGTGTATCTGCTACCTGATTTTAAACAAAATCTTTCTCGCATTTGTATCTTATACTTCTATGTACTTTGTGATAGGAAGATCTTGCCATCTTCACATTTGCAGAAGACACATAATCTCTCTGTCTTTTACCTTTACAGTGGGGCAAGGACTGCCTTTTGAAATAGGTCATGTTAAAAATTGGTATCGGTGCTCCAAAACAGAGTAACAGGGTAGCAAAAATCTTTATATTTCAAAAAAATATGTGATTATTAGTGATGAAATGCCAATAATGTTTATTTAACATGAGACATTCTCTTTATACACAGTAACTATCTAATAACAGGTAACAGGAACATGAAGAAATGATTTACAGTGCTAGTGTATAATTTTAAAATTTGGGACTTTGAACTACAGATGTAATATAACTTGCAGTAAAACTCCTTGGCAGACCAATTTTGTTATTTTCTTCACATGTCATAATACGTGACACACTGTTACATGTGTTGGAAAGTGGGGATTTCTAGATGTAGATTATTAGAGAGCAATTTCCTCTTTGAAAGTAATTAGGAAGTCCATGCAACATGATAATTTCCCGTGTGCAAGAAGTGGTAGAAGCCTATAAAATCTTTTTAAAAGGTACTGCTAATATTCAACAGAGTTGTTAAGGAAGTCCATTAGAGAGAATAGAGGAACGACTGGGAAAACCCAAGGAGGGAAATTTGGAAGATTTTTCATATACAATGTTGTTTTCAGCAATGAAGACTGGGATAGTTAATAACTTTATAGAAACCTATGGGAAATAGAGTATAAGTAAGTGAATGAGCTTTTAATAAGACAGATGATTGTAATTCTCATACAAATAATGGTCCTCTCATTACATAAATGACACTGGAAAAATTAGAGGGCATTCCAGCAAAGCCAGCTAGAATAAGTCAATAATACAGTTTATGGAGAAAGTGCTAGGGAGCTTACTTTAAACACTAAAAAAGACTTTTTTTTTTTTTTTTTTTTCTGCAAGGATTGGTCTGGAGAAATACTGAATACAGAAGAGTCAACAGAATCTGAGGTTCTGAGAAGCCGCAGAGATAAAAATCTAGCTGGCTTCATCTGACAGCAGTTGAGAGGCAGTGTATGATGGATGATGTATAGCCTGACTATGCCTATCAATTCCTCTTATTCCAATTACAAATTACAAATATGATGTAAATAAGATAATAAGTGTCTCAATATTGGTCTTTAATATTGCTACAAGTTTCAATCTATCTTCCATCCTTGAAAAGGATGAAAGGTGGTTTTTTTTCTCCCCTAAACTACTCAGGTATCTGTCTAAAATTCAGTGTCTAATGCAAAAAATGCTGGATGGAGCTCACTGGAAATTTGCCTTCAGAATATTTTTTCTAGGAAAATGATAAGCTCAGCAAAGGAATCAAAGTTTTCATGGTAATATTTCATAGAATTGAGCTGGAAGTAAGATCTGCTCCAGAATGGATCGGTGATTATAGCACTCAACTGAATTCAAAGCTATCCTTTGCTTCATCCCACCTCTTCCTGACTCAGCTAATAGTTGGCAGTCTGTGTTTCAAATCTTCCCTGGCAGATGCCCTAAACCCTGCTTTCCTCCACCCCAAGTTATCAGCATTTCTAAGATGCTTATTCTTTTTCTAAGATAATCAGTTTCTGAGACCTAAGGTTTTACAGAGATCAAACTTCTGCCTTAACTTTTTACTGGCTAATCACCAGATCCAAGTGAAAAAAGGAGCTTCTGGGATTATCCATGTCTTTCACCAGAAGTATGCGTGACCCTGAGCACTCATCTGCAACATTTTCTGCTGTTGCTATGTTTGTCTATAAAAGTGAGAAAAAACTTCAGGACTCATTTAGGAGTGTTTATTTTTAGATTGCTATTGACAAAGATGTCCACATAAAACCACATAGCAGACCATACAAAATGGTGCAAAATAACTGTTGACACAACTAAACGACACAAACAAAAATCAAAGCTCTCATACACTGTAGGAGAGAAATGAAAACCAGATATGTGGGGTTTTTTCTTTTTTTTTTTTTTTTTTTTTTTTTAAACAGAGCCAATGTAACAGATCATGCTCTAGAACACTCTGCTCAATGCCAGAACTACAAAAAATTAAAATGGATTCATGTTAATTTTAAGCCTCCAGGTTCTCACTCCTGGGGTAGTACACTCACCAATGATTAATTCAAAATCTTGGCAGACAGTAGTGCTTTGCCTGCAACTGTGCCAATGGGAATTACTCAAGCATAGAGACTAATCTCAGATAAAGAAGCTGTGAGGAAAAGTCACAGACAGAAGGCAGTGTTCAATATTTGCCTTTTAGGGACATACAGGCAAACTCTTAGTTCTTGTCACTTAGTTAACACATTCCAACATGAGTAAAGAACATATATACCCGCACCATGATATTGGTTTGGGGTTTTTTTATGTTTAAAAAAAAAAAAGTAAGTTATATTTCTATGCAGTGTACTGTCTCTCTACTGCAGAAGACTATTTTTTAGGTTATACCCTCTATCATGGAAATTGGCTTTTTCTGTGGGATAACTGATAACTTTTGTTCATAGCCTGGCCTCTTTTGTCAAGGTTGTAGTCAAATAGCCAAAACAATGTAAGCATTACACATGAGGTGTTTCCTAGCAGAGGGTAAACAGAGTTCAAGCTGATTGTGCTGCATTCGTTCCATCTGGAAAGTGTTTCCTGCAGTTACTCCTACAAGAGATTGGCAGAGTCAGAACTCAGCGTGAGAGGGAAGTTTTTGAATTCTCTTGCATTCTGGAGAGCATGTAGGTTAATCATGATCTTAAGATGTTGGGCCGGTAGCACAGCCAGACTGTGAAGCATGGAGATCAGAGGTGACTTCACCCCACGTGAGCTGAATGTAAAGCAACACGGCAATATCATCTGAAAATTCAGGTTAAAGTACACAGTTACAGTATGCATTGCTACAATTTTAAGGAGGAAGAGAAGTTCGAGAAATGGATAAAGCTGAAAACTGTCTCTTCATGTGTTTTCAGAGACCGTATGCTCTTAAGCAGTTAAAAACCAACGTCCTAACAGCGTTACTATCAAGGTGACTTTGATTCAAGTTGCCCCAATCCTCTGTGGTTGCTTTCTGAAGCACTTTAATAAGATCATGGTTTGTGCCTTTGTTTATTAGAGAAACCGCTGGTTTTTGGATTCTTTTTGCCTGCCTTAGATCTTTGGGAAGATAGTTCAAAGCTGTCAATCCCTTTAAGGGAGGAAATTAGAAAGGTAAAAGAAAAAAAAACAACATACCCACAGAGTGATAGGAAGGAAGTAGATGTCAGGAATCTTCCTTGAAGCATAAAAGGCATAGATAATTCGGTGTGCCTGCTATTTACTGCGGGATGAGACAAGTAATTAGGTACATATCCACGTGTAATTTTGAAATGTGGAAATTCACTCACTGCTTCTTTGTGTCTTCTAAAAACATCATTCAAGCTTCTCATGCTTGTTGACAGTACTCCTTCCCCCAGTTAAGAGGCCATTGCACTATCTGTGCCTAGAGATTATGTCATTCAATCAATAAAGAAGCCTTTGCACGTGAAACTGGACCACAGCATTAATAACTCTGGGGCTTGCTAAGTAGGGCTACAGTGCTTACTGGAATATCCTGTTCCCATAATTGTCTGTGCTCACTTAGTCTCTTTTACACGATCCCGTTAACTTTTAGCAAATCTCTTCTACAAGGCATAATGAAACTCTATTTTCACAAAGGTCAGAAGAATGAAGTCAAATATATTGAGAAAGTAATCAATAAATATGTCTTTTCTCTGCAGTAATATTTAGCATTTCAGGGGATGAGTAGAATGCTTTGGCATAAAAATAGAAATGAAGTTGTTTTTCCAAGCACGATATTTTCAGTTTTCCTTACTAACCAACTGCTTCTCACTGAAAAGTTTCGTGGCCTAAGCTTGTTACTTTATAACTTTTCAAGACTTTCCTTAATATCATACAACATTTAATAACTGAAAGCAATTTTTAAAGCTGGTCACACTCAAAGATTTACAATCAATGACTCGATGTCCAAGTGGAGAGCAATGATGAGTTCTGTTCCTCAGGGATCAGTGTTGGGACTGGGGCTGTTTAACATCTTTGTTGGTGACATGAACAGTGGGAATGACTGCACCCTCAGCAAGGTCACCAACGACACCGAGCTGTGTGGTGTGGTCGAACACACCGGAGGGGAGAGATGTACCATCCAGAGGGACCTGGATAGGCTGGAGAGGTGTAAACGTTATGAAGTTCAACAAGGCCAAGTGCAAGGTCCTTCCCATGGGTCGGGGCAATCCCAAGCACGATCACAGGCTGGGTGAGGAGTGGATTGAGAACACCCCTGAAAAGGAGGACCTGAAGGTATTAGTGGGTGGAAAACTGACGGTGAGCCAGCAATGTGCACTCACAGCCCAGAAAACCAACTGTGTGCTGGGCTGCACCCAGAGCAGTGTGGGCAGCAGGGCGAGGGAGGGATTCTCCCCCTCTACTCTGCTCTCATGAGACCTCCCCTGCGGTGCTGTGTCCAGCTCTGGGGCCCCCAGCCTAAGAAGGACATGGACCTGCTCGAGCATGTCCAGAGGAGGCCACAAAGAGGCTTAAGGGGCTGGAGCCCCTCCTCTGTGAGGACAGGCTGTTCAGCTAGAGAAGAGAAGGAACCAGGGAGATCTTCTAGTGGCCTTCCAGTGCTTAAAGGGAGCCTCGGGAAAGATGGGGAGGGACTCTTGATCAGGGTATATAGGGATAGGACAAGGGACAATGGTTTTAAACTGGAAGAGCGTAGATTTAGATTACATGTAAGGAAGGAATTCTTCCCTGTTAGGGTGGTGAGGCCCTGGCACAGGTTTCCTAGAGCAGCTGTGGCTGCCCCCTCCCTGGAAGGGTTCAAGGCCAGGCTGGACGGGGCTTTGGGCAACCTGGGCTAGTGGAAGGTGTCCCTGCCTGGGGCAGGGGGATTGGAACTAGGTGATCTTTAAGGTCTCTTCCAACCCAAATCATTCTATGTTTCTATGATATAAGCCATTTATTTGATGAAAGAAAAGAGGGATAACATTGCTTGTTTGTACCTAAAATGATTAGGATCAAAACTAATTTTCAGCATTCATAATGTTCATAATTCAATATGTACAGACTATTTTTGGATTAATACAATTTTAAAATGCTAATGGGAGATAATTGTGGCTTTGCCAGTGATTATTATGTTAAATATGTTCTAGTTCTGATCCTCCATAGCTCGTTGAAAACCTACTGTCATGCTTTGCTGTTTTGCATAAGCAGAAATCTTAGCCTACAGCACTTTTATTTCCTTTTACCACTATCACAAGAGTGTAGCTATAAATATTAAGTCTCATGAAGTACATTTGTTGCAGAGACATGACTGAAATACTTTTCTGTCATCTCATGTTAAATTATTACTTGCTTTCTACACCGGATGTTCTTACAGCCTGTGAGACTATTCTTGTTTGGGGAGGGAGACATTTAGGACCACAAGGCCTCTGATACAAAGGTGATCATAGATAAGAGTGAAATAGTGGGGAGGAAGAATTAAAGTGTTTCGAAATAGTCACAGACCAAGAACAAAAGTATTTTCTCTCTTTTTCTGAAGAAGCCTAGATATTTTATTCTACATATACAATGAAGCTACTGTGTTAAGTGCAGGGATGATGAATGTTAAGTTACAGGTAGTAGCTACTGGATATCTTTTAAATATCACTCACTTTCTGTAAACCTCTTCAAAAGTTTGAAAAGAACATATCTATAGTATCTTCAATTATATTGCTTGGGAAGACTTTAGTTGTCTTCCATACAAAGTGCCTGGTTAGGCATATTTAAGGCAATAGTGACAAGTTAAACATCATATAATGTGTCACAGTTGTGTTGTCTTATATGAGATCGTCACGGAGTGAAATGACTGTAGTGTTTCTGGCTAAGACCAAGGTGTATCATCAGAGCAGTGTGAGAGCCCAGGCTCAATACATCACAGCAAATACAGCAGTGTTTTAGGAAACCATCTGGGTGCTTGCCAACTTGTGCACTTGCATGCAAAAGCCGTCTTCTTGCTGTAGAATCTTAGGAGTGGCATAGCATAGCGTAGCCCAAGCTGGGGTTGTACCTTAAAGGCAGTAAAGAGGCCTGAAAGCACTGATTCACTAATCTGAAGGTGCCAGCAAGAGAGTCCAGGGACTTGAATACTCTTGAGTGCACACGTTCAAGAGAAAGCAGAGAGAAACTTTTGGCACAAGAGTTCCTAAGCCTAAAGCCTGGGTAAGTGCCAGCCCTTCAGCCCCACCCCACTCAGACCTGGCTCAGCAGCTGGCCAGAACAGCGCCCAAGAAAATGGGTGAGTGCTCAGCAGTCAGGTATTGACAGGCTTTTGGCAGGCAAGGTTTCTTTGGAGCCTTCCTGACTTTCTGTCAGGACTTTGCTAATATTGAAAACTCTGGTAAATATTTGATTTTGAGGAAGCTACATTCTCCAAAAGATTTTTTAGCTGAATAATTTCTGTCAGGTTCTGTCAAACTTGTCTATATTTGGCACATTTGACCTTTCAGCAGCTCTCCTACAAGTTCTGACACATATGGCTCAACCCAGTGCCATGAAGTACTTCATTTTTACCAACATGAAATTTGTTCCTTTATAGTGAGAGACAGTAACATGGCATTTAAAGTCACAGTCTTTTCTAACTTACGGTGTACCACGTCTGTTCAGTTTAAATGTTCATCACTCCATTTTCACCAGTACTCACCAGGAGTGGACTGGGGCATCAAGAACAATTATTTCATTTTCTCAAAGGACAAAAACCAGGCCGACATATTTTCTTGCAAAATATAAATATTATCTGCAAACATTCATACTGTTTGTTATTGTGGTTTGAAAGAACAGCGACGACAACCTGGCATTGAAATAAATTTAATTGTGTTTCTAATTAAGCAGAAATGAATACTGAAATTCAATAAAACCAAGCAGTAACTTGGGGACTGAGTGAGTTACCTTTTTCTATTATACTATAATCATGTTATATAGAGAGGTTTTCATGACCTTTAAGCCACCTGAGAATCTAATAAACAGCATCAGGCCCAACTCTGTCAGCAGCAAAGATTTTTATCGACAGTACTGTTACTGCCACTGTACTAGGCTTTTCTGCTTTTATATGCCATTTTTGTCTAATCTAGAATTTTAAAAAGTTTTAACATTTATTTATAAACCATATATTAAGCTGTTGCTTAGTGAAGTAACTGCAACGTTCAATATATATATATATATATATATATATATATATATATAGTGCAAGGACTTGTGCCACTAACCTCATCTTGTTTCCATGGTTTTCTGTTGTTCTCCACATATCTAGGCTGTTTTTAAATCATGTGTTATACATATCTTTGGGAGGAGGAATTATCAGGCAATCACAAACAGGCACTGAGAGTTCTGGGACCTTAAGATTATATTGCTAGCTGTTTAACTCAGAACAGTCAATTAAAACAAAAGGCATAATCTGGATGCTAAGAGTCTATTTATGCTTCTGTCACCAATGGTTATATGAACTGAGGCCAATCACTTTACCTCATTATAAAACGGCATAGAAAAATTTATCTCAAAAAAAGACTCTGCAGAGACACAGGCAAAAAAATATTTTTTCGTTACTATCTCTGATGAAGATTTCCTTTTTTTTTGTAGAAACTGTTCTTTGAAAATAGTTGTTTTCCACTTCTTTGGTAAAAGCAAAATCCAAATGTCCTTTAATGCTAAAAAGTTGTCTTGAAAACAAAAAAATAGTTTTTTTTCCCCAGTAAAAAAGACACTTCTAGAAAAAAAAAAAAAAAAAAAAAAGTGGAATCAACCATTTTCTGCTGAGAAAAAAATGCCTTGAAGGAAATTTTTTTATCAGTTCTGGTACTGTATATCTGAGATATCTTCCCGAAACAGGCAGCATAAAGTAAAATGCAGGCAGGTAGGGAATCAGATAACCCATCCTTCTAAGTGATGCCAGAGGTGAATTTGGCTGCTATTGTTACCTTAGTTCACTGCTTAGGGAAAGAAAAATGTTAATGGTCCAGCTGCTCTCTAAGATTCTCTCTACTCATTTTCAAAATTGTTATAATATTTAAGCAATATTTATTATACAGTTATTATGTACAATATTTACACAAGTGTAAAAACAGCCAATAAATATTTGTAGACATTGTGTAATAAGAGTTCAGATAATTTACATTTGGGCAAACTTTTTTCAAATATTAGAAAAATGTAAATCCACAATTAAATATCTCTTAAATAAGCCTCTCATTGACAACATGACAAAGAGATCTGCTAAAATAAACAATCAGGTGTTCAAAAGATGTCATATTTCTCATATTTTTAATTTTGGTTTACCCACTACACTTGTGCATTTCCATTTCATTACCTTTGCCTGTCTTGCATTCCATCAGCTATTGCTACCTGTAATGTCACTGACATAGCGTTTCCTTTTCCAGAATTGAAATAATATAACCACTGACATTTTAAGTGACAAGAAAAAGTGAAAAAGGCTTAAAGGGAAGAATTTTCCTATATTTCTATATCTGAGAAGGTAATCCTGGCCTACACTGTTGGGACAGATATCAGTGCATGACATCTAGTGGTAGATGAAAGAGATCCATTAATGTGTGCTAACAAGGAAAGGTTCTTAAATTACCGCATCTGCATATACCCAGCACAAGGGAATATTCTTATCTAAAACCAGGTGATCATATAAAACAAATTTATTCTTTATGCATCCCTGGACAATACATCCAGACAGACTCACAGTCCGTTTTCTATTTTAAGGGATAGATTTTATTTTCATCGTAAAGTTCTGTTTCCATTGAAGAAATTCTGAAAAGCATTTGTTTAGATACATTAAAGGTTTTTCAAACAATAATCATGAACACAGAAAATAAAGGATAATTAGAAAGGCCTTTATTTTCCCCTAAGAGTTAGAATGTTCTGAGATGTTATAGATAATAGAACAGTTCCGTATTTTCCACAGAGATATCCTGGACTTCCTTGACCTCCTAATACCTACATGTTATTCTCCACTGTGAATTTTAGTAGGAATTTCACCTGGATTGAGGAAGCATAATGACCAAATAATATTAAAGTACTCCTCCAACTTTAAACTGAAATTTATTTAGAAAGATGGAGTGACGGTGTGCGAAGTATCTATTCTGGGTATATATAAAACTTTTCACATATCCAGTTTACCCAACTGCATTTTTAAAAACTGGATAGTTCTCTCCAAGTTTAGAGCATGTTCAAGCACCGTACTGGGGCAGAGCCTACCAGTTTAACTACACTAGAATATCAATTTCAAGTTCTTGGTCAATGTTCTCAGCAGAGGGAAATGTTTTAGCTTTCTGAATTCCCTTCACTACCTTTTTTGTTTCTCCTTCTCCTTCACTTTTTTTTTTTTTTTTTTTTTTTTTCCCTCCTGGCTAAGACTGTTCCTAAAAATGCTTTGATGCTTCTTCTCAGAATTATTTTTCCCAATAAACTGACATTGTACTAGGAACATTTCTTACAGATGTATTTGTAATTTTTCTAAACATTAGAAGACTTTCCTGATTAAAAAAAAAAAAAAAAAAAAAGCAAGCCCAAATGGCAAACAAACCAAACCCAAACCCAAACAAAAACTTCCTTCTCAAGTCTACAGCAAGACTACAAATTCAAAGGGGGGAAGGTGGAATAAAGTTTTATCTGGACAAAACAATATACACACTCACAAGGTGCCAGACTGTCTTATTTGAAACAAGTTTCCAGATGAGTTCACCTGATAGCAAAATGTTTAATGGAAATTCTCAGCTCAGATTATTAAAATCAGCAAAAATATCAACAACTGAAGGCAGGATTCTTGTAAAAGAAGTTCATAAGCATCTATGACTGGATAGGACATAACTTGATTGCCAGCCATGGCATGCTAAGTCAGAAAGTATACTTGTTTTCCATGTATTTCTCCAATATAAAATGTATTTAAGTTCTTTCAAATTTAGCATATTTGGAAAATAGTATATCAACCACTGGGGTGGGAATGATATTTTTTTCCTTTGGACATTTGCATGTTAATCCTGGTATAATCTAACATATTAAACAACTTCAAGATGAAAAACGTTTGCAGAAGAATGCCCAGCCCTGGAGATGTACTGGCTGCTTTCTATCAAGGACAATGAAGCCAAGAGCAAAGGAGGTTTGGCAGGCACAAGAGAAATGTGGCATGGCCCTTTGTGTGAACAAGAGTGGAAAATCAGGGCTGAGGTGGGTTGATAGAGGGAAGCAGTTGAGACTCAGCTGATATTCAGACAAATGTCTACATAAATAAGTATGGGCATGAATCTAATTATCATTCTGAACTCTACCTCCTGTACCATATAGCAGTAATAACCATTAACCTTTTGTAAGGTCTGAATACAAAGATCGCCCGTTTAATGTAATGGCAAAGACATCACAGAGACAGAATACAGCATATAAAGAACAGAAATGATCTGTGAAAGGACAGTGCAGAAAGGAATTTCTACCGAGCCTCCTTCAGGAACAATGACCTTTGCTGAGTCCTTAGTTTCATTGAGAGTTCATAAAGTTGCCAAAGAAGTGGTATGGTAATGTTTGTTATATAATGTGAAACAATAGGACAAAATAAGTTACTTTTGGTGAACACTAATGTCCAACTCAGCTTCAATCGGTGTGTCTTTAGACTCACGGTTTTTTCTGGTGCCTCTGCAAGACAAGGCACTAAAAGCTCCTTATGATGTCCTGTTTAGAAAGGGGCAAATGCAATAATCATGGTCAAAAGATGCCTGACCTTTTGTCCAGAGCTGCTGTTGGAACTCTTGCCATTACCCATTTGTACAATAGGGAATTGTAGCAAGACTGTGTAAAGGAGAACAAAATGATCACCCTGCATGTAAAATAGGCGAGAAAATGCTTGTTCCTGAAGTTCCTCCCAAATTTCCTTCCTAGATACACCCCCTCGCACACACACACACACGTGTGTGTGCTCACAGCCTCTCTCTGGCTGTCTCCACGGTAACAGTGGCATCGGCATTTAGCTGCTGCTGCATGTTTTGGAAGGTGTCTTTGCTCAGAGAACCGCTTGCCCAGCCTTGCTGCTGCTTGGATTCTGCTGGAGACTCCCCCTGTGTCCGAAGAGCCACTAGCTATTAGACACACTTGGCTGCAGTATCCCCTGTATGATGTTATTTCTTTTGGCCGTGGGTCGTTTATGCTGACAGGTGCTAAAGCGCTTTGTAACAGTTGTACATTAGCCAGAGGGATTAACTGCATGTGGGTTTATTTGTGCAGGGAACTACCAACTTAGGAGAAAAAGTGCACGGTATAATGAACCCCTAGAAATAGGAGTGCACAGTTTTTGAAACCTAGAGAAGAGGAACATTCCTACTGAAGAAGCTGCAGTTTGCATAGTCTCCAGGCAGTAGTCATACCGCTCACTACACTAGCACAAATCCCCAAAGATGCCAAAGTCAACTGGAGCATTGTGAAAGTCAAGTGTACAAAGGACAAGCCAGAATCTTGCCCACTTTAGGATTTTGATGGAAGAGGACTGAGCTAAATACGTACAGAGGAGGTGAAAGTTCTCTGTTTCATCAACTCTCATGGAAGTTGACCACTCTTCTTACTATCTCCTAATAAATGCCTTTCTGAGTTGGGAATTGGAAACCCAGTGATAAGTGCCGTGTTTATAAAAAGATCACCGTTAAAGTCATTCATAGAAGATAAATGAAGAAATAAATTCATTGTGTTCCATATTTTTTAGTTACACTGAACATAAATGTGTGCCTGATATATGCCAATAATTTTTGTGCTAGATATTCCTCCTACACAATGAATTTTTGCTCAGTGGTGGTACATTACCTATTATGTTACGTTAGCTAAACAACTCTATATAATAAGCATTATGTCAATGCTGTTCTATTATCTTTAATTAATAATATAGATATATTTTTAAATGCTATACATTCTACAGAGGAGGAAAATCAGAACCGTTGCACAATGGGAAGTTGACCATGCACCTAGAAATAGGAAAGGTTTGAATCTGTTTCCTGATAGGGTGCTTCAGCCTTGTAACTTTCGGAAGCAGAACAAGAACACTGAGTCAAATGCTGGATCTTAGAACCTGAGTGATGCTGTCTGAAATTCCAAATTCTGTGTTTATGACATAATAATAGCAATAATAATAACAACATTTTTCATTCTTAGCTTCTGTATAACATTTTGTCCTACAGCTGTGTATCCACAGTCATCACTGAAATAAATTTACTTCTGCGATAGATGTTGGCAAACAAACAGACCAGGGAAAATCAGCATGCAGCACAGCAAGGGAGAGGAAGACAAATTTTGGTCAAGGACTCAGGGACAAATCCTGCTGACAGTGAAATTGCCGTAGGCTCTTTAATGTCCATGCAGCACAGAAAGACCAATGCATAGTAAATGTCATGGCATTCAATTTATTTGCTCTTTATATACTGTTTAAATGCTTCCCATAAAACACAATCCTTCCAATACTGCTCTTCTTTCATTCACCGTTCTGGTGCACAGATTCTTTTTTTTGGTCTGCATGTTAATTGCCCATATCAGTCTTCTACCTATTTCTTTCACATACACCTTTAGAATTTTTTAACTTTTTTCTTCTAAAAGATGTTCATGTCCCGGTAGTCAGCAAAGGCCACTAACTAGCCTGTTCACTACCTCTGTTCCTCTTTTTTTTCCTATATCTACTCTGATAACTATTATTGAAAGCAAGTTAGGAAACACTTGTCTGGTGCTTAAAGACCTAGGTCAATATTTAATATTCATATGTTCAAAATAAGATTTGTCTCAAAATCTTCAAATCCTAGCTGTTCATTTAATTGTATGTTTGTATTAGTGTTAAGCCTCTCTTGCGTGTTTTGTCCACTTATTCACAATTACACTCTTCAGTTGCCTGTTATCATTAGAGTCAAGTAATCTTTCTGAGTCAAGTGATGTCCTTTAATAAGATTATATTGAGCCCCAATCCCAAGGAAAGCATTAAAGTGTAAATACATTTAAAAAATCATCATCATGGTTAATTCAATATATGGGTAGTGAGGGATTTTTTTTCACTGTTTTTCTCTGTTTAATTTTTTTTTCAACCTATGGCTTTTTGTGAATGAGATCATTAGAGAGATGTCTCTCAAGCTTCAATTTCCTATTACAAAAACAGCTGAGTTTTGAGGAAATTAAGTCAAACAAAAAACAGAACAAGAGAGACAGACTTCACTGATTTGAGCCCACTGGGAAGTGGCCAGACTGTGAACAGGAATGCAATGAGCCTGGATTGTGACATGAAATAAAGAAGTAAAATCTGAAAGAAAAAAAAAAAAAAGCCAGAACCCCTGCAGCCGTTGCATTTGACTTTCTAATAATGTCAGTCTCAGAGGAGAGCAGAGATGGAAATGAGAAAGGGTGCACTTGTGATGCAGTCATTCTTGCTGTCATCGCCTTTATGGCTTTTCAGCAGGCCACAAAAGGCCAAGCCACTAGAATATGAATGAGATACAGTCATGGCCTCACCAAGTAAGTAGGAGGCATCAGACCTCCCTGTTTGGGTCCTAATAGCTTTTTCTAGCTCAGTAATCTCTCACTGTAAAGGAAAAACAAGACAAGACAGACAAACAAAAAATGGTCTTCCTTCCCCATACCCTGTCTTTGCCTGCTTCCTTTTTGATTATTGTTCTGAAAGGCTTCAGAGAAGTGGAAGATTTAAGACCCAACAGGGATGTGGTGAAATAAAGCCCTCTTGGAATGAATTTTATTCCCATCAGCTAGACTTCTGGATTAAACACACAATATTGTTATTCAGTTATGTGTGGAAAGATCTGACAGGCATGGGGAAAAAAAGGGTTAAAGAGACAGAGAATTCAAACATTGGATATTTTCTCCATGAACTATATATCTGAAATTCCTTAGGCGAAACCTGAGGTGCACTGGGTGGAGACATTTTAGTTGATGCTACCAGTGCATAGAAACTGTGTCTACCCTCCCTTACCTAACAATTATACAGAAGACATCTTTCACTGATTTCAGCTGTGATTTATACACATTTCCAGCCCTATATTTAAGATTCTGATACATTGTTCTGCCTCTTTCAGGAGCTGCATGGGTTTTAGCAACAGTAAAGCATAACAACAGGAAATTTTAGATGACAGAGGGGAGCTCTGTGCTATTCAGCAGAGCACTGTGCAGAGTATCTCAGGCAGACCCGTCCTGGAACCAGTAGTGTAGCCACAGGCTGTAATAATCTTACTTATGAAGATTAAGCTATTTTGATCGAGTTAGAGAAAGTTCTCCCTGTTTAAATGTATACTGAAGGTAGCTCAGGAATACGTATGGGTCCATTCCCCATGGCCTGGTGCGGTATGGAGGTATACAGTGTTGACTCTGTAGACAACCAAGCATCCCCTGTTGGCAGTACTAACTCAGGAAACATTGGAAGCAAGCTGTTCTCTAGCCCACGTGCTCCCATTGACAGTAAAGATAATTGTATACTAATTACAACATTAGTTAATTAATTCTGTCAGATAAGTAGCCAAAATATTACTAGTCCCATTAAGATCAAGGGAAAGTTTGGACAACAAGGTTGGGTAATTGAACCAAGACCGTTTCAGGATGCCAGAATAACATTTATTAACACAAAATACTTTGCTGGATCATGTTAGCTCTTCGATTCTACTGCTGACAGCCTTATGAACTAATTGGATGTAGAAATGGCAGAGCTGCAGACTAGGCTGAATTAAGTGCATATTCAAAAAACAGCTCTTTCTTGAGTGTTTGAGATGCATGTGTTTAAAACATTGCATATACTTCAATGATATTTATTTCAGTACACATAAGCTTTGTGCCTGTGAAAGACAGAAATATTCCTTGACATATGACTTCAGCTAATGTTACTGGCAGAAAATCAGGGGTTTTTTTAATAGTTTATTTTGCATCCTTAAATTACTTGAAATAAGAAACTTGAATAAAACATTTTTCAGGATTTGTTTTACATGATTTATCAAGAAGATAGTGGTGTTGAAAAAATTGAAGCTTTGGCAACATACACTACCCTTGGCTTTTTGGATATTGCATATTGTTTGGACGGGGAGGATTAAGTCATTTGACGAAAAACTTTTTTTGGCCTATGTGAATATTAATTAAGGTGATTCTTGCAGAATGAGAGTACGATCAGTTTAACCTAGTTCTAGGGAAAATGAGGTACACTGAGGAGGGTCATCTATATTTTAATAAAAAAGGATTTTGTGGTGTTATTTCTTATGTTCACTGGCTGAAAATAAGAGGACTTACTACCATCCACATGGCACAACCACAGGCTAAAAAAATACGAATTTTGCATTTAAAATATAGGTCTTCTGTTCAGTCTAAAACCTTGCACAAGACCTATTCAATGTTTAAAATGTGCACATAAGTTTTTTTCTCTATTTCTGATGGATCCAGTTTTTAGCAGGAAAAAGTAGAAGCATATTCATCTTTCCTGATGCACTCAGTACAATGCACTGCTAAGAATGGAAGCTAATTCCCTCTTTTAATAATAGTTGTCTCGCCAACAACATTGAAAACCATAATCTGATTCTGAAGTCATCTTTAATGAGGTTGTATGTCTGTATCACTCTGTTCTAGGAAAACATGTTTTGAACCACTGACTGCCTGTGATACTGTCTGTTTATACTTCCCCTTAATTCTGTTTTCCTCTTTCAGGAGTTTCATCTCCTCATTTCTGATATAAACTAGATAAAAATCACATCTTTCTCTTTCTCTTTCTCTTTCTCTTTCTCTTTCTCTTTCTCTTTCTCTTTCTCTTTCTCTTTCTCTTTCTCTTTCTCTTTCTCTTTCTCTTTCTCTCTTTCTCTCTCTCTCTCTCTTTTTCTCTCTCCTCCTAGATAGTTAAAGCTATCTATGTCCTAGGAAAGAATTACAAGAGTATTTTCTTGTCCAGAGTTTAGATGCACCAATGCATTGCTTTAATCTCTTATCATCTTTTAATCATATTTCAAGGAACTAAACTTGTAAAGGCTGAAAAAGAGGCAATAAAATTGTAAATTATCCTTATTTTAAGTTCATATCTCCCACCCACACCTGTTCTACTTCAACACCTGCCCCCCAGCACTATCAAGGCAAGACTGAGGCATGAAAAACCAACTGTAGTAGTATGACAACAACATGATAAAAACTTCTAAGTTACTTGATTTAGCTGCTAGCAATCTTTCTTACTGAGTTTAAAAGAAGTGGATTCCTCTGCTGCATGATGCCATTAAGTTTCATGAACAGCTTTAATGTACAGGATGCCCATCTTTAATCAGCAACATCTCATTCCCCAACCTGTTTTCTTTTCTGTCCTTAAGTTGCTATGGAGAACTTACATAGCCTCATCATTTTGTCTTGCTGAATTGTGCAATTCACAACATAGCCATAGTGTCCATTCATGCTCTCACTAATATATAGAAATTCAGTCAACCTGCTAGTACATGCATAACACAGTATACCCTGAAAACAAATTTTATCAATGCTGGGATCCATATAAACAAAACTTTTCTCCCTCAGATGATATTCTTGGCCCATGAAGGTTTGGCCTTTTGTAGAAATATGTACACGGTATTTCAGAGTGAGGATCTAAAATGGAAAGAAGAAATATTAAAATAAATCAAATTAATAAGAAGCAACTTTCAGTATTGAAATCAGTTACTTTGGAGCAGAGTAATCTGAATTTATAGCATGTTCACATAGTTCAAATATAGAAGTGGTAATGTCTGAACATATACTTCCAGTACACTTTCTGATGAGGTGGGGAAAAATGTTTAAAAGCCTGTGTTCATAAAAGATCCAGGGTAAGTTCCAATATAGAAAAATTCAACTCTTCAGTTTAATAGAAATACTAAGTAAGGACAAGTTTGAGGTAAACTCACACTTTATACTTAACCGGTTTTAACCTTAAATGTACAAATCCTGAGAACTGGTGAATGAATTCTGAGTAAAACTACTAAATGCAGTAATATTCTGTTTCATTTTATAACAATAATTGTTAATGATAAGTGTTTGGATAAGGTCTAGAAAAATATATAGAGTGAAACTATAAGCTTTGATTTTTTTATGACTCTTTTCATCTGAGAATTTCTCCCTGAAATGTAATACTTGAGGTTCATCATTCAGTATTTAGCTGTTCCAAGTATCCAAAATAAAGATTAATAACACGAGTAACCAAGCACATCTGAAATGGTGAATGCTACATTGCTTAATGTGTATTCAGGAAAGTATTTTAGAGTTTTTAATAAACAACTTTCAGTCAACTTATTGATTACATACAGATATCTAAGAAAGATGGGCAAAACAAGGCTGGTTTTCAAACAATACATTCATCAAAACAAGGATGTTAAATTCATAACATTATTCATTAAGAGTAGTTTGAATAATTTGACCTGAAATGCATTATTTAACAGGAATAAATATTTAAAGCCAACATATCTAATCAAAGGTGATTTAACCACTGTTTGTCACCAAATAATCTGTTGACAACTGTCCTTTCCTGCTGAATGAATCAGTATAATGAGCAGTTGCTGAAGCAAAATGAACCAACATTTATCATTAGAACAATAAACTGTATGTATGAGAAAGATAACTTGATCCCAGAGCCATCTCAGTTTTACAACCAGGGTAGTAAAGAAAATGGAAAAATAATTGTAGTAATAGAAAGAACAATCAATTAAATGGCATTAAAACAATGATTAAGCACGGAAAAATTCCTACATCAACAAGTCTCTACACACATCAGGAATTTTTTACCTCCTGTTCCTTTTAGGCAATTGAAGACAGTGCAGAAAGTAAAGAAATAAAGCAGAGATGATGGAAATTGTTTGAAAAATTAGTAAGTATCAAAAGATTACAAAATTAAGATTTAAGTCTGTCTTTCATTGCATTTCAGTTAGTCTCTGGCCAGTTTGGAAGATCTAAGGAGGACAAAACAAATACCCAAATCTTATAAATACATAGCTCTTGGCTTTAAAAAAATAGTCATGCCTTTATTTTTGGAGCAGTGGGAAAAAAAAATACATTTATTTCTGTTATTTCCATTCTATAACCTATATACATGTAAGGTACGTGGATATTTATATAGGGCACATATACATAGGGCACATTGAACCTATGGACACTATGGACTCACTACAGACGTGTGTGTCTAGTGTGAGTGAAAGAAAAAAAAAACTACAATAAGCAACAGGTTTTTTTCTGAAATAAGTGGAAAAATAGTTAAATCAATAGTGGTGGTGTGCTAATCATGTCAAGAAGTGTTTGGTTTAGGATTCAGGATGTCTCTTTCTGTTTGTCTCCCTGACTACATTTCCTTCTTGTCTTCTTTACAATGGCTGGCAAACTTGCAGTTGAAAACCCTGACCTGTGCTCAGTCTGTCAACTTTCTAAAACTTCATGTTAATTTGGAAAGTAAATGTGGCTGCCTTGTGACAGGTGTAGCAGACACATACAGAAATTATGTCAGAGAAAGGACCATACTAACTTAGATAGCCAGAAGTGATTTAAATATACATCACTTGGCTAGTTATGTATATAAATTGTCTCTTTTAGTCACTTTCTTCCATGTCTCTGTTTCTCTGTAAGGATTGGAAAATGGTAAAGAAAGGCATATAAATTACTGATGAGAAAACTTCAGTGCAGACTCAGTGACAGTGGAATTAGAAACAATAAGCCTACATCTTCAAATACTTTTAAGAAAAATATAAGTCCTAGAACAGCTACAGTGCCTTTGCTACTTGAAGCTAAAAATACCCATGGACAGTAATTTGGGAAAAGCAGAAATGTCAAATGCATCCCTGTTCTGTACCTGAAATGGCTGTTAGATACTATCCTATAGAAAGGAAGTGGTCATGGAAAATTATCTATAGCGAAAGAGCTGGAAAAATATACTAAATTTAAAGAATTTCAAATCTGCAGGCATGAATAATAAGTAACTGAAAAGCTAGAATTAACTAGCTGAAAAGCTCTATGAAACTTTAATGTTAATATTTAGCAAGTAATGGAAAACTGGAGAAATTAAAAAGAACTAGAGGACTGCCATTTCCATTCCATTAACAGTTAAAAAAAAAAAAAAATGGGCAGCTTCAGGCTGGTTAGCCTGGAAAAGTAGTTGGATAAGTAATTCATATCTCTATTAAGACATTTGTGCACATTATAGTTTTAGATATTTTTTTTTTTTCCCAAACAACTTCAAGGGCTTAATGTCTTGATTATCAAAACAAAGTCCATCAGTGGTACAAGCATGCAATGACATTTCTGTGGAGTGTAAATTAGAGTACAAGGTAAGGTGTTTATTTATGTTTTTTTTCAGACTTTATCTTGTGCAAAAGAGAGAGATGATAGGTTATGTCTTGATTTACCATAAAGATAGAATGGATTCAGAATAAAAATAAAGCTCTGCCATAAAGTTCTGACATTCAAAGTTAGCTTTTTTGTCTTTTTTGTTTGTTTTTTTTAGCAAACCTGAATGAGCAGAGCAAGTGTATACTGTAATCATGATTTGCATCAGGGAGCCATGAGTGATGGCTGTGACCCATGCAGCTATGAGATAGCAACTACGATGAAGTAAATAAAATTGTATTTATGATATTGTGTCATGATGTGAAGCATCAGACACTGGCCTCAGCAAATCAGAGAAGAAAATCAAATTTTATGGTAAACAAATTTTTTTGGATGTGGTATGAAAATCTCTCTAGAACATCTGGTTGATTTGACTTGCTTATATACTCAAGATTATATTGTTCACTTAATCTAGAGTAAGACGGGAATTTCCTCCTTGATTAGACTGATAAAGTTCTGATGCTGGTTTTGCTTTCAGTTTCTAATTTTTCTCTAAAATACAGAATATAGTAAACCTCCCATGATCATATGGATATCATCTCTTGAGAACACATCAGGCCTTTTTCTGCTGATTTTCCTGTCAAAATCTAAGAATACAACAGCACAAGCCTCTGAGTCATAAAAACTATGACCAACATTGTGGTAAATGAAAAAAAAAAAAGCATCTTTTAGATGATAGCTGTGTATGTTCCTTGACACAACACCAACCAAACATAGACAGGAAAAAAATGTCACAACTGTTCCAGATGCTTCAAACATCGTCTCGTGAGAATCTAGCTTAATTAAAAATTTTAAACTTAATAAATTTCATGATGTACACTAAGTGATCACTAATGGTGAAACTAAATGATCTAATGGTTCTTCCTGGCCTTAAGCACGTCTGAATGCAGGATTAATATTCTGCTTGAATGAGGGAGGAACAGCTCATTTCTCTTTCTACACAGTAGCTGGGTCTGGCTGGTAAAGAAATATCAGATCTGAGATTTATTCTTTAAGCATCTTTAAGCATCTTTGTTTCTCAGGTATCTAAATTCAGAATACCTTCTCTAGCTTTATCAAGAAGTTTATATCTTGTTTGTTTATCAAACTTTGTGACTCCCTTTTCTTCCTTTTTTCAATCCTTATTCCACTAAAATTGTGTCTCATTTCCTGAAGGCAAACATAAAAACCTGTCCTAAAGAGAAAACTTTTCTTCTGTATAAACCAAAGCAGAATTATCCACTTCTGGTACATTTTATTACCACTAATCTACCTTGAAGGATCATTAGAGAGGAATACGCACCCAACCCAGATTTATACATTGAACTCAGTGAGCTACGATGGTTACTTAAAGTCAGCACATATGACCACTTGCTTTTATTCCTCCTTGCTGGGTGATGAAATATAAAGCAGCACCTGACATTTGATGGATTCAGTCAGTCGTAGATATTTCATTGTTGCAAAGAAGATGTATGTAGTATAGATGGACAGAATTACAAGAATAAGTGGGAAAAGAAAGGAATGCATTTCTTGTTCATAATCTAGATGCTCAGATCTTCTCTTCCACTTTTCCTGGCAGAAATCAGATCATTCCCCAACAACCTCTCTAATCCCACTCTAAACGTAAGTAAGCATAAAACGCTATGTAAGCATTAAAAGGTCATTTGAAGAAAATAAGCCTGTACTTCTGTTACGCCTTCATACATTCACACGTTACATAGGCATCAAAACAGCTGTGATCCTTTTGTGCTTGGCAGTTATCAGAGAGATTGTCTGCAAATTTTGATAATTTTCATTATTTCTGTAAAAAATTGGATATATGACTGAATTCTGTGTGGGTGAGACTTCCTTATAGCATACCTGAAAGATACCCATCTGCATTTCAGTACTGCGGCAACACAGCATTCGCAGTAAATACTTGCAAACAAAGCTTAGAAGCCATCCTAGAGAATCAGGAGATCTCTGTAAAAGGTGATACAGATGCTTTTTACTCTCTTCCTGTTATGTACTTTTGTTTCTTAAGCTTGGACTTCAAAAGAGGTAAAACTTGCCATTGCAGGTTGGGCTAGAGCAGGAGGGTTCCCATAACAAAATGATGAACATGTTTACAGTCCTTTTCTCTCTCTGATCTTTAACCTCTGCACACTGAGGTCCCTCCCAGCAATTCAGCTGCATGCAAAAGAAAGCCCCATGATCCCAAGTTGTAAGGGTTGATTTAATGCTGTCATGCATGAATTAAATAATCCATTTTCTCAAAAGTGATTCTTTCTATGAAAATAACAATTCTGTAATATATAGTTCCTAGATAATTCACACTGAAGTCCATCATATATCAATGACAAATTTTAATTACAGAGTGGCTGAGCTCAGTCTAATTTTTTCTGACTCCTGATCTCTGTCAATAATCAGAAATAAAATTTCAATGCAAATTTTTGATTTTGGAGGTTAGTTATAACCTTTGCACCCCCACCTAAGTCTACATTTCTATATTTTTAGTCTTAATTCTAATACAACTATCATCAAATAAAATGAATGAACTTGTTCAAAATCTCTTTCGCAGTTCTACCTGTTTCTATAATTCTAAAGTATTTGAAAAATATCATTTAGGAAAAATAGTTTTCCTTGATCTTCAGTCTATAGAACTTCATAGGTGTTTGTTTTCAGGTCAGTTCATAATGTAAACCCTATTCTAATCCAGGTCTATATACTGCAACTTAATTTTTCATTTTTGATGTTTCTATTCCATTGTGAGGATTCTGTTGTGATGGTGTATAGCTGGTCTTTGGGCAGTCTTAGAACAACTTCATCAGTATAATTTTACTCTTTCTTTAAATACAAAAGATTGCAAATAAATTTACTGACAAAAGAAAATAATTAAGGATTTTAGAAGTTTTTTCTTATTTGTATGAGCATAAAATTATAATGAGCTTTACCACCTTTTCAGATGAATAATTAGACATTCCCCGGAGAAGATTAATATACTGGATGGCTTTCTTCTTCAAAGATAAGCCATAATGTAATGAAAAAAATGTTGCTATCCCCTTCATGTGATCAACAGAAGGACTTGTAAAAAACTGAGAGAACAAGTGTGCATTTGATGCCATTAGGTGGAATTTTCCATCTCTAGTCATAAAACCAGTGTCTATCTTCTGATAGCCCTTGGGAAACAAAATATTCCTGGTCACTAGTCTCTATAGCAAGTGTCTTCTAAATTAACATGCCGTGCTTCGTTTTACCCAAACTCTGAAACAATACACCATTTTGACATAAAAATTAAAGTTCTACTTGGGATAGAAAAGGTATAAAGAGTATGTTTACAGTCCTTATAAACTGAAAAAAAAGGTTTATAAATTGAAAGTTATACATTTTGGGTTTAAGCTGTTAAAGCTTAACATGAGAAAGAAAATTTGTCAAGAGGGTGCATATTCTAAAACCCAATAACAATGCAAGTGCTCATTTCCTGTTATTTAAAAGGAATTTTAAGACCTAATTTGGGAATCTGAAGTATACAGTTTTTTGTCTTTTTTATTATTAGTTATTCTATATTGGTCTGATGTATTGAGAAGAACTTCAAAAGGACCAAATTTCAGTGATGCAGAAGTATTTCGCATGACTCACAGTCGTGGTTTGAAAGGCTAATAAATTTAGACAGAAAACATATGAAGAAACTATTTACCTGTTTATAGCTAGATGATTACATGTAATTAGGCTTAATATAGACAGAATGAATTTTTACAGTGGATTTTTTTTTTTTTTTTTTTTTTTTTTGGATACAGAAGAATTTAGTAAAGAAATCTCAGCTCCACTGAGGAGCAAAGCACATTCGTTCTTGCAGAGGTGACAGAACTGTGACAGAAGTGTCTGTCCACTGAGGTTGCTTTGGACTGCAGTGAATTCTAAGATGAAGGATTTTGTCTGAAATGGAGTTCTGGTATGCCTGATGCATCCCTGTTTTAAAAATATATATCCAAGCATACAGGTTTTAAATTATGATTTTTTTCCCTTCAGTATTGAAAGCTTTAAGTCATTACCATGGAAACTGTTTGCATCAGAATACTACTTTTCTCTCCAGCTATTTCAGTATCATTAAATCTTCACTAATACTTTATTATTCACTATCTTTTAAGCCTATATGCATTTCAGTATCTAATTTACTTAACAAATTGTGTCTGACAAAAGAGAAAAACTTATAGTACAATAAACAACACTATTAATTACACTGTGGAGCAGGGAACCACTGTTTGTCAACAACATTACGCCTTCAAAATGATAGCACCAAGTAATTATGAACATATTCTATTATTAGGGTATATATCCTTTTTCTTACATTTATTTATAATATAGGAAAGTGAAGTTGCATTTATTACAGCTGCGGCCTTTATCCTGCTAAAACAAAGCAAGAGGAAAAGAAAAAGGCATTCAGGCTGGGAACATATAGGAAAAAAAATATCACTATGGCAACTGTCATTTGTTATATTTGACTCATTACAGCACTGGAGATTACTTTACTAAAAGATAGAAACAAGTGCTCTAAATTTAGGAATGCCATCAATTACAAAATATTTATTTCTATAAGACCAGTTTGGGTGGTTACATTTTGGGGGATGTATCTTAAACCTCTTATTTACATGATCAAGTCCTCATTCATCTAGGTAGGAATTTTCATTCATCTTATGACGTTTTCCTGCTTAAACAATTCCTATATGGAAGATGTTAGGATCAAATTCTGATCTTGTCAGTACCAATTTAAATAAAATGTAACAGCTTTAATTGTTTTCAACATCAGACCAAAGTAACCAAGATGGGATGTTGACCTCTACTGGAGGGAAAGATGAAACTGGCTTTATAGTCAATATTACATGTAAGAGTAAGAGGGTCAGTTCCTTAACTAGTTTTCTTCAGGTTATAAAATCAACCTCTTTGAAAATACAACATTTACTTTGGAAACAAGTTGGATTGTGTGTTCTGGAATCTGGCTGTGCAGCTAAAGAGATTGGATGGGGAGATCCTTGGCAAGTAGAAGAGAAAATGCACCAAACTGTTCAAATTCGCTTCTGAGAATATTCAGAGACCTCGTGAGTTTAATCTGACAGCTTTATTCTGCTCTAGCATGTACCTGAGCAGTGATAGAGTCAAATGCAGTGACACAGGAGTGGCTCACATGATTCATAGCCAAGTGATTCAGGACGCTGAACTTCCTTTACATTGCTGCCATTGGCTCCTGTACAGGTCAGCTGTATATACTCTGGCTTGTCCTTTCAAACTATGTAGGCAGATACAAAAATGGCCTTTTGTCCTTACTTATAGCTTATAGCTCAAAAGATATTTCCTGCTTGCTTCCTTCAAGCCACTCCAAACAGTGAAAATGAAAAGAATTGTTAATGACAATTTCCATACATAAGGAATCTCCCTTTTCCATTTCATTTTGCTTGTAATTACTTTTGTCTATTTAATTCTTTAAAGGCTACCTTGAAACATATGAACCAAGCAAATATTTATGCTTTGATAATTTAACTAGTCCTAATACATACGGTGTATAGCGTGTCATAAGGGTTTTTTTAACCAATGAGGCAGTAAACATCTGGCCAAAATAGTTTTGGTGATATCAACACCGGTCTGTCTTTGTATCATTTGCCTGAACTTCTCTCTATCATGGTATAAAATGCTCAGCTGTTCCCTTCTGCAAACTTGAGAGCCAACCTCCATTAGTAGAAGAAAATTTGTGAAGAAATCTGTATGCACTGCTGATCATCATGTGTTACAGAAACATCTGATCACACATGTTTATGATTCAGCGACTGTTCTCTAAATGCCTTTGCTGTAATGCATACACACTTATGTAATTATTGCTATGATATTGTTTTCCAAGCTTCTCTTTCTTATCACTATGATAATTTCTATCTTATGAGTTTGATACTTCATATGTTATGATATTTTCGTCTTCTTTAGAAAAAGATTATTTTAGCTTTTTTTTTTTTTTTCATACTTAACAAGAATAAAAAGTAAATAAATGTTTAGGTTTGTATCATGAGCCCTCGTACTGCTGAGAGCAATTCTGCTGGCAGTATAATTCAGGCCTCATGAGAGAACACTTTAGACACCCTTTTACCTTCAGTGAGCCACCTTTAAGAAAGTCACTTATATTGGCTTCAAAGCAAGTGCCTTTCCCTGGATCCTACTGATAGCGTCACTGTCCAGTGCATATCCCAAACCTTTCAAGAAAATAAAAGAGATCGTTAGTGTGATGTTTCTGTTGTGAACTTGGAATGCAACTGTTCATGAGGTATGAATCATTTCATGCAGAATTTTCTCAGTACACTTGTTTGCCCCTTTTTTTGTGCTTGTGTGGTAAAGTCTTCGTGTTCGCTGCCACCTGGCCACCAGTAACCTCAGGGAGCAGAGTGTGATTAAGTGTATTCATGTAATTTATATTGCGCTCTGACAACACAGAAGGTAAAAAGGAATGAAGAGGAAGCTATCAAAGCTGATTTGCTTAAGGTGTTATGTTTCTTAATGCTTAGTCACTTCTTATGATAGTTCTAACCACTTAAATACTGAAATGGAAGTAATTTTCTGGAAAGATTAGTACCCAAAGCTCAGAAACTATGCTGATGCCTCCGTGAGAGACCAGTCCAGAGCACTGTAATATAACTATTGATTTGTTTCTCCTTCAAAGACTAATGTGAGATGCGAAAGAACATGTCCTTAAGGGAAAATGCCTCTTCCAAATCCTAAAGTTTTGCCTTAAGTACGGTCAATTTTGCCATCTCTATTATTGTAGCATTTTCTGGCACAAAAGGAATCTTTAAAGTGCTCAGGCACTAGTTCATTGAGTGCTTTAAAGAAAACTGTCTGTTTTCTTTATTGTATTTCACTACCAAAAGCACTAAGTCAGCCTTGTAATTGCTGAGTCTGGTCTGGATGGTTATCCAAGATGAACTCCAAATTATGGTGGTTGCTATTGGTCACAACAACAAAGTACAGAGAAAATTGTTTAAGTACCATGTGGTCATCAGTTCACTAGTGTTTGTACTTCTGATCTCTTTGTGTTTTACTTCCAGAACTTGTGATATTATTTTGGAGACAGAGGTAGATGTCACTAGAAAAGCAATGATGCCAACTCTTTCCATCGTTCTTGAATATGGCAGAGAATAAGTCTGCGCACTTGAAACTTGATTTTACCTTCTCCCTTTTACCCTGGGCATCCCTGTATCAGCAGTCTTGCAGAAGACTGTATTTGAGGAATTAGTGATCCTGGGCAAGCCATGTCTGCTCTACTGGGTCTTGTACTGCAAGCTTGAATAACCCTTACGTGTGTTATTCCCTCTGGTCCAATTACGGTTATAGGTAGAAATGGACTTTCAAATAAAAGGATGCAATGCTTTGATAGATCAAAGTCCTATAGATGGCCTTAGATACCAGCACTACTTTTCTCTAGATGCTTTTGAAAGCATATAAGCTCTCTCCTCCCTGGTCAGTAATGCTAGAAGAAAGACTAGAAATGATAGAATAAAAGCCCTGTTGTTCAGCAACACATGGCTCACATACTTGTGAGCAGTGCTGGATAAAATTGTCTTTAAATTCAACAGTACACCAGAAATACACATTGTTCATTCCAATTACCATTCCTGTTTCTAGAGTAGTTTGACACACATACTTGGACTCTAGTATGCAAGTGTCATGAGGATAACGATACACAAGCAAATAGAATGTTCTTTTAAAAGAACCAGTTAATCGGCTAGAACAAAATGAAGACTTGCAATAACACAATGACTATAATAAGCACTGGAGTTGGATCAAATTTTCATGTGAAATTTTTATCAGGTCCACATAAAATATGAATACAGTTTTTTTTATCAGATTAGTTTGCCAGAACATGAAGCAGTTTTTCAACTTCAGGTTTTTAAAGTAAACAATATTTTACTTAGAAATTTACATTTTTAAACTATGTCTATACCCTATAAGGTAAGCATTTAAAGGGGCATTAATTGCATTTAACTTTGGCCAAATAAATAATACTGTTTAGATATACAATAATATCTGCTCTATCTGCATCTCTAGGAACACTTATTTTATCTCTAGCCCTGAAATTACTGATAAGGAATCAAGAGTGAGAGACTTAACTCTAAATATTTTTCATCTTTATATAGGTGTTCATAAAAGCTGGATGAATCATCTTAATAAACCTGTTTCCACTGATTATAGATGGAGCACATGTTGCTCAGCCTAAACATTTGACTTTTTAGAAGTTTAAACAAGAAGCATTCAGTCTCAGGTTGCATTGTTTGACCTGAAACCCCTCCTGCCCCATTTTTTGTTTGGTTGGTTGGTTGTTTTTTTTTTTTTTTTGGCTTGTTCAGCCAGCACACCAGAAAAAAATCAGCTTTTCCTACAGCTCTATAAATGTTAAACATGCAAATATTCCCATCGCAGTAATTCAAGGTGTTACAATCAATTCTAGGTCTGTTATATAGGGCTACGTACAAATTAGTTGAGAACAATAGTCCACTCCCCAAACTGTTATTGACTGTTAGCTAGGACAGAACTCATGGATAAAATAAAACAAGGAATAGGAAGGAATCAACTTCAGTAATAACAACTGAGCCTTTTACTATCAGCAGTAACAGTAATCACAAAAGAAATAAAAGTAAATTGATTGATCAGATCTTTCTTCAACAGTACACAGGGGGGAAAAGAGAAAAAAACAGAGCAAATAATGTCATACAAATGTAAGATGAATGATTGCACCATTTACAATTAAAAAATATGAGATGCTCACACTGCAGACATGTAAAATTTTTACAACATAAACCTAATCTGGTCAGTGAATATATTATTCCACCTAGACTAATCTAATCTCTCAGCAACACTCGTGATAGTAGTAGGCTCGCAAATCTGAAATCCAGAGCTTGTACTTTAAAAATTGCCAGTTTTCTTAGCTCCAAATTACTAGAACATTAGAAGTATATTTCAGATGAATCTGAAACCGAACTTTTGATAACATGAAGACTGAGAAACTTTAATAAAATGTTCTGTAAAAAACCCTGTAAATCAAAACTCCTTAATTGGACACAGCTTTAGGCACAGGAGGACGATGCATATAATGTTATGAGTTGATGCCACTGATGGCTGTATAGTACAAGTTATCAAATAAACTAAATGTTAACAGCAAAACAAACAAGAAACTTCTCATCCACTTATCATAAATGTGTTGAATTTTCTCCTTCTGACAGTTTGAATGTATGATTCTGTCATCCAATTTCACCTCAGGGAATTATTAAAAACACCACAGCACTAGATGCCATCTGCAAGAAAAACATGAATGATATCATGTGAGTTTGCCCTTGGGATATTAAAGATACACTAGAATCCTCTGGTGGTACGTTTTTCCCTGGCAACCTTGAAACATTGCAACATGTAATGAATGAAGCAGTCAAAATATGGTTTCAACACAAAAGTTTGTGTGGAAAGAGGCTTTTTTCCCACCCCACAGTGCTTTTCTATGCAGAGGCTATTTCACTGAGGTCATTCCTCTTTCCATACCCAAGGGAATGTTATGTACAACCACAAAAAAACCTTAATATTCTTTCAGAAAAGATCTTAGTCCTTACTGAAGGAGGCCTCTCTATCAACTATGTTTGTCTGATCACACAATTGCCATAATTTCTTCAGGCAATTTCTCTGTTTTTTCCCTCAAAGTGAATAAAACTCTGAGAACAAGTCTTGCAACCATGTGAACAGCTAAGTACAGTCACAAAGTCTGGGCTTCCCTTTCTTTTTTGGTTCTCAGGACTGTGGGAAGATTGTGAGAGGTGAGATGTACTGAAAATGGTCTCCTCATGAAACAGATAACTAAAATGATTCATAAAAGAGAAGTAGAGAAGACATTGATTCTTTTCAACGTTGGTAGGTTTTTTTTTTTTTTTTTTTTTTTTTTTTTCAAGGAGTAACTCCAGGAAGTTACCAGAAAGGAAATTTTTGCATAGGGTTTGTATCTAGTGATCCAGATGTTTTCAGCAATCTGATTGCCAGAAACAGATTTTATCATCATGCAGACAGCATCCTCTTAACTTCCTCCTATGTCTGTGCCTCCACTTTCTACAAGACTTACAGAAGTAGAAACCATCAGGCTGCAGCACTGTCCTTCTCTTACCTCTGAGCCTGCTCTGACAGTCTAATGCTCTTTAGTCTAACTTCATGGGGTATGAACTGGAGTCTAATATACCAATGGTTTGTTCAAGTATGTAAACTTCTACAAGCTTTCCAAAGTATGTAAACTTCCACAGGGACTGCTCCTTGTAATAACTAAAATCAACCAACCTACTATACCATAAAGGACTGGGCTCAGAATACATACAAAACTTGAATTTAGTCTTGATTTCATTGCTACTAATGAGGTAATCTGCATTTGCAAATGAGTAAATTAAGTATTGCTACAGATCACTGAACCCATTTCATTTATTTAGTTAGTGCTACAAAGGAAAAAGCCGCTTGGTTGATTCAGATGGTGGATTGGTGCTTAAGATCTTCTGGAGAAGATGAGGAGTAAGGAAGTAAAGTGACAGCATTTGGTTTATTATTTATATTTTGTATTGTGATGCATATTATCAAACATCAATTATGGGGAAGTAGAGGTCATTATCTCTGCAAAAGAGGAGAAGGACTAGTTCTTGTTCTACTATTTCTGACTTGTGGCCAGCTAAACAGCACACAACTCAAATAAACTGGTCATCTTTATTCAGCTTGTAAACAGACACTGTTAGCAAAGATAATTGATACCTCCTGCTGAGTCCTAATTCAATTTCATCCCAACTTTCCACTCCCCTGTAATCCTGAAAGATTCCTGAGGAGCAGTTGTGCCAATTTTGTACAAGCTACTACTCACGGTCTAGAGCTATTAATATAAAGTCTTTCTGACACACTCTCAGCAGACTGAATGTCCTTATCTTCAGTGGGATCTGGCTCTAAGGAGATATGAAAATAAATTAACTATTAACTTTATTAATTGAAATAGTCATTCTGGTGTAAAACAGGAGGCTCTAACTTTAAACTCTTATTTTAGTGAGTCTGTATTAGCCTGTCAAGCTCTGTAGGTTCTCTCTACAGTCAAAAGAAAATCTAGTCCCTCCAGAAACTGATTTAATTATTCCAAATTTTAATTCAGAAGAGTTTCTCCCTTTTAGTCATTACAGAGATTACCTGTGTAGATTAATCTCCTAATTTAATTTAAATAATAATTTTATTTAAATTTAGATAGTATGTTTAACATAAGAATGCTTCACAGCATGTGATTTGTACCTGTAGCTACTCTGCAAAACTAAGATCAGTTATGGAATCACAACAGACCTGTAGATCTGGAGGCTAAAATAATATGCTTTTGCATTAAATACGTATGTAAGTGGCACTGTAGCCCTAAACTGTGTTTCAACCTTGATTGAAGCACTGCTTTGCTGATGAAAAAATTGTAATGTTTTCTAAGCTTCTCTTTTCAGCCTTGGTCTCCCTTCTGAGACTATCAAGTGCAAGCTGTTGGCAAATTCAGAGCAGGATTTGTGGTGAAGTGAATGCCAGTCAGTTAACATCTAGGTTGAAACGCAAATAATTTTATACAGTCTATCTGGTGGTCATTTAGTAACACCTGTGCCTAGTCACTAGTAGCTGCCTTACATTAGAACTGATGACCTAAGCATGACCATTCTACACTTTGATACCCATCTAGTCTGACATGGTCATATTTTCCCACTTAAAAATACAATGTAAAGCTTTCTGCTTTTAAAACTATATTTCACCATCAGTCACCTCAGAGAATGAGTTAATGATGAGTAATAACTCTTGTCCCTGGGGTGAAAACCCAAGCACAGCAGATGCTGTATTAATAAAGCACAGAAAATGACTGGCTTTCTGATTTTGGTAACACCTTATTTTTCACCTATGGAAATTTAACATCCTATTGGTACGTATGTGCTCTGAAGTATGTATTACTACGTTTGGCAAAGAAAATTTTCAGCCTAAAGGACAAAAAGAAATAAAATGTGAACATACTGAGACATTTGTCAACTTGGAGTTGAAAATTAAGAATTCTCTTTCTTATTTCTATTTTAGAAATATAATTTTTTATTATTTTTATTTTTCTATCTTATTTTCCTTATTTCTATTTTTTAATATCCACATGTAGAAAACTTCTGCTTGACATAGAATTTGGGTCTCTGTAGGAACACTGAATTTTATGAATTGTTTTCTATACATGGGACTGCATGGCAGAAAGCCTGAAAATAAGAAGAGGAAAATAATATTAAGAAGTAGTGGCACTAGTAACCACAGCAGCACAAACAAATGAGGATGGATGTAGTGATATCTAAGCTATAAGGTCACACAATGTTCTGCAGAGTTTTGGAGGTGAGAATAAGGTCTTTAATATGATGGCAAAGAAAGAAATTAAGAAAATAATTACAGAAATTAATTTATAGATTATGATTAGTAGGTGAGGAAGATTATTGCAAATGCCAAGAACAGAAGTTTTCTTTTCAAATGTTTGACTCCTATTTTGAGAATACAGTTTTGTATTGCAAACGTGTGTACTCACTTTTCAGCATTTTTCACATGCAAGTTGTTAGAATGATACCCAATATGGAAAAAGTTTATATAAGAAGTGATCAGATTTGTGTAATCAAACAATTTTACTTAATTTTGCATGCAGATGTGATAGAAAACAACAGCTTTTAAACACTGGTGAAAGGAGTGGTTTGAAATTAAAAAAAAAAAAAAACAAAAAAACAACAAAACAACAAACCAAAAAACAAACCCGAAACACTAAAGAACTACACCATGAATGAAAGACTGGTTTGTAGTGTAATAGTTTGTTTTGAACATCTTTAATGATGTATAGCTTATATAGCACGAACCACCTGTCATGTATGTGTGGGCTGGAATTGTGAACAGTCTAGTAGATGGTCTGACATTGTGTTTCTGCTCTTGTTCTGTTTTACCCCAGCAATATTAAGCTTCAAAACAAGAACAGTTCTAAGTTCTGGACTGCGGGTTCTGGTTCAAATCAAGTTCATTCCTGTCATGGGTGTTCTGCACAATTTTTAGTCTTGAAAAAAACCCACCTTATTTGTTTAATTGCATCTGATCTCTCTTAGTGTACCTGGGGAAGGCAAAACAGCCGCAGTGTGAAAGTTAGTCTAATTTGCACGGTTTTGAAAAACTGCAGGTTTATTTCAGTCATATCTTTTAATATTTTGTCAATGCAGTAGAACACAAGCAGCTAAAGTACACTGAAAGGCTTAGTCGTATTGTCTGATTTCCATACAAACACATACATAGATACACACACACACACAGAGAAAAGAAGCAAAAGTTGTTATATTTGCTCCTTAAAGTATCAGTAGCATCTTTCCATGTATTAGCACATTATTTGAAACAGTGAATTATTAAGTAATAACATTACTTAACCTAATGACTGTCACTTTTATCCCACCCAAGCCTACATGATCATTCTGATTCAAACTCCTACATCTATTGTAATGGATATGGGTTAAAAATGAGGACAATAAAAAATAGTGCTGTGAGAGGGTCAGCATGAAAAAACGGGGCTCAGAACTGCTGGTGACCTGATTCCAGTTAGAGCCTAGCAAAAATCTTCCGCTTTGAAACAGAGAAAAAATGCAATTTGAAAAATCTGATGAAGCTGTCAGGCTCTGAAAGTCAGAGACTACCCTGGGGACAAAGATAATATTACTGAGTAGAACAAGCCCTCTTCGATAAAGAAAGATTCATTCTCTTAGAGGTGTAGGCAGAGGATAAAAAATCTTTTAAGTGATTTTGTGATGCAATTATGTTAGCAGAGATTTTGTCTTTCTGGCTTTTAAAATATACATGGAACAATATGACAATTTCAAAATGAACTTTTCAGCTATGTCTTCTCAGCTGACAAAGGGCAAAATCCTGTTGCTTAAGTTCAAATCCACTTTGACTTGAATGGGTGGTAATTTTACCTGTTATTCGAATAGACTAATTTTTCTCCTTTGGAAGGAAGATATGTAGAATAGGTAGAGAAAGGTGTTAGATAAACAGATCAGAAAGAAAATTTTAAAGCAGATAAGTCATAGAAAATAAGTTTGGAAAAAACTTTAGTAGATTATCCAGTTCATATTTCTATCTCTAAACTTTAAACTACTCTAACTCTAAAACAGGCAGTCTAACGTATGACGGACATTACCTATGCTTTGATGGTGTAAGGCAGTATTTCCTTTCTTCTTTTCCCTTTTCCTCAAATACATGAGCTGTCATGTAACTAAATCTTCATCTGTGATACCTGTCATTTCATGAATATTTATAACCTTGCCACTTAATGTACATATCTGAAATTCATCTGTATTGTAACTGTCTGTTGTAAGAAGTAAATCAAAATCAGAATCTTCTCAGTTTCCCAAACAGCAGTGGCTTAGATAAACTGAGGCAATGTATGAAATTTTCCTAAACTGAATGTATTTGTGTGATGTTACTGTTGCTCAGCCTGATAGGACAGATATTTGTTACTACAGAAATACAACAGAACATGATTTGGCAAATTTCCTACTGGAAGTTTTGGTAAAAATAAATGAACTTTTGGGTTTATTAAAAAATACACTTTTTGATGGCTTGGTTATATTTTTTTCTTAAAAAATAAAAGGAAGAAAACAAAATGCTTATTCTTGTCATTAATAGGTGCTTATCACTGGTTGTTCTGTTACCTGATATCCCCTTTATATGCCAGAAGAGATCTGAGACTATAAAAACCAAACATTTATTAAATATATTTGTCGATTATATTAAAAATTACTAACAGGATTATACCTAGTATCAATATTTACACAGGAAAACTGAAAAACAGTGTCAAACAAAACCACAGAACTTTCAAATTACAGGAACATTACAGTAATTACATTTTTCTTGAAATAGGCTTCAAAAGATGGTATCTGAAGAGAAAGCTATCATTCATTTCTTAACATCCAGTGGTACCAACATTTCATTGCTTTATGTCCAAGTTATCCAAAACTCAGAACTAGAGCATGCAGTCTGTATCTATATGCCAAATACCTATTCTTACCAGTGGAGTAGAGCCTATAATCCTTTTATTTTTTCATATAAATATTTTCACAGGAGCCCCTCGCTGCCCTCTGAAGTTCAAGCAGGATTTCTGCCTGGTATATTGTAGATTATTCGGCTCCACAATTTAAACCACTATGAGAAGAAAAATTTGACCTAACTTCAGTAAACTCATGCTGATGCTCATATGTAGACCAAGTGTACTAAGACTGTTGTATGATAAAGAGACACCACTATGTTGCTATACCACGGTACTATATGGATTTTAGGAAAAGTGATTCAGAAATGTAATATGTGTCAGTGGTTTGGGGCCTGAATGAACACTGGATTTCCAACAGCTGTCAAGTAGCATGATGATTCGTATTTTTATAGAGGGTAGCTATTTTAGAACTGTTGACAAGGTAAGATAGCCAACAGTTACTGTGAAGTTGTGATAAGGTAACTTAGTGGGGTTTTTGTTTGTTTTGTTGTGATTTTTTTTTTTTTTAATTGGCATGGTATGCTCAGTTGTTCAATATGCACTAATGGTTTATTACTCTTGATGTAGTACTCTAGAGAGAATGATCTCTTCATGTTAAAACTGATATGTAAAGAACCTTGGCTAGAAATAAAATCATATATTTAAAAGATTCTACAACAGACTCCTGTGGTTTGAGCAACTTTTGTTGCCGTGGTAACTATCTAATAGTTTCATTAAGTTTTTTTCTTTCTTTTGTGTTTCTTTTTTATATGAGAAAATGAAAGCAGCAAGAGCATTTACTTAATTACTAAATAGCAGAGAACTTTTTATTTCATGTTAAGATCTGTTCAGGTGTCAAAATTTAAATGTAAGCTGAAAGTCTTTACTTTGATTCAATATGTCATACAATTAATCTAGCAGAAAGCCTAATTAACTGTTTCAGTCTGGCTGCTAATCAAGCAATTTGGTAACTACCTTTACAGTTAAAATAAACTGAACTAGTGATCTAAGGATATATACCAGCACTGGTTTTACCACTATTACATTAATTTGTTGCTTGTCAATTATATCAGATCTCTCATATTAACCAAATTATGTAAGTGCCAAAGTAATGTCTGTAAATCAATAGGACTTTTTATGTCTTGTATGGGTGAAGGCTAAGGTCTTCATGAAACAAATCATAGCAAGAAAACATGATTACCAGAATATGAAACCAAAAAGAAGATTGTGATTTGTTTTCTCTCTGAAAGATGACATACCAAAAAAAAGATTGTGATTTGTTTTCTTTCTGAAAGATGACATAAAGCACACTGTTCTAGCTGAGTCACACAATATCTGTTTAAGAATGTGAGCTGTGTTTCGATTACTCCAATATACACACATATATTTGATAATATATACTAGCTAAGAAGAGATAATGGGCTCTCATCAGTTCAAGAAACATGAGATTGTTAGCTCCCATCAGCTCTGACAAGAACTGTGAAGCTGATGCATTTATGAGAAACTACATAGAACATAACAGACTCCTCATCTGAAACATCTGGAGAAAACACAAAGGCAGAGTCACCAAATGAATCACACTGGTCAGAAACAACCAACTTATAACCATTTTTGCTTCTTATACTTCTTCATGAGATCTGAATATAAAAATCACCTTAAAGACTTTACCCATACCTAGTTATTTTCTTTTATAGCCTGAATTTGTCCATCCCTCCACTCTATTTCCTGCTGGTCAATCTCTTCTCAGTCCCATCTACGCCATATTTTTTCATGGAATATCTTCCGACTAAAATAAGAGTCAAGAAAATCTGGATTCAACTTCTTGAGTTTTGAGGAAGAAGTTAACTTCTGTTACAGTGACAAATCAGGTATTCTCAGCACCTAAAAGGTAAGCAAGTGGCAGCGAGAGATATCTGACCTCTCCAGTTTAATTCACACCCTTGTAGCTGCATATTTCCTTATATTATTCCAATGCCTTCCAAGTATTTGTCATAGATACCACCCCAAATTATTTGGAGCTTGATCAAGGCAGAAACCTGGATTGGAATCAGCAGGTTCTACAACAGTAAGTGCACAGCCTAATATTAAACTACTTGACTTTTCATATATTGTCTACTCCTGCTACATAATATCATTATTTCTCAACACTGGACACTACCCCTGTTTTCTAAATAGAATGAACATTTATGTGGCTGCCAAGTAGGCCAGTAGTAATTTGGCGTTTGGCACTTCAGACACTGAAATCAAATGAAACAGGATTTATACACTTCAGCCCACCACATTCATTCCACTACATGCTTTTGTCCTAAATAAAAAGACAAGGTTGAATCTGTACTTTTCAACTCTGCATGCATAGTATTCGTGTTGCCGGTTCTTTTCGATGGACATAAAAAGACATTTGACAGAATGCATTGCAATGACAATAAGATACTGTGAAAAATTCTAATACAATTATATTCTCTTAAAACTGCCTTCAAGACTTTCAACTTGGTCACATATTTTAACCACAGAATTTGAGGAAGTCCTGGTAGAGGGCTAAAGCATATGATTTGGTCATTATTAATTCCTGAAATTCATATGAAATATACTTAATAACACGGATAAGAAACTGATAAGTTTTAATTGATATTTAAATATGGTTTTAATTTTGTTTGTCTGGAATTGTTGTAACCCTTATCTGAGCTTCAAAATTCATACGGAAGCAAAAATAAAAATGTGATCTGAAGAAAAAACAAAACCAAACCCCAAATCTTCATGAGACCTTCAGAGAGAAGACTTAAGTGTACAAACCAAAATATGCCTAGAAGAATAGGGTTAAAAGGAAGTACAAGCTGCTCCTTGTTTTTTGACTTTTCTCCTATTTGTTAGATTTGTGTGTCCTGAGAAGCTGCCAGTGGATGTTCTGTGCCCCTGATGCCCTGCTGGCCTGGGTGCCATAAAGCCTTCTGCCGTTCCTTCTTGTTCTGTGTTGATACTGTCCCTAGTGCTTATACTACAAATCTCTACGCCAATATGAGCTAAAAATTTAAAACTCATATCGAAGTCCAGAATAAACACCTTGCTATCCTAAAGAGGCTCTTATCCCCCTGGAAGTTAGGGAAGAGACACTTAAACTTACTCATCAAATACCTGCTAAATTCTCTGCAATTCAGAAACCAGATTCAGTGAAAACTTTCACGTACTGAGGATTTGCCATAAGAAAAAGTAAAACGGAACAGAAACTTAAACATGTCAAAGTGTTGTGAAGAAATTAAGAATTCTGTCCTGTTTGAAACGACAAGCATTGTAATAGGAAATTGCAGTTGTAATACCTTCCCAGAGGAGTATAAAAATTCCTCATTTACTCTCACCTGAGAAAGCATTCATGTCATAATTTGCAAGGCCTGTAGCCAGACAGAGGGAAAAGAAAGTAAACTGCTTAAGTAACTGAAGTTTTACCATCACCCCAGAAGAGGGAAATTAGAATATACTTGCTTTTCTTTCTGATAATATATACTGGTAGCTGAATGCAATATGAAATACACTACAAGCTAGAATTCTTCAAGTTTTGTAATGCAGTAGCTGAACTACAGAACTGCATTATAGGATAATAGAACCAACAAGTTTTTCTTACTCAAGTTTTAAAAGACAGTAATAGCATAAACATTTTCACCCCGATATATCCTAAATCATCTGTCCTAAGCTACTTTGGATACTAACTAATATATTCTCTTTATCACCCACCATATAAGTGTGAGAGGCTAAAATGTCAAATGATTGTCTTAGAGCTTGCTTTTGTATGAGCTTTGAGTCACAGGGTGGTGTCAATAATGCCTCGACATTCATCAAGGACCAGCTGTGGCCTTTGTAATTAGTCTAAGGAATGTCACCCAGGGTGTATTGAAGGATGCAGCCTCCCACTCCCTTGCAGGTGTATTGACAGACTCCGTAGATAAGCCCAGGGAGAGGTGGCCTGAGTGACAGCGGGTGTTTCTCACCAAGCACAAGGACCACTGACCACCGGCCATTGTATAAGCCTGAGACTTCACTAGTGAGTAGGTGGTAAGAACTGATAAGAACTGATCATTTTTGCCCCAGAAGCTGGATGATAGCTCAAGAAGTATGAAGTCAGCAGATCTTTGGGAACTGATGCAAAAACAAAGGCAAGTGGGATGAGCATGATCACCTGCTCAGTTAGTTGTTCATGGAATACCTGCTTCTATTTGTCTAGTATGTAAATCAACTGATAAAATAAGCTTAGTAGGCAACAGAGAACTTTGCTGTGTGTGCACCCACCACCAAAGAACTGAAGACTGAGGACCAGCAGGATGCTGTTGGATCTGTGCTGGTGACTGTTCTTGTAACTCTATTTTGAATACTTGTTCGATTTCAGTCTTTTCCTTCCATTCTGTCCTATTGTTACCACTCCTCATTTTTAATAATAAAAACTCTTTTGGGTGTATGGCATTTGACTTCATTTGTGTCTTAATCTTGCTTTTGTGAGTGATACAGAGAAATGATTACTTGTTTTGAGACTTATTTACTTATAGCAAACTGTTTAGCAACTTATTTACTTCCTTATAGCAAGTTATAGTATTAATTATAGTATTTGAATATTCCTAAGAATCCTTCTTGCTTGGACTGTTCTGTGAAATTTTATGGAGGACTACAATGTCCATCAAAACAAGGCAGTTTACTGTGAAAATCTACCAAGAACTGCAGCGTTCAGCAAAATATCATGGTTTTGTCCCCGGGAAACAGATGTGCTCTAATTAGTTGGGTCTCGGTAATGAGTAAAGATAGTCATATACAGATGGTAGAAGTTCCATTGGTTCTCTTAGATATGATAGAATGAGTAAACCAGCTGAAGAACACTCTTGTTGTTCAAGAAATTGGCCAAGAGAATCTTCATGCTCCGGGGGAAAAAACAAAGTGAGAAAGACTACAAGCCTTCCTCCAACAGACCCCCGAGGACCCCCACCAGGAGGCAATGCGCAGGTGCAAAGAGAACACAAACTGCTGACACCATTCTTTTGCACTAACCCAGCCCTACTCATACATATGTATGTTTGTGTTATGTAACCCAATAAATATGTATATTCACACTCTAAGTTTTTGGTACAACGTGCTGTTGGTGTGCAAGCTTTGTGGAGAAATCCTCTTGCACTCTGGTGCCAGAGTAAACATACCTGCTGTATAACTCTGAGTTGTAGAGTCGTTTTTCCACAAGTCAGGATCATATTGAAACCTCCCCCAAAATTGGATTGGGACAGTAAAGTTATTTCATAATGCTCTTTTAGTGAGAAAGATTCCCTGTAAAGCCTTTTATAAACATTTTGGTTTATCAAAGATGCCAGTAGCAGTAGTAACAGTGGTACTGGCTAGACAACAAATAAACTTTTTCACTCTCTGCATTAATGTGAAATTTGAATCAGTTGATAGTAATTCCCTTTTACCAAACTATTGTCTGTACCTTCACTAAGAGTTAATTACGGATCCATTTTATGACCCTAAGGAAGTACTATCATTCATCTGCCTCTTGCAATAACATAGCATGTGATTTATTCAGTGCAAAATGAAAACCAAGTGTTAGCACACGTCAAATGATAATGATATAACGCATAGTCTAATTTTGTATATACTTTGCTCTGGAAAAGGTTCTACCTTCCTTCATAAGGTAGAACTTCAAAAATCCCCTTTTATGGATGGTTCTGTCCTTTTTTATCAAATTTAGATTTATCTTTTTTTTTTTTTTTTTTTCAGTTGAAGTGGTAGTTACTTGCGATGAAGCCTACCTACTTGAGACATCTATTTTAGGAAAAGATGAATCACTTCTTGTTGTGCTTCTCTTTCTGTTGACTATGGATGAAGCATAAGGCAGTAGTCATCTAAAAATAAGACATCTAATCTAAGCTAAAGTTAGGCCAGAGGAATCCTAGGATAGCTAACTAAATATGTAGTATCATTTAGTGCTTAAAAAAAGAAACATATTGGAAAATCTGAGCACAAGAGACATGTTTTTAAAATACAGGAGTCAGTAGATATTTTTGAAATGAAAAGGTATCAGGAATGCATCCAAAGGTAAAACTTGTGACACTGGTACAGGGAAATGATCACCTGCTTTGCAACTTATTTACTTATAGCAACTTATAATGATTTTTGATTATTGCTTAATAATCCTGCTTGCCCTGACTGTTCTGTGGAAACTTACCAAGGACTACTGTGTTCGTCAAAACCAAGAGACATGTCCTTGGGAAGCAGACGGGTCCTAACAAGCTAAGTCCTTACAGAGTACAGATAGCCATGTATGAACAGTAAAAACTAGTATGCTAGTGCTTTTAGTTAAGATAGAGGGAGTAAACTGGTTGGGACCACTCTTGTGGTTCAAGACATTAATTAGGAGGATCTGAGCGTGCTCTGAGGAATGAGGTGAAAAGTACAAGGTGAGGAGGACTATGAGCCTTGCTCCAGAATACCCCCAAGGACACCCACCAGGAGGCAATGGGCCGGTGCAAAGAGAACATCAACTGCTGACACCAGCCTCTAGAACTAACCCAGCCTTACTAATGCATACATATGATTGTATTGTATGACTCTATGAATATGAATATGTATATCTACACTCTATAACTGGTAAAATGTGCTGTTGGGGTGCAAGCTTTGTGGAGAAATCCCCTTGCACCCTGGCACCAGAATAAACATACCTGCTTTATAACCCTCTCTGAGTTGTAGAATTTGTTTCCATGCATCAACAGCTATAAATTTAAAGTCCATTAGGTAGGGTGCAATTTGTAGTAGTAAAGCCTTGAACCCATATGTAACCGTACATTGCTAACAACTCTATATTTTACAACATTGTGATGGCACAGCCAGATGAAATCTATAAGCATTTTACAGAACTATGAGCAATGTGACCACCAAAAGGGCAAACAGACAGGTGTGTATGCACACAGAAGCCATACAAATGATAAAAGCTGTTAGACAATTGAAAAGATAATGACAATGGACTGCAAGTTGGTGGGACATCTACCTGAAGAAACAAGAGGGATAATAAGTGGTATGGGGAGGAGAGGAGACCCTGTGCTTTGGGAACAGAGAGCAAATAGCATGAAACTGTCAGGCATAATTAAGGAAAATAGAAGGAGAATGAATGCATTGTGTGCCACTCTTGTAATTAGGTGTGCCTTTTTTTTTTTTTTTTTAACACTGGAACTTAGAAAGCATATCGCATAGCAAATTTACTCAACAGAGTCTAAGCTTAAAGTGTCAATAAACTGTGGTTATAAGGAAGCGCGTGGTAACGTGTTTGATGGGATGGTTGTTCTGTTCAGTAGCAGGTAATGGGATACACAAAGGCATACATGTATTTTGTAGGAAGACAAAGAGGCACAAAACATACTACATTCTAGTTTTACACAGCCTTCCAACAACTCTTCTAAAGCGATTGATGACTTGGTTAAGAAGCTGAACATATAACCTCCCACTATGCTCTGTGATATGGACCTCTGCTGTTGAGTTGTGCCTTAAAATACTAATCAGTTTAAAAATGTGTGAGGCTTTATTAAAGACATTTTTCAAACAGTTGCAGCTGTAGAGGGAGAGTGTTCCACATCCCTAGTGTTTACAAAATAGCCACTTTCCTATTTATTGGTCTTCATGCTATGTGATCAGTCATGGCTGCTAACACAGAGAGGCAAGGAACAGTAATCTTCCTTACCATGTACAGTTGTCACTAACAGAAATAAAAGCCCTTCATTTTCTCAAAGGTAGCTTTTCTTAAAGAAATCTAGCAGCACACTATCCTGACCTAGACAATCTCAGACTGAATAGTTACTAGTTAACAATTTTTTCTATCTTTCCTATTATCATCATCACACTGTGGATAGAAAAGAGACTACAATTTTTGTTGCACTTTTCTGCCTTTGGTGGAACCTATTATTTTAGTTAATGCAAGGGAAGGAAATATCCATCTGCCATTCTTGAAGAGAAATGCCACTGATAATGAAATGGGAAGGCCAGGCCAAAAGGCATAGCTCTAGGTTGTGTTCACATTAATGACTCAGTGCAAAAATAAGAGTACCTGATTAATGTAGTTCAGTGGCTTAAACAAGAAGCAGGGAATGTCTCTCAACATTCTGTTGCAAGCAAATGTAAATTAAGTAATATATGTACCAGGGAATTAGATATCACTGTGATGGAAATGTAGAGGACTGATACGTCGAGAGTATTATATTTTAAAACAAAATTTACTAGATTAATTCATTACAAAACATTTATATGCTGAATTAGTTGTGAGTATAGAATACTGTATGACCTGATATGAGGTCCTTGATGATTCACACTTGATGGTAGTTAGATTGCTCATATGCTTACTTAAAACATTCATCCATTGTGTCTGGCTATGTTATGACAGTCTTGTGAAGTACTTATATACTGTTGTTAACAACATTACTTTAGTATAATTATATTTCAGTTCAAGGCACGTTAATGTTAATTATATTCTGCTTAGTGAACTTACAATTGATAGATGTCACAGGCCTCTGGTTTGGCTACAAAGCAATTTAAAAAGTGCAAGTAAAAACCCCACGTTTTTGCTGTACAACAGCAGTTCAGTTGACTACTCAAAACTGTGTTTTCTGGTAGTAGCAAGGTCTTGATTTGCCAGTCACTATGGTAAATTCTGAAGATTTAATGCTGATGATATTTTTGCCCTGTAGCTAGCTGCTGCCTGGATATGGTAAACATAAAACAGTTTGTAAAACAGTTTCATTGCCTTGCACTAGCAGTCCTACATTCTTGATCAGTGCTATAATCACAAAAAAAAAGGGTACCTATTTAACTCATACATCACCAGAATCAATCTTCCGTTAATTTTTTATTCCAATCAGTATGTAGAAATTATGGCCTGAACATCAAGCAAGGTTGCTCTGTTATTATTATTTTTTGTACAGATACTGCTTTACTGTTCTGAGCTCAGCTCACTGATCCTATGGAAAAATAGTTTCCCGAACCATAGGTTGGAGACTACTGCAAACTCTCAGGTTTTTGGCTCCATTCCAGTGGATGGTACTATCAGAAATTTGGTCATGTGTTAAATCTTTTACTTGGTACCACAACTCAGTTATTCCTCTTAAGGTTGTCCTTAGGATCTACATAGGAATGGAGTGGATTGGCTGCAGGATACTGCTTAGAAATGTATGTCTCTAGGCCTGGGATAAACTTCTTGTTTCGTATCTGATAGCTTGGTTGTTAGAGAACACTTCTAGATATGACTAGAGCATAGTTCTTCAGCCTTTTTAAGAAACACTTGTCCCTATGTAAGAAGTCAAGTAAGTCCTGAGTCAATAAACCAATAATGGTGGCCCATTGTCACATATTGCCTCCCATCATTGACTGCATCTGAGTACTAGAGTTTTTCACGAGACAGACACCATAAGCATTCTGGAAGGAAAAGAGAAGACTGAGGAAGAGCAGTAAGCCAATTCTGTTCTGAGCTCCATGGGTTCATTACTGTTGATTTTGATCTTCCAATTCGAGAGCTGACTTTCCATTTTTATTTTATTTTCAGGCTTTGCTGTCCTCAGGGTTCTCCTATAAGACTAACATTTTTTGATATTATAATGCTAAAGGTATGTACATGCCTTGACAAGGTATTTGTAGCAGTAAGCCTGGGAAGCTAATGTGCCTGGAGCAATTCCTACAGCTAGGTAAGAGTCACTTATGGGGTGTTTCAGACTAGGAGTTTTAAGACCTTGCTAAGTGCCTCCACTCTGTATGAAGTATACTCTGAACTGATTCGTGAAAGGTGTGGCACCTAGACTACTTTCCCCTTATTTTTATCACCACTCACTTTATGTCAAACACATACACTCCTCTACCCAGTTTTCAAGACACTGACATGGCTATGGAGTGCAGTAAAAGACAACTGTGTTTCTGAAAATTTACATTAATATTTTAATAAACAGTAGTCATAAAAAAAATCAATCCGACAGTAGAAATAAGTCATGCCTCAGTCAGAATTTACACAAGCTCAATTTGGCTCTGACAGGGTCCAAAAAATACACTGATCCAGCAGCAGGACCAAGATCAGAGTTTTTCCACAGTACTCATTAGTAATGTTTACAGGACTCAATGTCTGAAATACAAATTTGTTGGAGAACACATCCCTGCCATAAACAGAAAATAAATAACTCCTCCAACCCAAAATTTCATTCAAAATACATTATAAAATTAAATTGATTTATATACAAAATACTGGAAAATATATTTTTCTTCCTACAATTAATAATACTGCTTGTCCCAATAAATCAGACTGGGTTGAAACGGGACACTTGATTACCCCAGTACAACATGGCAGCTTTAAAGAATAGGTGTGCCAAGCAATTATTCATAAAACCTTTCTCTGTGCAGTCCAGCTAGGAAACATCTCTTCATCAAAGAAGAGAGAATGCCAGAGGCTCATAAGGTCATTGCTTTTTTTTTTTTTTAAAGAGAAAAGGAAAAAAAAAAAAAGGACATTCTCTTGTATATAAAGCTTGCTAGTTTGGCAGTGATACAACGTGTACTATTATGATATAGAGAGGAAATCTGCCTGTTTGTCTCAGTGTTTATATTTATATAGTCACTGCTCAGCCCTAAAGCTGTTCCTTAGATCTCCAGCTAAAATAAATGTCACATACTGCTGAATTATTATAAAAATAATTCTGTTTATTTACAAATATGACAAGCTGGTAACTTACTGAGATTCTCTAAAGGATTTTCAATCTTTACAGAGATACATTCCAGCCAGCATATTTGCACTCTCTTTGAATATCATATTCTAAATTCAGCTATTAACCACTTGCCAATAGATGTGTCCAGTCTTAGTGGCTATGTATTATGATGGATAAAAAGGACATTATCAAATATTGGGAAAAGAGTCTTTATGAAAGATAAAATTGCTCTCTCCCTTTTCACTTTTTATGACTGTATTTGGCAGCAACTTTTATCCCATCTTCCAGAGTGCAGTGGGATTTAAACAGGATGAGGAAATGAGAATAAAAATTGAGAATGAGATTTAAAATTAAGTGGTGTATGTTGATAATGTAATATGATGACAATGAAATGCAAGATACTTTTGCTTAATGACAGTACTTTTATTATGCAGGATGTATTCTTTGCACATGTAACAAAGAGACTCCCTCTCCCAACACACACACACAAACACATTTTCCCTTTCAAACTCTGAAAAAACAGCAAAGTGTTTTCAATACACAAATAAATGCAAAAGCACTCTATTCTGTTGAAATATTTATTTATTCTATATTTCTATCTAATCTGTCTATTCTGTGTTTCTCATGGCAATTTTTCCTTAATGATGCTAATTACCCAAAACAGATCATGTAACTGTAAAAAAAATTCTAATGAGTAAATTATCCTTTGCCTAAATATTTTGGAATATTCAGTATGGCTTTGACTACTGCTGATCCGTTCTGAAATAATTTCAGTCAGTGAAATAGTTTCATAAAATATTTTCTCATGGTGATCCCAACAATACATGGAAAAAGCTCAATTTAACCAGTTTAACAGATCACCCATTATTGACAAATCTCTTCTGCAGTAGTTGGAATATAATATGTATGTTTATAAACAGTCAAAGTAAGGGGTCAAAAGAGTGAAAAAGAAGAGGGGAAACATACTTCTGACAACTCTGTTTCCTGGGGTTTTTTTGTTTGTTTGTTTGTTTTGGTTTTTTTCTATCCAGAAAATACAGCTTTTGTAAATTATCAACACATGAACATTGAAAAATATATGGACTCTATATCAGTGTGAGGCTAACTAAACCTAAATAAAGGAGATAGTAATAAATCTACATACTTACACAAGCTTTGTCCAGTGTCAGTCACTATATATATATATATATATATATATTTTCAAATTCTTCAAATGATAGAACTTACAAAGGGATTAGAAGCTCTCTTCAGTATGAAAGCTCTTCAGAGGTTCAAAACATTTTGCCTTAAAGAAAGTGTGGCTAGCTGATTATATTTATTCAAGAAGAGACACAGAATACATTTAAGGGTTTTTTTCTCTTTACAGAAAGATGGCAAAAGACATAAAGTACGTTTTCAAACTTATAATGAAGGCATTTCAGTGGATATCAAGGAGGGCCTTTCCTCCAGAAGGAATATTAGCATACAGAAGTCACAGAGGAATAGTGACTAGACTGCATTGGATATTCTTATTTAGAACGAGTATCCAGGATCAATTTAAAAAGGGGAGGAATGCATATATAACATCTGCCACATGTTGAGCCCTTTATAGTGTTATGGGTAAGTACTTTATATCACAGTGCCCAATAATATTAATAAAGCTGTTTGATGAAAAGTGAAGATTTCTGTCTAATGTCAAGGGATTTTAGTAGATTGTCTCTTTAATCAACTCATCATGATGATACCTGATAGCCATATTAAAAACCGCAGAATCCAGAAATTACAAAAATCCTGAAGTCAGATGAGTATCCCTTCAGTTTCTGCCTGCAGCACTGGTTGATAGTTTGAAGAGTGCAGAGAGCAAGGATGTAGTAGTTTGATTAAGATTTGTTACTTTTAATTAATGAATACTAACCTATCTTTTAGTCTACTGAGCAGACAGACCAGAGTCAGGGAAGGGAAGGGAAGGGAAGGGAAGGGAAGGGAAGGGAAGGGAAGGGAAGGGAAGGGAAGGGAAGGGAAAGAAGGGAAAGAAGGGAAGAGAAGAGAAGAGAAGAGAAGAGAAGAGAAGAGAAGAGAAGAGAAGAGAAGAGAAGAGAAGAGAAGAGAAGAGAAGAGAAGAGAAGAGAAGAGAAGAGAAGAGAAGAGAAGAGAAGAGAAGAGAAGAGAAGAGAAGAGAAGAGAAGAGAAGAGAAGAGAAGAGAAGAGAAGAGAAGAGAAGAGAAGAGAAGAGAAGAGAAGAGAAGAGAAGAGAAGAGAAGAGAAGAGAAGAGAAGAGAAGAGAAGAGAAGAGAAGAGAAGGGAAGGGAAGAGAAGAGGTGTGGGATCACTGCCAGCAGAGGAAGAGGGATGCAGAACGTCCATCTCTGCCTCCAGTCCCCCAGTAAGGAGCCAGCCATAGAGCATGGCCCCACCTCTGGGGCAGCAGTACAGAGCAGGGCTGTGACCAGAAAGGAGCCACAAGACAAGTGACAAGCCGAGCAGTTTACCCAATAGCTGTGGAGTTTTGGTAACTTCTGTTGCATTCCATTTTCCAAATTAAGTGGATTGCTAGAGATCTCAACCATGTAACCTAACAAGCAGCCCTTTTCTCATCATAATACAACTCTACCAGTGCAAGTGTGGAATTGCTGAGATAGCGTATTAATCTTCTAAACACTGAAACACAATATAAGGAATAATTCCTTGCAGAATTCGGAGAACTATTGATGAATTTCAGTGAGATGGAGTTAGGAATAAACTAAAGAATATTGCTAGTTACTAAGCTGAACTCTGGGCTGGAGGAGGTGAGGAAAGAGATACCATATGCATTCTTTAATTAGTATTATTAATTAGTATTTAATTAGTATTATTAATTAGTATTATCAAATATTTAAACAGTCCAACAGTACAATTACACCTCAGTCTGACTTAACAAACCAAACACTTATTTCTAGGCAGAATTTTCTCTTTTAAGAGGAATTTAACACCCAAATGAATTCCATTGGCCTCATTTAGATCAACATTTCAACTGTTTTGCAAGAACAGAAAAGAGAAAGGAATAAGCATTTTAACTATACTAGATTACAGAAAGTCCATATACACTTTAAAATTGAGAAAACAGTATTTCATGGGTGTGAGAGATACCAGTGGAAAGCAGATGCCCTGGGATGTGTCCGCACATCAGCAAAACCATCATGCTTTCAGCCACATTAAATTACTGGTGTTAGAGTAGCTATGAGGGTAAAAAAAAAAACCCAAACAGTATAATTTAGCTGTACTTGTACGTTCCAGACTAGATTTTCAAGGTGGCAGAAAAAGTCATCAGCACAAAGAGTCAGAAAGAGCAAGGATAAGTGCTTGTCCCAAGGCCTCATTAAAAGAAGTTTGAAGGTTACACACATCTTCTAGTTAGGCCAGCTTTGCTTCTCTGTGGTTAAAATTTTTGATGCTATACAAGAGATCAAACTAACTGTTTCTCTGTCTGTAAATGTATGAATACAACCTCTGGAAGTGCCCAGACCTATTTTGACAAGGAAGGCAAAAGAAAATATCGTAAAGGATTTATTTTTACAATAACTGAAGTCATTTGCCCCCTTGGTTGTATAAACTGAAAAAAACCAGAATCAGCTAGGACGACATTATAATTTTTCTAATGAAGTCACTATAAAACCATTTTAAGCAATTCTATAACACAATAATTATCTGTATTAGAGGCATGAGGAAAAGATAGTAGTAGTAGTTCATCTGATTTCTGTATCTGCACCAGTCATTCCTCAACTAAATTTAGAACACAACAGTAGAATAAAAATATGAACAAGCTTTAATCAGAGATTTATATAAAGAAATCCCCGGATGAAATTCATATACAGTCTATTGATAGAGAAATAGTAATTCATTACAAAGCTGCAAAAAAATTGTGGTTTTTTTAATTTGACTTCATAAACCCTCAAACATTTTACAACTCAGGATGTCTTTTATGTTTTACAATTGACCTCAATTGGAATTTGCAAGGATGTATGAGAATTTCAAAGCCAAAACTAAAAATTTCATTTCAGAGCTGCCAGAGCCCATAGATACAGAAGTCTTGTCTGTACTCTCTGTACTTTTATATAATTCTGGGTAAAAAACCCCACTGCAGCAGGTTTATGCTTCTCTAAGCCACAGAACAGGCTTTGGCCTTATAGTTGAGTAGTCAGATTGATGCTCCTACAAGTTACTACAGTAGTTCCTTTTAATTGAATCAGATCCTGCTGAAAAGAGAAACACAGAGCAGGTTGGAGTGGTGCAAGGTAATCAGAGGGTTGCAAAAATAAAGGCTTTTTGAAGAGATTCACTGTTGTTGCCTCAACTACTTTAAAAATAAATGCACAAAGAATTAACATATGCAAAATCCTACATTAAAGTGAGATTGACTCATTTAGAAGCCGTAATACAGCAGGGAAGCAGCCTGCAGCCAACAAAAGGGCTACACAGTGGGAGGTTTATCCCAGCAAACAGCAATTCACACCTGTTAATTACTCTGAATAGGCTTGCACACAATGCTAAACATGGCATTTATCCATTGTTTAGCAGCAATACTAATGTAATCTCTTACACTATTGTTATAAATGAAATGAAAGTTTAACATGAAACATTTCCTCGCAAATCATCAATTAACTCATCATAGCATTTGCCAGAGGACCCATACCATTCCAGTGTATCCTAAAGCTACGTAAATAATGAGTATTTCAGTTTTGCTGACAATTATGGTAAAGTTGTTGATGGTAGGATTACACAAACTCAGTATTTCAGGGAAATTTGTATTTAAACCGCCATTTGTTATTTAAAATCTAAATACATGTTTGCATCAAGAACAAAACCCAGAAAAACATCTCGTAGAAGTTTCACTTACAATTCCAACACTTTCTAATGAGAAGGCAAGTCAATCAAATTTGAAGGTTTTAAAACAATATTTAAGTAATTTGAACACCAGTCAAAATCCAACCATTTAACTTGACACACTTGTAAGACTTAAGACTTTTACAATTTCATTCTTTTTCACGTTAATGCTTGGATGAGCACAAACTGAAGGCACTAAATATTTGATATGTCTTTCTTTATCTGAATTATTTAACTAAAAATACTTTTGCTATCTGTATCCATCTGTGTACCTTAAACATTTATTTGAGCAACACTAGAAATCCTGTCCCTAATCTAAAATGCTAACACACTCACTTTGCTAGCAACTTCAAAGGGAGACTCTAGTGCTGAAGGATTATACAATATCATTCCACTGCTATTTGTTTACTCAAAGAGTTCACCCTAAATATACACCCAGGCATTTCACACATTAAAAATAATAGACTATATCATCATATTGTTACTTTTTTTTAAAATTAATTTGAGCTGATTTTAATGATTTTTGGTGATTTGTATTTAAATAAGACATGATTTAGAGTAATCATACAACCAGTTATGCTGCTACAAAGTCCTTTGTAAATCACAGAATCGTCTAGGTTGGAAAAGACCTTGAAGATCATCCAGTCCAACCACTGAGCTAACACTTACAGTTCCCAACACCACCAGATCCCTCAGTGCTAAGTCAACCCTACTCTTAAACCCCTCCAGGGATGGGGACTCCACCACCTCCCTGAGCAGCCCATTCCAATGCCTGCCAAAAACCCCTTCGGGAAAGAAATGCTTCCTAATATCTAGTCTAAACTTCCCCTGGTGCAACTTGAGCCCATTCCCTCTTGTTCTATCTCTTATTACTTGGTTAAAGAGACACATCCCCCCTCTCTGCACCCTCCTGTCAGGGAGCTGTAGAGGGCCATGAGGTCTCCCCTCAGCGTCCTCTTCTCCAGACTAAACCCCCCCAGTTCCCCCAGCCGCTCCCCAGCAGACCTGTGCTCCAGACCCTGCACCAGCTCCGTTGCCCTTCTCTGGCCACGCTCGAGTCATTCAATGGCCTTTTTGGAGTAGAACTCAAATAGAGTTATACTGCAGGTATGTTTACTCCAGAGCTGGGGTGCACACCCACTGCACATTTTACCAAAAACTTACAGAGTGTGGATAGCCATATTCATTGGGTTACATAACACAAACATACCTATGCATGAGTAAGGCTGGGTTAGTTAGAAAGGCTGATGTCAACAGTTTATGTTCTCTTTGCACCTGCACATTGCCTCCTGGTGGACATCTTCGGGGTCTTTGGGAGGAAGGCTTGTAGTCTTTCTCACTTTGTTTTTTCCCCGGAGCATGCACTGATTCTCTTGGTCAATTTCTTGAATAACAAGCGTGTTTTTCAGATTATTTACTTTCTGTCTCATCTAAGAGAACCAATAGAACTTCTACCATTTGTATATGGCTATCTTTACTCATTAGGAAAATTCCAACTAGTTAGAGCCACCTGTTACTCAAGGACAAAAGTATAATATTTTGCTGAACATTGTAATCCTTGGTAGATTTTCACACTGAACTGCTTCATTTTGATGAACACAGTAGTCCTTGGTAAAATTCCACAGGACAGTCTGGGCAAGCAGGATTTTTTTCAGCAATATTTTAAAAAATACTATAACTTGCTATAAGTAAGTAAATAAGTTGCTAAGCAGTTTTCTCTAAGTAAATAAGTAAATAAATCTCAAAACAAGTAATCATTTCTCTGTATCAAGGGGCCCAAAACTGAACACAGGAATTGAGGTGCAGCCTCACCAGTGCCGACCACAGGGCTCAGATCTCTTCCCTGTCCCTGCTGGCCACGCTAGTGCTGACACAAGCCAGGATGCCATTGGCCTTCTTGGCCACCTGGGCACACTGCTGGCTCTTGTTCAGCCGGCTGTCAATCCCCCCCAGGTCCCTCTCTGACTGGCAGCTCTCCAGCCACTCCTCCCCAAGCCTGTAGCGCTGCTGGGGGTTGTTGTGGCCCAAGGGCAGCCCCCGGCATTTGCCCTCAGTGAAACTCCCCCAGTTGGCCTCAGCCCATGGCTCCAGCCTGTCCAGGTCTCTCTGCAGAGCCTCCCTACCCTCGAGCAGATCAACACTCCCACCCAACTGGGTGTCATCTGCAAACTGACTGAGGGTGCACTCGATCCCCTCGTCTAGATCATCAATAAAGATGTTAAACAGGAGTGGCCCCAACACCCAGCCCTGGGGGACACCACTCGTAACTGGCTGCCAACCGGATTTAACTCTGTTCACCACAACTCTTTGGTTGTTTGGTAAAGTCCCAGGCTAAGTCTGCGTAGGCTGGTAATAATCATTAACCAGATTTCTATTTAAAGAATAAGACTCATGACCAGGTACCATCGTTAGACTGTTCGGTAAGGATGGTTTATTGCCCTGTAGGCCAGGTGTTCTAAAAGATACGTTGTGAAAGGGCCTCAAAGTGTGTTAAAATTGCAATGTGAGCCAAAATCCTTGGGTCAAGGACATTGAAGTGTCTTTCTTTTGAGTCAGTGGTCCGTGGTGGTCAAAACACGCAGCCCCACAATTCAAGACTCAAGTGCGTATGACCGGAAAGAGGTGGGAATAAGAAAATGAGTTACGGGAATTAGCATGTTCGTGTATAAGAACTTGTTTATTATGTATGGCTATCCTATATAATCAACACGCTACACGAGTTAGGTGTGTGTTGGTGAGATGACTCCCCCACACACCTGGCCATTAATAAAGGAATGTCTGCTTATCTACATCACATTGGTGTCTATAAGTTCTTTTATTCTGTTTGATGAGAATATTGAGAAACTAATTAGGACAAAATAGAAGTCATAAAGAAGAAAACACTCTCATAAGGGTTTGATAAAATTTTGGTATTTATACAGCTCCTGAATATGAACAAGACTGTTCTGATTTTTTGATAGTTAAAAGGCAGTAAAAAAAAAACCCAAACAATAACAACAAAAAAAGAACAAAACCCAGGAATTTTGAAGGGGTGGGTAGGAAGAGAGTATAGACGTACCATCTGTTACCTAAAAGCATTAATATTCTAAGATGTTATAATTTAAGCTGGTCTTTTTTTTTCAACTGCACTAATTGAAATTCCCAATACTAACAACTTCTTACAGTGCAACCTACAAGTATTAAGTAGATTTTTCTGTACTAATATCTTATTGATAATCCGGCGTAGGAATAAATTCTCTATAGACATTTAAACAAGCCAGTAGTATGGCTGTTATCCTGAAAAAGAGGCCTTGTTCAGAGTTGCTTAAATTTTATGTGATTGCTATCCATGGGAAAGAATGTATTATTTACTGGGGAATTGTAGGCCACAGAACTGTTTCTCATTGCACCCAAGGACACATAGTACATACAAATATTTCTCATCAAACACAAGGAAAGACCAGACACATCAGCTAGGTCAGTCTGTTCTTCACACTGTTAACAATAATTAGTAAAGAACTTTTAATTAGGAGCTACCATCCTTGAAGAAAAGAAACATCTTGGAACATAGACAGTTAACGTAACTTAGAGATTAGAGTGTCCTTCGGAAGAACTATTCTCATTATAAGAGTAAAAAAATCACATTTTTGATACCCCTGCCCAAATACAGACCCTCACCCTTTGAGCTTGCGCAGGGAATTAAAAAATGACTGTAACTTTAAATTGGAGTAAGCATGTTACTAACCAATGAGGGATAGAGGTGATAAGTAAGTAACCAATAATCATTATATTAAATACTAATCATGTAGTTTGGAGCGTATAAATACTTTGAAGTTATTTTGTGTGGTGTGCTTTATTTGTGGATGTTTTCCACCTAGCACCCTGTGCAGAATTAAGCAGTATCTCCTCTCTAAACTAATCTTGGTTTCAAGAGTCTTTCTTTTAGGTAACATGGCTAATGGTGTTTTTTGCTGGTGGCAGGTATATTTAATAAGAAGGTACAATCTCTAGATGTGTAGGTATGCATGTAGTCTGCATCAGATCTCTTATGGCTCTAAACTGAACCACTATTTCATTTCTGAGATTGTCAGTGATCTAAAACTTTTTTCCAAACTTTTGATTCTGGTTCTACATGTCAAGCAGCTTTCAGTTCCCCTCCAGGGGTGAAAATGGAAGTTTGTTTGTGTGTCTTTTCCTTTGCTTGTTTTTCATCCACTCTTTTATTTCCACAAAAGTATAATACCAAACACACCCTCATGGGGACATGCAGGGCTACATGGTAAGCATACATCTGTCTCCAAATATGAGGGATTTGTTGCTTCATTTGATTTTTAAGAGACCTCATCAAGGTCCTTCTTAAGGTACTATAAGATTTGAGCTACCCTACAGTCCCTTAACATAAGGGGGTTTAATTTTATACCCTTCAGGAAACCTTTTATTTTCTTCCACTCACCACAGCTGATGAAACAGTAAGGATTTAATTTTCACTAGAAGTTTCCAAAATTAGTTTCAGGCAAAGTTGAGCAAATGAACATTCTAGTGTGTTCTGTACTACCCAATCAAGATGACCTCTGCTCTTCCTAACAAAAAGGCAAAGGAAGTTTAATAATGTGATTCAAAGATACAATTAAACCAAATTTAGGGGTACTAACTCTAGAATAAGAATGTTGTGGACATTAGTGCAGAACTCAGGTATGTTTTCTTTGCTAATTCAGATTTGTTAAAAAACCCAGCATATTTTGTGTTAAATGTTCCCTTTTGTAAATATAAAGTTAGTTTGAAAGCATAATGTCAGCAGGAATTCCTTATTATGTGCTTTGGCTAATTAAACATAAATGCAGTCATATCTCTCCATCTGATACAGATCCTGCTGGGCAATACAGCATGTAGAAAACTAGCATTAATAACTGTAGAACCATAGCCTAAGAAGATGCACATAGGAAAGAACTTGCTGAACATATAAGATGCTTTTGCCTCCAGTATCTTCTGTCTAATTTAGAAGAAAAGAATATTGGAAAAATACATAATGCAACAGAATAAGGAAAGAATAATAATGGGAAAAAAAAAAATCTGGTCTACTGCCGAGTATTTTGCAGAGCCACCTGCATCAGTATAAGAGCATAATAACATAATTGTTAGAATTTGTTTGTTAAATCATTCTGAGTTCGAATCTGATCCACCTAGCCTCACCAACATTACTGGGTTTTCTTTCAGTCACCCCTTGGTCTTCTGCTTCTCTCCCTTTTGCTAAGGTGCCTAGGCATATATGGCCTGAGAAAATATCATGCTATCTTAAAAAGATGTGCTTGGTGAAGAGCCCTTGGATGGGTGATTTCTCAAACAGTGCATGGTGCTCAGTATCACCCGCATGTCAATAACCAGAATGCCTTTTGCACAGGCAGTTCTGGTATCTTTGTGTTTGGGGCATAATGGGTACACTTCTGTGAGGGCACTGAGATCTTGATGCCAAAGAGCACTGCATGAAAAAGCACAAAATCTGTCTACACATCACCAAAGAAACCTAAGAGACTCTTGGGTTTCCTGAGGTTAAACCAGTTTAAATTAGTCTTGATTTTTTTGCAGATTGTCACTTGTTCATCTCAATAGGGTGCAGATAGAGCTGGATGGCCATCTGTCCCTTGATTCAGCTGCCAGCAATCATCCACTTGGCAGAGCTAAAGCAAAGAACATCTCCATTATATTTAAAGACATACTGGACATTTTGCTGTGAGATTCCTGCCAGCAATTCTATATTTAGGAAACATCTGATAGAAGGAAAATGCAAAACTGAAAGTAGGTGGAGTGCTTCAGACTCAACTATGAGTCTGAAGAATAAGTTATTGAAACCTTTCAAGGATTTTCAATGTTATTGAAAATTAATTAAAATTGAATTTATTTACAATGTATTTTTTTCCGTGTATTTTACAAGTCAAAACAAATGTATAATTAAATTTTTATTGAGCGTATTCTCCCATCTCATACTCAAAATAGATCGAACTGAAATGGAGTGACATATTAGGTATCTTCATCTTCTGACTCAACAAACCTCCTTTCCAGAATGAAGGGAAGCCAAGTCTGAACTAGATCAAACAGTAACCAAACAGTACAATTGTTATTAATTTCTGTGCTTTGTTTCCAAACTCACAAAAGAAATAAACAACCAACTTCTTCCACCACAAAAAGTCTTTTAAATACTGCTGAATATTGCTGAAACTTCAGATAACTCCTTGACCATCAGGACATAATCCCGAATAACAATGTTTGCCTGTATCTCCTGTTGGAATTGAAGAGAAATGTATTCCTCATTGCCCCTCTGAGTTTCAAAACCACTAACAAATTTGCATAACTAGGCATTAATGAAAGATGCAAAACTTTGTGGTAGCTGGCCACAAACACAAAGCAAACACATAGGACACTTATTGTTCAGCGGACATTCACCAGCAGAGATATTAAGGGACAGCTGTGTTGGATTTAGGCATTTAAGCCACCTTGGTTTTGAATAAGTAAACTTCAAACAACATTTTCCATGACATATCCAAAATATTTCTTAGACGAATGCTGCCAGGGACTCATTTAAAAAGTGGCCCATCCAAGAGTTCCACTTTACACAATAGTATTTAAATGCATTTTCCATAAAGTTTCAGTCTAGTTTAAAATTTTTTCCCCAGGCATCTGTGGCAGCTGATGAGCATAATGCATCGTTACTGCAAACAATAGTTCTCTTTAAAAGAGAAACACACATATGACTTCTTGTATCTTCCCATTCATGGACATTTCTGAGAATTTTGTTAAAAGTTCTCATGAACTTCTCTTTGCTCCTTAAGTTCCCACTTTCTCAATCTAGTCTGATCAAGTTTGCAGAAAAAAAAAAATAATCTTTTTTTTTTCTCTCTTAATAATTAGGCAAATTATCCCTGCTTTTTAAAAGTTACAGCAACTTATGTTAGAGGCTTTACCAGGCATGTGATTATGTGATCAGAGTTACCAAGGAAATGAACAGGAACCACTGTAGCACAAAAAATATAAACACGAAGTAATAAAAATTCCTATTTGTCAATTCAGATCCTTAACTCATGTATTATCCTTCTGCTTTTAATTTATGAACACAGACATATACCAGCCTCCAGTTGTTAAGATCCATTTATTACATTTATTGGTTTACTAAATAATGAAAATAAAAATCCCTTAGTGAGAAAATATCATTAAATAATTTTATTTTTAAAAAAACCCCTAAACTCTAAAATTGTTCAACAGGTAACACTTATAATTAACAGCATCAGAAAGATTATGCTGGTTGATGGCTTAGAGAATGTAAGTTGAAGTTTTAGGCAAGGCTGATGAACAGTAAGTTTGAAGCCAGTTTTGATAAAATGGTGCATCATTACTGTATATTTGCTGAATATAATCCTATGAAAAAGTTTAGAAATTTGATGATAAAATCTGAAATCTTCAGCCAATTTTAAAGTCATGGAAGATGAAGTTAGCATTTGAAGGATGTTGATTTCGGCTTCTTTGGAGGGATGACTGTATCAGTTAAAACATCACCACGAATAACGGTGTAATCTCATCACAAAAAGCAACCATTTTTATTTTTTTATATTAAAACTAAATGCTGAACCTTAAATTAGGAGACGCTCTTGGAAACTTAGCTTCTTGTGACCCACATTTTTAGCTGTTAAATGATCTCTATTTCTAGTTTGGATTTTATTTTTTTTTTCCCCTTGCATTATTATAAATTAGCTGGGTAGCCTGCAAACAGTAAATTATAAACTGTGTTTTTCTACCAGCATAAAATGGGCTTTATTATAACTAAAGTCCATTTAAAATGGGGTGGTACAGACATTCTGTTTTTCAAAACACCTTTAATAGTAAATACAAGCAATAAATGTTATGTAATGTAATCGAATAGAACAATGCAACTAGCCTATAGTTCTTAAGATTCACCATCACTACTTAAATCTCCTTGTACAGGAAGCTTAGGTTTGTATATTGCAAGTGTTAAGTTTTAACAAAAGTGTTAAAAGTACAGACATGATATAAATAGCTTCAGCAGCTGGCATGAAAAATTTAAATTATATTGTTTCATACTCAAAGAAATAGTATGTTACAGACTTCATTTATTTAATTTTTTGGACATGAAAAAATCACACCAGAACTGAATGGATTTTGCACAAGGATTCTTAGAATCAGTCAACTGATGAAAAGAGAAAATTGAGAGCTTTGAAATAAGACAGAAAATTAGAACAACTTTAGAAATATTTTTCAACAACATAAAGTGGAAGAAAGCCTTCTTTTTGTGTATATATGCAATCCACATTTGTGTTGTATCAATTTTATTTTATTACTTTAAAAAATGGCAAGAGTTTAAAAAGACATCAGATTCTTTGTGCTGGCATCCATTCTTGTGGCATTGTCAGTAAACTGATTATTGCTCTCTAGGATTTTTCAGCTGATCTATACAAGCCACAAGAGACTGCATATAAACTGTGGTGTATTCAGAGCTTCTTGGCCTCCAGTCACCCTTCTTGCCCCAGCTCTTTGGCAGTCTTTGCACTGAGAATGGATTGTGGACGAATACTTGCATTGATTTGATAGGTGGACGGTCATAGCATTTACTGCCTGAACAAATAACATGGGTCAAAATCATGTTTTGTGTAATTCCGTTAGAATGGATATGTTTACACCAGGGATCAAAGTAGTTTGCTGGTGCATAAATGTATATAAGGGCAGCATTTTACCATCATATCTTCCTTCCATGAAGCTGTAAAATGTGAAATAGAAAGAAATTCCAAGGTCAGCAAAACCCCGATGTTTTCTCTATAAAGAATTAACTAGACATTCAGTACTTGAAAAGGTCTGGTGCATACTTTGGGACTGTTTTGTACAAATGTAGGTATTCACATTTCTCTTTGGCCTTTTTTCTTCATAAATAAAACATCAGTTTCGTTCTCCAAACAACAAAGGAACAATAAACCCATCATCATAGACACTATCACCCTCAAGTTGTTTGGGTTTTTTTTTTTGTATGCTCTTCGTTGGGTTTACCTGTAATCAATCAATTTTGTCATTAGACTTACTCAACCTATTCAAATATAACACATAAAGTAGAATGTTAAAAAGCAAGCAACTTTCCCTGAAATTTAGGTCTCATGAACTCAGCTACTATATCTACACATTCATGTGGCTTTTGATGCAGTTCCCCTCCCAGGAATTTTGTGTTATATATATGTATAGGAAATACCGTTGGAGCATTTTATCAACAGTGTAGCAAATATCAATGCAAGACTTTAGAGGGGGACACAGAGATTTTATTTAAAATGAAAATTAGACAGAAAGAGGTTTCCGTTACTCTCGTGCTGCTTCATATTCACAAACACAAGTATGCATGCTCTCCAATAAGTGTGTCCTGCTACCAGGCACCACAGGAGTGGTGTTCAGTCTCTTCCAGCCATAGTCAGGCACCATGATGCTTGTGTCTGCCTGTGGGGTCCAGGATCTGTCCCAGTGACATGGGAGACAAAGCATACCAGCTGTTTTGTCCTCATATGTTCTAAATTCTTAGTCTGCTGACTATGCACAGGTTTGGGAAATGTCTTTTTGTACCATTTTGGAGCTGATGGTGATCAATGTGTCTGTCCTGTCTCAGCTGCAACATCAGCAGTCCATACTGGTTCTTTGTCTCCACATCAGAATCAGACCCACACTTATTCGTGAAAAGCTATTACTTGTTACCTGACTGGAATAAATTAGACAACTAACCAGTGTCATAGAGCAGAAACATTCCATACCCTTTAAATAGGCTTCCCAGAGTTATTGTTACTTTAAATTTAGGCTTTGACATTTGCACCTCATGTAATCTTAGTTTAATTAAAAACAAACAAAAAAACCAACCCTGCCCTTTGGTTTCTTTGTCTCCCAAGCTGCTGATCTGCTGCAGCTTAAAGTGACCAACTCTGCCCTTCTGTCCTTTTAGCTCATCCATTAGTCATTACCAGTTTAGAATCATCACCTTTTTTCCACTAGTTGACTATTTTGAGGATGTACTGGGGGACAGAGAGAAAGAGACTGATTGATTTTCATGAGCTATAACACCAAAAGTTGGAAAGTAATTGTTTTGTTTCTGTAATAAACAGCTATGGTAAATTGACATGGGAGAAACAAATTCTGTGAAACTTCAGAGATTATTCTTTAGAATGCCTTTTTGAAGAGAGAGAGAAAGAGGAAAATGAGAGAAAGAACAGAGATTTACCCTGATGCTGGAAGTATGGAAAGGCCAAATATTTTATTGGTGTAACTGAGCATAACTCAATTGAGTTTCTGTAGATACTCTGTGTATCCATTAATTGTAACTACAATTCAGACACACAAAATGCTTTGTTTATTCTGCTTTAAATTCATGGGACTAGATGTAGAACACAGTCTCCACCAGACAAAGTTAATAGTGATAAAAATTTTGAAGAGATACAAAGGTTACATAGCAGTAAAGGACCATAAACCCTCTTTGTATTAGAGGCTGGGAAGGAGAAAAGAACTACTAGTGTGCCAGTACCATATGAAAAATGGATTATTGTCAGTGGGAATGAAACAAGGCCATGAACTCAGCTAATTCAAAGTTCCTTCCCAGCTTTCCTCTGTGTCTAATCTGCCAGTTTAAAGTTTTGCATTACTCTCAGTCCTCTGTGTCTTGTTTACTAAGTTTTTAGCACAACACAACTTTAGATCACATGATCACTAAATGAATTTCTAGATTATCCTGATATGCTCACTAGAGAGATATGAAAATATCTATTGAAACAATTTTGGCCTGAAAAACTTTTTTGACAAAAATTATAACTATACATTCATACATATATCAGCGTTATATAATGCAGAACAAGTCTTGAAATATAACGAGTTCTGAGTAATTAAAATTTTATTCCTATTTTGTTTTGCCATGTTTTAGATCTTTCATTTGTTATAAGCAGAGACGTGTGCTAGCTGCAGTTATTTAATAACTATCAAAATACTGAATTTAGTTGAAGTATTTCCATATAACAATTTTTCTCGAATAAGATAGTGTAATTCATAAACCTTACCTGCATATCCCATTAAACAGGAAAGGACGTAGTACCTTGATGTAGTACTTCTGATTACAGTGGAGTCATGACTGAATTTGACTCAAATGATATGAAAGTCATATAGCATAGCACTCCCCTGCTCTACTTTTAAAATATATGTTTGGGATAGGGAAAAATACTAGGGGAAACAACCTCATCTGTTTTTATTTCATCTTTTTCCCTTTCTTGGCTCATTTTCCCCACAGTTTAATTTATTATCTTTAATAAATGACAAATATATCAATTGCAAACTATCTGGTTTTAGACTAAAATAAGACTAACATCTTAAAGGATCAATGGTCATCTGTATCCATGCTGCTTTTTCTGTTCTGCTCTTTGAGATAGTAATAGAAAGCCGTAGTAGGTAAACTAGAAAAATGCACTTGATTTTTTTTTTTTAGGACTACACAGCTGAACGCATTGACCCTTATTCAGAAAGCACAAGGAGCCTAAAAACCAGCTTTCGGATTAGGTGGGGTCAGCACCTGGCTGGCAATTAAAGGGTCTTATAGTTGGTGAGTTCAGGTAGCTCTTTCCTGGAAAACACTGCGTTCATGTCCGAGGGAAATTCTTGTTTAATATGAATTTCAGATGCAGCTGCTTTTCAAAACTTTTACTGAGAGCCCTCCAACACTAGTATGTCTTTTAGCCCAGTCTCATTGCTTTCTCTTCAATTTATTAGAGTTTCATGGAATTTACCAGTGAGATGTGAGAAGAAAGGGAGAAGATATTTTTTTTCACAAGCTTTAATATCCTGTTAGCAAGCTTTCCAGAAAGAGTTAAGAAAATCTGATAGGATGGATATTCCTTTTTCCTTCCCTCCATCTTCTTGCTTACTAAAAATAAAGTGCATGAAGATACACAGTTTCACAGAAAAACGCTCTGCAATAAAAAGTGCCCATTACAGAGTGTCAATGGATGTGATAACATGCATAATTTACCTCGGGGGAGTATGTAATTAGCAAATTAACCTTTTACATTTCTCTCCTTAATCAGCTGCAACAAATGACTAGAGAATAACACATTAGCAGCTGCATTTACTGTATTTACATGCTATTAACGAGAAACTGCCTATGCTCGAAGAGCGGAATTGAGTCTGTGTCTATGAAAAGCACAGTGGTTGAGATGGCATGATGGCTCTTTGTGTTCTTTATTTCTTTTCCTTTCCTTCTGGTAAAGGTGCATTACCAACTCCAGGTATCTTAAGGATATGTCAGAGCATCTCAACTTGTCCTGTTTTCAGGAACAAATGTATTTGTCTTATATTGTATCTTCCTACCATGATGATCTCCACTTTGAAAAGATTTAATGAAAAAGGGATATTTAGTATCAACTGTAACGACTTTTTAAAATAACATGAATATTTTTCTGTTAAGAAATGGATAGACACCAATTTCATTATGAAGGAGCTGTCTACAGGTAATAATATATTTTAATAACTATGAACTTTATCTGAAATTATTCACATAACAAAATTAAAGTCTCCATATCTGACTGCCAATATCCAGAATATAATTTTTCCTTTATAGTCAGTCATACAAAACCTCACATCTGTGGTGCTTTCAGAGGAATTTAAGATGATGGCAGGGGATATAAATGTCAGCAGAGCAATCCTCTCTTTCGGGGTGTTATATGTTATGTTGACATCTATCAGAAATGACAAGAGGTAAGAGAGGACCTTCTCCCTTTGTCCAAGTACAGAACCAAGGTGATTTCTGTCATTCCATAGAACATTATTGCCCTTCAACAAGAAATATACGTATTAATTTTAACATGAAATTTGATAGAGTTTTACTAGCGAGTGGAAAAAAGACAGAATTACAAAACACCAGTCAGGTTCTGGAAGAATAAGGAAGATATTTGGGAAGATGTAGGGAACACAGTATTACCGTAAGTCAGATTATCCCACGCCACTCTCAATAAGGAAAAATGATTAATCAGGAAAAAAGTTTTGACTGTCACTCTTCAGCATAACTACTGTCTCAACAGTGATTCTTTCTTTAGCAGGGAAGTTTAGAAGACAGTAACAAGCCCAACTCAAGAGCTATGCTTCTCTGGGTCTTTTGTCCTCTCTGAGCTTCAGTTTCCTTGTCTATAAAGTTAGGATAATCATAGTCCCTTACCTCACAGGGGTTTAATTGGCTGAACACATTCATGTTTATAAAATGTGCAGTTAAAAAGGGGATCTGCATCGTAGGCATCTTAGAAGTTGTAAATAAATTGTAGTTCTATTGAGAGCAGTTTTACTCAATTTTTCTCTCTTCTGTTATGCCTGGAGAATACTCCACAGAAATTCCTCTTTATACAGTTATCTGGGACACCTTATTTTGATTTTATGATTCATTCAGGCTACTTTAGAGTTGCATTCTTAGAAACATGATCAGAATCTGGCTAGTTGGTCTGGATCAGCACAAATGCTTAAATGTGCATATCTAAGCTAGTTTTAGATTTTGCTCTTGAAAGTGTTCCACTGTGCATAAATCACAGTGACTGGGAAGAGAGGGTTCAAGAGGCCCCTGTTCAGGGTTAAGTTCCCTTGAAGGGAGGAGTCCTAGATCTCAGTTTTAGGATTTTATCATCTTGTTAATCAGTGAAGCTTAACAAATGGTGTATGAATAGGAATGACTCAGACTGGGCTGATTGCTAAAACCACTAGAAAAAGCATGGTGGTGAAACACCACCATCCCTTCCGTCCTTGTGACACAATTTTAAATATCAAGCAGCTACATTTGTGCTTTTCAAGGTGCCAGTGCATTGGGATATTTTCTGATGGAGATTAGATCAGGCTCTTCAGGCAGCTGCACTTGAAGAAAGTGGAAGCTTTGTCCACTTTCCACCCCTATGGAGACAAGCTCTCCAGAGCACAGTTATACAGAAAGGCTAGGATGGATCTTAAGAGGAGCATCTGCCAGTGCACTGACTTTTATCACAATTCTGCAATGACGTTGGTATACCTTCACCTCAGTACTGAATGAATATAAACATAAGCACAATATATGTACACGTAAGTACATACAGAATCACAGGATGTCTTAAGTATATATTGTGTGATATATATGTATGATATTATATCCATGTATGGATGTATACATGCATTTTTATTATTATCTCCATGTAAACGATACTTGAAATATTATAAACCAACGATCTTCCTGTGTAAACACAGGACATATTCCAGCAGAATACAGCTATTTATCATGGATCAGGATGTTGTTTTTGTCTACTTGACAGACCACACCCCATATCAGTATGACAGGCCTAAAAGAAATCTATTCCATTTGGTTGCAGAATGTTTTTTCGCCCTTGGATATTTAAAGTATATTTTTTAGCACTGTTATTCAATAATATTCAACTTTTTTCCCTGTAGAGGATAGAAATACAAAAAGTTATCTTCTCAACTACATTTTATAATCTTCATGGGTTTTGATGAATTCTCACTTTTTTCATCAATAATACTACAGATGAGTCACCTGATTTAAAATGCTTTAGGTGAAAATAGAGCTTGTAGAATTTGATTTAGTATGTTGTAGTGATACGTGTATTTAAACATAAGTCCTTCAATTTAATTACTAAAGCACTTCAGCAGATGCTGACCTGTTTTTTGTTTTAGAGTTATGTAACAGAGAATATTAGCTGCTTTGCATAATTTTTAAAATCTCAATGGGTCCAGTCTATTTCCCCATATAGAGGAATAATTATAAAGGTCAGTCCTGATACAAACTGCTGCCTGCAAGGTTCTGAGACAAATGTAATATAGTAAGTCCTAACCTTCAGTACCTAAACAATGCCTCCACTGAGACCTGTATTGCAGATTTGCTTTATATAATTAACCAAATCAACCTAACAGTCTGCTTCATTGAGACAACGTGCTGAATAGTTATCGTAGTTGATAGCTTATATAGTAGCTTGTTAGCAAATGAGCTATTCTGAGTTCTGTTATTACTATTCACTTAACTGAAGTATGGAATAAAAGTATAGCTCATGTACAAGAACACTTTCTAAAATCTTCTAATACTGCATGCATCAAATTTCCTATCATTATATCATAGTGTTATGCTTCTTTACTAGAAGGAATATCAATAACCTTGATGATAATTCATAGAATCACAGAATCATAGAATTATTTAACTTGGAAAGGACATTAAAGATCATCTAGTTCCAACGCCCTGCCCCAGGCAGGGACACCTTCCACTAGCCCAGGTTGCCCAAAGCCCCGTCCAGCCTGGCCTTGAACTCTTCCAGGGAGGGGGCAGCCACAGCTGCTCTGGGCAGCCTGTGCCAGGGCCTCACCAAACTACTGTAAATAATTGCTTCCTCATATATAATCTATATCTACACTCTCCCAGCTTAAAAACCATTGTCCCTCATACTATCCCTACACTTCCTGATCAAGAGTTCCTCCCCAACTTTCTTGAAGCCCCCTTCTCTTCTCCAGCTGAACCCCCCAACTCTCTCAGCCTGTCCTCACAGGGGGGGCTCCAGTCCCCCGATCATCTCCGTGGCCTCCTCTGGCCCCTCTCGAGCAGGTCCGTGTCCTTCTGATGTTGGTGCCCCCAGAGCTGGACCCAGCCCTGCAGGGGGGTCTCACAAGAGCAGAGCAGAGGGGGAGAATCCCCTCCCTCGCCCTGCTGCCCACACTGCTCTGGGTGCAGCCCAGCACACGGGTGGCTTTCTGGGCTGTGAGCTCACATTGCTGGCTCACAGTCAGTTTTCCATTCACTGATACCCCCAAGTCCTTCTCCCTGGGGCTGCTCTCAATCCACTCATGGCCCAGCCTGTGTTTGTGCTTGGGGTTGCCCCAATCCATGGGCAGGACCTTGAGGTTTTCACAGACTGTCGTCTGAAGCCTGTCCAGGTCCCTCTGGATGGCACATCCCTTCCCTCCAGTGTCTCAACTGTACCACACAGCTCGGTGTCTTTGATGAACTTGCTGAAGGTTCACTTCATCTCACTGTCCATGTCACCAACAAAGGTGTTAAGCAGCACCAGTCCTAACACTGACCCCTGAGGAACAGCACTTATCACTGCTCTCTACCTGGACATCGAGCCATGGACCGCAACTTTTTGAGTGCAACCATCAGCCAATTCCTTATCGCCTGAGTGCTCTAGCCATCAAATCCATGTCTCTCCGGTTTAGAGAAAAGAATGTTGTTTGGGACAGTGTCAAATGCTTTGCACACGTCCAGGTTGATGACATCAGTTGCTATTCCCTTATCCACCAAAGCTGTAACCCCGTCATAGAAGGCCACCAGATTTGTCAGGCATGATTTGCCCTTAGTGAAGCCTTATTGGCTGTCACCAATCACCTCCTTATTTTCCATGTGCCCTAGCATACTTTCTGGAGGATCTGCTCCATGATCTTGCTGGACTCAAAGATAAGACTGACCAGCCTGTAGTCCCCCTGGTCTTCCATTTACCCTTTTTAAAAATGGGGGTTATGTTTCCCCATTTCCAGGCAGTGGGAATTTCGCTGTACTGCCATGACTTCTTGAGTATGTTGGATATGGTCCCATGGACTTGTAATAATTGGTGAATTTTAAACATTTTAGAAGTTCAGATAAACCCTTCAGCTCATGATACCTACATTTAGTTTATTCTGACTTTTTTTTTTTTTTTTTTTCAGAGAAAGGTGAGAAATTGAAGCAAACAAGACATACCGTAGGATATTAATTTCAGTCTTCTCCAGAAAATAAGACAGAGATACCAATGTAAAAAAATGACAAAAGGGCATTACCGACAGTTGAAAAAACTCCTAAAATTTTAAAGTTTTAACACATCCGATCCTATTCATCCAGTAATGATTAACCATTTTATCAGACCTAGAATTACTATATTAAATTTAGTATCTTTTGAGGCAGCTGCAAAAACATTAAAGTTCCCAGAAAATGTAAAGATCAGGTTCACAAAACATATAAATGCAATCTAATTGATAGTGTATATGGAAAGCCCCTGTGATGGACTTCTATTCTTTAGCTCATTCTATATTTGTGCAAATGGAACAATGTTTTTTAATACTGTTAGGAGTCAGATGACAAACAACAATGTTTACTAGTCTTCTACAGACTAAGAAAAAATTAAGCTCATGGTTTTACTTTTATTAATATCTAAAATGACTAATATCATTAATACTCTATCAGTGTCTGTTACTGGACCACCAGATAAAGCTGATTTGACCTTTAACCTGGACAGATGAAGTAATTTCTGTCAATTTAGCCAATGCATATGGTTTAGAGTTTAGTTTCATTAGAAGGCAGAAGTCGATACCCAAAAAGTTACAGTAACACAAACATAAGATGCCGTAAATCCTGTTAGAATAAAATTAACCAGTCAAGGCCTTTGGGGTTTTTTGGTTTTGTTTTGTTTGTATTTGGTATTGTTTAAGGTTTCAGGGCTTTTTTTTGTTTTGTTTTGTTTTTCTTTAACAATATTCCAAATTCAAGTTTGGCAGCCGTTTGCAACATCTCTATGAATTCCGTCAGTTTTGAATATTTTCCGTATGCATCTTCAAGTGCATGTTCTGTCAAGAATACTTGTGACCCTTCCCTGAAATTGCCTCATGCAAGCAATGGGTAAGCAACACTGCCCATGAGGATATTGTCTCAGTGATAAGAACTTGCAGGAGAAATATTTAAACCTTGTAACACTGACAGAAAAGAATGAATTCTGGTTAATGGCTACTTCTGCGGATGTATATTATATCCTACCACTTCCACAAGAAAGAGGGGGTGTGAACTTTCAAAGTTGTATATAGCAAGGTGATTTGCAGGTGACTGAAAGCTAAGATAAAGTATGAGTTCGTGGTAAATAATAAACTGTCAAGACAGTTTTGATCCATTCAGTGTTATCTTAACTCTGAACCAAAAGGGGATTAATCAAGAAAATGTGACAGTGTTCTTATAATCTTTGCATTTTATTTCTATTTATACTTATTAAACTTATTTCATCCTCTACAATATGGCTTTAGAACACTGAATCTAAAAATTCAGGCAAAATTCTCCTTTCATATGAAGCCATTATTATTATTATTATTATTATTAATAATAATAATAATAATAATAATTCTAAACATTCCTAAATCAACATTGAAAGACTGCAGAAGGAGGTAGGTCTGTCTCAGGAAATGTAGACTATTTTTGTTGGAAAACTGATATTCAAAGCAGTCATGCTCCAGTGCCTCATAAACCAGAATACTTCTGGGCCCTTTGTGTAGGAACCACCTCAGTAAACATTAGACAACTAAAAGCTGTCATCTAAACTAGTCATCTAGTTTTCCTTTATAGTCAATGGAGAGAAATAAGCACCTTCAGGGAGTAATTCATCTCATTGAAGATAAGCATCTAAGACAGCTTAGACAAATTGTCTGCCTGCAATGTCTAGTTCTCTCAATAGAGTTTATTCAGCTAGCTTAGACTGAGACAATCTTTCAGACATTTGAAATTAGACAAGACAAATCCCATGTTTCATGCCTGTTTGGAATCAAAAAAACACAGAATAAGAGGAAAATAGCAGTAGTCTACAAGATTAAATCGTTCCAAGAATAAGTTAACCTAATACTTAACAAATATTTTCACACTATTTCAGGTTCTTATTTTTAAGCACTTGACTAGTGAACAGAAATGGTGTCCAGTAATACACTATTCAGCTGTTCTTAACCAACGTTTATTGAAAGAACTTGTGGTGTCTAAAGCTCGAAGTTTAAATTCACTTTTGTTTACAGGAATTAAAATGATGTCTGCATTTTTAAAGGAGGTAAGTAGAAGTATAGTATGCATTTTGACAAGCAGAACAGTTAAAGGAAAGGACTAGGGGTATTCTAGTAAGGTTGTTTTGAAACACAAATCACCAAATGGTAAAACAAAAGGGAAAAAAAAGATTAAAAAATTAGTTCTCTTTATGAATCCATATGCTTTTACTATGGCAAAAGATAATCATGATGACATAAGATTTGCAGGCATAATAAAGATAGAATAAATCTTAGAAGATACATTAAGGAAGTAAAATCCCATTAGAGTGCAGATTACCATGTCAGGAGGGCTGAATTAGTTAGAAAAGAAGTTGGGAATAGTTAAAGTTTAAGCAGTTAAATAGTGGAAACTGATTTGTAAAACATCATCATCAATGGTAAATCCAGGGGCATTTCCTGTTAAGTTTTTATTTAAGTATTCTCACAGTAGTCTTTCACTATACAGATTACAGAGTAAAAGTGATTAGCTATTATATTCAGTTAAAAGTCTTTGCATTCATATTATGTGATACTTAGGGTCCCTTTTATCCAATATAGAGACAATAATGATCTGTTCTGCAATTTTATATAAATATTACGTAAACTTCGAAGGCATAATAGACTTTTTTATTTCAAGTGGCTTTGGTTTTGCCAGTTGAATCTCTGTTGTAACTAATCCAAAAAGTTAATAGTTCCTAAAAGTCAGTGAGACAATCCATGCAAATTTTAAATGACATTTGAAAAAATCTGCAATGAAGCAGAATGTCATATGATCAGTAAGTAAATATTTTGCTTATGAAATGGGAAACAAAACTACAGCTTAAGTTGCAGAAGTATTCAGGACTTAATAAACACTTTCTACATGTGCCACAGGATGCTCATATAACTACTATTGTTCAGAGGTACCCAGGAATCTGCACACTTCAACTCCTCTTCCATAACTTCCCCTACGTTGTTCAATGCCTGAGTAGTGGTAAATACTTCACAGCAGATATATTTAGAGTATTACTACTATAGGATATGTGGGAAAACATGGCAAGTTTGCCAGGAGAATATGTCCTGGGATGCTCACATTTGGAGATGCAAGGTTTAATGTAAAGGGAAAGAATATGCACAGACTCCATCATCACTTACCACCGCTGTTGAATGGAAGGAGGTTGAGTCTGTTTTGTAAGGTCCTCATTTGTAAAACATGACTACTGAGCATGCCTGAAGTTGACAACAAAAAATACTCTGCAACATAGCATTCATACTATTTAAAAAGGTGGAAATTATAAGGAAATAAAACACTTTTTATGCTGATGAAATCTCTGGATGAATTAATTACAGAACTTGCTTATTTACGTTCTGTAGATTCAAACTAAGTAGGTGTTTTCCTTTACTGTGTAAAAATGCGTAACAAATAATGGTGGGGAAGGCTGCATTTTAGAAATTATTAAGATTTAAGACTGATTAACTGATTAAAGATTAACCATCGGTTAATCTCTAAAACCGATTTATTCTGCCAAAGAATATAGTGGCACAGCTATTCATGACCCATTCAGCCTAGTATCTTGTTTCTGAAAATAGCCAGTTGTGACTGCTTAGGGAATAAAGTATTAGAAAAGAGAAATTTGTATTGTAAAACTTCCCTGGGTACCTTCGCAGCTTCCAGCAATTTGGAATTTACTATCTTATGTCAAATTCTGTCTTCAACTTTGTGTTTAATAGTTCTTGATTAACATTTATTTCACTAGTCAATTTTTGTTTTAACTGCAAAAAACAATAATTATAAACCAATACATTTTTCATTTTTATTATTGATGGTGTATTTTATGATTTACTTAATTGTTGGGAGATTATTGAAGTATCCATTATTTGCAGTCAATTAATATTAATACCGCAGAATATGTTTTGTCAGTCCAGTAATGCCCTCAAACAGTTAAACTTTGTAGATCACTTCAGCAAAATGAACATGAAGACCAGTTTTCTGGCCTTGAAACATAGTCATTACCACACCAGAATAAGTGTTAAAATAGAGCAGAAAGAGGTATTGGGGCTTAGGAAGTATGATCTGTGACATTATTTGGATTTCAGATACGACAAAGCATTAAGAGATGAAGTTTGGGGTTTGTTTTGACTCGAGGTCCGTAAGTTGTAGCCGTATAATGTGGCTCCACTAGTGTAAGGTGGGTTCCCTGACTGTATGAAAGATTTTTAAATTTTGGCACTGGAAATCATTGGTAAGCGTAAGGAAATTAAGGAGCTATTTATTACAGTCTTGTAAAAAAGATCAAAAGTGCTGGAGAAAAGTCTGGAGGACTGCATCCTCTGAATGTGGATTCTGTGGTGCTTGGTCCTAGACCCTTCCCCAGCTGCAGCGAGCTGGCTTCTGGCAACGGTTCATGGGCCTTGCTGGCAGACTGCACTGCTGCAGCTAGCAGCTGCAGGGAATGAGGTGGTAAAGTAAAGAATGATGGTCTAATGATTAGGTCATTAGGTCTTCCTGACAAATGGTTCGCATATTAATTGGTGGTTACAATTAATATATTTATTTTGGCTTCTGATGAAGCTAAAGATAGCCATCTGATTATCATCAGTAGAAAAGATTCTGTGTGTTGATTTAGATACATGCACACGCAGTTTTGGAAGGCAATCTACAAAGCACTTAAAATCTGCAGTTTCTTGTGGTGTTTTTTAACAGGCTGTAGCATTATCTTTCAAGGAATCAGTGGAAACCTCACTGGTTGTAATTTGTGAGGCTCAGCCGGAAAAGGTTTTGGAACATAACTATCTAGACTGGTTTCTATCTGTAACATTCTAGCTCTGTGATATATGTAGTTCTGTTGAAAGAAAGCAGAGATTAAGATATCAATTCTGCTGTGTCACATGGGAGGAGCTCTGTGTGCAGGATGACACCTACATATGGTTAAATCCAGAATGGGGTGCTTTCCACAGAAGTTAAAGAAAACCAAAATGGCAAAAAGATGATCAGTGTAAAGGATACTGTGCCTTCAAAAATTAGTATCAGCATAAATAGTATTATATATTATAGAACAAAATATAGTATGGAATCCAATCACACCAAATTGAATTGAATCGAACAGAATCAGAATGAATACAATAGAATATTTCAGTTGTAAAGCACCTACAATGATCTTATAGTTCAACTCCCTGACCACTTCAGGGCTGACCACAACCTAAAACACATTACTAAGGGCATTGTTCAAATGCCTCTTAAACACTGACAGGTGACTCCTTTTAATTTGCAGATAGCATTTGTGAAAATATTGCAGCTGACAGTTTAACTCCCATTTCCCCTTTCCATTTCTTTAATTATATATTATTAACTTTTCTAGGAATCCATGTCTTCCTTAAATTAATTCTATTCTAGTTCTGTGAGATACTCCAAAATGCTGATAAGAACTAATAGTTCTTGGCAAATTGCAGAAAATATGCTCCAAGTATAGATGGTGACTTGGTTTGCCTAACTTCCCAAGATAAAACAGCTAGTTCCTACCTTCACAGTAAGGTATTGCACCTTTCATATAGCTCTGCTGTCCCTGTTATGGTGGTGGCATGAAATTACCAGGTCTATGTACTGTTATACTGACAATGTCCTCTGATGTCATGTACCAGATACAGATTTACAGTAAACTTCAAGTGATAAAAAGCTAGAATTGAGATTGTGACTTTTAAGGATCTCAGTCTGGCTGTTCTAGACATCCTTAGTCTGTTTTGCTAAATTATCCTCACAAGCTCTAAGGACCAAGCCTAGGCAGACTGATCGTTTTAAGAGGCTGTCTAAAAACCATGTGGACATCCCAGTCTGGCTGGGTGGAAGAGGTATGGACCGTTACCTGTTCCAGCCCAATGAACTCTAGGCTGTACAAAATAGAATAGCCACAGACTTGATAATTTCCTTGAAAACGGCAGAATATTTACTAAATGCCTTGTCAACAGTTCTTATTTTTGTTGTTGCTTTTATTGTTATGCTTATTTCAAGTTAGTATTTCATAATTGTGACGATTAATTTATTTGATACCAAAATTTACACAAGAAAAACAATTTAGAAAACAATCTTTTAGCATACTATCAATTTAAAACTGCTAGCTGAAGGAAATTTCAACTAGAAAAATCCCTTTCAAAGTAGGACACGGATTTTAAAACATGTGTATCATGAAATGCTTACCTTCTGTTATCAGCAAGCACACTGCCAGCTCTGTATCTATTTATAGGACAAATTTTGACCTTGGCACCTCTAATGAGAAGCAGTGCAACAGTATTACTCAAAAATGGGTATCAGAACTTAGGAAAAGCAAACCTGAAACTATTTTATTAAAACTCCCGTGCTTTATGGAATGAAAACTCAACAGATTTCTATCCCCCATGCTGCTGTACACTGCACTTATGGGTGGCCCAGTGGGTTTATGGAGGCTGTGCAGGACTGTGACTGTACAGCCCGGTGGGTTTGGTTCAGTCTTCCTTCCTTTCAGCAATCCATAGGAAGAAATACCTGATCTCAAGATGGGTACTTATTCTGTTTTGTGTTGAAGTAGCCTTTCTCAGTATACTGTATCATGAACACCTGGAATGTTAGGAACATGCTGAGGAAGCTACAAGTAGACAAAATCTTTTAAAACCGTTGATCTTCTAGGAATTACGGTATTCTATCTTTTAAGCATTGCCTACGCTGAAAAAAAAAAAAATCAATCAATCAATTTCAGTAATGCATCAGTGAATAGAAATGTTTGGTTGCTTTTTTGTTTGGTTGGTTGGTTTTTGTTGTTTGTTTTTTTTTTTTATGCATACTGATTACATCTTCTGTACTTCATTACTGCTGGTGATCAACCAGGACAAAAAGATCAAAAGAACTGTGTATTTATGCTTTGCAGATATTATCTGAGGAGATAACAGGTCAAATTATTAAAATAATTTTAGAAACGCCAAGAGTGTGGCAAAAATTATTATGTTATCAGCAGTCTTCAGAAAAAAAACACACAGAGGAAAGAAAATAAAGTACTCAACATGGATGAAAAAACTCTCCTCTTATTAAAACAGCCCACAGAGTTTAGTTCAGGATTTTGAACTCTGGGTAAGTTAAGAGTAATTTGTAAAATTCAGATGCTTGGTTTCTGAATACCATAGAGATTCCAAAGCTTTGCTTTGGGTTTCTTACGGGATATCATCTCCATCAATACATAATATTCACCAAGTACTATAACTTTTTTATTGGTAAATGAAGATTTCCACCAGTATATATATAAACAAATATTTTTTAATTGAGAACAACTGTTAAAGAAAAAAACCATCTGTTTTTCTCCAGAAAAACTGTGAGTATAGAAAATAATTTTGTTTTTCCTGAACGACTGTGAACTTCACTTTGTTTCCGGGGGGGGGGAAGTATCGAATAATATATCAGGGGTAAAAACGGGGTAAAAAGATTTTAGACTTCCTCTGCTGTAGAAATGTTATCTATAAAATTTCTGGGATAAAAAAAATTACATCCACTCATCCATTGCCCTTTTTTTAAATGTTTCCCAATTTTAACATAGACCTTTTACAAAAAGGTGTCTTTTGTTCTTCTCCTTCTTGAGATAAAAAAAAAAAAAAAAAAAAATTCCACTTCTCTTTGTGTTTCAGTAACAAACAGAGGTAAAGAAACCAGGCTGTCAGTCCTCCCCTGAGTGGTTATGTATCAGGACTACCTCAGATGAGCATAGAGCCAAGAGAGTCAGTGACTCTGTCCTTCTGACTGGCACATCTTTGTGATCCAAAGAGGTTGTGTTTTCAAGACATAATCCTTGGATAAGGATCAAAGTGGAGTAATTTCTCAGAATGAAAAAGTGTGTATGTAGAAAAAACTGAAGATATTAATTCTTACTGTTACAAAACCAAATTTAGAGATGCCAACTTCAGGCCTTCATCATTTGTGATGCTGCTACCTACTTGTGGTCATATTTTATTTAGTGTTTTTTTGTCAATTCCATTCTGTCTTTCAGAGACTTGCTCAACTGCCGCAAAAGATTTAGTTAAATATGCTGCCATTAAGTGGATATGCCTTCAGTGGAGGTTAAACATTAGTTCACATTGAAAGAAATCCTCTTTATTTGGGTTTTGAATATACTCCTATGTTCATAAGCCCTAAGGTCTGACATGAAAGAGAAGCATAAGTGTAGATATACATAATGATAACTAGTCTTTTACAGGTTCTCAGCTGAAAGCTTATTTCACTGCTCAAGCTCTTTTGCTTAACTACAAAACTTTTTTTAAATCTCCGAATTTAAATGAAATATGTGTCATTTCTGACTATGAACATTCTGAATATTTAAAGTAGTAGTGAATAAGCAGCTTTCCAAAGCACAATAGATTTCTGTCTCTTTAAGGAATTAATTGCATAATTAAACGTAAAATAGTCACAATATCTTTTGCAGAACGTTTAAAGAAATCTTTCTTTCCTTCCTTGTGTCTGTCTTCCTTTTAGCAAATAGTGGCTTGGCAGAGCAATTCTCTGATTGACATATGCATGAACTCATGTTGACTGAGTCAACACTGATTTCAATTACAAGCTATTTTTGTAAAATATATCTTCATAACACCTGGTGTTATTTTAATGCTGTGTAAAAGGAGGTGTTTATAAAAATAAATGCATGCAAACTAGACATGGATGGTATTATTAAGGAAAATACCATGCTACAAATTTTAGGGCTGATTACTCATTTCATAACTCCTAACAATAGCTAGCACCATTTTTTAATTTATTTTTAAACATTTAAGATTGCTTTTCCTCCTTCTATAAAACGTCTTTCTCAAAGCCATTTTTATTGAACAAGAGTAACTTGGTAATTTTCCTCTTATTCACTCCAGGGTTTGCAATGGTGATTATGGGAAGGTTGTTCTGAACTACCCTTATATTTCTATTGCTTTCTCAGTTTTCTCTAAATTTTTGATTTTAAAAAATTCAAATATTACATTTCATTAGAAATTCTGGTGCCTCATAATTTACTCCATATCTGACATAATCTGAAAGTAAAATGTGTGTTCCCATCTAAATTAGGGGAACAAAATAGGTATCTATCCAAGCACAACAGGATGCATATTTTCTTTGTATTGTTTATTTTCATGTATTAACCTGTACATCATTTTATGATGTGAATACAAAGTTTATGTAGAACAAAAGCTGAGTGATAATCTATGTCGTTTGCACCATTAGGAGGGCCTGAAAATTCATTTAGTAGAAATCTAAACATGTAAATATTCCCACTACCCCTTGCTTATTTTGTCAAAAAGTTTTGACATTAGCTTAGACCAAGACTTTCACAGACTCTTATGAATACTCAGACTGAATCTGCTGATTCATGTACATGACTCACCTATCATTAAAACATGGAAAGAATAGAAAATGCAGGGGAAAGAGTTACAAGCTCCAGAATTCACAAAATTGAAAATTTATGAACTTGGATAAATTTTACTGGAAATTCTTCTCATGAGAAGATCAACCAAGTGTTTTTGATAATACCAATATGCTTTATTTTGACACTTTTAAAAATAAGCAGTTTAAATATTTCTTTTAAATGGAATTTAAATTTAACATCTAAGTTAACTTTTAATCGATCTCATGCTATAAATTAAACCAAAAGAATTTCAATAGATCTGCTTTCTGAGTTTGCATTTCACTTTATAGAGTATTCAGAAATGATTTTTTTTTTTCCTCCAGCTGATAATAGTTTAACTTCAAAGTCTTGAAGTACCACTCAAAAATACAAACACTAAACACAGAGATCTTATCTATCCATAGATATAAATAGTACAAAATACAATGAAATTTCTAAGGCTTTCTAAATAAATAAATCTAATGAAACACAGCAGAAACTTCGATAAACAAGCAAAACCCACAGCAAAACAAGGTGCTAAATGATCATTGACACGATACTGTGAACTGTAAACTTATCTAAGTGCCCTAAAGTGAAATACAAAATTGAATACCAAGAGAAGTTTTCTTCACCATCTTTCTGTTCTAAAAGATCAATTGAGATATGTAGAGAATGGAGAGCTCTCAGATTAAGGTGTAGCATGTTGTCAGCTCAGCTTCTCATGCTACTCTAGGTCTTTAATACAATTGCTTGCAGGTGGAAAAAGGTAAATGCTAGTTTTGAATTCCCCTTGTTAGAGAATATATTGAGTGATATTGGTTTCTTGAATCCAGTTGTTCCCTGTTGAATATTTTCACTTGTTTTGGGACATCAAAATAATATTTTAACGCCTACAAAAAGATCACTGTGCACAGACTCAGTCTCTGGAGTTCTCAACCAATTTCCATTGATCCTCTGCTTTAAACCACAATCTTAAGGGAGCGTGTAATGTTTCATTAAAAAATGTGGTATGAAATAAACTGTATTGTCTGGTATGGATTTAATTTTCCCCATAGCAGCCCTCAGAGTGCTGCTCGGTGTATTGACAGCTAGAAAGGTGCTGATAACCCACCACTGTTTTGGCTACAGCTGAGCAGTGTTTGCTGTCTATCCCACCCTGCAAAGTCCAGGAGGCTGGCAGGGAGGCAAGAGGTTGGGAGGGGACATAGCCAGAATAGTTGTCCCAAGGTTACCAATATAACGTATAATGAACATATAAAATTCAAGATACTAGTTTTGAGAAAATGAAAGTAATTTCTCACCCCACCCCACCCCCGGCCACTTTTGGATACTTTCATTAAATGACCTACCTGCATCCAGTATGCAAGGTACAAAATAATGTTGTTTAGTACCATGTATACCTTACTGATTTCCTATGAAACACTAGCTTCAATCCTGTGATGTTTTTCTATTCATTCTAGTGTACTAATCATAAGCTGTATACATCTAATACTTCCGTCGGGTACTTTAATTGTATTTTTATGTTTATGAGTTGCTGTTGTATAATATCTATGATTTTAAAAAATAGTAAATATTTAACAATAAATATTTCAAAGCAAGTGTTTCGAGTAAACGAAACAGATTATTTTCAGATATTTTAGTTTAGATCTATCTTGGTAGTTTTTTAATGACCTTTTGACATTTATTTGAAATTGTTGAAGGACTGTGATTATGTGAATCATAGCATAACCAGAGCAAGGTAGGCTGCTGGTTACATACCTGTTTCTCAAATTGAGAAATTAATGGTTTTGTCTTTACTGACAGAAGTGTATAGAATATGTGTATATATGAACCTGGTGCATACCAGTATACATTTGCACACAGACATATATAATATTTATATCAATTGCAATGTGTAATTATGAGGAATAAAGACAAACTTAAAGCGTTAATTTTCAGTTTTATCACAAGGAAAGTAGAAAAATTTGGTGAGCTCTATTTTCATTGAGGTTCTACCTGGGGGCTCTGTGTGTGTGGGTGTGTGTTTCATATGTGTTAATTAGCCTGAGATTAAAAGGTGATTTTTTAAAAAAACTCAAACCTCCCAGAAGATTCATTGCTGTCTCTTATAAAAAATGAGTAAGATTATGAGGTTTCTACACCTAAGATAATAGTTTGAACTTTATAAATACTTTCTGAGAAAAAATAAGGACAGAGCAAGTTTAGGATTATACTATCACCTCTGTAACTCTAGGTTGATTCTTTAAATGAGAAATTGCTGTAAAATTTTAATGCACTTTCCTTTTAAGATTCATTTAGAAACAAAATAAAACCCTCTGCGACAAGCATATGAATAAGTAAAAGCAGAATTCAAAACAGGTGCAGTGCAGATAAACCCACCTTGGTCTGCACCCAGGTCTGCAGTTTAAGATTTCTGTGAGCAGCGTGATGACAATCTTTCTATTCCTTTCCCTTTCACTAACGCTTGAAGGGCGGAAAATCCAAAAGGGATTGTTAAGGACTTATTTAAAATGAATAAAGACGACTTCCATATATTAAAAGCCGGTCACATATCTCTGATGTTACAAATAATAGGCAGAAACAGTTATAGTGAGAATAAATTTGATAACACTTTAAGTAGATTAGACCTAGAAGAACATACCCTGTGCTTGCAAGAAGGAGAAAAAGAAGGCAGAGAGAGAGAGAGGGGAGTCTCCAAAAGCAGTTTTTTGTTCAGAGCGCCGGAAGCTGAACACTAGCGCTTGGAAAATTCACGTTTGTCTGTTCTCTTTAACGGGTTTATCTTAAGTATCAAAGACATAATACATCATGAAATTGAATCTGGATTTTTTAATATCTAGTTAATGTCTGAAGTTATAAGAAAAGAAAGAGTGAAGTGCAAAGTATTATGAAAGAAAAATTAATTACCCTAGAGTCCCTGGACAAGCAGGCAGCAGCATCCTGTCACTGATGTCTAAAGTCTAATGTACGAAAACTATTGGGAAAGGCATAGCAGGTGCTCTCTTTTTCTATATACTTACTGCAGTGCCAGCAGATGAAAAGCCCTTCTTATTTATTTATTAAATGCTTTTTTTTTTTTTTTTTTTTAAGATCACTGGAATAAAAAAGGCTCTACGGAAAAGGATAATTCTGTTCTTTTCTGCATATTTCTGTCATATGGATAAATAATTAAGAAAGTGTTTTCTTTTATCAAAGTCAAAAAGTTAGGAACGTCTCAGGACTGCAGCTTTGTAAGGGATTTTTATATAAGAGAGTTTGTGAAAGTGCCAGACAGAAAAGTTTCTCTCCACAGGGAAGGAGTAGAAAATGACAACTAAGTTTCTACCATTTCTGTCCAAACTTCTTTAAGTCTACCCTGAAAATAAGCTCAACAAGTGAAAGGACAGCTCATCTACCATTAATCATTCGGGTTTTGACCTCTTTACAGAGACTGCCAGCCAGGTTCCTAGTCATTTAATATTGTATTTTTCACTACTGGCTGATTTTGGAATACCAACTAATTTTATCCTACGTCTATGACAGGGGACCAACATTTAGTACTTCCAGAATTTAGTCATTATATGAATCATCAACCCTGTGCTCTTCCATTCTATAAATCTGAAATAATAGCCATTTACAGTGTAGGTATATGTCAACTTGTATAACAAATTTACCATACAGGTTCTTACTCTGTAAATACCATCACTGGTAGTTGAAGTAGTTATCTATTTCTGCTGGATGTTTTCTGACCTCTGCCCCTTAACTTTGCATGCCGAAAATGTCATCTTAGCAAGGCTCCCAGAACTGTTAATACTGATACAGCCAACAGCAGCAGTAATTTTAAATCAAAAAGTCACTACAGATAAGATTCGAGTAGTCTCTTCCAGAAGATTTGCTCTTGAAAGCTGTGTTTGCAATATGTAGCTAAACCTCTACAGTATGCCTAAAAGGAAATAGAAATCCATTCAGACTATCGGTTCAGTCTTAACCTTTTGCCCAGTGTAGGCAAGATCTTTCCATTTGTCAGACAGACGCTGTGAGTCTTTAACTCTATGGTGGGTAATGTTAACACGACATGCTCCCTCCAGTATAGCTGAGCCAGTGATGGCACCACTAAAAAATGTTCATTATCTTACAGAGGGCAGAACATTAGACTTTCCCCTTAGTGTTTGAGGAGGGGAAATGAAGGATAATTCTTGTGCTGGCAAGGCAGCAGAGCCTTTCATGCTCACCTGCTATCAAAAAACTGTATCTGTTGCCTATCAGTTGAAATTTGTCAAGAAAACTTGTGTTTCTACCTTCTTTCTGTCAGAAAACTGCAGACCAATTTAAATGTTTGCAACTGTTCACGTTAGAAAAGACAACAGATAAAAAACCCAACACTTAAACACATTGTTTTCTTTTTTTTTTTTTTTTTTTTGTAAAACACTCAGCTGCTGCTTGATCTTTCTGCCTGGCATTAAGTGCATTCCCAGTTAGCTCAACAAGATAGCTTATCCCTCTTATCCTTTCTAAGCTGGCATAACACTTAAAATTAATGAAAGAAAAAAAAAAAAAAAAAAAAAGAGGAATAAAGTACTTCTGGTTTGCCTGTGTGTTTTTCACTCCAAAAGGTGCTCTAACTCTGAAACTCTAGCAGATAATTCTGCCACACCAGTAGCTTGTTCATGTAGTGTTTTTTATGCTCATCAATCGCCACAGCTCCACTGGCCTTCAAGTTAAATGGAGAGTGTTATGATTTTTATTGAGTTTAATTTCTAAAAGCTATTTTTTTGGCTCCTTGTTTTCAGTTGGATTGTTTATTCTCCTCGTGAAAAGCTGATTTAACAAGCACAGTAAATGTCAGATAGTATTGGAGAACTGATTTGCAACATACACATATATATATATATGTGTTGTTCAGAAATACCCTGGGAAAGAGTTGCTTGCCCAAAAGATTGCAAAGTTGGAGAACTATTTCCTTATCTTTCATGCTTAATGCCAATTTTTAGTGCCAAATCAAGTTGATAACCCTGCAGTAATTTATGAAAGAGTGGTATACATTCAGAAACGAACCACCATTTAGCAAAGACTTTTAGTAAAACAAACTCCAGGATCCTCCAGTTCCCAGGAACTGGCTTTGCTGGAAGAAAAGGATCAAGTTAGAAAATAGTCAGGACTAGGCTGTTTTCCTTTAAAAAGCTTTTTCTTTTTTTCCTTTAAAAAGCTGTTATATCTCTGGAGTGAAATGTGCACAACTGATTAAACAAAATATTATTTGTCACTCTATTACAAGTCCATCAGTGTCACTCATTAAAAATTCCTTTCATGTGGAGGTTAGGATGAAATAGGCACAAGGACACCCCCCCACAAACAAATGTCATATAGCAATTTGTGATAATTTTTAGCCTTTTCTAATAAATTAGAAGTTTGTATTTGAAGAGCTTTTTCTTTTCTAGATGAGCCATTTCCTGTTTATTCTGCAGTAAAAACATCTATTAATACAAAGAAGAGGATTATCAATAATACTAAATCTAACTTTTATCTTAAGTTATCTAAGGTTTCTAGTATGTCAGATCTAGTATGTCAGATCCAGTCAAATCCAGAACTGACACAGGATGTTTTGTTTTAAATGTTAACAGATGATAGTGGCAACTTCATCCCATTTCCCAAAGTTCATACAGAGACTCTCAAGTCTTAAAGGAACAGTCCACAAGTTATTAAAGCAACAGAACTAGTTGTGGTTTGGCTTCTATCTGACACAAGCGGTGTCCCATTGGATTACTTTTATATGCATTTCCATAATTAATAAAATCCCACATATTGCACAGCTCATAGGAAAATACGGGAGGTACTTTTTCTGGTTATTGTCTACCAATCTCCTTTCTGAAATCATCCTTATTTAATTTTTCTTCATCCTTCATTACTTTGCCCAAACATAGTTTCTGTCTCCTGAAAACATTTTTTTTCCCTTATATATATTAGTACCATTGGCCTCTTACAATACTGCATTTACTGCCTTGGAAGGTCTCTGCTTTTCCTGGACATATCCCTTTCTTGTTCCATCTTCCTCTCCCAGATCTGTGATTTCATCCAATCATACAGTTCTCTCTATCTCACTTGCAAAAACCTGAAAGTTTAGCTAAAAAAAAAATAAATCTGAATTTGGTTTACAGCTGACAATAAATTAACAAGGGTTTGGTTTAGCTTTTATTTAAGCTTCATGATTAAACAATGTTCATTCAAGACTTGGTAGGCTGTTCATTCTTTACTGAAGATGATTTCATAATGTGTTTTCCAGCTTCCACAGAAGTCTAACCAAACATCAGAACTCCCCAAAAGGCTTGCAACAGTATGAACCTGATAGAATTCAGTGTTTATATGTCTTCCAAATTCGCATTTCTATACCAGGGTCTGTGGAAGTCCTTTAAGGTCTTCAGATCCACATGCTCAGGGACAGCCTGAAGCATGCTTTCAGGGCTGTCTGGCCGTTTATCGCTCTGGGGCTGCAGATTATAAGAGACCTGGGGATTATGTTGACCATTTTTTTCAGGCTGACACATTAAAGAAGCCAGGGGACTTTCCAAAAGAAACACTTTATTCCTGTTTAAAAAAACAAAACAAAACAAAACAAAAACAAAAAACCCCAACAAAAATCCAGCACATTCGCAGAAGTAGTTTGATTTTTGCAAATCAGCATTTTTCAGTACAAACTGTCTTCCATATGAAAAGCGAATTAAATCAACTAAACAACAAATAACAGCTATAGACTCAGTTCTGTCATCAAAAGAGATTTTTTTCCACAAATGTAATACAGTAGAACATTTCTTTTTCAACCTCACCGACATTCTGTTTTGTTGAGTAATGTAATAAAATATTCAGCCTTGTGAATGAATGAAGACAAATTATGACACTCAGAAAACACATGGACCAAAGAAACACTTGTACTCCAGGAAGGCTTTATTCAAATGAATAGTCCCAATGGCATCTATAGTAGTACGCACATAAAGATGTCCTTCACAGACATATGTGCATACGAGAAGATTTGAGAATCTCAAATAACATGATCTTGTCCATTTTCACTTCATGTTTTAAAAAGTTAATTCTGTTTAGGACTGGTAAAAACATGACCAGTAAAACATTTAGTGATAAATTGAAAATATTTATAAAAAACATTTGCATATATATTTTTCTATTAGTTTCAGCAAAACCTTCCTTTCTTTTTACTTTCCCTTTCCCTCCATCATTTTATTTCCTTTTTTTCATCAAAGAAAGAAGGTGAAAGGAGGATGAAAATAAAATTTAAGCAATTAAAAAAATATAGATTTTTCCACACTTATGAGATGATACAGAGTTCATCTGGTCTGAGCAGTCTGTAAAGTAATAGTTACATTTTTCTATGTTTAGTAGTTACTCTGAAAAGAGACACAGCCTATTTTTACTTAATTCAGTAAGTGCGTTGGAAGGATCAGCATTGCACAGTATGACACACAGGCTCCCACCGGCTCATGCCCAAGCTTGTTAAATGGTCCCCATGTTTCTTTGCAACTTCAAATGGTATTTCTTAGACTGCAGAAAAACTGCAAATGAATTAAAACTTACTGAAACAGAAGTAAAACTAAATTAGTGATGAAATGAAGTGTGTTGAAAATTTGGGTTGATGACAGGTATTGATAAATGTTAGAGACCTGGCAGCTCAACCAAAATTTATCTCGACTATGTAAACAACCACATCTAAACCAGCAGAAATGATGTTTTGAATCTTTCATTAATTTTCAAAATGTCAGAGGAGATGAAGCTTAAATGCTTTCCCTTTCAGTTGGTGCCATCAAGGTAATAAGTGCTTCTCTATTTAATAAAAAATCCAAATACACAGACAAACAAGCTAAAACTCAGCAGGACTTTTCCAAACCCCAATAAAAGTTGTCTACATGATGACTGTTTCTTCCCCCTTTGACGCTCTCAGGCTATGTAATTTCTGAGAATGTTTACCCTGGGTTTCTACACAACTGCATTATTTTAAATGAATAAATTCCTGAACTTCAGAATTGTTTTCACAAGAAGGTAGATAAATCTTTGAAAGCAACATGAAAAACAGAGATGAAAGGATTTTGTATAGTGCTCCTGAAATGAGCATTTAATTATAGCCTTTCCAATCAAAAAGAAAAAAAAAAAATCTTCTTATAGTGCCATTTAAACACTGGCTATATATTACATGAAAATTACTTTTGTGTAAATCTGTCACACATAAATTAAACTTGTAATTTTCTGGATTGTTTTTCCCTTCAGCAACTTTATGCCTCCTTGACAAATAAAACTGACATGGTGAAGATTGACAGAGCTTCTTTATCAGAAGGGAAAGTCTTGCTATGGTTGCAGGAGGACTAGTCTTTCTAAACCAGCATCAGAACAAGTTAGTTACTTGTAATGATGTCTCTTCTTCTGAAAGACTAAAAAAAATTTTAAAATTAATAAAAGTGATCTTAAGGGAAAATAAAAGAACTTTTTAACTGAACTTATCAAGACTAAGTTTCAGTAACAGTGTCTGTGGCTATCAGCTTTTTGTAAGACCAAACTTGATACAATGGACTCGGAACAACTATTTTAGAAAGTTTTAATTTGCCACTGTTATATACTGTTGAAGATTACTTATATTCTTCTTTGCACATCTGCTAAACTGAAACAATTGTCATGCACTTTAAAAATTTTTAATCAAGCAGAATCCAAACTAACATATGAAAACAGGCAGCGATAACACATAATATTTTTTCTTCTTACAAACAGTATTACTACCATTTATCATTCCATTGGTTAGAAAATCTTTCAGGGAAAATGAAAATTGATTAATATTGGAAATCAGTCTGAGCAATCATAGACTTAGTTGTTGGAACCATTTTTTTCCTAACAGCATCAACACAAGAGAAGTGAAATATATTGTAAACATAAAGTGTGGCAGCTGCTTTGCTTTAACTTGCTTTTCTTAGCAAGCTTGCACAGCGTGCATCAGTGGTAGAGGTAAGGGCTAAAGGAGAATCAGGCCTGAAATATTGAAACAATCAAGTCAGATACATTCAGGTGTAAAGTTCAGTAAATGTGCATCGAGTGATTATGTCCAAGTCCTGCTGGATCATCTGGAATGAAGATCATGAAATTCAAGTCCAGTTTTTACTTCAGTTCTGCTGTCATCTTGTGATGAGAAAACTTTTATCTTACCAAAACCTTGTTTCTAAACCAGAAATAATCTTGTATATTTTTTTTGTGCTTTGTTTTTCTTGACTATTTATACAGTGAGCTCCTTGAGGTAGAGATTGGTATTTCTTACAGGTTTACATGCTTTTAAAAGAATTATGGTATTACACTTTAGCCCTTGACGTAAGAAAATAGACGGCTTACAAGACACTACGTAGTCCTTACAACATTTGAAATCAGGCAATTTTTTTAAATCTGTGTTAGTCTTTTCTCCTAAACAAGTGTATTGGTTCAGAAGCTGGCCTGAAATGTGTAGACTCAAGAATAGTTTTTTGTTTCTATAAAAGTTTGAAAAGAAGGTAAAAATCCAGTCTCAAAGAGTAAGCAGAAAACCACTATTCCGTTGCCAAATTCATGGTGTCAAATATGTCATATTTGCCTACAAATATAATTTAATTAGATTATGAAGAAGAAGAAAGAAAGCAATGAACACAGATGAAAGCCGTACAAGAATCATTTGAAGCAGTAGGAAGAAGAGATGGTTAAAGCAAGCAAGCTTGAAAAAAATGCTGTAGAGTAAGCACTCGGATTCCATGAGTGTGAACATATGTGCTCAGCTAAGGATGCCTATCTCTAGTTAAAGAATAAACAAAAGTTCAATATAATAAAAAGATTTAACTAGAATGTCAGCTAAAGTATTATGAAGCACATGAAGTGGACAATCCTAAAAATATACCAGTAACTCTCCACTCAAAAAACACAATTAAAATAATTTAGAAAATTATACACACATTTAAAGAACTATCTATTTTCCATATATAAAAAACCAGTCTGTGTTCATCCAGTGATAACTTCGAGAGAGAGACAGTGTTGACTTTGAAACTTAAACTGTCCCATTTCTATTATTAATATCTAAGAAGCCTTTAGAGCAGCTAAAAAAAGTGTTACTTGGAGTTTAAAGTCAGGTGATCTTTTAATAAATTTAAGCAAAGTGAATCAAAAATACAGACCTATTTTTTTTTAATACTATAATAAATTCACTAAAAATTCTCACTCCTTTCTAAGTCATTTACCAAATGTTAATGCTCTAAGTAATTTGAGAAGAAATGGACAGAAGAGACTTTTTTACTGCTCAGTCTCTTTCAATGACATGTACACTCCTGCCTCCAAAGAATACTTCATAGTCCCTTGTTAGACAGTCTCCATAGACAGTGATAAAAGCTGGCTGAACTTTGCCATAATAATAAACAAAACTGAATATTTGACAAATCTTGGATTTCTGAAGTGAGGCGCTGGTGTGGTAAGTAGAAGTGACTTCCTTCTCTGTTCTTTTCCTATTTGCCAGTATTGAATGTACCAAACCCAAATTTTTTATTTTGGGTTAATTTAATTACTCACATTCTATAAAATGTTTATCTTTCAGGGAAAAAAGGAATTCTATTAAATATAAACTGATTTTTTTTTTTTTAATGAGAAAACTGAAAAGGTGGTTATTTGTAAAGTGACAATAATCAAATTATTAAATCTTAATCCAGACATCCTGATGTCATTGTGAAAAATATCACTTATATTCTTCAGTTCAGTGCAATTTTAAAGTTGGACTTTACATCAATAGGAGGTGAAACACCATTTTTATGGCAATTTCTTTTATTAGAGCTACAAATCCTAGTCCTTTGAAGCTTCTTAGAAATGTGGAACATTAGTAGTAGTCAAAGTAGTCAAAGTGAAAGCAGATCAGAGGGCAGACTCTTAGTGATGTGATAACATCAAATGACAAGTGCAGTTTGGCATTTCCCTCTCCAGTTCCTTACATGCCTCACACCACTGCATCTGTATTACTCCTATAGACAGAAAATATTTTATAAATATTCCTACCAGCATTACATTTCTGTTATGTGCACAAAGACCAAATCAAGTAGGCAATAATTTCAAACCCTGATATCTTTAATGGAAAAGCCATTTTAAAGCACTAAACTTCTCTGAACCATTTGAATGTCAAGACATGTTGCAGATTCCTGTTTGCAGTTGTACCCAGACTACTTTCCATGGGACCATAACATAAGCGGGATACGTGGAATGATCTAGGTAAAAAGAAACTTCTGAAAAAATTAAAAGGAAGACGACAAGTCTTTTACTGTGTTATTGATATATCACATTGCTATATTGCTATGGCATGTTGCTATAAATCAGTGCATCATAATAACTGGAGGGACTCAGAATTGAAATGTAAGAAGGAGTGGGAGCTCCCGAACTGAGATTTACCAATGAAAGCTACGTACTTTGAAACTTTATTCTACCACATGTAAGTTCAATAGCATGGGGGAAAGTAAAAAAAAATAAACCCCAAAACGTCTGTAGGTTAGCTAACCTCAGCAGCAGAATATTTCCCAAGATACTGTTATTTGCAGGCAGTGCTGGATTAGGGTCAAGTAGTTTGACAAAATCACATATATAAGACTTTCATTAATCTTCCAAAATAACATAATTCGCATAGTACATTTGCTGCCTTTTTCAGTTTTAAAGATCAGCAGAACCTTTGAATTTCACTCTGTGGAACAACTCTATATATCAAAATCTATTTCATTCCTATTTAAGATAAAAATTAATGATCTCCCTTTAAGAGTGCAGATAAAAAGTAAACTCCACAGACACCTACTTCCAGGGCTTCATTTCGCTAGTATGGGCTGTCTGCCCTACAGAGATGATACAGATTTGGAAAGTAAAATGGTAGTTCCATATCTATGTAGTGATCAAATTTATGTTTAGTGGCTTTTATTTATAAAATGGTTAGTGGCAAAGCCATTTAAAAATAGTCCAATTTCCCAGGCTTCTTCATTTTCAGTAGTACTGCTACCTTAATGGTGCCATACAAATGGATCAGAGAGTGGTGCTTTGAGCAAAGGACTTTCATAAACCAGCCTTGATGCTGACGGACAGGCTGTGCATTGGGGAACACTGGCCTGAAGATAAGTGGAGTCCAACTTTGGTAACAAAACAGCCATTAGACAACACAACACTTTAGACCCTTTGAAGATAACCTCTTCACAACCATACTAGAAAAAAAACCCCAACGTATCACCTTGCAACTTCTTATCACTGGTCTCTTCCCCGAAGTTATTCTCCTCCTTTAACTTTGTGTGAGTACTACTTTCAAAACCTGGAAAGCCTGGCACAAATATTTAACCTATTTGTGTTGCTCTGACCACAGAACAACAGAATAAACAAATCAAAAAAGAGAAGGATGTCTTTGGGAAAAGGCTGATCACATGGAGATTCATGAATGATGAAAGACACCCTGTTTGTAAGGAAAGCCTGTTAGAGTCTTCGTGGGTCATGTAAAGTGTAAAAACTCAGTTGTGATACTTTTAGATCTCTCAGAAAAAGTCCATGATGAAGAGTAAAAAGAAATCGATGAAAGTTCTCCAAATCAGCTTTCTGCTGAACTTATCTGCCCATATACAGAGATTAACTTCATCAAGTAGCAAACAAGTGCCACAGGTTTTGCACATTATTTTGCTTTATCTAAAATCAGAACTGAAGAGCAGGCTAGATTTGATGTGCGCTCAAAGAGAAAAGAAACACATGAAATTAGCCAGGGAAGATAAGCAGGCAAACAGTTTTTTAGGTGTCCTATAAGGACCCCTTACACTTTCAAGCAACTATCCAAAAAGTAATGAGAACAACTTTATGAGTCTTTATTCTTGAAGACTGAACTGAATTAATAATCTTAAACAAGAGATACTGACAAGGCTCTTTGCTTTGGACAACCTTCCTGAAAGACAAAGCAATTCTCTGCTGAAGTTTTAGTCAAATATTTATTCATCTACTTTTGAAAAGCCTCCAACAAGACAGAGTTTCACACAGATGAACTCCTTCACTGTCACATTTTTCTTTTTTTTATTCCTTATAACAATGATATCTATCTTATTATTGCTTTTTTTTTTTTTTTTTTTTAAATGAGAGAGAATATTTTTCCCTGATAACACAGCTGGCTAACGGATTCTTCAAGAAAAATGTGTATAAAATGTCAACAATAGATAAATACTGGAAATATTCAGAGACAGTCTCATCAGAGTACTAATCTACTAATACCTCACTCTGCATATGGAATGCCATTACTTTTAGGAAAACAGGTTATATGTATACGTTCACTTGAAAACACTGCCCTAGCAGCTTGGTTCTTGCTTTGGAGAAGTTTTAATTCTACCCATTGCAAGTATGAAATCTGAAGCAGACTTAATTAAATATTTTCACTGCAGTCTACAGTTCATCTTGCAGGAACATCTTTGTGCTAGTTATGTGTACATCATGTGGGTCTCCAGGGTAGAGAGAAAATAAAAACCTGACAGATTGGTATGGTAGTAAATAGGAATTGCTTCTTCTCAAAACTATGACCCATGACCACAGGAGAAGGATTTATCTATATACATTCATTGATCCATCTAGACCATATATTGCTGCTCGTGTGGGAATAATTTTTATTTAAGTGGGCTACCTGACCTGTAATAGAAAGGGGGAAACGCTTTAGCTGGAGTAAATAAATAGATAACTATTTCCACCTATATTTTCTAATTAATTTGAGCTCCCCATATCTGTGTTTTTATTTATTTACCTCTAATAATTGCTGCAACATAATAACTTTTATTTCTGAAGAGGCCAATTGTTTTTCACTGCTCAGTATGTAAAGCAGAACTGTGCTGGCAGTCAGTACTAAGGAGTTTTGTTGTGGTAGCATAAAGGCTGCCAAGACTGGAGTAACAGAAGATTATAATCTTTATAAAGAAAAGACAAAAGAATAATTTTAAAGGTTTGGCCAAAAAGACATCAGAGTGCCTATGAGCTGGGAGTACGTGCTCAGCTTTTAAAAGTTTCTATAGATTGACTCAAGCATCTTTCCTCATTACATCATTAAATATCACTATAATTGTTGCTTAATAAGGATACAAAAACAGTGCCTACAGAACTTTACAAAACTTTACACACATACCTTCCACTGAAGGACTTCAGTGGACTGCGTTGACAGTAACGCAAGATGGCATAATATGAGAAAAAGGGGTGGAAATATGTTAACTGAATTATTATTCTTACTTTTTCTGCAACAATTACATCTAGATTATTAATTATTAGACTCTTAAGGTTTCAATTATATTAATAATAAATTCTTGGCTTTAATTATGTATTAAGTATGCTTCCTCTTTGTCCATAAACAAGACTGATTGCAACAAAGTCCAGAGTATTTGTTGAACTATGATATAAATAGTACTGGCATCTTTGAAGCGGCAAGCTATGGTTTTATGACTTCAGTTAAGTATCCTTTGCACTGTTCACACTGTTACTATCCAATGACTGAGAAAATGGAATGCAATGCTCTGTTCAAGTGGCCAGCTGGGGAAAAATGTTCTGGGTTTTTTTGTTTGTTTGTTTTTGGTTTTTTTGTTTTTGTTTTTTTTTTTTTAAAAATCCCTACCTCTTCTCTTGCTTGTTACAATGTTTTTGACAGAGACAATTAATTTTATTCCTTGTTTCTGCAGTCAAACTGCAGTATAGTAAATGCTAACGCCTTACTGCTTTGAATTAAAGGAGAAATCCTTTTGGCTGAGTTGTGCCAAGGCCAGAGCAAAACATTAATGTGCTGATTTCACAGAAAGCTGAAAAGGGGTGTTCTGCAATTCACAAAGTAGCACTTTGTGTAGCATCAAAAACATACATTTTGCATCTGGGGGAGAGCTTTCCTTAAGACAACAGCGGTTTGAAGGTGTCTGCCTGGCTTGTTTCTTCTGCGTGCAGCACTGCAAAGTTCTGCTGTCCCCTTGCATATCACTACCGCAGGGTTTGTGCAGCAGCCGTCCACACCACCTACACTTCTCAGGAGGCTGTGACTGCAACAGCCACGTTAGTAATCACGGGCTGGCTGGGCGGCTCAGCATTAGTGCCAAATTTGCTGTCACCCAAACAGATGAATTATTACAACTCCCGGCTCTGCAAGCTTCTCAAGAGACTGACAATGGTTTATGGCAGACAACTACTTCTGAGCTTCTGTCGGGAGGTGCCTTAGGAGTAAATGGACTGTTAAATGCAAACGGTTCCTGAAGAAGACGAGAAATGGGTTAGGAGGATTTCAAAGACTTGGAGTTACCTTAGAGGTCCAACAAAGATTGTGATTTTAGAGAACTGTAAGCAGGTTGTTTTCAGATTCCAAGGACTGGAAATAACAGAGAGGAACCTTCTCTGCTTGGCTGACTAGAGCCTAGCAACTCCAGAAATTGAGGTATGTAATGGTGATCTTGGAAAGGGAAAGAAATACTTGTTAAATATCCTGAATTTAGATTATTCTGTAAATCACTTTACAAAAAGAAAAAAAAATATAGACATTTTATTATCAGCTTAGCTAATATTACTAAAAATGACATTTACTTAATAAAAATACTGAATATAGTTACATGTATAAAATTATAATGGAGCTGTTATCATTCAGCTTCAGCCAAAATGCCCACATCCTCAGGTGTCAATGGACATTGAAATTCCCAGACATGACCCTGAGACATATAGGCATTGCTGCTCGAAGAGAGACAAAGCTTATTAGTCTATGTCTTGTTTCACATCAAATACTGGTGCTTCAGATATTTTGGCTCTTGTTTGCATTTGGTTTACTTAGAAACAAATAATATATATAACAATCCTGGAAGCAAATTAAATTCTGGTGATGATATTTTTCAAATTTTAGTGACTACAAAGTCAGCAAGTTTATAGAAAATTTCTTTGAGAATTTCTAATTCCTCCTTGAGTTTGTGATGTAGGGAACCAAAGTGAATTTGGAACAGCAGTAGGACTTTAAGTATCAATTTAACAAATGTTATACTAGGAATATGGTGCCTTCAGCTTCAGGAAGGTTAGATTGTTGTCAGAATTTCCCCAACAATTTCGTTTAGACTATGATGCGGGTCAATGGAAACCTCCATGATATAACACAAGAAAGATCTGCCAAAAATGCTAGAAGAAATTCCCAAATCACCTGCTGGGGCCTCTTCTACTACCCAAACCAGTATGTTTTCACATAACTGTCCCTAATGCTGAAAATTCTGGAAAGCATACAAGCTTGAGAAGACTTGAAAAGATGCTGAATCCACTATTTCTTTTTGTAGATATTTGAACATTTAATTGCCGTTATTGTGATAAGTACATGCACTACTTTTGGTTCGAATTTGTCTGTCTTAACCTTTGGAACTATTGATTCCTGTAGTGCCTTTCTTTTCTAAACAAACGCTCACACATGCCAGCATAGAGACAGCATGAAAGAATGAATGAATATATCCTAAGGGAAAGATGATTATTATTCATCAGTACTCAGAGTTGCTGGTTAATATTTAATGGATATCACTCAGACTACAGAAATTAAGAAGGAGTCAGTGAAGCTAACATGGCCTATATCAGAAATATTGGTCAAAACCCCCAGGAAAAAAAAAAGTTATTATTATTACTATTATTATTATCATTATTATTAATTATTATTAAATTTGTCTCCTACTACTTAGGACTGCTCAGAGAGATTCATATTTTCTTTTTTTTTATAGCCACAACCAGAAAAAAATTTGGCTGTCACATGTTTACAGGCAGGAGAGAGTGGAAAAAAAAAAAGCAGGAAGAGAAATAATAGTTTAAAATATAACAGAAAGATTTTGCAGCAGGTTTCCACCTCATATTGTGACTCAGAAGAATTAAAATGAGATATAACATTAGTATGAAAGCTATATACCTTTTATGCAATGAATTAAGTAGCATTCTATTTCTTTGTTCTTTCTTTTGCTAGCACTTTAATCTACTACACAAACCTCTTATTTCCAAGCTGCTGTTTCTTTTTTAACATTAAAGTTTATATAAGTTTTTCCCAAATTAGCTCATGCAAAATAATTTAAAAAAATACACTAATGAGTACTTCTTTTTATTACACATTATGGATTGTTCAGTTTTACAAGTATTTGATAAAAACTCAATGTAGAAAATAGGTGGGTTTGGTGTTTTTCTTACCAGGTGTTGTCTTTCAGAAAACTGAATACTCTTCAGTTTTAGAAGTGAGATAAGGCTGAAGCAGGCAGAGAGAGAGATCATACAAGGGAGTTTTGGAATTTTTTTTCTTCACTTATACTCACCTAATATGCATATCTTTCCCAAGATGTTACATTTCAAGAAAAAGAAACAGCCACATCAAAAGTGGCTGGTTGGATTTGTTATTTTCACACATTTTCAAAAGAACGTGTCCAGTTATTTATAGTTTTAGCCATGGTACATTGAGAGTAGGGAAAAGTTCACTTAAAAACCTGTTTACTGTGATCAAGCAAATTCTTTGCTACCTCTCCCTGAACAGCAATATGCAGGATTGGTTTTGCCCTTTGAAAGCAACTGAAAGCTGACCAAAAAGTTAAAAAATTGATTACTTGAATTTTGGCATATCACCGAAAGCCTTGACAGCGCTGCACTTTGTATATCACGGACTCCTATTTCTCTCTATAGTCCTGACACCTTTATTTATTTGCGCTGACAATAGTATACTGGATTTTCTTTTTGGGAGGCAAATTTCATGGCCAGCTCCTCCTACATAACTCCGCTGCATCATGGCAGATGAAATTTAGAAGGGATCTTGTCATTTGAGAATGAATGGAAAGTTTTAGCAAGAAAGGGTAGAAAGAAATAAATTTACTTGTACAGACATACAAAGAATATATTTTTTCACCCTCCAAAGAGAAAAATTTGGAACTCAGACACTCGTGAAGGTGGGGGGTTCTCTTTAATTTTTAGAAGAAAAATTATATATGCAAAGTGACATTTCAGGTGCACTCACACACCATTCAATTCAAAACCAGCAGTTCTGTGTGGTTTTTTGGTGGGCTTTTTGTTTGTTTCTTTGTTGTTGTTGTTTGTTTGTTTGTTTCCAAAGGACATTAAAATGATTTCCAGTTTATAATTCTTTTTTTGCTGTGATTTCTCTAAGAAATTACAACTATTTGAGTTGTAATGAAAAGCAAACACCTGGGATTCAAAATTGGTTATTTTCTATACTGTTTAAAAATTGAACTAGTACTTGCAGTAAATGTATTTGAGTATTAGCCTTGTTCTATCAAACATATATTATAGACAAGAAAAAAAAAAGGCACAAATTCTGCCAAATATGTGAGACCCAAAGGGACCCTGAGAGACTGGAATCAAATTCTTAAGGTGGATGAATAGAAGGAGCAGAACAGCCAAATATCGAGTTCTGTTCAATTTTTGATTACTTGGCCAAAATTCAGTCCTGAATAAAAGTTAACACTGAAAGATGTGAAGTTAAATAAACATCAAAGTTCAGGGATATGACATATGAAGGATTTCAGTCTTACACAAAATATTTATGACAATAAATGAAATTTGAAGAGAAGCTGTTTTACTAGAGAAACTTGTCATATTTTGTGGAACACAAAGGTTGGCATCCAAAGAATATCCAAAACATTAACATATTTTAGAGAAGCAGATTGTCACTGATAAAAGACCTAAAAGTCTAGCAGAACCAGAGGTAATGGGTAAAATTTCCTTTGCTTTCCATTCTTTACTTTTGCTTTTGTTTGAAATTAAAAAAGTATAACAAATCTTTGCAGATCAGTACTATTATAAAGAGAAATTATTTCAAAATGAAATATTCACTATGATATGTTAAATGTTTGGAGGCTTGGGGGTTGGTTTGGTTGGTTGGTTAGTATTTTAAGATAAATGCATGTAATCTATTGGATTGAGAATTGAGAAGGAACTGTTAACCTAAGGGAAATTGTAGGAAGAACAGCATTTCTAGACAACCAAAATCCAACATCAGAGGACTTATTTTATGGTTTATGCATGGAAGACAGAATAGGAGGAACAGAAAGAAATTAGACATCTCACTTTCTTGCCCATTCTGTTAAGAACATCAAAATACATTATATTTTATGTAAAAAAGAACCTGAAAAAAAGTATTAGGATAAGCTTTCACAGGTTATTAGATGCATTAGTTCATTCTAAAGAAAAATTTAACACTCAGAACCTAATTCACAACCTCCCTTCTTCCCATAAGTACTCTTCTCCTGCACTCTCATCTTCCCTATTACTCTGCTAAATTTATAACTGAAACTCCAGGCAAGGTGGAAGTCTCCGAGGCAGCTGCAGCTGTTTTCATAATTCACAACCACAAGAACTACCCGAGGTCAGAAATTTCCTTAATCTTTTTGATCCCAAGGAAGCACAATGTCACCTGAGCAGAGGGAAAAAGTAACAGCATCAGTACAGAAAACTCCCAGGGGACTGTTCAGCTTCAAGTACCCGGGTTTTTAAAGAACTACTTGTGGTATTTTCATATGTGGATTTCAAACAGAATTTCATTCCATGAAAGTTAAAAATGTCCCTGAAACTATAAGTGTGTTTCTTTAGTACTGTAAATGGGTTTCAGGGAAAAAAAAAATCGATGTCCTCTGTGGGGTAGGGTGGGAGGTAAGGAGGGAAAAACAACCCACAAACTGTAAGTTTGGGATAATTTTTTATTCCTGAAAAGCTGGCATATACAAGAATTCTCACTAATAGTGCTCCAGCTCTCTAGCGTCACACAGGCATCTGCAGAAGCCAGAATAATCATGAGAACTTGGCAGCAAATAGAGACTATCAAAAGTGATGCAAATGATTTCTTGCTGTCTGGGGAGCTAAATATGCCGTGGGTTTAGTTATATTAAAATAATAATTAAAGGTTTCAGCTCCCCTATTCTTTCTCCTCGCCTGTCACACTTCCTTAGATGGCTCTCACCTATGCACATACGAGAAGACAGACTTTCTATACTATTTCAAGAATTCAGTGAGCCTTTTTGATAAAATTGATACTCACCATGTACTTGCCATATTCTCTGAAATGTTTATGATTTTTACTTACTCATTTAGATGGATTTTTGTTCAAATAATTTTCTCACATTCTTGTCTACTTTCTTCCTTGTTCATATCTGCAAAAATGAAGAAATATATTTCTTGGAAGTTGGTATGTAAGAAACTAATATACTCATTCTCTTGCCCAGTCTTTCAGGTTGTGCCTTTTTCTTTATTTAGAAACTGAAGTATAACTGTGAAGATGATCAGTAAGCTTGGGGTCATTTTCCAGCCTTGTCAAATAATTTTTTTTTTTTTTTTTTTTTTAATGTATCCTTAAAGACTACGTGTATTCTTTTTGGAAGAAATACTACATGGAGTTCCATTGTTTACATTATCAGTGATCACCCTCCAGCCACACAGTCCCACTTTATCCAGGAGATTCCACTTAACTCTCTAGAAGCAAAGATATTTTATCCCTACAACAACGAGAATCCTCCAAGAGTTGGTGCAAAGTTGAAGTAACATCCAGTGCAATTTTGCTGACGAGTTAGAGAGTTGGATTGGAATTTACTGAGTGAATACCTTCTAGTTTGATGTGGCCCGTTATTGAGATCAGTTTTCTCTAAATGTGAGGGTAATCACTGTCATCTATATAGATGGAGAAGGTCACCTTCACATATTTTCTCATCCATTCAGATGCTGAAAGCAACATGGACTTAGGACAAGGTTAACAATCGCAGAATCCCTACCCCTAGGCATATTTATTTCAAGGGTGCAGATAGCCTGAATGTTTAATTCAGATGGATGCAAAACTCTTCCCCAATTTAGTGGGATGCTTTATTTTCCATATCCTGCCACTGCCAATATTCTCACATTTTCTTCATAGGCCTGTAGTAGGAAGACAGTTACTTGATGCATCATGGGTTAACTAACATAATCTTCAATTTCTCTACTGCAAGCCTATGCAAATCTCACTGCCCCCAATTGATTTATTGATTTATTCATAATGAGAAAACAGTGTGCACAAAGCAGATGCTAAACATAACGAGCCATAACTTTAAACCCAAGCAGGATCAGTAGCATGGCTAACAGAAAATTATTACTGTAATTTAATAAGTTTTTAAAGGTACCATGGTGGTAGGAATTGGTTCTTTCATTAATAAACTCTGCAGTGCATGAAGATAACAGGGCTATCTTCTTTCCCTAAAGTATTCTGTGGCGGCAGGAGGAAAAAGATTTTTTTTTTTTTTTTTTTTACAGTAAGAGAATGGGAGTGATGAAACCCATGCAGGGTTTACTACCTGTTCAAAGGAAACCACTAAGCCTGTTGATAGTACTCACTGTGGCACATGAGAAATTCTGTGCAGCGGGACTGACCTACAGAGCATATCCTATTTCAGAATGTCTACTGGTTGCACTTAAAGCACAAGAAACTGAATTTCCTCAGTAGTCGCAGCAGCCTATTCTGTACCATGTGGAAAAAAAATGTCTGTCAAGGAAAAAGTATCAGTTAATATGATATCGTTTCCCTATTCAAGGTGGTTATATTCTTTTTCTTCTGTGTATAGAAAAAAAAAAAAAAAAAAAAGCAAAAAAAGCAGCTGATTTTATTAGAGATGGGACTAACCTCCCAAGAGTAAAGTTCAGAAGGACTTAGATGCAGAGGTTCATTTGACCTTAATGTAGGGACTAGATAGCTCAACACAGTTGATTTCCACTTAATAATAGGAGCCAAAGCTTTGGGGTTTGTTTTGGCTTATCTCTAATTCTACTGCCTTTTAATCAACATAAATAAAAAAATTAAACCAACTCCTCTTCAGCCACAGGCGGTACACAGAGGAGAATAAATTAAGCCAATGTTTTAGCAGAACTCGGCTGGAAAGCACCACATAGAGAGATGTGGGAAACTCCGGGATGGCTTAGCAGACAGAAGCATTGAACTGAGCTGGGGCTAGCAGCCTGGGCACAGCTTGTAAAAGCTGAAGAGCTCCTGCAGTGCTGAACCGAGGTTAGACAGGGCAAAAGTGAACACTGAAGAATAGTTCCAGCTTCACTCTTGAATAAGCTGCTCACTTTTATTCTTTTTTGCTGGCCATTTTCTCTCTTCTTTTATCTCTTTCTCTTCTCTCTTCTTTTATTTATTCATTTTGTTTGAGAAGCAAGACCCTGCTCACTTTTCCCCTCCTCCTTCTACAGGTAATTCTAGTATGTTGCTAACACAGAGATCCTGGGTCTTTCTCCTCACTTTAAGCATTCATTGACTGATGTAGAAATACAACTGTGCCTTTGAAGCTCAGAGCTAATGTAACTTTAAGAAGAAATTTAAACAGATCTGGGTTTTGTCGGGCATGATGGATCTCTTGATGCTTTCAGAAAGATACAGATATAGAAAAGAACTTCTTGCAATATTTGAAATTCGAAGTAAATTTATTTTAATATAAAAATTATGATTTCAAATATCTATAGCATTTGTCTTATAATGAGTCCTTGACTAATATATAGACTTTTGGCAATATTTCACCTGTTTGTTAAAAAGCAGTATGTATAGAGAGCATTATGAACTGTAAGCATATTCTATCAAACAGCAAAGAAAGAAAGAAGAAAAAGAAAGCAGACCAAAGAACAAAAGACAGAGAAAGTGAGAAGAAAAAAATAAGTACTCTAAAGGACAAGAGTAACACTGATTGTAGTTTATGTATTATAAATGTAATTCAATTCCACGTAGATCTGTATAGAAAGAGTGTTCTGAATTTTTTCACCAATAAGAACAACAATTTTTGAAAAAGAAGAAAAAAAGATTTCATCTGTCTTTAAAAGAATAATCCACATTTTCTCAGCCTAGAAATTTTTTAATTGTAGAGGCAAGAGGCATGTCTATCCACGGCTGTGAAATGAACTGTGAAGTGTATTTTCAAAATAAGATTTTCAAATTGGCATTTAGCCATCAACAGGCTGTAGCTACCATCTTTCTTTAAATGTTGCTTTAGCAGAGATACCGAGATGCCGAGCAATTGTGCTAGAGCCTGTGTATACCACTGTGGCTTTAAAGAAAGCCTGTTCAAACTATTGTTAAAAGACAAAAGTGCTTTCAAACTAAATATTTATACAGCACTGACTTGTGAATTTTGTACTGTATGTATCATATATATGTCCGGAATAATAAAGAAAAACAGATCTTCATCTTGTTCATCCCCCCATGCATAAATTCAGTGTAACTGCACTGAAGTTTGAACTCTAACCATGTCATATGTTAAACAGAACAAAATCATTCACTATGCATTTTGGAAGATGTGTTTGTGGTCAGATGCATAAACTGTTTTAAGTTGGAGAGATAAAACAACATAATAAATGCTGAATTCTGAAAACAGCTCAATATGCCTAGAAATTTTAAGAGGGTCTGGATTACAAACAATAGGCAATACTGATTTCAGTTTAGGCTTTCCCCCCACATTGTTTGATCTTCTCTATGATAAATTATAAAGTTTAAATAGTTTCTTTTTAACAGATATGATGTCCTGTGGCTTTAATCAGTGTTGTCCGAACAGCATGAGTACATGAAAGCTGAATCCTCTGAGAATTAGGAATAGTAATAATTCTCTACCATATAAATTGAAGAAAAGCATGATCTGAGGACAACCTAAGAAGAATGTTTTGCAAAGCTAGAAAATAACTCACATTTCCTAATTTTAAGTCCAGCACCTCAACTGCAATAGCATCAGAAGTCTTGGAGCACTGCCATCCAATTAGAGCAGAAAGACCTACAGAAACAGGAGCAGTTAATTTTTTCTTTTCAGTAAAAGAGTTTTACAATACTATGGGAAAAGTCTAATGATACTGTAGGATGCTCCGACCACTCTGGTTTTATCTTGTCAAAGGTGGATGCCACTGTAAGATCTCAGGGAATATTGTGTAGAAAGAAACAAAATTATAAGCATAGGAACACATTATATTTTTATGGTGTAATGAGATAAACTGATTTTAGTGTTGTTATCTGTTATTTGCAGGCAATTCAAGGCTTCCTACTACCTCAGCTGACTGACATAATTGGGATCCTACATTCTCTATATGAAAATATATTTCTTCAGATTGCAGCTGCAAGGAGTGGGGGAGTAACACATAACACCTTTGGGCTCAAAGAAAGAAATAACATGCTGGGATTTCAGTTGGTACTTTTAAAGTCAGCTACTTCCTCCAACACTGCATTAATTTGAATCGAAAACCAAGATGAATTGAGGGACCAGTAACTCATTTCTCACTGACACCATTCCACTGACTCCTGCTGGAATATGATAAACAAGGAGAAGGCATTTTCCTTACAATTATTGCAAAAAGACATAGATATTACTTTTTCCTGTAAATCAGTGAAGCTATTACAGTTGTAAGGGAGTAGGTCTTTTAAGTAGTTAAAATGTTTAAAATGCAATCAAGTGTCAGTAATCATGCTTTTATGTTTTATTTCTATTGTATGTCATTTTGAAAGACATAGAAATTGGAGCTGAATATCTACAGGTCTGGTAAGGACGTAAGGCCAGATAATCATAAAAATCTCTTACGGTCTTAAAGACCTAAAAATACTGATTCATCCTGAAAATGATTCTGTAAGTATAGCACTCTGGTGTCGGTTTGGTTCAGTTTTGAGGAAAATAACTCAGGTTATGTCATGAGCATCATACTCAAAGTATTAAAGATGGGTAATTTTGCCTTGACCAGTGTTACTATATGCCTTACTTTCAAGCTTGATCATTCTTCTCTTTGTGTTGGCATTCCTAACTTGTCTAGTTTATGCTTATAAAAGTATTTGGTTTTATCTGGTGTTGCAGTATACTAACCCATCCGTATGCCTCTACTGACAGTACTGCAAGAACAGCCCCATGAGCTACATCAGCAATTATCACATCAAAGTTCAGGTGTGGATCACAATTCAACAATATGCAAGAGCTGCTGACCCGAACAATCGGATCTAGCCTGATTGTCAATGTAATTAACACCTTGGATCAGATATTAATGGAAATAACAAGCTAAGAATAATGGCTAAGAGTATGATGCCTTGAAAAACAACTGTGTCAGGCTAAAGAATTGAGATGAACATCAGTATACAAGACAGTTATGATTTTGGAAATACCCAATATGAGTGAGATTCTACCATTGATTATTCTTGAAATTTTACCCAGAAGGGTTTACACTTGTGTAGGCTACATATTTGAAAAATGAAATACTTGAAGAGGAATCAGAGGACACAAATTACAAACCAAACAAAGTTAGTGTCTAATTTTGTACAGAAAAATGAATCAAGTATAATAGAAGCAAATATCAGAAAGCTTGTTTTCTTCTTTTTAAGTCCTAAAATGTAGAAGCTTTCAACTTCGATAAAGCTCTGTATTTATTTTGTCAACATTCATGCGAAACTAAACAAACCCTGACTAGACTGGAATTTGAAAATTATGCTTTCACAAATAGCAATGAATACACACTATGTTATTGTCTGCATAAGATGTTCTACGAATCTCTTAATCAAACTGTAAATTTATTTCTTTAAAAGGTGGAATGAAAATAGAGTATAAACTTTTTGGCCAATCAAATTCCTTGTTAATGTAGTATACCTTTCTTCTTTTCCTTTTAGTGTGCTAACATAAATTATGTCATAATGTCTTGACAATTAATTCAGTACCTGGAATCGTTCACTCATAATCCTAAACTGATAATTAATGCTGAAGGAACGAAATATCCATACCTCTGCCTCCCTCCCCCCCCCCCAATTATATCAAAATAAAATGAAACACCATGACGATATCTTCCAAGATATCTGTCATGAGAGGATAAGAGAGGTATATACATTTTTCAGCTCTTGCACTGTTCTACCTGTACCCAGAAGCATAAAATTTGATTATCTTGATCTGATCATGCATAAAATACATTTTGTATTAGAGCTGGAATTATCCAATCCTATTAAAATTATTTTGTGAAAAAAATATGAGTGTCAGTTCCTGAATCCTTCTAGCAAAACATTCCACAGGTTATGATTAGATACTGCATATTTTTCTCTTCTTCCTAATTATACAAAAAAAAAAAAAAAAAAAAAAAAAAAGCAAGCTCCTGCTGTTATTTACTGGTCTACTTGCATTGATAGTGAAGTTTATTTCTTAGCTCAGAAAACACAACCACAAATACAAGAAACTGCAAGCTGACTGACTCTAGATGGAATATTTACTAAGGTATGTCACTGACCTTTCTCAGTGTTGCCAACACAGAAGCCATCAGGTCTTTTTTTTTTTTACCAGATAAAGTCCACCACTGATTCAGCACTGTTAAGAATAAAGGTTTTGATTTGATTCTACAACACATACAGTAAAGTAAGTCTGTACAACTGTGTATATATAAATAAAAGAATTCTCAGGTGCTTGCCATAATTCTTTAGATGCACATATATATAATAAATCCTTAAAACCAATTATAAAATTTCTGTTAGTACTTAAGGCAGAACAAACACAACCATCTCACTTTATCACATACAAAAAAGAAAAGATACTTATTTTTGTTTACTTTTATAGAGACACTTCTAGCTAATATTTTTAATTAAGTTTCGGTTCTGACTTCTATCAGAATATCTCGTTTTAATGGAAGTACACCACCATCAAACACGAGAAAAACTATGATGTATCAGACTATCACAATTTAAAATTCCACCAGGGAGACAAATGGGCTGTAGACAGCAGAAGAGAAGTATTATTTTGAGATCTCTAATTAAGTAGAAAATGACAAGTTAAACTGTGCAACAGGCATGATTAATTGACAAATTCACTTCCTGTTGAGTATAATTGACTCGAACATGACCCTCTCCAATTGGGTTCATCCTTTCTAATGTTTTTGGTGGTTTTTTTTTGTTTGTTTGTTTGGTTTGGTTTTCTTTTGTTTTGTTTTTTTCAGAATTCATGCCTCTGAGCATATTCCATTTATGCACAGGGACCATGTGCCAGCTGTAGATATTTTTTCTGCCATAACAAAAAAGCCCTCTGAAGTTAAAGTTTGTATTAACCATCCTAATCATTCTAGTTCCATTTCAACCAAAGCCTAGAGACCATAGCAAAGCTAACCCAGCAAGCCATGCGGATCCTAGAATTCACAAACTGAACTGTACTTTTCAAATAGGAAACTGCTATTGATCTCTTCAGATAAGCAAGTTTACTAATTGTCTGTGTAGTCAATTCCACTAAAAATTATTTTAAAATGAACAATTATGTGAGAAAGTCAGGTTCCTTCCTTAAATCAATTATATTTCAGTGCAGCAGAGACCACATGAGTGGGAACTTGAAAGAAATACAACTCACTATTGGTCCATATAACTCATTTACTTAGGTAGCAGGATTTTATTTGCTTGGCTTCTGTTTGGTTGTGTTTTAAATAGTAATTCACTTTTCTCGGGCCAAACTGAACTTTGCAAGTACTGCTTACTTACACTCCATTTTGGGATTTTTTTTTTTCTTTTATTTGAGTGAAAATTTTATGTTTAAGAGAATCTGAGGACAGAAGTTAGCCAAGCATATCTTTATGCTATTAAATGCAGAATTTTCTATCAGATTGACTGTTGGACTTTGACCTGTTCAAGAAGAAGATCAAAATCTGAACCTTCCCTTTAAGCTTTGTGGCAGTCTAGCTCTCCGCAGGTCCCAGTCTCTGCTTGTTTTCTTCTAGAGGATGCCCTTTATTGTTCTGTCTTTTAGTGGGAGTCCAGATTTTAGTTTGAAACAGGAAAATTTGAGGAAACTTATCAATGGAGGCAACTATGCTTGGGATATACAAGGTCATTTGTAGAACTAACTTGATTCAATTTTTTTTTTTTTTCTATTTAAATGTGTGATAACATTTCCATATTATGGTTTTTGTCTACGATGGAGGTCAAAATATTGGTTTCTTGGGAAATTTGCTGCTAAGCTCTTATTTACTGACTGATGTGAATTTGTTTATGCTTATCAGCATATACAGTCACTAATTGCAGGTTTGAAACACAAAGTGTCAGGGAACTACCTAAGGGTAATTGAGGGACAGTGCAATCATCTCCACAAAACGGTACACTAAATAATTCTTAGATTAGCACGGAAGTAGTTTCTTCCTTGCCTAAAGGATAATTATGTTGCCAGTACTGCCCACTTGGAAGATACAACAAAATGTATCAGCAAACAGATGTCATCACAAAGGGCATTTCAGTACACTCCATAATTATCCTTTGGACAAACCATGCTTCCCTTAAAAGTCTGCCTTATTTATCTCAGAGGTTATGCTGATGGATGCCTAATAATATTATGGACTTTCTACTTGATATGGTGGAGATTATCATGAGTTTAATACCTCTGGACAGGGGACTGCATACCGCATCTGCCCTTCCGTCTGTGATGCTTCCCAGGACTTGTGATTATGAGAGGGTAGCTTCTCTTATTTGTTGCTCAAAACAACTAGAGAAGCACTGTCATAGTCTGTAGCCCCTATAACACGGATCTTGGGAACATTAGTTAAACTGTGAAGAACAAATAAAATGTTTAGTTAAGTGATAATAACAATTCTTTTTTAAAATTTTCTTGAAACTGCTACCTTGCCATCTGTCTATATTATTGGATAAATAAATCCAGGTCTGGTGAATGAATAATGCTCAGAACATACATCAGTAACTTGAGAGTAATTGGAAACTAACTCTCCTCGACAAATTAGTTACAACACTGGTGTAATTTTCACCATTCATGAGGAAATACTACTAAAAAGTGCTATGAAATGCAACCAAGGATCCAAGAAATCATTCCCTTCAAAACATAGTGGCAGATCACAAGACCCAGACTGTTTTCCTCAGTACTATAAAAAAATTGTGTCTCAAAAAATTGGCCAGAATGAGAAGTTACAAAGATCTCTCTTTCATGAACAAGACTGCTCCAGACTAATCAAAGATCATTACAGAGTAATCTACATCTTGGATTACCCCATGCAATATGTTTTTTTACAGGAATTTCAGCCTTTAACTGCAGTCCTTTGGTTTCAGCAACAGTGTATCAATCATACAATCATGGAATGGTTTGAGCTGGAAAGGACCTTAAAGGTCATCTAGTTCCACAACCCCCTGCCATGGGCAGGGACACTTTCCACCAGCCCAGGTTGCCCAAAGCCCCGTCCAGCCTGGCCTTGAACCCTGCCAGGGAGGGGGCAGCCACAGCTGCTCTGGGCAGCCTGTGTCAGGGCCTCACCACCCTCACAGGGAAGAATTTCTGCCTTACATCTAATCTAAATCTACCCTATTTCAGTTTAAAAGCATTGTTCCTCATACTATCCCTACACTTCTTGATAAAGTGTCCCTCCTCATCTTTCCTGTAGGATCCCTTTAAGAACTGGAAGGGTGCTAGAAGGTCTCTAGTGAGAAAAAAAGTCTTTTCTCAAAGGGGGGGTGCTCCAGCCCCCCAATTATCTTCATGGCCTCCTCTGGATGCGCTCGAGCAGGTCCATGTCTTTCTAATGTTGGGGGCCCCAGATCTGGGCACAGTGTTGCAGGTGGGGTCTCACAAGCAGAACACAGGGGGAGAACCTCCTCCCTCAACCTGCTGGCCACACTTCTCTTGATGCAGCCCAGCACACGGGTGGTTTTCTGGGCTGTGAGCACACATTGCTGGCTCACGGTCAGTTTTCTACCCACTGATATCCCCAAGTCCTTCTCTGAAGCTCTGGTCTCAATCCACTCATGGCCCAGCCTGTGTTTGTGCTTGGGATTGCCCCGACCCATGTGCAGGACCTTGCCCTTGGCCTTGTTGAACTCCATGAGGTTTGCACGGTCCCACCTCTCCAGCCTGTCCAGGTCCCTCTGGATGACACTTCTCTTCCCTCCAGTGTGTGAATTGCACCACATACCTCAGTGTCATTGATGAACTTGCTGAGGGTACGTACACTCAATCCCACTGTCCATGTTGCCAACAGAGATATTAAACAACACCGGTCCCAAGACTGACACCCAGTCATCACTGCTCTCCACTTGGACATCAAACCCTTGATCACGACTCTTTTGAGTGTGATCATCCAGACAATTTCTTATCCACCAAGTGGTCCATCCATCAAATCCATGTCTCTCCAATTAAGAAAAAAGGATGTTGTGCAAGACGGTGTCAAATATTTTGCACAAGTCCAGGTAATATCAGTTGCTCTTCCCTTGTCCAGCAGTGCTGTAACAGCATTGTAGAAGGCCATCAGATTTGTCAGGCATGATTTACCCTTACTGAAGCCATGTTGGATGTCACTAATCACCTCCTTATTTTCCATGTGCCCTAGTGTAATTTCCAAGCAGACCTTCTCCATCATCTTGCTGGACACAGAGGTGAGACTGACTGACCTGCAGTTCCCCAGGCCTTCCTTTTTTCTCTTTTTAAACCTGGGGTTTATGGTTCCCCTTTTCCATTCAGTAGGAACTTCACTGGACTGCCACAACTTCACAAATATGGTGGATAGTGACTTAATCACTTCATCTACCAGTTCCCTCAGGACTTAGAGATGCAACTTATCAGGTCCCATGGACTTGTGAACCTTCAGGTTCCTTAGATGGTCTTGAACCTGATCTTCTCCTTCAGTGGGTGGTTCTACATTCTCCCAGTCCCCACCTTTGTCTTCTGCATCTTGTGTGGTGTGGCTGGAGCCCTTGCTGGTGAAGACTGAGGCAAAATGTCATCGAGTACCCCAGCCTTCTCTATATCTCAGGCAACCAAGTCTCCCATTTCCTTCCAGAGAGGGCCCACATTTTCCCCAGTCTTCTTTTTATCACTGACATGCCTATGGAAGCTTTTCTTGTTGCCCTTGACATCCCTGGCCAGATCTAATTCTATCAGAGCTTTGGCCTTCCTAACCTGATCCATGGCTACTCAGTTTTTCTGGATTCCTCCAATGCTATTTGTCTTTGTTTCAGCCCTCTGTAGGTCTCCTTTTTGTGTTTGAGCTTGTTAACGAGCTCTTTGTTCATCCATGCAGGCCTCCTGCTGTTCTTACCTGACTTCCTCTTCGTTGGGATGCATCACTCTTGAGCTTGGAGAAGGTGATCCTTGAATATCAACCAGCTTTTTTGGGCTCCTGTTCCCTCCAGGGCTTTATCCTGTACTACTCTGCCAAGCAGATCACTGAAGAAGCCAAAGTCTGCTTACCTGAAGTACAGGGTAGTGAGCTTTCTGTGCCCCCTCCTTGCTGCCCTAAGGATCTTAAACTTCACCATTTCATAGTCACTGCAGCTAAGGCTGCCCTTGAGCTTCACACTCCCACCAGTCCCTCCTTGTTGAGAACAAGGTCCAGCACAGCACCTCTCTTCATCGGCTCGTCTATCACTTGGAGAAGCAAGTTCTCATCAAGGCTTTCCAGGAACCTCCTGGATTGCTTATGCCCTGTTGTGTTGTCCCTTCAACAGATATTGGGGTGGTTGAAGTCCCCGTGAGAACCAGGGCATGTGAACGTGAAGCTGCTCCTGTCTGTCTATAGAGGGCCTCATCTGTTTGGTCTGCCTGGTCGGGTGGCCTGTAGCAGACCCCTGCTATAAAATCTCCTGTCCCTGCCTTCCCTTTAATCTCGGGATGGCTCCTCTTCCATCCCCAGGCAGACGTCCATGCACCCCAGCTCATATCTTGGAGCTTTTACCAAGATTCTTTCAGAAATTTCAGGTATTGATATGTTCTCTGTTCCCAGAAGGAACATACCTTCTCCAAAGATGAATGCTATTACTGTCTTTTTCATGACAACAGAGCTTAATTGTTTCCAGCTAATTAAATTATATGTCTTCCAGTCTCTGGTGACTGCAGATCACTTGAAAGGAATATGGAAAACAACTCTGCAATGTTTTTTTTTACCATACTAACTCTATCAAATTTTAGCTGGTCCTGATGTTATAAAAAAACCAAGACAGCCAGCAGATATTTTGTTCACCAAAACCAGTCTTGAAGCTTCTGCAGTGCAACTGTTCAAAGCAAATATGAAATGCATCCTTAGGTAAACCCCAGTGTACAGGTGTACAAGCTGTCATCCTGTGCCAGCCAACCAACCACTTGATTAAAAGAATGTTTTGCAATAGCATCTTACAGAAGACACGAAGAGAAGGAGATGTGCTTTTCAAAGGTACCTTACAATACATCTAGAGGACCTCTAGGAAGGAAAAATATTATAGTACCACAACATGGTGTATTCTTTTTACTTCCTTGTTTATATAGCTCTTAGTCCATATATGTTTAATGCTGTAAATGGCATTAAAATATATTACTGTATTCGAAGTCATCAGTGTTATGAAAATGATTTATCCCCGATGAACTACCACTTAGCAGAAGTTTCATCTAAACAGCATTCATAGATAAGACATCTTCAATAAAAAACATAACTGAAGTTTGCTGCCTCAGTAATATCACTAGCTGGATATATGATTTTTGGATCATTGGCTATAAGAAATATAAACAATTATGATGATTTTTTTCCTTCAAAATGGAGATACAACCTGAGCTGGAAATTGAGCTGAAAATCCAACACTGCTTCTGACAAAGATTACTGAGAACAAATACACCACGAAGGGAAATGCTCAATTTTATCACATTTCTTTTTAGAAACTGCCCACCTAAAAATCACATGTGGAATCGAGGTAAGGATTTTAACAGGTGACATACTAAAACAAGAATCTCACCTCTATTAGTGACCTATAACACTTATTTAGGAAAAGCCTAAGTGAGCGGTTATAACTACCATGTCAGCTTTTAGCATATCAGTGGTTTAATAATATCTCAGTTAATTTTTTTTTTTTTTTTTGCATATACTTTTCTAATCCACTTCTGAGGCCAGTTGTAATGTGTTTGACAACATATTGTGCCTATGAGTCCTAAAATTTTTTCTTTTTTTTTGTTACTTTTGAAGTTTAACTTACTAGCTTCTAACAGGGCATCTTTAAAAATTTCATAGTAATAGTCTTACATTTTTTTTGTTATTCATATTTTAAAAGATTTTATTCTGTCTCCTCTCATGTGTTCTTCTGCACAGTTTTTAATTTTAAAAAAAGCAACCACATACCTCTAATTATTTGAGTTGTCTTCTATCTTTTCTTGTTCTATTATATCCTGTTTTGAGATGGGTCTAGCAAAATAGCAATGTTTCCCTGTTTTGTTTGTTTGATCTCCTCCAAATAGTTCCTAATATTCTATTTGCATGTTTACTTGGTTTTTTGCTTAGGGCTATTTTTTAAAAATAAAACAAAACCAGAACAAAAGAAAGTTTCCATATAGTCTGAACTTTTTCATGATATAAAAGTTACTCACGGAAGTTTTGTTCCTGGCATGACTGAGGATAATCAGAAGTAACACCTTAGTGATGCTCCCCCCCCCCCGTCCCAGTAAAAAGATATCACCATGGGGTTTTATTTGATATTAAGGATAACTTTAATTATTTTTAAAAGGTAGTTTTAGAAAATAAAAGTATCTAGTATTTATCAAAGGAGGTTTTTGTCAAGCTGTTTTCACAGAATTTGCAGGATATTATTTCAGTCACAAATGATTTGATGTATATATTACAACAGCAATATCTAAATACAGCTGTTAACAGTATGTGCTTTTTCTTTTTAACAGCATCACTGAGGATAAAGGGAGAATTCTCATTCAGAGATGAATGTGGATTAACCTTATACCCTTTGTCTGTCCACTGAGATTTCCATATCAGGCAGGAGGACTGCTGAATTGAAGCAATTTTGTGAGTCACTTCACAGTTGAATAGTTAAAGTAGAAATAAGTATAATGTTGTTGAACAAATAATTCTCTGCTATGAGGGACAGGGCAGTTTAGTGGCATTACAAGATACTCCGTCACTCTGTGGCAGGAAAGGAAAATTGCATAAGCTGCATTTATAAAATGATTTATGTACTGGACCAAAATTAATTTACTAGTACCCAACTCCGTAAAATATAACCAGGTTATTTCCAAAGATTTGAATAAGTGCTGAGTAAGAATTTTATTTGGTTGTACTTTAGCAATATTGCCACAAAACATAGATTATTCATAAATAAATAAAAACTGTATCATAGAAAAGCACAAAATACCCATAAACAAAAATTACTCTTAGCTGTTAAGTCTCCATTTATGCTCACCATTAGGGTAAATTTTCAAAAGTGAATTTAAACGTAATATTTTCTCTCAGTTTATTGCATAATTTAACTGGACAGTGTTTTCTGCATCATATTTTCTTATCAATAAATGTATTTGAATTACACTCCTAAAAGATTAATCTTTTTATTTTTTAATTTTAAGCTACATCCTTCCCATTTCCCTAAACCTAAATCCACAGATTAGAAAGGTTACATTTTAGCTGAGCTAACATTTCCCTCCTAATGATTATTCAAACTGTTCTGTAGTGGCTTGTGGAAGCTATTGTAGATTATTGAAGAAATATAAGGAAGCTTAGACAATATTTCGTTTTTACCACAAATGGTAAATGAACAATATATTTTGTTATACTAAAAGAAGAATCTTGCAAACAGTATCTTCTTTAATGTTATGTATGACACGGGTATAGTGCAATAGTCATGTGGAACTATATAAGCATCTTATTGCAAGACAAACAAATTATATGTAAGCCCAAACACAGTCCCACCTTGCAGAGTATTCCACCATCCATGGATCTGTTCATGGACCAGTTCTCACATTTCAAAGCCTGATAAGCTGTGCAGAGCTTTATGTTCCTGTGAAAAATTCACCAAGATACTTCTCCTCACATCTGTGCACAAGATACCCCTATCTACATATTACATTTCTGCATGTCTCTCCCTGACTTTGTATCATAACATTCCTCTGGTCATTCTCCATGGGTCAGCTCTGCTAACTTCCTTCTGTCTCCTAGGAAATTTGTTTTATTTTGTTTGGTTGGGGTTTTTTTGTTTGTTTGTTTGTTTGTTTTTTCTTTTCTGATCTTACTCCATAGCTTATCTCTCCCCAAGTGATTAAGCTGATACGTAGCCATCCTTCCTTCTCCAATGTCTGCCTGGATGCTGTAGGCGATCTTCTCAGCAATCCTGAGATTGTTTCATCAACTGTCTTCCCCAGCTTCTGATCTATCTGAATAATTCTTACAGCTCTCAAAATGTTTTCAACCCTTACGGGGCAGTATATTTCAGTATGTTCCTCTTAAGCTTAAGTGCTGCTATGCCTAGCTTTGTAAACGCCATTCAAAAGTTCAGTCCAGGGTAGAAACCTCTGATGGTATTCTTATCTCTGCATCAAAACTTAGTTCTTGATTGAATTCAGACAACTGTATTGGAATATAACTAAATGACAGAAAGAAAATTTTCTTTTTGAAACCTGACGAGCAATTCTACTTACTGATTTAAAAGTGGTTAATACAATCTAAAAGTGCGGTTAGAAATGTGAAAATGGTGAGGTATATTTGTCCTTTGGTACACAAACAAAAGTTAGCCCAGTATACTAGAGGAGAAGATATATCCACACCATCATATAATAATAAGGAAAAATTATGGCATTAGATGTCTTTTTCGATGAGGAATTCCAGATTTGCCAAAATTTGAGATAAAATGTAGGATTGTAAATATATAGCCACTTCTGTGTTTGTATAAAGGGTCCAAAATGTACATATAAAAATGACAACGATCAGTGATGATCTTAGTGCCCAGACTCATTTGACCTAAGATCCTAATTAAAATTTGAAGGTGTCTCTCTCCATAGATTTAAGTTCTCAACAGTTCTTAATATAGGCACACAACTAAAATTTGGAGACACGATGAATCTCGTTGTAGGTTTCAGATATAGTTTTTTCCTATAATGTGATCTGTCCATTTCTTCCTTTTGAGTTTTGGTATTTTCACGCTTGTATTCAATCACACCAGATTTATATATAACCTAACCCGTATTAATACACTAATGCGTTTCTTAAGTTTTTTAGAAGAGTAGCAGGAACTGGAGTCTTCACCAAAAAAAAAAAAAAAAAAAGAAAGTTTTTGTGCAATGAAAAGCTGCCAGAACAATGTCTCTGATAAACACAGGAACACAGGGAGCCAAATACAACCAAATCTAGGACTTGATTACAAAGATTAAAATCCATCTCTTTTTCACTTTATCATATCATATGTTTCACAGATTTTTTTTTTAATTTAGTGATTTGTTAGGACTAGAAAGGATCAAACTTGTAGGATCAGTATATCCATTTCTCTTTTATGTGGCAAAAAGATCATATCTCATGGTCATGATCAGCCACACTGTGAAACATTCAAACTTGTATGTTCTGAATGTTGCATATTAGTTCCTTTTACCATGCGTACTTTGATTATGCCCTTCCACAAATTTCTATCTTCAAATAATGAAATAGATCTAGAATTTGTTTTAATTTCAGGTCTTGTATTTAATTGATGTTCTCAAACCATAATAACATATGACTGATGCATTGGAATGAGGCACCACAATAGCAGGTTTTCTTTAGGAAACACTCATTGCCAGAGAATATCAATGTCTTGCTAACTACAGGAATACTGTAAATAGAGTCTGCCTGGAACAACTGTTATGTATAAAATTAGCATAGTTTAAAATTCATATACAGATACAGAAGCAGAAATCTATTTATTTGTTCTGATTCACTCTTGACGGGGTATGTTTCCTTCAGATCTAAGCAACATCTGAGAGGTGATGGCCTGGCCACCCTTTACTCATCTTTTGGCTTTACAAACAACTGTTTGATGTGCAAGAGAAATCAGAACCTTCAACATCTAAGACAGATAGGAGCATATGCAGGTCTCTCTGCTGTCATTCGTAACTGCAGTACTAGTAGAAGAGCTCTTCAGACTGAAGAATTTAAAAGCTGAGGGATAAGACACACATGTAAAATCCTTCATCTACAAAAGGGGTATATGCAAATTCTCTTTCTCTCAAAAGGTGAAAGAGAACACAGAATATCAGCTACAGCTTTTTCTAGCTGATACATGCGGTGAATAGCATAGTTGTCTACAAAGAAAGGTTGAAATACAAGCAAACCCTACAATCAAAGTCCTGTCTCAGTTTTTTTCTTACTCGTTACTGGATGTCCTTAGTATGAAGGACTTACAGACAAGGACTGTCCTTCAAAGAAAAGAACTTTTCAGATCCTTTCTTCAGAAAATTATCTGACCACTTTTTTTTTTTTTTTTTTTTTTTCTTAAGAAATGCTCACGGTTTTCTTCATTCTCAATATGGGTTTATATCCCACAGAACAATTAGATCTCTACAAAGTGCTATCAGCATCTGCTATAAGAAAACAAGTATATAAGAAAACTTCCTCTCTGACATGATGGCTATAAGGGATGTTCTGAATATACTGATTCCCAGCTAAGAGGCTGAGAAGACAATGAAAAGAAGCACTGCTTCCATGCTTAGAAACTGTCTGTACATTGCCCAGGCATTTCACTGCTCACTGAATAAATAAATACTTGGATATTTGAAGTACACATTACTAGACTGAAAGAAATTAGTTGAAAAATTGGATGGACATAGACAACACTTTTTCCCATAAGCAGTGGAGTTATATACTCATGAGACGTGCTCACAACTCCAGAAAATATAGTAGAAGGCACATGAAATTTATAGCTAATACTCTGTCAGATAAAATCTCAGTGTAGATCAGTGGCCTATTTGGATCGTTATACTAGTGAAGGCAAACTGGATGAATAGATGAAAAAGAGCATATAAAGGGTCATACTCGCTTGGGTATACTCTTCCATTATTCAGAGATTAGAACTTCCTTAAGTGGAATTGCAACCCTGTTCTGTTTTGTAATGATCATATTCCCATCTTCCATATCTTTATTTAAGCCTCCTTTGTGTCTGTATCTTGGGACCCTAAAGAAGCCCATAGCAATGAGATTCTAAGGGAGAAACAAACAAAACCACTACTTTTTTTTTTTTTTTTTTTGTGTGTAAGCCATGGGACATTACTGAGTAACTTTTATTTCTTCCAACATGAAATTAAATTCTTTATTTACCTTCTTCATAGTATTCACTGTAAGTATTTCTATCATATCTCCCCTATTTTATGTCTTTTCCAGAAAAAAAGAAACCTAGTCTGCTTTGTCTTCATCCCTTCCATGCTTTTTCATACATTTCCTAGTTCTACTGATACTTCCTAGGACAACACCTAAGTTTTTATTCTATATGCTAGGAGGGATCTTGTCAAGCTGTTAGAGGAATTCTTATCATTTAAAATCTCCCATGTCTACTCCTAGCAAGTGTAAAAAAGAAATCTCCATTCTTTTTCTATTAGCATTCCCTCAACTCTTTTAGTTTATTTTTTGCCACCAGCATAGAGGTCTACAAAATTGCAACCAGAGATGGATTGATTCTGAAACTGCACAGTATACTACTTTCTTGCAAAAACATATTTTCAGAGTTATTTCTGACTTTCAGGAAGCATGCAATCTCCTTAATTCAGCAACTTCAGTCTGAAAGACTAGAATAATTCTTGTTTCTGTTTGATTTAATGAAATTAACATTAGCAGACAGGTGAAATGCCAAGCCTCCATCTCTAAAAAATGAATAGAATTTCAAGTTGTTTGTGTCTGTGATAGATCAAACTATTAAAGACATACTTTAGAAATAATATAAAGAATTGATGTTCTCATTCCATGACAAATCTAGCTAGATTTCTTTCATTTACATACTTCTCACTGAAGTATTTTTGGAATTACTTATGAAAAACAAACCAATTTTATTTTAAAATAATTTTTTATTAGGTTAAAAGTAAAATCTCTCTTTCACAAGCTTCCAAAAAAATATAATTCTAGGTTAAATTTAACGTTTCTTTTCATTTCATCTAATGGAATAACTACATTGTTATTTTTTGTTATTCTTCTGTCATATATTTAAACGAAAAGAAAGAACAGAAGGGTTTTAAGGATGGCTTTCTGGTTGGCAGAATAGTTATAATTCATTTTAACATGGGGCTTGTATAGATTTTTGAAGAAATGAGCTAATAGTGCGAAAATGCACTGAACATAGCAGGTAGCCAAGGCAGACATTAAATCACTAAGTTTATCTTTAAAAATTAGTTAGGTTGCCTTAGAAACCGTTGTAAATACAGTTTCTCTATTCTTATGGACAGTTCCCAATATATCAGTAAGGAATATTTTAACTACTGCTCAGACAGCCAACAGGGAAGCAAGAAAATTATGCCATTCTATTATTTATGTATATAGGACTATGTAAACATGTAAAATAGCATATGGCTTTATTAATATTATTGATTTTTCTTATTGTAACATTACAAAGCACAAGAGATCTAAAAAAAAAAAGCTACATTCCTATCACCAGGAGCTCATCATTAAGTAGACAGCACTGTCTTACATTTAAGTTTCTAAGTTAACTCAAACCACTCCCTATTCCAAATTATAATAGTTTATTATTTCATACCCAGCAGGAGTCCCCATGCCTTTTCATGATACAAAATCATAAACCATGGAAACAGTGATGCAGTTCTCCAAGCAGTCTGGTCATGCCATTTCCTTCTTGTTTTACTCACAGTTTCAATGTTTAATCCTCAGCAAGAGTATTCATCCCTTGCCCACTTAAGAAATACAATAGCAACTCAGTCTTTAAGAGCCGACCTATAATTTGTTCTTCACTTGGGGCCTTCTATAAGTAGTGCAATGAAAAAGCAGCTCAGTCCCCTCAAAAATGTCAAAAATAAACTGAGCAGTAGGAAGACAAAGAATAAGTATAATAAGAAAAATATTTTCTGATTTTTTTTTTTTTTTTTTTTTTTTTTTTTGTGGTAGTGATACATATTTCTAGTTAATTCTGCAATAGGTAAGAATATGAAGACGTATTTACATCCACTTCTTGTAACACCTCTTGTATTAACAAGGCTAGAATGCAGCCAGGAGTGACAGCAGAGTACCACATATACTGTGAGGTATATAATCTCTCCTCCAGCAGTTTTTAATAACACAACATCTGGGACTGCTCAGACCTGTAAGATTTCCAGTGAGCCAACCTCCCAACAGCAGTATTCATGAAGTGTTCAAGACAGGCAGGACTCACCCTTTTTTTGCTTTCACACAAGGCGGCCTCCAGCAACACAGAGGATCTGTGTATGAGATCCTGACTACGGAAAGGTTGTGTACACAGTCTCATCCGGAGCCATCCTATCCCAAACAATGTGGATTAGAGACCTGCCTGAGAGAATGACCACTTACTCATATGGGTTCTCGAGGACAGCATATGCTTTGCCCGGAGCCATACATTGATTGCTATTGCCAGCAGTGAATATAAACCCACAGAGCAACCAAGTAAGACCACGCTGGCCACCCACAGCATGCTCCAACATATTCCAGCACATGCCATCAGTTCCATCAGGGTCTGCTACACACAGGCAGAGCTCATGCCCGCTGACCCTTATTGCTTTTCCTCTGACCCCAAAACCATCAGAGAATGCTCAGCAAGCCAAGCTGGTTTGAATAGACTGCACACAGACAGTGTGCATGAAAGTACAGCTAGATATGTACAGTCTAGATTGGCAGAAGCCATTTATGTTTTCGCTATGAAACATTCTTAATGTGCTATAGTGGAGACTGCTTTCTTAGAATTCTTCATATGGATTTTTTTCCCTCCAGAAGTAACTTTTTGTCTTCCCTACTGTCTCCCAGTCTCTAAATTGTGAGGACATCTGTCTCCAAAAGGAGAACTGTCCCAAATTACTTAATGTGTTCCACTCTGGGGTCCCTGGCATAAGAAAGACATGGACCTGCTCAAGCGTGTCCAGAGGAGGCCACAAAGATGATCAGGAGGCTGGAGCACCTCCCTTACCTCCCTTATGAGGACAGGCTGGGACTGTTCAGTCTGGAGAAGAAAAGGTTCTGGGGAGACGTTCTAGTGGCCTTCCAGTACTTAAAGGGGGCTACAGGAAAGATGGGGAGGGACTCTTGATCAGGGAGTGTAGGGATAGGATGATGGACAATGGTTTTAAAGAGAAATAGGGTAGATTTAGATTAGATGTGAGGAAGAAATTCTTCCCTATGAGGGTGGTGGGACACTGGCACAGGTTGCCCAGAGAAGCTGTGGCTGCCCCCTCCCTGGAAGGGTTCAAGCCAGGTTGGATGGGATTTTGGGCAAGCTGGGCTAGTGGAAGGTGTCCGTGCCTGTGGCAGGGAAGTTAGATTTGGTGTATCTTTAAGATCCTTTCCAACCCAAATCATTCTATGAATCTGTGATTTTACGATTCTAGTAGCCATCATTCCTCAGGGATCGGTAGCACATGCTATATGACACCTTCCTACTCCATGCAGAGGCATGTGGGAAACTCAGTATCAGTTTGAACCAAGTCCCCAGTAAATCCATTTCTTCAGATGGACTGGGCAGGTAGGCTACCACTCTTTGGGACAGCGAAAGGGGGTTTCTTAAAAATGAGGACTTGGAGCTCAAAGATAGCTTGTCCGTCATGAAAAGACTACCAAGAATGTAACTATCTCCCACTACCTATGTCTTATTTCAAGTCTTGCTTCCTCTTTAACATTCGTAGGATATCTTGTCTTCATCCTTCATCAGTGACAGCTCTTTTTAGAAATTAATGGTACTTTTAAAAGTGAAGGGAAAAGTATATTCCTTTCCAGCTCATGAATAAAGCACCAAGAGAAAGCAATCACTCAGTCCCTAGATGAAGAATATTGTGCTTCTCTAAAGTGAAAATTTTTGGTTTTCGATCTTATCAAATTTTACCATAAATTTGCAACAATACTTCAGCATTGGAAAGCTAAGTATGAAAAAGAAAATGGCAAAGACTGCTCTGAAATCTTACTTTAAATAGACAACATCAGCAGTTGCAATGAATATAAAAAGTCAATCTCTGGATATATTCTGTTTCTACTGACTGTGACACTGGAGGTATCAGTATTAGAATAAAAAAAATGAGATTTGAGAGAAAGCTGGTAGAGTTGGGATCCTTTGATATACTACTTTACCAATAGTTATCTAGGTTTATTCTAAAACAAATTATCTGTAATAGGTGGTTCTACATGGTGTTACACAAAGAAAACACCCCACCACGTTGATTTCAGTGAGGAAGACCTGGGCCTGTATAATGCACTTAAATGTCCTACTTCATAATCTCTCTACATCAAATCAGAGTGACTGAAAAATGGGTGTTCCTGTTAAATAAATTTTGTAATATAGCAAGAACTGCATCTCTAGCTGGTCCATCTAGCATATTTCACAAAGAGCAACATCATGTTTAGATACAAAAGGGAAAGGAGAGGAGTATTTTTAAACAGGAATGCTAGTATAAACAACTTGCTACAGCTTTTGTTATGAACTTTTGTTTAATGGTTCTTGATAGTTCAAGGTTCCTGAAGCTGTTTCTCTCTTCTTCTTCCTGACACGTTCCTGTCTGTGAATATTACCACTTCTTGTACAGCAATACTAGTATGACTACTATTTTTTTTCCTGTGCTCACAATTAAAAACATTTTACCTGAACTCAAAGGAAGGAAATTATTAAAGGAATCCTGATGTTATTAGTTATCAGATACCTGCACACAGCTGAATTTTCCAGGATGAAATCACGAGGATGTTAATAAGCGGTTCAAGAGGAAAATTAAACTGTTACAGTAAAACGTTGTAGTAATCTGAACAAAGGAAAGAGAAGCAGTCTTGTGCAAAATTTGGATCTAAGGTTACCTCCCTACTGAACACACTAGAATGATTGCAGACTGAAGAGGAACTGCAGCAAGTGAGATGGAAGTTACTACACAATCCAGAGCCGGCTACTTTCCTTCCTTGTCCAAGGGCAGACCAATTATTAGAACAACATTAAGTTTTTCTTAGTACATCAAATGCGGAATCAAAGAATGTTCCCTTGCAAAATGTTGTTGAGATTTCCTGCTAGTATGACATCTCTAATAAAGTAGTAAATGCATCTCTGGCATGAGAATTATGTTTTGTTTTGTTTTGTTTTTTTAAATCAAACCCCCAAAAATCCTCCACACTTGTCTATATTTATTTTATTTATTATGGTTCCACTGGTATTTGTACTACTCCTATGCTGAGAAAGACCAACTAACTTTGCTTTCTCACAAGTAGGATTTCATATGTATGGGGATGTGATATAAAACACTGAAGTAGAAACAAAACTAAGGTAGGAGAAACTAAGAATTGCAAACAAATTTATACTATTTTGTCTAATATGTTATTCAGCTTCTTCACCCTCTCCAACTATAAAAAGTTTTATTCAGAAAACTCTAGAAAATGTAGTCTTTTCTTTAATTTCATTTTAGTACTGATGCATTTTATTGGATTGAAGACTTCTTTGCTTTGAACAACTGAACATTAATTTGATATTCTATCAATACAACTTCTTTTGACAACTTTTATTAGCAATATTTTTATTTTCATATACTGTCATTTGAAGCCCAACTCGATGTTTTGTGCATCTAATGTAACCAGATTTCTTTCTCTTCCTTTAACATTTTTTTTTTTTTTTTAATTCTTTGGGAAAAAGTCTCTGAAGCATCCTCTGGCTGACTGTTAGTTGACATGCATGTCTTTTCATCTGTGTCTTTTAACATGAGAAATTAGTATGACAGAGCATAAAACCAAAAAGTATTAGAGTAACTGCATAGATTTGTTTCGTTTATTTAAACAGAACTCTTTATTATAGTAAAAAAAAAAAAAAAAGGACCTGACTTTCTTTGATCTTAATGCCTTCATATTAATAAGAAAATTACAGCTAATATTAAAGTTATATGATTTCCCTGATATGTGAAACCTGTAAAATATGAGAAAACACATGAGAAAAGATGAAATAAACTCCTTCAATTTGTTGCCTAAAAGATATAGCTTCATTAATGTTTCTATTTGATAAATTCAACATCTTTTGCCTAACTCTCTAGTGCAAGTCAATAATAGCATGTTAAATCTATCTAGACCTTTTTGTAATACTGAAGTAATCTAACATGCTTCAGACTTTGTATAGATATTTTGAAATATGTGCATGTGATAATAAAACTATTACTGAACTAATGTTCTGTTCCTGACTTAGGTCATGAGATAGACAATGAATAATATGCAGAGCAAAGGAAATATTTCGATAAAGCTTATGTTTATCACTGATAATGTAAATAATATAAAATAATATAAAATGGGTCCTGTTCCATACAATAAAAGAGACAAAATAACTACATCTTTAACATATATCACCATATCATAGAATCACTGAATCATAAATCACAGAGTGGTTTGGGTTGGAAGGGACCTTAAAGATCATCCAGTCCCACCCCCAGCCCCAGGCAGGGACACCTTCCACTAGCCCAGGTTGCCCAAAGCCTCGTCCAACCTGGCCTTGAACCCTGCCAGGGAGGGGGCAGCCACAGCTGCTCTGGGAAACCTGTGCCAGGGCCTCACCCCCCTCACAGGGAAGAATTTCTTCCTTACCTCTAATCTAAATCTGCCCTCTGTCAGTTTAAAACCATTGTCCTATCCCTACACTTTCTGATAAACAGTCCCTCCCCATCTTTCCTATAGCACCTTTAAGTACTGGGAGGCCACTAGAAGGTCTCCCCAGAACCTTCTCTTCTCCAGGCTGAACACCCCCAACCTTCTCATCCTGTCCTCATAAGGGAGGTGCTCTAGTTCCCTGATTGTCTTCGTGGCGTCCTCTGGCCACACTCAAGCAGGTCCATGTTCTGATGTTGGTGCCCCCAGAGCTGGACCCAGCACTGCAGGGGGGTCTCATGAGAGGACAGTAGGGCGGAGAATCCCCTCCCTTGACCTGTTGGCCTTTAAGAGTCGGTCAGAAAATCAGCACTGTCTCAACATTGTCATCAGGGACATGGACAGTGAGGTACCTGACAATGGCCTGCTTGGAACACAGTTGCCGATCCCTGGAGTGGAATGTGGTGCAACGGCTCCTGAATGCAGAACTGTGTGGTGCTGTACTGTTCTCCTGAGCACTGACCCGTGCGGTGCAGGCAGTGCTGGGCTGTTCTGCGGTGCCTGAGCCATGCAGTACTAAGAGTGCTGTGCTGTTGTTCAGTACCTGAACCTAGCCAGAGCGGTTAGAGATAACCCCATAGCCACTGTCAAAAAAGTTGGATCACAACTGTTGCCATAACATCGATGAAGAAATCATGAACCTTAGATGAACTTTGCTTCATATACCAAAACACAACTCCTGCTTGAAGGCTGCCTGCCTCTGAGACTGACCACATCTCGGACACTCCCCCTGTGCATGGCGATGGTCTCGCTTGAGAGGGGCGGAGATATGACAACTGAATTTTGAGAAGGGCAGAGACCCCTGAGGCAGAGGTGGAGCAAGGTGTGTTACTAAGCATAAAAAGATGACTTCTGGACAACAATTGGAAGCTTCCGCACCAAGGACCACGACGATCGATGACGCAGCATCAGCTGGGCCCGGGACCATTAGGACGTTGTGAGATCAGCAGTGGTAGCTATAACCTCTCTCTCCCTCCTCTCTCTTAAACTTGACTTTACTTTTCTCCTTTCTTTCACTCATCTCTATCACATGCCACTTCATAGGCAACACAATAAAGTTTTACTGTTTGATTACTGCTATCCCCTTTGGTGTTGGTCACCTTAATTTTGCACTTTAGAGATCGTAGCAAACGAACCATCATCAGTCCACCAAGTGGACCATGACATGGCCACACTTCTCTTGATGCAGCCCCAGATATCTCTGGCTTTCTGGGCTGTGAGAGCACATTGCTGGCTCCTGGTCAGTTTTCCATCCACTAATATCCCCAGGTCCTTCCCCACAGGGCTGCTCTCAATCCACTCATTGCCCAGCCTGTATTTGTGCTTGGGATTGCCTTGACATAACAAACTTGCTGAGGGTACGCTCAGTCCCACTGTCCATGCCACCAACAGGATGTTAAACAGCGCCAGTCCCAACACCGATGCCCACTCATCACTGCTCTCCACTTGGACATCAAGCTGTTGATTGCAACTCTTTGAGTGTGACCATCCCGTCAGTTCCTTACCCACCGAGTGGTCCATCCATCAAATCCATGTCTCTCCAGTTTAGAGACAACGATGTTGTACAAGACGGTGTCAAATGTTTTGCACAAGTGCAGGTAGATGATATCAGTTGCTCTTCCCTTATCCATCAATGCTATAACCCCATCAGAGAAGGCCACCAGATTTGTCAGACATGATTTACCCTTAGTGAAGCCATGTTGGGTGTCACCAGTCACCTCCTTAATTTCCATTGCCCTAGCATAATTTCCAGGGTGACCTGCTCCATCATCTTGCCAGGCACAGAGATGAGACTGACTGGCCTGCAGTTCCCCAGGTCTTCTTTATTTCCCTTTTTAAACATGGGGCTTATAGTTCCCCTTTTCCATTTAGTGGGAACTTCACTGGACTACCACAACTTCTCAAATACGATGGATAGTGGCTTAGTCACTTCATCCACCAGTTGCCTCATGACCTGTGGGACTTTCATATCTGAAGTCGTGCTTCACTGTGGTCTCACTGTGATCCTCAGAAAAACTTTAAACTGTAAAAGCGTCCAAGAGTTACAGAGAGTAAACACCTACTGCCTGAGAGAGCAGTCCTTCACAGTGAGTGGATTTAGTGGCTGTTTTTAAACTGAACTTTAGATAAGAAACGACTCCTTATATTTCATCATTTATTTTGAGGTTGATCTCATGAACTTCCAGGGATGAGGCATATGCTGCTCATGATAGACTGGTTTGCACTACATCAGACAGAAGAACATCCGTGCACACTTACATAAGAACACCTTTTCTAGTAAGCAATTTTTCTGTGCATGTATTGGTATATGCATTTGTGGGTTTTTTATATATATACAAAACATATAAAATTATTTTTCAAGACCTAAGCTCTCCTGGACAAAGCAAAACTCTACACTACTGAGTTCTTATTCATTTACTTTGCTGGCCAGCTATAATATGTAAATTGGAACATTATTCTCTGTGACCTCTGGTGAGTCCATATAACCCTCCGCTCTGAAGAAGGGACGGAATAACAGAATTCACAGAAGGGGTAGAGAGCTAAATTTTGAGAAAACACCGAAATTAAAATAAACTAATGAAACAATAAATAAGAATTAACTATTGTTGTTCTACAGTGAATCGTGAATCTTATATTTGTATACTTGTATAATCACCACAGAAAAACATAAAGATATACTACTGTATGTATTTTACAGCCTACCATTTCAGCCCCTCCAAAACTTTCCCATGCACACAGCATGCCTTAGAGGATTACTGCTGTCGTTTTTCAACACACCACTGGAGGCTTACAAAAGGCTGAAATAAATGTGTGTTGGAGGCATATGTTTATTCTTATATGACCTTTAATTATAATTAATTGTTAGCGCTCATAAATTTTAGTTATATATTTCTAGATGCTTTTAAAATTTCTATTTTATTTGCTTTAAGCGAAAAAGTCACTGTTGCAATTATCATCTCTGATTACTTTATTATGTGACACTAACAAAACTAAATTACATGTGGAATTTTTGTGTAAATCCTAGTTTTATGCAATAATTACATAGGCCAAAAGAATTACATAAATGATTTGTTGGATAACTGTAGAATTTGAATAAGACTTCATACTGCGAAGTGAGATCATTAGTAGCTTAATCTTTTTTGTAAGTGCATTTCAGAATTTATAATACACAAATAAATTAATTGGGGTTTTTGAGAATATGTACCCTTAGCTTGGAACTGCATAAAAACTGTTACCGTCTGATGACTTTGTGTTTGCTTTTGGTAAAAAAGAGTCTTTGACTGTCGGATTCATTACTGTAGATTTGCAACTTCGTCCTAGCACAGCAGTATGTTATGATCAGAGCAACTGCTGGACAATTCCTTGTAAGTTCTAAAGCCTGAGGTTCTGCCTAATCCTACATTACTGCCAACTGTATTATTTCACTGCAGATCGCTGGTTTTAGAAATATAGAAAGAGCAAAGGGTTCTTAGCCATTGTTATGATGTCAGGATATCTGCTTGCTAGAAAAAATGCTTAAACTCACAGACAGTTGTCACAAATTAAAGTAATATAGGCCTGCTCTGATCTATATTGAAAAATAAACCAACAGTTAGCTAGTTTGAAGCACAATGGAACCTGTATATAGTCAATAATACACTGACTGCCTCCAGAGTTAAAATATCCAAAGGCTGGCATTTATGCAAAATATATTAACATAGGTAGACTAAGAAGAAAATAATCAATGTGGATGAAACATTCTCTGTATCAGCAATGAAATACATTTAGGGGCAGGAATAATGACCTCTTAAAATAAAACCCATAATTTAAAATTAATTTGATTTTGTGTCTTTCGTTAAGCTGGTTTATTATCTTGTGTGTATATATTCGTAAACCCACAAATTTTAGCATAAACAATTACAAAATCTAACAATTAAAGAATAAAGTGATCTCATTCATCTTTCCTTCTCCTCCTCCATCTCTGCTTTCCCATTTCATGAAGCTTTAAGCTGCATAAACTTTCTTCCTGTATCATTTCCTACTTAAAGACCCAGTTAGAGAGCACAGCAAATAATTCAGCTGGCTTATTTTTAGAGAATTATGATGAAAGCTTGTACTTCTGCTAGTGATGTAGCCTCCGTAGCTAAAGACATAAGTCAGTTTCCAAGGCTGTCAACACTTTTCCTGAGTGTTACATTCATTTTTGGCGTACTGTTAAATTATGAAATACTCATTTAAAAAGAAAATATGCTTCCTGTGTTTTGGATAATTATTGTAACTGTCTATTTCACATATACTAGTGTGAATAAATGTGACTATAAGCAATTGATAAGGGATGAAGTTCTAGGAGAGAGCTTTAATGTTCGTGAGTAATTAAATAGTTTATCTATTGTTATCTGCAATGAGGACACACAGAGTCAGTACCAATGTCAAATTACAAACGTAACTTTATGACCATTGTTTCTTCTTTCGTTGTAGCAGGAATAGTTGTTCACAGATATGGAACACATGCTAAGAAGGGAGAGCTAGATCTCACCTGCTCAAGAGGTTCTGGCTCTCTCCATACATGGCACTTGGCAAAAATGATTTGGAACTATTTCCAAACATACTGAAGAGACACAGCTAAATTCAGTCAGAGGTTACAGTGACAGCCAGGGCCATGAATGCGTCCTCTCTCTCATGAAGGTTTGGCTGTGGAGACTGAGTGGGCAGCTGAGAGAGCGCAGCTGGCAGTCCTGGGAGGGCGACTCTGCAGGAACCTCTGCCAGCACCAATCCTCCTTCCCTGGGAGCTTTATATGAAGGTCCTCACGCTGACCTTTCCCTCGCCCTTGCCTGGTGATGGATCTCACTGGCACAGACCCTGACACAGATCTACAGACAAGTGCTCATTATGTAAAGAAGGAAAAGAAGAATATTTTGTCAGAAGAAAAGATTTTTCTGAAACAAAGGCTCAATTTTTCAAAAAGGTATTACAGAAAAGCAAGCAAGTGAACAGCATATGCATTTAATCAAAGCCTAGAGACAGTTCAGAGCAGAAGTTTAGGCACTGAACTCATAATTCTGAGCCGCAAGGCAACACAACTATCTGTCTTATTACTTTCATGTCTCTTTCTTCTCTTGAGCTCATCACTCTATGTTAATTAATGATCAACTTGGAATGAGGTAAATTAATATCTAGGCCTTCTGGTAGAGGAAAAAGAAGAAAGTACACTCATATGATTTTCTAAATTCTCTGGATAAGGCAAAGGAGAGAAAGAATGGAGTATCCAAGGACTTCTTAATTAAAAAAAAAAAAAAAAGAAAAACAAAATAAGGAATTATTTTGCAGTTCTGCTAGCTATAAAAATCAGTCTGTTACAGTGAATATAGGCAACACTTTTAATTTCATAAAACAAGTTCTCAAAGCATTTTACATATGTAAAATCATAAAAGCATAGAAAGGTTCAGATTGCAATGGACTCTCTAAGATCACCTATTCCAACCCCCCTGCCATGGGCAGGGACATATTTCAGGTTGTTCAAATCCTCATCCAATCTAACTTTGAACACTTTCAGTGATGAGACAACCACAGCTTCTCTGAACAACCTGTTGCAGTGTCTCTCCATCCTCACCCTAAAATATTTATTTCTTATATCCAACATAAATCTACCCTTTTTCAGTTTAATCTGAGTGAATTTAAAATATCTGAAGGAGTTGCTGCAGCCATCCTAGAAAGGGCACTTGTAGTTTGAAACACAAATGGCCATGACACTGAAAAGTACTAAAAAGAATGCAATTAACTTTTCTGTAGCACCAAGAAAGAAACAAGCAAACCTTAAAGAATATTTATCAGATAAAGTGCTACCAGAGTTGCCGATGTAAATCCCAATCAGCAGCACAATCTCACTCAGCAGCCTTCTGAGGTTATGTTTTTGTTTAGTTCCTTAAGATTTTAAGCTTTTTGATATAGGTATTTATTTATTCCTTTGGAATTTTTCAGCCAGCCCAGCTGATTCAGTTCACTCAACTGGCTGAACCCCAGTTTCAAAATGTAATTTTGAAGGACTTTGGCATTTCTTTTTTATTCTCCTAAATACAAATATGCAAATCCTTTATCCCTTATTTTACCATTATGATAATATTGGAAACAGAGACAAAGAAACTCATGCAAGCTTCCATCAGTATTTAGAATTTAGGCAGCTGTAGAACTACTTCCACTTCTATTCCTGACTTTATTATGGCACATATCAAGAAGAATACAGGGGCTCATGACTTCCCTAAACTTGAAATTTAATATTCATTATATTGAAATGCCATTTATTCAAATAAAGGGGTTTTTGTAGAGAAAAATTTACTTCTTTTTCCCAGAGGTTTCCTCTACAGCAATGAAGAATGAAGCAATGAACTACTAATTGCTGACCTTTCTATATGTCTATTCTATGTGAAGTAATTAATCAATATCACAGTTACATTTAGGGATTGCATTTGTACCAGTAAATTCAATAATGTTTTTGCCATTGGCTTTACTGGTATTGGTTTAACACCACAGGCTTTTTTAGTGGTTAGATTTTTTTCCCATTGACTTTACATGATAGGCATTTTCCCAGAAATGAAAGGAGAAACAAATAACTCCTGCAAATACTGGAAGCAGATGCTGCTTACACACAGTCTGCTTATGTGGAAGTCCATGGGGTGGATGCTTCGGGAATGAGGTATAAATATAACACAAAATTTTAAGAAAATAATAATAAAAAAAGCAGCTCTAATTGAATTACTGTTGAGATGTAGAAGTGACAGAGTATGGGAGAGAGATTTGCTGGGATAATTTGTTGAAAACAATAGAAAGAACACTCAGAAAATAGTTTGTTCTTCAAAAGAAAAAAAAAAGTTGAATAATTGAACAGTTTCACAGCCATAATGAAAGTGATTTCTAAAACTTCTAAGCTATTGTTATATAACAACCAAGAAGGTTAAAATCATGTAGCATGATTCATGTAATTGCTAATATTACAGCTGAGTTATTTAAGAACAGAAATGCCACGTGAGAGAGAAAGGAAAAATAACGATACATTATTCATTGTTCTCCCCCTCACACACATACACACTTCCTCTGCCTCAGTTCCTACCTACACAGCTACTATTTGTAAAAACTATACAGTGGAGAGCTTTCTCTTATTAATGAAAAAAAGATCATTTTGTGATTCACTTAACTGTCTAATATCTTGGTCACACTGTGGCCACGATGAGTAATTTTAATGAAAGATGAGATAGGGATTTCTCACTGATTCAGGTTTCACCAGTGCAAAGGTCAGTTCCTCAGGGTACCCGTGCGGGGACATTAATCATCATTCCTGCAGAATAGTGGCCTTATTCACAATTCTGTGGACTCTACAACTTGAAGGCTAGCAGAAAGTCAAAAGACAGAAAACAGCTGACTTAATCCCAGTGCTTTATGTATTAATATATTTCCCAAAAGGCAGCAAGATGAAAAACAAAGGGAAAAAGTCCACACAATAGGGGTTCTTATCATCAAAATTCGAGTGATATAAATATGCCAGCTTTTCTCTATGAAAGAGACAAATTAGAGCTGAACAACTTCTCATTAATTAATGTGTTGCTATCACCATGAGGATCTAAGAATTGTAAGAGAGGAGAGATTTGTAAAAACCAGTAATGTTTTTATTAATTTTGTCTCTTTGAACTAGGCTTTCAAATTTTTTCCCCAAATTCTCTTCATAGTAGAATACTCTGCTTTCTTACTCCTTTCCTAAAATGTTCTCAGGAACATCTATATGCATGTGATAATGTATTTTCAAATGAAGTCCAGCATATGTGAATGATTTTGTCACGACAAAAAGTGCATGATCACTGAAATAATGGGCGGGCAAGTAGCAAAACCAGGTTCTGTGCTCTCTTAAATGCAGTAATTACAGTCAACAGCTGAAATCTGCTCAAAGGGAATGTAGAAGAAAATTCCTCTTTACTCTTATAATTTCTGTAACATTACAATCTACATCTTCAGCTCGCCTCCCATAGTAGAATTTTTCATTGTGATCGAAATCTGGATGATCATGCACCTACAATTTCCTCCTACTGCAAAATCCAAGAGAGAGTTTTAACTGGTAACTAATGCAGAAAGAACCTCTAAAATGTTTTTACAGTTTCTATTACTCCCCAACCCCAAAATTCTTCAATTCCCCAAAAAGTCATTACAGCACCAGGATGTGTTCTTCTTTGTAAATAGTCTTTATAAATGGTATTTAAAATATTTAATAACTCTTATTTATGAAAAAAAGAAAAACCTTTCAAAAATTAATTACCTCTGAACTAATTTAATTTTAAGCTGTAGGGTAAAGATTCTTTGCTTTGGCCAGACAGAATAATATAGAAATATAGTTGTCTATACCAAAGTCATTGCAGTTGTTCATGAAAGAGCCTCACTGAAAAATTAATCTGTAAACTCACCATCTAAATGAAATGTGATTATGACATTCATTGTAAGGCTCAAACATAACCGTCATTAAATTATAAAACATGAATCACATTGTTCATTTTAGCTTGTTTTCTTCCTGCACAAATAAAAAAAATAAATATTGTATTTTGGGCTGAATAAAATGTTTGACTTGAAAAAAAATTACTTAGCTAGATATTTTTAGGCAATAGTGCACAGAAAAATCTCACTACTCAGTGCTTGAAGTAAAAGACAAAGAAACAATGAGCTAACACCTCAACACTTTCAGACTGTTGTAATATGACCAAAATCGAACAAGTTTAAATAGATATTAATAAAAGTGTAGCTGCAAAAGCACTGAATGTGGTACATCGGGTTCTATTAATCTTTAAAATTTATGATATAACTGCTAATTTCTTTCGCATTTGAGAGAAATGACCTGAAACAAAAGGGTAACAAATAACAACCTACTTTACAACATGCTATTTTTTTCAACGTTGTTTTTATAGTTACGTCATTTTTGTTTAGGCTGAAATTATTTGGCTAATTAATCTTAACTCTATGAATACTTCTACCCACACTTCAAAATTCTGTCGTTATGGTGAATAAAATGCTTCAAATTGTTTTAATCCCAACAAGTTATGTAAATTCAAATTCTGGATCACATCATTAATGATAAGGTCCAGAATGAAAACTGTACAAAAAGATCATGGCATTCTATATCTAATTTCCAGATCCCTATTCAGTGCCAATTCCTTTTATTAGGCTTTGGTCTTTTTTCTAATTTTTTTTTCTTTTTTTTGTAATTTGTCAAACATTAATGAGCAAAGAAAATTTAAGGATTTTAGTGACATTTAGTTTCATGCAGAGAACTTGTTTGGGATATGTGTGTTAGTCTGAATAATTAATAACTTTGTAAAAAGAGGCAAGAACAGTGATTTTAATGTGTCCAAACTGAAAATATTAATCTCTGAGTTAAACAAGGAAAAGAAATAATAGCAACCAGACACCCAATAAATACAATACAGATATTAAAGTCGCCAGAGACACAGGGAAAGAAAATTATTTACAAATAACTTTCTGTAGTTAGTTCATTCAGCTCATAGGAACAGCTTTATAAAAAATATTTGTTAATAGCTGTGTGTAATAGGAGATGAAATAATGATGTCTTTCCCAGGCTGTACAAAGGAAGCAAAAAATCTAAATGTACCAAATCAGTTGTGTGCTGATTTGGAGTTTGCCCAGTTTTAACGGAAAGCAGGAGCCCTGTGTTTCAGATTTCCCTGGTCTAGCCATTAGACTGTAATGCTTTAGCTAATCGTAATGAAAACATATATATCTATGTGCTTCACCCAAGAAGGTCCACTGTAATGTTATCCACACAACTTAAGTACTTGTATTACCTAGGGATGTACTGTAATGTAATATAGATAATGCTAAAAACAAAATTATACATAATTATCTCGTTTATCTTTTTATTTCCAAGAAGAAAGAATACTAGATAAAAGAAAATAAAACTTACGTGAAACATGCTGGAAGTCATCAATGCACCAAGAGAAAACTTTTGGCATGAGGAAGGCTAACAAGATTATACTGTGCCTCTAGTGAATTGTGTATGACCAGAACATAGAAAACAAAATTAAGTCTTTCCTATTACTAAGTTACCTGTCACAGCTAAGAGCCACTTAAAAGACATAAACAAAAGCTATGTTACAGCTTGTGATATGATTATTCACAAGCAGAAAACCAGATATATTTCCGATACCCACTATCTATTGTACTGCTTTACATGGATGATCTTCTATGGAATGGAAGAGAGACAGGAGTTTTTCTAGTATTGTTGATTTCATGAGCGATCTTATTAGTCCCTAAGATTCATAACTCCACGAAAATACCTTTTGACTAAAAGGAATTTTGACAGGAATGCAGACTTTAATGGAGCAATAGTAATTTGCAGATTAAGAAATGAATCTTGCAAAACTTCAGTATTCCCAACTGACTGATTTTGGAGGACTTTATTTTAAGCTCTTATTACATGTTAGGTTTCACAATATGGACACTTGCCAGTTGAGATCAAGGGAGAAATGTCATTAGTGTATATTTAAAGGAAAATTATCTCATTAAATGCTTCACTTCAACACTCTCTCTGACCTCTGGAAATCCTAGAAGAACTCTTGTTCATTGGTGTAGATCAGACCATCAACATTCAAACCTATCTTAGAAATCTAAGAATACGGTTGGTATATTTAAAGTGGTGCAGAATACCAGCATATAATTATGATGTTAATTTGTTTTTTTTTTTCAGGGTTACTATTAAGATTCAGGTCCTGAAAGATATTTAGTGGCACAGATCTCTTAGAATCATGTTGCATTTTTGCAATAAGCCAGCAAGTCAGGTTTTAATAAACAGTCCATGATAATGACTATCATGAACTTCTTTATACTCTTCCCTCATTTTTGTCTTGGTGTTTTCTTCCATTCCAGGTAAACCTGAGATTCAGTTCCTTTTTTCCAAAAGCCTGGTACAGGAGATAATTTTGACACAGTTGGTTTGACTTCATCGCTGTAGGTTTTCAAGACCAGACTGGATAAATCCCGGAGTAACATGGGCCAGCCTCACCGTCCATCATGTTTTGACCAAGAGCTTGAACTAGAGAGCTTTCAAGGTCCCTTCTAAATTGAATTGTCCTGTGATTCTGTGAAACAAACGGAGCAATGAAGCTCTGTGCAAATATCTTAGATTTAACGTGAGCATAGGTGCACCAGTACTGAAGACTGGGGCATATTAGCTTGGATAAATCACCCTCCTGTAATTACCACCATCTATTAGCTCTTTGTTTGGCCCCTTGAATACACACTCAAACTGCCTGCCTCTTCTACTTCACTTGTGGTCCAGAAGACAGGTCAGCACAGAGCTAGTTTGAATGTTTCTGCACCGCTAGGCAGGTATTTCTCACACCAGTAAGTACTACAGTTTTCCATAAAGCTTCCTTATGATATAATCCTGAAGTACTTACTCTGTTTTCAGTTTTTACTCAAGGACATCTCAAAAGAAGGAAAAAAAAAAAGATAGAAGCGTTGTTTTAGGACAGAGAAAGACTGGACTCGTCTTGAAAAGTGTAATTCTAATTATTTTTACTTATTCTGTTAATTATGATCATGTCTCATCTGATGAAACAAACTATTTTTCTATCTTGCCAGATAATATCTATAATTTGCATTGTAAGCAGCTTGAAGAAAATATTCAGTAATCACATTCTGAAAATTATTCTGTTTCGGTTGAAGTAATAGATAACAGTTTTCAGAGTGCATGGAAGTGTTCTTTTCATACCATGACTGGAATAATGTTATGTAATTTTCACCTCTAAAAACTTACTATAAGAATTAAAAAATAACATTTTGTGAACTGTGTATCAAGTTAATTTATACTTTTTTTTTTTTTTTTTTTTTTTTTTTCCCCTGCTAATGAACTAAAATATTGAAATAGATGAATTTCAAAAGATACAGTGCAACCATTAGAACAAGCACTTTGTTAAATTCTGCTCTGGGAATATATAAAGGATTACGTGCTGTACTTGAACTGCAACTAAAGAATGGGAAATCTGGAAAAATATTCAAAACATTATTTTGTGCAACTTACTGAATATAAATATAGAAAGTTCAATACTAAAATCTGAAGTATATTGAACCATGTGGGATTTTCTCTGTATGTAAGTGTAAACAGAAATTTTAAAATCTTGTGCCTGTATTATTAGCATCAACTGTAAACCATTAGTAATGTCAATATTCTGGAAGCATCAGAATTGTTTTCAAATTGTTCTTAAATTATTAAGTCCAATCTACCATCCTCACTGCAGTTGAGAACAGAGTTAAAATCCAGGTGCTATCAAGACAATTAAGAACAATGTTTTGCATATCTTCTCAACAGTCAGGAGAAATATACAGACTGACCTGTAACTTGATCGTTTAATGTATCACCAAAAATATTGAAACTTTTACTCACATTTGAAAAGAAATGGTTAACAAGCAACAACAACAAAAGTTTAAAATACAATTCCCTGTACCATGTATTTCTGACTATGAGGAGACTTTGAACAGAAGACAAATACGTCATGCTTAAATGGAATGGAGAGATGCATGAATCTGATGTAGTCATAGACAGCAGAGATGTGAAACACAAAATGGCTGTCCAAAATGAAATTCCATGACTCACAATACACTAATTTCAATAATTTTTGCTGAAAGATAACCTTGCCATTTGTTGAGATGTGACAGAGGAGCAAGGGGAGAGACATTAAAATGAATTTAAATTGCAATTCTTTGAGGGGCATTTGAATAAAATTAAATTGCAGTTCTTTGAAACAGTACAATCTGTTGGCCTTAGGTCTAGGCAACCCACTAAGCTAAGGATAACAAGAAACCTGTGTCCAAACAGGGAGCTGGGGGGAGTCCTTTGAAGGATCAGGTGTACTGATTACCACTTGTTTCTCCTCCCCCTGCCTGAGTCCAAAGGTGCTGCTACGTCTTCATGCCCTGCCTTGCACGTAGTCCTTCAGCAGAACTTCCACCAGCTGGTGGCCCATGGATGGCTATTAATTTCCTCACAGGATGAAAGTAAATGGAGGATCTGAGCAATGCTTTGTAATGCCTGATTGATGCACAGCCTTCCTGAGGATAAAAGAAATGTCAACTGCTTCTACTTTGAAGATGGATTAATTTTAATTGATATATCAGCACTGTGAAATTATGAAACCTGTTGTAGCAATAGTTTAGTCAGACCTTATTGTGTAGGAACATTTGGAAACATGAATCTAACTCCTTTCTGTTAGGCTGTCCTGTTTTCAGCATAGGTTGTACTAGTAGATTGATAGACTGGATAGAGGAACACAGCTTTCGGATGTTGGTTATACTAACTGTAGTGCTGCTTTTTTTCTTTTTTTTTTTTTTTTTCTCCTCCTCCTCCTCCCCCTTTTCTCTCGTCATGATTTTTATTTCGGAAAGTGGGAGAAATATGTGTTTTTATCCTAATATTTTCTATTCAACACTGATCATGCTTACTTTTCTGATGATCCACTGAAACGTATTTGAGGGATTAATACAAAATGCCTTTTACCAGGCTGAATTTCCTCTTATAGGGAAGATTTAATATGTAGTTTGGAAAAGGTCACTGTTTCTATTTCAAATATCTAATTTTGCATTCTAGTGCAAAACACACTTAAGTGCTCACCATGCTTTGAGTATGGGTTTGAACAGTCCTTCTCTAGAGCACTGCTTTGAATCAGAAATATACTGGTATTAATACTAAAACAGGTTCATGAGTTAAAACGTGTGGAGAAGTGATCATTCAAAATAATTGCTCCTTATTAAAACCAAAATAATTCATAAGACCTCTCACAGGTTTTTTAAAAGTTTAATTTTCATCTGAAACAATCCGAGCGGTAATAACAAAAGTCAAAAATAAATTTTATTTTTCTAAAAGCTCTATAATACACCATTAATTGTAAAAATCATAGATACAAGGGCTACTTTTCAGAATATATGAATGTATTGAATGTAATAATAGATTTGTTATAAGAAAGTGAAAAAAATTCTGATTGACTTCAAAGGACAAGTACTTCAACCATTATCTTGATTTGCAACAAATTATAGTAAATTGCTAAAAAATCAAATAAACCACAGAATTTCAGATTTGAATTTAATTATGCAGATATTACTTAGGTATTTTGCTATCAATTGCACAGCTTGACTTCCACATATTTTTATCTTCCATCTTATATTGTTAACTGACTATTATTCTTTCTATTAAGATGTAGCTATTCCAAAGTAATTTTGAGATGGCGTGACTCAAGCAGTTGTCCAACAGATGCTTTCATAGAGAATGAGGACAAGAATAATACTAGCACAGCAAGAAAACTCCTTAAAATCTCCTACAAAAATATGCTGGTTCAGTGAGAAATTTTTCTTAGGAAATCGCCAGGAGTTAGACAGACATAGAAATCTGTTAGGTTAGGACACCACCTTAAGTATTTAAAGCCAACTCCATTTACTTTACTTCAGAGTAAGGTGAAATTAAGTTGTCATGAATCAAATCCAAGCATTTTTTCCACTCAGCTACTGTCTTAATATAAAATGTCACAGATCTGAACATTTATAATTTTGGAATATGGGTTGTATTTCCTGTGTTTGTACTGAGTGTGTTCACATAAATTAATTAATACTACTTTGTCTTTCCTTTTTCTGGCATTCAGAAACAGTATCGTTTTTTTACCATAACTCAAATTTTGTTAAATGAAAACAATTATTACATATATATATGTATACACACACACATTAACTTACAACTGGTAATTTTGGTGTAAGTGCTCTCTGTTATGTCTATATTGATAAAGCTAATTTCAAAGTGCTTATCACATTCTAAAAGCAGTAGGAACCATTTTAAACTAGCTATGTTCTTAGAGCAGTCTTAATACAGTTTTGTACTTTTAAGGATATGTTGAATGCATTGTAATAAAAAATGTAAGATCATATCTGTAGTTGATACAGTTCACCACTTATGGACATTAGAAGAAAGAGGATAATAATGAGACCCAGCTGACTATAAGCTAACAGAAAAGACATTTATTTTATCTAACTGTATATTAATATAACCTATTTTTTTGCCACATACTTAATATTATGATCCCTTTCTAAGAGATTCAAGTGGATCCTGAGAAGATAGATTGACAAATCAAATTGGGGAAGAGATGTCTCATGAAAGTTCTTTGCTACTTCCAAGGTTTTTTTGTGTTTTGTGATAGGAATAAACTCAAAGTTTTCCAAATTTGGAAGAAATATAGATAGAAAAACGGCTAAAATCACATGCAACAACTGCATAATAAACCAGAGATTTAAGCACTAGAAAGTTGAACTTCTGTTTCTTATATCCCATATTTTTTTATACTAATTAAAAATTATGTAACTGAACAAGTGTTATAGTAACAGATTATATTATGGTGGGCCACAAGGTCTATTCTAGCAGTTGCTTGTTTGCAGTGATCACTTTTTCCGCAGGCCTATACACAACACAAAAAGGAGAAGAGAGGGAGATATTTGTACTTATTCAGCTCAATCACTCTGGTATGACAGAAATGGTTTTAGGTTCCAAATGATGTAGGGAAGCCAAATATTAGAAACCATATAGATATTGAAATGCAACATTTCAGGTGTGATTCAGTACAGAGGGGCCTTTACCATTATATTCCTAATGAAATGAGAATCAGCTGGTTTGTCAGAGTTTAGAGCACAGAAAGTTTTGGACGAAGGTACTTGACACAGCGTCATCTACACTCTTCTGCAATTTATAAAGGGCTTAGTGCATAAACTGTTCTCAGATTAGTACCTTGTGTGTCTCATATATGGACAGTAGTCAAGAACTGACCTGCATGTCTCTGTCTGACAGATATTCCATGGGTAATCATGGTATTAGTCTATAAATATAGACTAGCAGTAGTAATAACACCAATAAGGAAAACCTATCACTATGATATCTAAACATTATGTGTGATTTAATGAGACCACACTACTTCAGGATGGATTTTTAGCATCCTTTATATTTTATATCTTTTGTCCATTGCTTATTGGAAGAGATTTTCTGCTTTCATAAAGTATCCTTCCTTCATTATCTGCCCCTCGATTTATCTCCCCAAGAAGTCTTTCTAAAGGCTTTTTGAGTGGGAGGTATGTGAAACCTTTATTACACTGTATAAACTAAGTTATTTTTCTTTAGATACACGTTAGTTTATTCTTTATTCCTCTATGACTCTTTCATTTTGTTATACTCAAAGCGTACTGTAGAACTTAAATATTTTAAGTGTTGTGAAATCAAGGCAAGCACCCACATCCAAGATCAATAATGTTATAAGGTGACAGTAAATGTAAAACACTCAAAGCCTTGTAAATATTTTAAATCTGTTTCTGAAGATTTGCAAACAGTTGATGCAAATGCTGAAAGTACTGAAAGGCCATCAGAAAGAGAATTTAGGCTGTCATCATTAAATAACAAGACTGTTTTGCAGTCTTTGTGGAAGTGCTGAAATAGTTCAGAGTGTCTCAGATATGAATTTCTTTGTGTTTTCTGTCTTTTGGAACTTCAGGCTCTTGATATATGAGTAAAGCAAAAAGGGACTGAAGGCCTTGTGCTTAAAAGAAACAAAGGAGTAAGGGAAAGAAATTATAGCACTGAAGGAAAACTTGGGAGATGGTAATAGAGAAAGAAGAGTTCTTATTAGAGGATGACTAAAGATGTCTTACAACTGATGAAATGCCCCCTATGCTAAAAAAGAGCATGCTGACATTAGATAAGAGAAGGGAAAAAACTCTTCTGTTTTGCTGATTAGGGATACCAATTAAACTCAGACACCAGAGTGAGAAGAGCAGGTGTATTTAACTAGAAATAACTAAATAATATTACAGAATAATACAGAAAACATACAGTAAGAAAAGGCAGAATAGTGCACTTAAAGAGGAAAATACAGGGTGATGCATCACATCATTACTACCTGAGAGAATAGTGATTAAGAGAGATCCATCACCCCTTGGATACGTCACCATCACCCAGCCCCACAGCGGCTGGGCAGCCCCGGTCACAGTGAGGGTTTGCAGAGCCTGTCCCGGCAAGGGGGAAATCCTACGCGGTGCCTCCACCCGTAGCTGAGGCTGCCAGAGTCGCTGTGAGCGGGTCCAGCCTTGTATACCCCAAAACCAGCAAGCCAGAAGAGCGGGCACCTTTGTTTTAAGCAGAAATACCTGGTTTCGATCTCACATTAGGTTCCCCCCAGAGCCTGGCCAGGGCTCAAGGGAGAAGCCAAGGGCGTTTCTCTGCTTATCTGATGGGATTATGCCCAAGGTCTCACATCGGGTCTCAGGGACAGACACCTGCCTCCGTGACTCTGTTGTTCTGTTCACATACAAAGGAGGGGAAAGATACATTCAAGGTAGCGACATCCTCCATGTGGATTTCATGAAGGATTACATTCCGGGTTAACAGTTTCGGTTCAGGGCCTGTTGCTCAGGCCTCAACACTTCCACCTTTGACATCAGGTTTGTTATAACTTAGTATAATACCTGTTGGCACAATGGTTATCAGTTATAAAATATACAGGATTCATCTACAGGTCAACTCTGGCTTGGGCACATTGTCCAAACCTTAGCACTTCACCGTCGTAAGCAGGAGAAATTCAGCAAGAGTATTTCTAGGAAGAGACATCAGCTGTGGAGATGTTCACGAAGACACACTGTTGAAGGAAACAGAGCAGAGAAAACTAGATGAAATCCTACTGCTCCCAGACAGTAAAACAGTAGTAAAAAAATCCTCAAGAAGTAGGGAAAGACAATTTCTTTCCTAGGGATCAGCATGAAAGTAAACACCAGACTACTATTAGCTTTGCAAAAATGGAAACTTTCCTAATTGACCCATATTGTCTTAGATCCAATAACCATGACCTTCATTGCTTTCATAAGATAACCCTCTGCATTCGTATAGAATGAAATACAGGACAAAAGTGAACATCTTACAGCGCATATAGAGTCTCTGAACTTGAGAACTTAATACCCCCCCACTAGTTTCTGTTGCTTACTGTACCTAAAGGTTTCATGCTAATTTTGTCAACCTTGAGAAATTATTCACCTAAAACTGTCACTCGTGATACACCCTTAGGTATGTTTCTGTGCTATTTCCTTTCACTCATGTACTCTGATTTTGAGACTTTCACAGTTGACATGGGTTTGGTACAGAAGAATTTTGTAACCATAGGAACTGAGCAAAAGACAACACATTTGTCTTAACAAAAATTTTTTATTTTTTATTACTGGTTATATAGAAAGAAAAATTTTCATGCATACTCATCTCTGCTGTTTGTCTTCTGATGAACTGGAAACAGAGGGGAGGGACAGAAACACAGGGAAAAATGCAGATACACTTCGAACTTAATTTCAGTGTTATCTATAAAACTTAAGTGCTAGAAGTCAATCCTGATCTACTATGATTTGTAAACTGAACATTAAGACACTCTCAAGGACTTCTATGTGATCTGAATCCTTATTGTCTGTTGTCTTTGCAATGCCACCCTCCAAAAACTGTTGACGTTTTTTTTCTTTATAATACATGATAAAGAACTTTTTTGTTGGGTTTTTTTTTTTTTTAATCTCCTATTTGAAGTAATGGCAACATTCTGCATTATTTTGCTCAAAATTCAGTACTCTACTGTGCATGTGCCAGTTGAATTACACAGCAAAATCAAAGGTACTCCTTTCCCTTGAAATCATATTTCCACTATTAAGCTGACCTTTAAATGTACCATTTTGTTAGGCAAACATCATTATATGAAATTAGTCACAGCTTTCTTGTTTTGTGCAAGCAAATCTTGATTACTTGCCTTTCTGTAAAGCAGCAACTCGGTTTAATAATTCATGCTTCTCTGCTTATCAGCTTTAGAAACCAAAATAGTGCATTTTACTATAAATCATACACACGGCTGCATTGCATTTTAATGCATGGCAGCAAAACACTAACGTAATTAGTGCAAACTGTTACTTACAGATATGTTGTGAGACACAGGTGGCAACATACTTTTTGTGTTGTAAGAGAAAACAAGACCTCCATCACAACTTGAGTAATGTTCTAGAAATTATAGTGATAGTAGGATAGAATTCATTTATTCTCACTCACAGTAAACTTTGATTCTGTTATAATGATTCATATAGTTTTTTCTTATAAATTCTCGGATGGGGGCTTACTCAATTTATATTTGAGCTAGAATGAAGGAACACTACAATAAAACAGCAAGAGAAATGACTTTTTATAAAGTATGCACTTCCATGTTTTTCTCATTTGCTGACTTATTCTACATAGCCAATTTCCTCTGCTTACAAATGAAATGATAAGAAATTTCTTTTTTATTAGTAGTACAAGTGCTGTAGAGCAATACAAGAACACACAGGAAATCAATGTCAGACTTTTATTCCCAATTTTATTAATAGTGAAAGAATCTGAAATGCAATCAAACCCACTCATTCCGACTATACTGCTCAATTCCATTTGTCTGAATTGCATGGTGACCAGCAACATTTACCATAGATCTGTGATTAATTACAGGTAGAAGTGATTTGAGACTGAACTGGGAGACGATATATTGAAGGCATTTCAGTAATTCCTCACTTGGATCAGAGCTATTTAACTAATATGAAGGTATACTTATTATATGGAAGTAAAATCATTGGAAACCATTTTGAAGAATACTCCACGTAAAATATCTAGAGTTGGTGAAAGAGCAAAGACATTGCTGTATGAATAATTCATAACATAACAATCATATTGAACAAATTATTTGATTTTGTAAAAATACTTTTTTAACCAAATTGATGGAATATTAGCTGTCTTCAGCAGGCTTCATTGTTTTTCTGACTCAATATAAATTCATTGCAATAAGAATTTGATCCAACCTAATATTCCATCAGAATCTTCCTGAAATAACATAATTTTTCTAAAAAGACTGAGACAAAGACTTTAATTTTTTTAAATTGTTGCAGTCCACCTAGGAACCTCATTAATTTCTAAAAGCAATGCTTATGGTAAAATCAAGGGTGAAAAGTTAAAGTGAATATCAAATAAACATTTCCTGAGCGAGGTCTGTTAAATAACAGAACAACCTTGCTAGGGAAGAGCCATGGGTTGTTTCACTTGGCTTATTTTAAGTGGCTTGGAGAAAATACTGTGATAATTTCTTGCATTAAAACGAAGCACTTATTCTACACTTATTTTCATCTCCAATTTCTTTTTTTGTCCTGTTCTACTTTATTAATTTCATTTACTGTGGTTGATCTGTACAGAGAACTCTGTGGGATCCATTTACAATGTCCTGCTGCAACAGACACCTGTATAGAAACACTCAAGTACGTTTTGAAACAAGGCAGAAAAAAATAGCTTTCATCCTCTTTCCCTCCTTTATAGAAGAACTTCCATGGAGAGAAACTGAAACAGAATTAAAAACCAGAAGAACCTCCTTCACACAAGAAAGCCAAGAGCATGTTGGCTTTGTTACGCCGTGAGAGGGTACTGCCACAAAAACCGTTCCCTGCTCCTGCTGAGGCTCCTGATGCTGCCTCTTCCGATGCCAAACCAGCTGCTATCATCCTGTCATCTGCTGTTGGTGCTGTTTCATGCTTCTGTATGAAGGGCCAAGGGAACACATCCTAGCAATAAAGAAATTTGGGAAATTAAATGATGTAACTACTAGTGCAGAAGACCAAGAAACCCTGCCAATTACTCTTTGGCACCAAGGTCTTAGAAGAGAAATAATAGTAAAAGAAAAAAAAAAAAGCATAAGGGCATAAATTTGGAACAAGTTTGGAACTTGATGAGTGCCACGGGAAAGTGTCAAATGTATCACACCAGAGACTTTGAACAGGATTACAGACAGAACTTTGGTACAAAGAGAAAATAGGTATTTAGTTGCTATGACCACTTAAAATTACTAATAAAGGTAAAAGGAAAAGAATTTACAAAGCAAATATATTCTGTAGTATAATTTTTTTAATACTTTAGACATTTAGAGCCAATGAAAGGCGTGATGATTTGTTCAGACATTCAAGAGTTTATTCACTAACTCAACACCTATTAAATAACAGTGCTACAAACTGCAGCCCCAAACAAAACCATATGGAGTACTCCAAGTCCTCCTTGGATCTGGAGGAATCTACTATGCATGTCAAGAAAATAGGTCAGCCATTTACAAGCAAAGCCAAGCTGCCATCTGGGCCTGGCAAAAGTAGAGTCTAATTAGTGAAATATGGTGTTCTACTGATGTGTAGGCACCAAACTGTGAAAACATCACATTCATTTCATGCAGGTCACAAAACAACAGGCTAGTAATAAAATAGCTATATATTTGAGTTAAACTCATTACCTTCTTCTGAAGTATTATTTATCTCATTGTTTAATCTCTGAAGTGTCTTCTTCCTTAAGCTTCTTTCCATTGACACTTTGTTGTAAATATGAATGAATAAAAATACCGTGCATTCTTAGTATTTATTAATATATATAAAAGTGAATCACACCAGCTATGATATTTGCCCAAAGCATTTTATGTACTGATCTATGTTACATATAACTTCAACCATTACTGTTAAACAGCCACTTCAAGTTGAAATGCAGCTTTTACAGCACAGTCAAGAATTAGTCAAGGGTTCAGAGCCACAAATGACACAGCATCTTTACCATAGTACTAACCACTGACAATTCAGGCAGAGCTTCTAAAGGGGAAAAAAAAAAAAAAAAATAATTAGTCAAGTTAACATTTAGCCAGCAGAACAGGATTCAAATGCCTACCCTGTAAGAAAAAGTGGGGTCGGATCTTCTAAAAAATGTTATGTCTCATCCAAAACTTTGCACTTCCAGGTATATATTGGTCTTTAGTACCATCCAGAAGCAATCACCCACTAACAAGCCAAAGGAAAGAATGTCATATGTCAGTGACATCCAAGTATTGTAAGAGGAAGGTGGCAGCTGGCGTTCTCCCATCCACGCTCAGACATGGCTCCATCTTTTCCAGGTTATAGGATATAGCAGGATTTCAACTGACTGTGATCAATGGTAGCGATGTTAAAAATTCCAGCTTCTATAGAAAACGGGAGTCAAAACATGCTTATAAGAACTCGCCATGTTAACTGTATCCCTGTGAAAAACATACTAGCTTGTGACAGGAAACAAAGACATCACTTTTGCATTTTCCATTGAGACAATATGTTGATGAGTTCCTCACAGCCAATAGCTGCTCTATAGGAAATTGATGTTTCCAGTGATACAAACACCCGACTTGCCTAGGGACTGAACTGACTTTGACACTTTGATTTCTAGAGGATTCCCAAAGTGTGCTGTCAGAAACTGGTATTGGCATCTCACGTTTACTGTTGTTTACCATCCACTTTAGATTCGTGATTGCTTCAGGCTACATGCCAGATGTATATCCTATTGTGGTAACACTTTATGATGATGAAAATTGCTGACATACCTTAGTTCAGATAACTCTGAATGCCTCTGACAGCACAGGGACAAGTTAGCATTTGGGCTGGCAAAGCAGAAGCAGAGAAGGAATACACTAGCAGTTAGAAATTTTTGTTAAAAAACCCTTATCCCCCACAATGCATACTTATGGCAGCCTCAGTTATCCAATTTTACTCATGAAAATTAATTCATAAATAGTATTTCTAGTAAATTCAGACAGCAACGCATTTTCTTCAAAGTGAATGACAACCCTGATCTACATCAGTCTTACAACAAATAGCAGTCCTTATTTAGACTCGGGTCTGTCAGGTTCTTCTCTTTACAGCCACAAGGTTAATTAATAATTAAAGGTTAGCCAATTTAACAAGCATAATGGTGAAAAACCAAGGAAGTTAATCATTCCATGTCAAATTTTTGAAAAAAATGGTACCACTGGTAACGCAGTGTAAATGGAGAATTTCTTCTTAAATTATGCCTAAACAAGACAATGTTTTTATGCCTTACTCATGGGTTGATGTTCATAAAAAACCAAAGAATAAAGTAAGGGATGTTTACTGTGTTGCTTACAATGGCCACTTGCTTTTCTGAAGCTTAATATTAGTGTATAAAATATCAAACTGTGATACTGTAAAATCCAGTTTTACAATAGCACTCCCTTACATTTTATGAATTGAGAAGAAATAACTTTTATAGAAAACAGCAAAACTGCTTGTGCCAGTAATGTCCAAACAGTGGAGAGAAAAAAAAATGAAAAAAGAACATTTCCCCCAAATTAATTAACCTTTCACCATAAAATAAAATAAATCAATCAAAATCTGTTCTTGAATATTTATTTAAATTAAGATCTGACTCATATCTTTAATTATTAACCATTATTGAATATTTATTCAAGATCTTTACAACAGTAACTTGTCAAGTTTCCCCTTCATGCTAATATGAAACAGTTCCAGAGGCACAACATCTTTATTGCAAAACTTGTGTAGCCTAAAGTCTCAACAGATTTTCAGAACTGAAATTTCAGAAGTGTTTTAAAGCAGTTTAAAATTCTTTTTGTGCAGGTGTCAATAAATACTTGGGACAGTCTTAAGATTTTAAAAAATTAAATATTAATTCAACGCAATTGAACATGATTTTCAAACTAATATTTATTCTTGTTCGTGAAAGAACTGGAAGAAGTTTTTTATGTTTGAATTTTGCAGTCCATAGTAGTACCCCTCAAAAACATAAATCAAAGGGGTTTTCCTACAGCATTTACTACAGTCAAAAATATTAATATAAATCCAGAGTAAAGGTGAATGTGGATTTAAGGATCAGATCCCAACATGCAAAGATAATGTAATTTCACAGATGTATATCAAAAGTCTATCAAGCTTCACCTTTCATTTACGGTTTTATCTAGATGAGACATAGCGTAGCTTTTAAGCATTTGAACTGAATGACAGAAACTGCATCTTTTTGATCCTCTATTAGAGCTTTTGTAAGTTCATACTTTGAATTTTGACTTAGTAATTCACTTAGCAATGCGTGTTTACTTCTCTTTGTGCTTTCAGCAAATTTAGGCCTGTTTTGGTCAATGCCTTGGGAATGCTGGCAGCAGAAGAGCAGTGTCAATCTGAGATTTAATAAGATATAAGTGCATGTGTGCATATGTATACACAACCACACGAACCCATGATAGTATCAGTCATCAGAAGGTACGGTTGAGAGAAAAGGCCTCATCTTCTCAGTATTCACTTCAAAACACAGACTCTGTTGCAGAGATCTAGTGATAGATGCAGCCCTGTTTCAAAGTGTCACTACCTTACTAGAAATCCAAGAAGAGTTTTTTTCTTTGTTTGATGTTGATGATTATGAAGATAGACTCAGTAGTGTGTGAAATATAATATCCTGTGGTTTTATCTCCTTCTTGTTTGGCTTTATTATCTGAAACATTTTCTCCAATGCTTTCACAAAGTCAAATGGAAGTCATCACATTCCTTTAACTCTCACAAAATAAACACACAGCAGCACAAAGGGTAACTAAAGACTCAGTTCATGGAGGTAAACATGTTACATCACCTGCTGATGAGCTGTACATAAACTATTCAAATGTTAAGTTCAGGCCTCTCATGTATAGATGCAGTATACATGCAGTGTGGCGTTGTGTCTCAAAGTCTTGTTTGAACATGAGGAGAGTCTTGGTAGAATTGCAGGAAGGATTTGAAACTCAGACAGAAATAATGTCTATGTGTGTCAAAATAGGAACATACACTTCATTCATGACTACCTTTTTCTTTCCTCCTGCTTTTTCTTTTTACTGATAATTTGCTCTGTTGCAAACTGAGTCAATTAACTGGGGTTTTTTTTACAGCAAATAAGTACAGATCTCTAATTTAATTTGAATTTCAATTAAAATAAAATCCTTTAGGTGAAGCAAACACTGATAATCAAATCTTAAAGCTATTTTACAGGTAAAGCAAAACTTGATTTTCATTCAGACCTCTACTACCTTGCCTTCTTTGCAAAGGATGTTTATTTTAACAGGTTGTAAAAAAACATTTAAAAACCCTTCTATAACACACAAGTGAATACCATATGCTAGGTGATATTGTTGGCACTGCTAGAAACTTATGCATTGCTTTAACTGTCTTTGAAGTATACATAATCCACATGATCCTCCACCTAAACTCATGCTGGTTGGGAGTTATTTACACCCAAGTAAGCCTCACATTTCATTTTCTATAATCCACCAAAACACTATGTCTCCAGCAACCTGAATAGTGCCCACCAACTTCTGAACAAGCTGATTCATATTCTCCTTTGTATTTCAAATTCTTAAATTTTAGATATTTTATCACTACATGTGCTAGATATGAAAATGGAATATCGACACAGAGCATTAGCAGTTGCTTTAACTCAAATGCTACTTCTCACATAAAAGCCTGATTGTAACCTTATCACTCATGCAGAATATTTTTCTCAGTGGAATGTTAAGAATCAGGAACTGAAATAATTTAATCCACATGCAATACGATATTTCTTGTTTTAGAATTACAGCCTTCCAGCAAAATTAGTTTTGCAAATGTAGTTTCCTGTAAGTGTGCATACATGGTGTAGGACTGTCTATATCCAACCATGTCTGCACGCTGAGCTTGTTGCTTGTCTTCTCCATCAGAAGCCACTGAAATGCATTTAACATCCAGCCACACCTGCTCTAATATCTCTTGCCTCACAGCTCTTTTCTCCATACTAACAAAGCAATTAGAAGCAACTATTCTTTCAGACAAGAGATTATCATCATCATCATAAGTTATGTTTATGAATGGTTATGAAAAAGACCTAATTAGAATCGGAACAATAATTTGTTTTTCAGCATAGACCTGTTTTTTCCTTCTGTTGTTGTGACTATCAACTTTAACACTTCATGCTACCTGAGGCATAGAAGACAATAAACTGGAAACCAGTATTGGGACCTACAATTTGCTGTTGTGAATTTTCTGGTACATTGCTGCTATTGACACGGTGATCAACACCATCATATTGATTAAACAATTTGTAAGAAAAAACACAAGAGTGTACAAAGACTTGTATCTTATGTTCAGGAGCATATATGCTGAATCTCTCCAGAGGGAGCATTTATATGTTATCCAGTAGCTGTTTTGCTCTTCCCCCCCCCCCCAAGAACTGCAGGTAGACCATCAAAAGAAAATTAATATGGGGGACTAAAGATTAATCAATATAGTAAAAGTCTGTAATCAGGAGCTGACAGATAAAAAACTTTTCTAAGAACCTTCTATACCCGTTTTCCTCAACACCATAATAGGTGATAATACTTGAGTATAGTAATATTGTTTTACTAAATATATAGCAAATGATTGTCTTGTTGTTGTGGTTGCTCTAAGATCATTACTGACTGTTTGATGGCTATTGGCTTTGATATAAAGATGTTATTTTTGACCTTGGCACGAGAATGTACTTAAAATGAGCACAATAGCACGACCGTACTCGCATTAACAAGACCATATGTTCCCTAATGAAAAGCTCTCTTGTTTAAATGAGAAAGCTATAGGAAAGCTGTTTTTCATGAAGACCAGATGTTAAACTTTGTTTCCTTTTACCTACAGCTGACAGTTACAATCTCTAGATCTTTCCAGGCTTAAGAACAATGAAGAGCCTATAGAGGCCCAAAACATGTACAACTCCGAGGATAGCTCACAGCTATAGTAGTGTAAGGTTTTATTTCCCTATTTTTAGAGGCTTCTGGTTTTATTTCTGTGATAAATTCTACATTTAAAATACATATTTTAGCCCTGGATGCACTATTCTAACCTTGCTTGTGTAGTTTAAAAACATTCTTTACTCCAGACAAGCTTTTTATTTACAAAATATGTTGAATCCATTGAACCTTGCGGCGGGAGGAGGAAGCAAGCAGCCGATTCAATATGAATGATAGAGTAAGCTTCAACTTTATTGAAAGAAATCACCCCTTATATAAGCACTCTACAATAATCATGCATACTACTCACAGATCTATTGGATACATGTAAAAGGCTACATTATAATATGTCAGCCCCTTGTGGCATTTCAGACATGTCACAACATCTTCCCTCTTCTGGCCTGCCTCCTTTCCCAAGATTGTTTACCATAATACTCAAGGCCATTGTGTACCTCAGTTTCTCTCTTTGTTAACATAACAGTCCTTTGTTAGCATAACTGTACCCTGGGTTTTTTCCTTTGTTTACCTCAGATGGCTGCAATCAGCTCCTGCAGAGACCCATGGCCTTGCTCTCTGCAAGCCGTTCTCCAACAGAACCTAAATGTTGTCTAAGAAAGACAGTCCTTCCTAAGAATTTAATATGGGCTGAAAAATAATTCTTCAATCACCCTTGACTTTTTTCTAATTTCAACATAAACTTTCCCCGAAAGAGAAAGAAATCAAGTCATTATAATCCCAAATAAACACACACATGTGCATGCTCACATAAAAATAAAAATTAATCTCAGCCTTCACTTTCTAATATTTCCTGAAATCCAATAGCTATTTGTTTGAGGGCAGGTATATACTTTAAATTCAAATGGTCGGGTACCCATTGAAGAGATGTCACTAAGGGTTAGCCATCGTTTGCAAATTACAAGAAAGCAAGGCACAAAATGTGCAGTCTGAACACCTCAGAATGCAGCTTTTACTGTTTCACAGTGGCTGTTTAAAACTATTTTGTCTTTCAAAAGCAGAGTAATTTTTGTCCCATTATCCAGGCTTCTATCGGTTGCAGACCACCACTGTGGTGTTACTGCCCAGTGGAGAGAAAGAGAAAAGCTTTGGTTAATTGCAACGTAATCACTTCTGAAGAAATGGTTCCTATTCAAAAATCATCTTTTGACTGGTAATTCAGATATATATTACCAATAATCAGAGAGCTAATATTCCTGTATACAGAGGAATAACACTTCTGTATCATCCGTGGAATGAGGTAATATCCACTGCCATTATTGTCCTCTTCCCTACAACACCCCTCCTCTTATGGTTTCAGGCAGGAAAACATCTACAATGTTTTTTGTGAAGGACTGATTCTGTTAATGAAAGTATGTCTAAACTTCTAATACTCCCACTCCAAAACTGCACAGGAAACTTAGGAATGTCTTTGTAACCTGGAACCTTAAAACTAAACTATGTTGGTCATGCACACAAGCAGAAATGCAGTTGTATAGGGATCGTTCAGCCTTGAAAGGAGAAACTGAACTGGTTTAAGCACTTTTACATCTGATTAACAAGGCATCCTTTTCTAAAGATTATGTAACATCTAATTTAATGTCCTTTTTGTAACACCTAATTTAATGTCCTTCTTGTACCAAGTACTTAATGCATCTAATTTCTTGTATAAAGCAAGAATATGTATTATAATTAAGAATTTAGATAACAATTATGGTTTATGCATGATTAGTTAGCAGAGAGGATAGTAAAGTCCAGGAGCTCTTTTTAATGCAAAATAATATCCATTACGTTTTAGTCACCACTGAATCACCATACTGTTTTGGACCTGAAGATGCACACATCACTCACAATGACAAGAAATTACTCTTACTTAAGTCTCAAAGTATTTTCACTGACTTCATTTGAGCTTCACACCTTATTCTAAGTCATATTTGGATATTGTGTATGAACAAAGGTGTACTGAAATCAGTAAAAATTGAAAGTCTAAATCCAAATGCCCAAGAAAGAACGGAAAAGCAGCCAAAGGAGAAGTCTGTTTATTTAAACTAATACTATGTTATATACAATGTAATTAAAACACATTGAAATGAAAAGGGCAACAAACGAACCTTGAACTGATAGCTGTATAAACTAAGAAATTACTGAGATAATAATTGCTGTGAAAATGGAAATTTATGCTATATTCTGGAAGATCTGATTCATAAACTTTTCCTTGAGTGTCCTACTCCTGAAGAATAAATCTCTTTCTCTCTAGAGTGGAAAATATCATCTTTCTGTGTAGTAATGCACCCGATATGAGATTTATTCTGAGAACATACATATTCTCAAACTAAGTATGCAGGCTCTAATCACAATATGCAAATACCACACATTCTAGAATAAGTAAGAGACGGAGTTGAAATGGGGGGAAAAAGTGTCAACATTGAGATGTATGACAACCAAGAGATAACGTGAGGTCAGTGAACCTGTTGTGTTGGTTTTGAGTCCTTGCTGTACCCGTCAGGGGAAGAGAAGCAGGCATGCAGGCTGAGGTATTCACCTTATCCTATATTGCTAAATTATCCCATGTTGTGAATGCATTTCTTCTTTGTCTCGTGTCAGTACCCACAAAGAGATGAATCTGACACACAAATTCATTCCACTCATTGGATGAGCCCAGATTTCACAGTACACAGAACCCTTCCACTTTAGCTGACGTTCATTTTTCAGCAAGGAAAAACCACTTAGCCCTAACTATGCAACAATCATTACCTTTTTTTGAATGTTAAGTTCTACAGAGGCTAAGATATGTTGATAATATTTTGATCTGAAATATGTGTAGGCACTATAGTCTTTACTGTCCTGCAAATGACTGTGATTTACCAGGTGTTTTAAAGATGTTATTGCAGCTTGAAAAAGAAAATGAAGCAGTGAAAAGAATTGCATTTTTCCCTACTCACAGTAACAGAATCACTTCTCATTTGAGGGTTTCAAAGTGTTTTACATGCATATATTAGATAACTAATTATACACCTTCTCCCCGAGGAGAAGGTAAGCATTATTATATTCATATGACAACTGTGCAAACTGCTGAGATTCAGCAGTTTGGGGCATGATCCTCAAATTCTTAATCACCTAGCCCTAAGGATTACCTAGCAGCTCACATCCTCTGGAACCCCCCTGCCACACATGCAAAAAAAATTATAATGACTTAGAAAACACAACTTATTCCAGTGATTCGGCTGTTAAAAGTAATACAGCCATCTCTCCTCATCCTTCTTTCATATTTAATCCCCGAGGGGCAAATCAGATGCAGAAGCCATGCAGCCTTTTCATGCCACAAAGATCCGAATACTTCAGCTCACATGAAGGATCCCATTTGTTTCCCAACTGTACTCGTGCCACCTGCAATCAGGTTTGCAAGAGGTGCAGTTCTAACGCAGCAAGTTATCTGTTTTGAGTAAAAAAGAGTCATGTGGTGAAAGGTTTCCAGGAATGAGTTCTAAATGCCACTCAAGATCAGTCAGCAATTTGATAATATCAAAATCTAACAGATGTGCACACCATTTCCTCTCTCTCGGTTATTCATTAAGAAATTAATTTAGAAGGTTTGCACTTCTCCAAATGTTATCACAAGAAAAAATTAACAGTCATAATGTTATTCAAATAAATTAATGGCCATGTCTGGATTTGTTTTAATTATCAGGAAAAGCTCTTTGAATATTATTTGTTGATAATTTATTATGTAAGTAAACAGAAAAGGAACAAATTCTGACATAAAGGAATAATTAAAGTCATGGGGAAAAGTTAGACATGCAAGAAAGCATTAACTTAAAAATATCATTGCAATTCAGTAATAAAAACTGCCTGTACTTTCTATAGGTAGAAGGCTTTATAAAAATTAAACTTTATTAAACAAAATGAAAAGGTGCTTTAAAAATCTTTTCAAGAGGATTTACTTTTATGAGCTTGTAGTCTGGCTAGTGAAATTATTAAAGTGACATGAAGCTTTTACTTCTCTTTTCATACAATTTTAATAAAAATGGATTGTCCCTCATAAAAAGACACGGCTGCGGTTTCCCTCCCAACCTTTTTTTAGGTATACAATATATCTAGAGAAAGAATGCAGAAGAGGAAATCCACTTTGAAGTTAAAATTTATTGTTCTGCTATCAGTCTGTAACTCTCATTAGTGACTTTGCAATCTCTCTTTCTGAGAAGTGGTAGATGTAGTTTTTATTTTGTGGATTTTTATTCTTTTTACTTAAGAGGGAGAGAGAACAAAATCAAAATTAAAATGGAAAATATCAAATTTTCATGTATGTCCCCGAATATTATGCTTAGCATCTCGAATCATTTTAAAACGCTGTATGAAAAATTTATGCTCTGTCCAGGTCCCTCTGGATGGCACATCCCTTCCCTCCAGAGTGTCAACTGCACCACACAGCTTGGGGTCATTGGCAAACTTATTGAGTGTGCACTCGATCCCACTGTCCGTGTTCCCAACAGAAATGTTAAACACCTAATACCCACTGGCCCCTGAGGAACGCCACTCATCACTGCTCGCCACTTGGAGCCGTTGACCGCAACTCTTTGAGTGTCACCATCCAGCCAATTCCTTACCCACCAAGTGGTCCATCCATCAAATCCATGTCTCTCCAGTTTAGAGACAACGATGTTGTACTGGACAGTGTCAAATGATTTGCACAAGTTGAGATAGATGACATCAGTTACATATCAAAGTTGTATATAAAGTTTCTGTGCCGGGCATTGATTTTTTTTTTTTTTTTTTAATAAAAAAGGAAAAGAGAGTTATGTTCACCATCTGTATATCTAAATTATTTGATGTATAATTTGGTACCTCTTTAGCAGTGATGTACTATTGACTTAGTTTAACCTCACTGAAAGTATGGCCATACCTTTTTTTTTTTTTTTAATCTGAAATGTTAAAAAGGTATTTCAGAAATGTTTTACTTGGTTTTAATTTATTATTTCTTGTGAGAAAATCTAAATTTAAATTTAAAGTGAAAGAACCATTTGAAAGAAATACTGGAATACTTTTAGTTGATAATATAGTAGATATTGCTACTTGAATAAACTATGCTCCATGGCTTTCTAGGGTGAGTGGTTAACATCTTTAAAATTCTAAAACACCAAAAGCTTGTGTATGGGCCTTGAAACTTTGTGCTGCAACATAACTGAAGAAAACCTTTGCACAATATACATGTGTGAGAACATCAAAATGGTACACATCTATTTCCATGACATGTTAATGTCTAAGTTTTATATAGTCTTTAGACAATGAAACATCTCAGCTGCTTAACACTAAAAGCTGCCCTGAGAGGATATCTGAAAATTTGCCCTTCAGAGAAGATTCTTGGTGTGAGAAAAAATGTATGTATTAGCTCTGACATGTTATTTGGTGTTCATCAATGGAAAATTTGAGTTAGAGCTGTGAGGAGTCTTAAACAGTAAAACAATAGGTTAGCAAATACTAAAGGAAATAGATTTTAACAGAAGAATTTTTTTCTTTCTGTACCAAAATGTTCCAGGAAGGGGAACATTGGCTCTTAAAGGTGCAAGTACTTCGCTTCCAACTTTTTCCAATATAAAGCATGTGAAGGGAACTAGGTGGTGTCACAAAAATGTTAGAGTCTCCATCAGTGAGGGGGATGGAGGATACTGCTTCTGTAGCACCCAACAGCTGCTATAATTCATCAGCATGCCAGACCTACAGAAAACAATCAAGGGTACAGTACTAACTCCATCCAAGGAGTATCTCCTTAATGGGTGGCACAGTAGCAGGGAGAGATTTCTTTGTATTCTTCTTGCCTTGAAATAAGCTACTTACCAAAATGACTTTTCCTGAGCCAAGTGTTGTGCTGCTATGGTTTACACTGCTTTTGATGTGATATGTGGTTTCTTTGAGGCTAGATTGACACTCCATGCATTGGCACTCCACACACAGCACTGCAATTTGCAGTATTGAGGGAGCAATAATGTGACTTAAAAGTAAGCCACTTTTCTTCAGGTCTTCCGAGTGTAAAGTTGTCTCAGCTGATGGCTGAGTCTGCTGTTGTCAAAGTCAGCTCTGAGTAGATGCAGAATTTTTTTAGCTTACTAAGACTTTGTCCTCTGAAATCTGGCTTGTGTTTTGTCCAGGCTGAGAAACCTGTGATATTGCTACCTATCGTTATTTGTTTCTGTTATCATGATTATGATGATATCTGCATAATACACTCAAGACTGCTAGAACACTTCTGCAAAAAAAGAACTAGTACTCCTCTCAGTATAGCTGTGAAATGGAGATCATTATTATTCTTTCAGTTTGGTAAACTGTGACACAAGCAGAAAAAATGTTAGTCCATGGTGATGATAAGAGACCGATCCTCTTTGTCTTAAAAACATTGGGATAATACCTCCAAATAGTGTAAGTCAGGGTATTCAAGATCCTTTGCAATCAATACAATTGACATATGCTAATTAAGGATTTTGTTCAACACCTGAAAACATTTATAGACTTTAGTAAGACTGAGGTACTTCTCACAGTAAGTTCAAATTTCGTAAATACGACAAACTGACACTTCATTTTGCTATGTGTCTCTAAAACTGGATTTTTTTCCTTTGTTTACATGGGAATTATTCCCTCTCTGATGTGTGTCCAAGGCAAGAGCATGCAGATCTATGGTTGGGGAAGTGCTGTTATCAGTAAGAGGGACAGGATGTTTAAACAGACACCACAGAATCACTGAAATGCAATTTGAAGAAGATAGGTTAATGTCCAACTCTTGTAAAAACTAACCTGATAAACTGACTGTGATTCTTTTTAAAACACTGCTGAGGGAAATAGAGAATAGTAAGATCCATATTGTCTCTTGTGAACTACTACATTCAGAATGTCCTCTCTTTGAGGAGAGTATGATGCACTCTCTCTTTTTAAAAGCTAAAAAAGAGTAAAATGGTCTAAAAAGATCAGTAAAGATAGGAAGTGTGGGATATTTTTTTGTGGTTTGCGGTCCTTTCTTATACTTTGTCCCGCCTTATTATCTTTACTAACTTGTCAACTGGTACTGAGCTAGGAGAAGAGAAGAAAAAAATTTTAATACTTGTATTTTTCAATACAGAAAGAATTGTGATTTGGAATTGCAATATCATGCCTACTGCTGCAGAACACATTCACGATGTTCCTGAAGATTCAATCTAGACTAAGATGGTAGAACTTCCATGTCTTATCTGAAAAAAAAAATAATATTATTTTCTGAAAAATACCAGGTTTCCTAAAGAAAAGTATTGACGTACTCAATAGATCCCAGCAGGAGGAAGGAACAGGCATCATTTACTTCCAGTATTTGAAATTATGAATCAAACACATATCATTAATTTGTTAAAAATGGAGGAAAAATATTTTCAATTCCTTAACCTTCTGCATGCTCAGAGAATCAATAAATAGGATGTAGAACTGATAAATTATTTAAACTATAATAAAGGAAGTAATAAGCATTGCTTTTATCCACCTGTGCTTTGAATATGATACTTTTCATTTATGAGTAAGCTGCACTTTTACCCATATAAAACAGTTCTTTTTTTTTATTGGTGTCATTTTTTATTATAATTACATGTGTTAAAAATGAAAATAAAGTAATGGAAAATCTGTTCTATTAATGGAATTGCCTCTATATAATATTGTTCCCAGATGCACAAAGGGCATCTAGCCATGTACTTTGTGGTCTTCATCGGGCTGAAATGGTAATAAACTGACAGTGCACAGACAGGAGAGATGAGATAGCACGCTGGAGAACACGTGCTGCAAGAATAGATGCCCGGTCATGGATAACCATGGGTCACCATTTCCCTATGTAATGACAGCAAGTGTCACCACTAAACAGAATTCAATTGCAAAATTAGATAGGGGTGAAGATCTTTCAATATTTGTCATACCGCAGAAGAAAAATTCTGCAGAAAGAGTGATTTAAATAATGGCAGACTGGAGTTCAGTGAAGGCATATTTGCCTTAGGTTTTATGCTGCTAGAGGTTATACTATTGTCTTGCTGCCATCTGTGACTTTTCTGAAATTTTACAAAATTCAAAATTAGACAATCTGAAGGAGAGGTGGATCTTTGTAAGTCTTGTTTTCATAAAGGCAGAGCATTTCAGCTCATTCTTGAGTGCAACAGCAGTGAGATTTTGACCCATGTCTTTTAAAAATGCCATGTTCTACATATATTTATGTCCTCTTTGAGAAGTTCTAGCTGTATTGCATGGAACTGTCTTGGAGGTTCTCAAGTTTTTTGTGACAGTGAAGAAATACTGTTTTCCAATAAAAGTTTCATAAAACTTAATATTGCTCTCTAAAGATTTTATTTTAAAAATTTCAAAACTCTACTAAGAATAACAAACTATTTCTGGGAAACAATACTCCATGAGAACAGTATGTTTTGTCTCTCAGAATCAATTCTTTCAATTTTTCATTTCAAAACAACTTTTTTTTCTAAATTAAATTTTATCATATTATAACTTCAAAGGTCAAGTCTAGACATGTCAAACCAATGTATAAAACAAATAATGAAATACATTTTTAAAATGCCTTTAACCAAAAATATTGTTATTACGTATTTTTGGTTTTTTTTTTTCCAGTTCAAATCTACAGAAATTTTGAATTACAGTTCTAAGTTTCCTCCAGCTTTGACTTTAATGGTGTCCTACACATGCAAATATTCTTACAAGGCATATTTTATTCTTTTGTTCACATGTTTGCTGTTATGTAAGATACCTTGATTTCTTCTTCCTTCTACAAGGCTACTAGCAAATCACGTATTAAAATGTAAGGAAAGACATTTTTAAAGATGACTTATTAAATATTTGTAGCATAATAGTGATTTTGAGATATCAGAGAAGTTGTTTACTACCAAGGCAAGGTGTCTAAGGTAACTCTTATTTGTAACTCTTATTTTTCTTCTAAATTGCATTAATAAAAATATTCAAAAAACCATATAGGTACTAAATGTGTCAGTTTAGGCTTCGTCTCCTAAACTTTTCAAAGGCTTCTTAATACTTCATGACAGAATTCAAAATCTGTATTTGTTTTGTTCACTTCCAACCAGAAATATATTAATTGGACTTAGTGCATTTAAGATTGCCTTTCACTAATTACCCGGATATCACTAGCATGACAGTCTCTCTGCACAGCCTGCAATTTGCGTTAATTTCAAAAGCACTCAGAATGCTTTCCTACTATCCCAACACAAAGAACAACAGTAACAACACTGAAGCAGTCAAGCCATTTTAAGAAATTGAATTCAGTAAAGATTTAGAAATTTGTTTCATCATTTTAACACTGATGATTCTTTGGCTCAGGGAAGAAACTACCACCTGTAGCTGTAAGTGAACGGAATCTGAATTTCATTGTTGAAATTCTCTTGCACATTTACACTGAACCTTCTGCATATCTTTGCCTGGCGTACCCATGTGATGATATTCACATCAGTAGCCAATGACTCACAGAATAGGTCCAGGATGAAAGATAAAAGCTAATTTTGGCTTGGTTGTGGTGGAATTTTCTGTGCAAACTCTCAATGCAATCTTTTCTCACCTTTTCTTTGTATTCAAACTCTGACTGTCCCGATCCAATGTCAGGGGAGGTTTCGATACAATCCCAAGAGCGAGATCAAGACATAAATGAGATCAAATGCCATACACCCGAAACAGGTTTTTATTATTACATAGGTGAAGAGGGGTAGCGATAGGAGAGACTAGAAGGAAAAGACAGAAATAAAGCAAGGATTCGGGATAGGTCTGCAAGAACAGTCACCACCATGGACCCAGCAGCGACCCGTTGGTCCTCAGTCTTCGGTTCTTCGGTGGTGGGTGCACACGGGTCTGGCTTCCATGGTGGATGCACACAGACCAGGCTTCCATGGTGGGTGCACACCAAGAGCAAGATTTTCTGCTGCCTATTTAAGTTCATCGTATCAGCTGATCAGCATATCTGCTCGCCTTCAGTTTTTTTCCTCTGGTCCCACAGGTTTTGTTGCATCCGGCTTCAAGGGCAGGACCGTCTGTCTCTTATCAGTTCCTCAGCAATGCAGCATGGGGCCTGGCCGACACAATGGAGCCACAAAGGGCTCCAGGATGGGCCCAGCTCAGCACAGCTCTGCCCCTTCGAGGCTTCTCTAAAGAGGCCGGACAATGCAACCGCACAGAGTGGGGGGTGCATCCTTCAATACACTCCCGCTTCTCTGGGCGACATCCCCCAGACCCATTCACAGGCCGCAGCAGCTTGTCCCTGAGGTTGGCACAGACACCAGCGAGCTTCGAGACACTCATGGGACATTTCAGTCTATGACACTGATCTGGATTGCGTTAATTCTGCCAGTTTGCTGTGTATTTCTGCTTTTTTTATGGAAAAGATACACTAGCTTTTCTGGATCTTATGATCTCTAGCTATTAATATGTGCACAGGGGGTGGCAATGTTCCTTTTCAAACTGTAGAATAATTATTTAGATTTTAAATACAAATTCCATAATTGTTGCTTTATTCTAGCAGAGTCCTATTTTACTGGCTGCTCTTACTGGTAGAAATTATTGTTTGCAATATGGCTGTATTGAGTTTAAGAAAAGGGTTTATTTCATAGCATAAAATACGTTCTGCCTTCAAATAATTTTAACTAGGGAAAAAAAACCCCACCTGCTTCAGGTATATTGATAATTTCTTGTCTCAATTTTTATATGTTGGTTGCCTAATTCAATTGAAATGATAGAAAATTAACAGAGAATTCTAAAGTCAATATTCTACAAAATGCATTTTATCAGAAAAAAAAGAGACTTACCAATAAGCTGTTTATCAAGAAAGTTAGAAGCACTTTTTATCTTCCTTAATATATTGGACTGTCCTGTGATATCCTGGAAAAATACAGAAAAAAAAATTAATTATTGTTCTCCCTTTTCAAGTGTTGACACTTGGAGACATTGTAGAATATTTTCTAAGTTGAGCAGAGATGATTAGAGCCTGTAACTCTTTTTGGAAATTCTAGAGGGAGTTGCTTACCCTTGGATTTAGGAATAGATCTTGAAGTTTCTAAACATTTTGTTCAAAGGAGTGAGGGCAAGCCAGGAAACAAGTCTGTAGAAAAACAAGAATAGACACAAGATACCAGACTCCTCAGGCTACAACTTAATAATCATGATAGTGTTTCATTGGAATTAATGTTGAGTTTTAGATAAAAACATTTATAAATATGCTGTTAGAAGTCTGTTGAGCCTGCACAGATCAGCATTCTATAATGTTCACATGAAATAAAAATGGTGAACAGAGCTCAGCAGGGTTGAACATTCCTCTCTTTTTGAACTCGTTCTTGTATAACAAGTTCTGGAGAAGTAGAGAGAAAATCCCCATTATATTACAGTTGTCTCAGTCATTATTACTGGATTAATATATGTGCGATGAGCTGAAATGTAGCCTTCCACAGATGCTGGTTCAGCTCACAATACACAGATGTCGAAGGGCAAGCTCTGTCTTTAATAAAAGTTGCCCAACACTAGCCGTATAGTTTTCATTTCCAAAACAAAAATTGTTCAGGACGAAATTTTCTACAGACACTTTCCATTTGGAAATTCTGTTTCAGGTTAGTGGGATTTTGGTTGGGCAGAAAGAGTTTGGTCATATCTGAAAATGTTTTAAAAACAGGGAGGAAGAGAAAGTGGGTGTCCATATTAAGACATGCCCTTTAGGTTCAATGCATCATATGAAACAAGCATGATGAATGATGTCTGTTTGATACAGACACAGAGCAGGTTGTGGACATGAAAGATACAATAACAGTACAATATTATTAATACAAACACCTTCTGCTACTAAAACTACATGCAGAACCAGAAAACTCTTTAATCAGCATTTAATTCATGGTCTTTTATTATTGATAGATCTTCATCCTGGGAAGAGAATTAATTCAAGGCTTAACATAGAAGCAATACAGATCAATGGATTAGCCCTTCAGGAGAGGGACTAATTATTTTAATGAGAACATTCTAATTAGGCAGGTTTGAACTGATGATTAAAGAATCTTGCACGCTTGGAATTTTAATGAGGTTATCGTTGAGTAAACATCAAAATGCACGAAGAATGTATGATATCTCTGTTAAAGAGCTAAGATACTCTTTTTTTTTTTTTTTTGGAATGCCTGAAAACATCATGGAAAAGACTTTGGTGACAGCCTGAATTCTACACGCCATGTGTTGAGATTATAAACTTTCAGACAGAAGACCCGGGAATTACATCTACTATTCTTCTTGTGTGCTACAATTTTTAATAATACAATTGTAATAGAAAACTAAAATTTCTGTATTAAAAAGAACTGTCTAAGATCAAATTATCTCATACTTGGTGAAGCATTTGGGTGATCTAATTTCACTCTATTTAGAGAGAAATTATATTTGCAGAGTACTTTCAGAAGTGATGCCAACATTTTCAGAAGAGATGTCAACAGACTTTATTTTGTTTACTCTTAGAGACGAGATTAAATGGGAAGGGGGGAAGTGAAAATGACATATAATTGAATATTTTTTCTTTAAACATCGAAACTAATCTGATAATGACATAGCAATTCTCCGGTTTCTCATCTTTTTCTCATTGACATCAGTGATCTAAGTAAATAATTGAAAGGGATTTTGTGAAAATTTAAGTAATTTAAAAAACACTTCTTGACACCAGGGTAAATGCTGATAAATTCACTTGTATTCTTTTCCCCTCCAAGTGCTATGTGTTTTATGGTTAGAGCCACTACAAAGAAGGTGTCAATTCAATAAATATACTGCACTTTATATGTCTGAATATTAGGCCTCATACTGCTTTTTCTGTTCTATTACTCCCTGCACTGCAATCTGGCATTTTGCCCATCTGTTACAGTACCTGCACAATCACAAAGGCGTGCCAAGCATGCATAGGCAATTTGAACTTCATGTTCTAAAGTAACATTTTTTAAAGATATCTGTTGGAATAATAAGCAGCGTGATAAGAAAACATAGAAAACAGCTTTCTGATCACAAAATATTTGTAGGATATTAAGGGTTACTTTCTTCATTTTTTCCTGGGCTGCATCAATACATTTTAAATGCTGAACATACTTTTCACTGAAAAATATGTGACAGGATGTAGTTAAACAAAAATAACCAATGATGGTTAGGCTACTCACCTAAAATATAAGAAACCATGGTTCAAGTTTATGGAATTTGAAGATTTCCTTATTCCAGTGGATATTTTGAACACTAATGGGCTCTCTTCACACACAGTCATGTTTTGAAATAAAGCATCCAAATTTCTTTACATATAACATCTATAGATATATACGGCATACATTTTGTTGTCAGTATTTCCATCACTGAGATTTTCAAACCGCAAAAATTGGATGCGTGAAAGCTCATCTGAACATGAAGTCCAAGAACAACGCAGTAATGTGTTGATCCCTTGTTGTTCTTATAATAGCATTAGGTTTAATAAGAAAAAACTTTGAATTAACAACTGCTTTTACAAATAATATCAGAATACAGATATAAAGTCCAACTACTCTCACCAAGTGATGTCCAACCATGTGTTAAAAAAGAAGGGAACATTATCACATATTTCCAGTACTTAAAGAGCAGCTACAAGGAGGACAGTCTCACTCTTTACAAGAAACAACATGGAGAGAACAACGGTCAATGGGTCCAGGTTTCATCTTTATATTAGAAAGAAATTTTTTACAATTAGAACAATAAAACACTGGAACAGCCTCCCCAGGGACATGGTGGTGACCATGTGGTCACTAAACGTTCTCAAAATGTAAATGGACAGAGTGCTAGATAATCTCATCTAGGCTCCCTTTTCCATGAAAGATTGGACCAGGTGATCTTCTGAGGTCTTTTCCAACCTGGGCCATTCTATGATAAAAATAATTTTATTAGTTATTAGACTGATGTTTCCTTCTGACACTAAAGTTGTATGCGAATTTAGAAGAGTAGATTAAGCTCCTGTTGAACTACAAGGCAGTACGGATGATATAAAAAAAATTGTCCAACATATTATCTGTTTTCCTGATCTTGAGCTGAACAGGTAGCCGTATGCTGGACTAATATCATAGGCATGTGCAGGAGGCTGGAAAACCAAAGCTTTAAGAACATTTGCCTTCTTTGTATTACCACCAATTAACACTAATATGCAGTTTGCCTTCAGGCTTCCCTCCAGGGTGGTGCCGGCCTGGCAGACAGAACCGTTGGGTAAATGAGCCCAGGTGTCTGCATTAAGTGAACAAAGGTCAGGTGTCCCACTGAGGGATAACAGCTGGGACCATTGCAGGAGGGGCAGTGTCTGTGTGTGAGGGGGATGCCCTGTGCAGAGTTCCCTGTTGGGGAAGGACCTCCTGCCTCCCTGGGACTGGGCTCCAGTCAGGTCTGGCTTTTGTAAATGTGGGCTGTGTAGAGATTCAGTGTGTGGCTTCCTTGGTCTTATGTGTTTGGCTTGTTGACTTGGTTGTCTTCTGTCCCTTCTATGGGAAACTGCATTTCACCATTTATTCCACCCGTTGTTGGTCGTGTGGTGGTGTTGTTGGGGTCAGTGGGATTGATGTTGATTATGTATAATCTGACCTGTTTGTACCCCCAGCGCTCACCCATGTACTGACCTTTTTGTATCAAATACAATTTGGTTATTGGTTCATCTTTATGCTGGCTGTGTCCTTTATGCTAGGCCTGATAATTGGCAAAACACTTGCCCAAAATGCACCTGACTTTCATTTTAGCACAGTACTTCCCAATACTTCCTTTTTCATTCTGAATATCCATGTTTGACTGGATCTGAGATTTGGTTTAAACCTTGTTAAATACCATAAGAGTTAACTGTTTTTTAAGAAGTCTGAAGTAACCAAATTTTGCTGTAAAAGATCATGCTTCAAACTCTTTAATTCTATGTTGTTTCAAGAAAACCAATTGTAGCAAGAATTTTCAGTAAAAAAATAGTTAGGTCCAGTCCATTATGCCTATGAGAAACCTGTTCAACATTGTCCAGGTTTTGAAAAGGAAGAAAATGCCTGTTATATTATATAAAGTCTTTGAATGAAGTACAAGTAATTAAGAGAAAGGAGTTTAAGTTCATCCAGTAAAGATCTGGAGGAGTCTGAATCTACCTAATGACAGTCTTTAAGATACTTTATTAATTTTAATAATATTTCAAATGGAAGCTTTGCATCCAGTGTCCAATCACTATTTCCAGATTTGGACTCCAGACAATTTCTTTATTACTTTCAAAGGTGATGTTGAACTATGAAAGAGTTTGGCAATTCTTTAAATGAAGCATGTTTCAAAGGAACTCTTAGGGTCATCTTTCTATTTTGTGTCACACTTCCTTTCCTCCATTCTTTCCAACAATGAGTGAATGGACAAAAAAAGGTTCATATGTGGGTTGCCAGGCATTAACATACTCTCCTAGACTCAAATTGATTGACATGGTTGGTATTAGAATTATTTTGAATTATCAGGGTCAACAAAAATAGTTATAAACAGGTTTTGCTCCTGCTGAATTTTTATACTGAGGCAGTCATATGGATATTATCTATCAGCTCTTAAGTAAAGAAGTGTTTTTAGTGTTATACTATATTTAACTAATGGGATGGGGAAAGATTGAGTTTGTAGATGAACAGAAAAGCTGGGAGAAGTTTTATCATCAGAGACAGACTATAATAAAAGGATGCATAACATTCTGCTAATCCTTGGAGGATTATCCTGTAAACAATATTTTATTTAATTTTGTTTACAAACTACTACATTAAGAATAGGATGGTGGTGATAAAACAAATTGTTTGTGTCACCCACATGAGAAGAAAAGAATTTCTGGAGGAAGCAATGAATAATCTAAAAGTAAAAGAGATAGAGTGGAAGTCAGCTATACAAAAGCAAGGCAGCATACCTGGTAAACAAAATGTCTGGTATGATTTAAGATATCATCAGGTAGAAGAAAAAGCTGACACGGTACATTTCAATGTATAGACGATGTTGAGCTGCCACTATAATATGATGAAGAAGATTAAAACAAATTTGGGGTGTATTGGGGAAAGTATTTCAATCGGAAGTTTTATTAGTATTGCAAAAATCACTGATAAGACTTCATTTTAGGCTCTGATCAGCTCTAGTAAAGAAAGGTGAATTCAAAACAAAATTCAGAAGAAAGCTGCTACAGAATTGGTAACTGGAAGAATTTTGTTTATTTTAGTAGGCTAAAATAAAGGTTGATAGGATGTGGAGGAAAAGATTACTGTCCATAAAGATGATGTAGTAGATAAACACCATGAAGTAGTTACTTAAGTTTCAGAAAAGTGATGGTAATATAGCAAACGAATGTGAAGTACCCGTGACTAAATTTAGCTAATGTTATACAAAGCTTCTTAATCCTAAGAGCTGTAATTCCCTGGAATCATAACCTTTGTTCATTATTATAGGGGCAAAATCCTAAATTACACTTTTGAGATGGAATATAACAAATGGTGATTTAATATATGTTGCAGCACATAAACAATGGCAGGGTACTAGATTAATGAACAGAAGAACCTGTCCTGATTTCCAGTAATCCAAGCTGAGTTTTCCTACAGTTCTAAAATAAACCATATAATTAATATAGGGACTAATTTTAGCTCTTGTTGGAATCACAGGTTATTTCCACATAATGGTAGAATTCTTGCTAGAACATTCTTAGATTTAAAAACTCAAATGGTAAAATTGTGAATTAATCTCATAAGAGAAACAGCATTTCTTTTTTACTGGCATGTAAAGCTGGACGTAGTACTGTAGATTCAGTCTCATAAGTATCTAGTGGAGTGCAACAATCAGTTCTCTTCCCTTACGGGCTACATCCCTGCTAATGCACCTGTGGATGTTAGACTTTGCTTCCCCTTAGACTTCACCTCTACAAGGGTGCACTCCTGACTCATTCAATTGCTTGTTTGTCACCAGATTTGTTTCTCCAGAGCCAATATCTGTTCAGTTTGTACTGTTGCATTGGATTATTCTGTCATAAACACAGGATTTCATATTTTGCGTGAACTTCCAGCTGTTTGAGAGCCCTCTAAATGGCAGCCCTGGTCTCCAGTTTGCCACCCTCAATTCGGTGCTATTGATGGCAGTGCATCAAATCCCACTGTTCAAGTCATCAATGAAGATGTTAAAGCAACTCCAGTATCATCCCTTGAGGAATGTCATTTATAACTGGCTGCCAGTTAGATTTCCAATCAAATCCAATTTCTTTTTGCCCTTCATGCTACTTAATTTCATTTCCAGCTGAGTGAACTTCTTAATTCTGCCATCTGGAGGAGGCTTATAGCTTACTCTTGGCAGCATGTCTCCATTGTTGCAAGTGAACATACGTGTGTGTGTATTGTATATATGTGCATATGTATATATATGTACATATCAGGAAAGAAGTGATTGTTGTGATAGGAGTGTTTAAAATACTGATAGATTGAGCCAGCTTCAAAAAAAAAAAAACCTTTTTACTAGATTCAAGGCAAACTAATATTGAATATCTCCTGATTTGTGTAGTTATAGTTTCTGTTTGCCTCAGGCTTCTGCTTGGCTTAATGACAGCATTAACAGTTTCCTTCTGCATTGGAGCTCAGTGACAACTTCACCAATCGTCCAGACTATCTCTGATTACACCTGCACATTTTCTTGTACCATGGAGCAGACTACCTCTGTGTTATAAGGAGTTTGTCTTTGAAAATCAGTCACATCTCCTTTGCCCTTCACAGCACCCTCCCACAGATCCTGCCAGCTATTTCCCTGAACAAGCTAAAATTTGCTTTCTTAAAGTCCTTTAATCTGCTACTCTCCCTTCTCACTTTCCTTAGCTTCAATTCTGTCACCTCTTGGTCTCTATGGCCAGTGCAGCCACTGACTGTAACAAAACCCTCAGCAGTCCTTTCCTAACTTCTGAGTACCTGTCCGAGAGCTGCGTGCCCATGTTAGTGCAGCACCACATCTAAGACTCTCAGAAGGGTTTACAAGCCAGGTCTCTAACCATGATGGTCAGTGGGCTTCTGGATGAAACCTGGTTTGGAGCAATCTCTTATATTCCCTTAGCGTATGCAATGTATTTTATGGAATAAGGATTTTAAGAAGTCAGTGTGATGACAAGTTATAGGAATATCATTCTGTATATTTTTTTTTATCCAAGGCAAGTTTGAATATGCCAGAACTATGATTACATTAAATATTTGTAAGGAAATTCTAAAGCTATTGGGCCAGTTCTGGGTCAATTTTTGCATCTGCATGTTTATATTGATTTAGATATAACAATATGCAAGCAGAATCAGGGACTTCACTTAGTAAATCTCTCAAAATGGTTATGCACCTCAGATTATTTTTATATAAACAGACTCAGTGTAGAGCAGAAGTTTTTAGTCAGCAGAAGAAACAGGTTATATTTCTACAATATAATTTGGGGTGAGATCAAGGGCATTCTATTAGAAACAACTGAAGAAAAATAGTATATTCTTTACACAACAAAAACAAAAAAAAAAACACAAAAAATCAGATTAAAAAAAATTCACAGAAGTTCCCTAAACAAAACCAGAATTCTCATTGTAGGCATAAAATCCATTTTTAAATTACCTCATGGTGTCACAAGGAGTATTTATCTAGAGATAGAAGATTTCTATAGGTATAAAAATACGGGAAAATAAAGCCCCATAGGAGACACAGTATCTCATCAGAAAACAAGAAGCATAAACATAAAATTTTGCATGTCATTATCCCGTACCACTGAGGACAACTACCAATTTAACAATATGATACTAATATAACTGCAGCACAAATGTGCCTCGTTATGAGTTTTTAGAGCTTAAAACTAAAGAGAATTCTATACCTATTTCAAGTATATCTTAAAATATATTCCCATAAGCAGAAGTCTTATCTCTGCATAGAGCTTAATCAAGAGCTGTGTACCAGTTAAGACCACTGAAGCTTCAAGTTTAATCTCATGTAAAATATGCACTGATTCTCCTCTTCTTTAGGAAGGAAATCCCATTCACGAACAGAAATCCTGAAGTATTTAATCCATTTATTCTCAGCTTTCACTCAGTATCTCAGCTGAAATAAAAGGATATGGAATCTCTCTGAATGTGCTCATGTACTGGAGGAAGACTTAGTGGAAGTCTACATAAAATGCAGAATTAATGGGCCCTATACCTGGCTGAAAACAGGAGGGGTGAAAAGAAGGGGGAAGGAGAAAGAATAAACTGAGCAAATTGTGTGTGGTTTTTATTGTGATAAAAATAGTTATAACTTGAATTTCTTAGACCAAATATTTGAACTACTATGTAATTACCCTAGAATTTTATGATTTTGATCAGCAATTTTTCTCCATTCATTTAATAATTACCATGGAACGGTAAGTTTGTATTCAAGTGAGCATTCAACTGAGAATTGGCTGAATAAGTAGATATTTTGACCTCCATTTATTTTATTTCTAGCCAAATTAATGTGCCAAATCAAATTTAAATTCAATGTGGAAAAAATAAGTACTTTCATAGGATATCAGTAGTCATAAAGATTGAAGAACTTGCCTCATCTTCATGCCCTTAAAGTATCAATCTCTCAGCAAGTATCTATTAGATGGTTATTTCAGGTTTGTTTGCATTTTAAAAAATAATACAAACATCAACATTTTTTAAAAAAATACATGCATAGAAAGCAGGAGAGGTACGAGTCCAACAGCAGAACAAATCAGTGCACTTCATATTAATGGAGCAATTATTTATCACTCATTAAAAAGCTATTAGTAAAACATTGTTATTTATGATAAGTAATAAGCAGCATGCTGCTAAACAGTTGGCAATAGAAATTAGAAAGTAATAACATTTATTAGTTGGAAAGTGAATTAATCTAAAAATGGGTGTCTTCAAATATTTAGCATAGTTTTTGCTTGTTTTCAGAGTGATGACAGTTAAAACATTTTTATTAATCTGTTCTTTATGGAAATTAAAGCATTTGCATGTACTCCACTTCTGTTCATAGCTCATGACTTTAGCTGTCCTGTATCTGTCACTTAGATATGCATGTTATCTTAAATTCCTAAACAAGTGAGTACTGTCGATTATTGTTCCCCATCCATCTAATCTCAGCTGTAGGTCTCTAGTTAGTAATGCTGCAGAAATGTTTTCCCTATAAGCAAATAAATCCTAATAAGTGTATTTTGTTAATAAATCATACTTATAGACCTTTTGGAAAGGGCAAAAGACAAATTGATTTACATCTAAATATTCAACATTGAGCTTTGCAGTATTTTCCTCTGGGACTGAGATCACCTGTTGGTTTTGGTTTTTTTTTTCCTTTTGTTTTCCTTTTTCCTTACAGTATAGGAGCCTTACTCCATATTTTTCTTAGAACTCCCACATCCATATGCATTATAGCATACAGGTTAAGCAACGTTATCATAGAAATAGATATATAAGCTTTCTGAAGATTAAAGTGGAATAAAGTGCATTGATTTCAAATCAGTGCAGTTGGTTAAATTATAATTTCATTTCATCATTTCATTTCATTAACTAGATTTAAAATACACTGATTAGCCAGGAATAGGTCCCGTATGGAATTTTAAAAATAAAATACAAATTCTGTAAAAGCTTGTTAAACTACTAAGTTTTGCCAAGCACCTAGAATTATGCCTCTGCCTTGCTTCTAACTGCAGTAGCAGTGACTAGGATAATTATCTTAGTCTTAAACTCATGAGCATGATCATGAAACCAGGTAATTCCCACATAATTTTTCAAGACGGAAACAGTTAATGACTGTTTGTTTAGGCCTTTTTATAGTTGTTTGTCAGTTCAATTGTGTGTAAGGTGTAGCAGATTTTTAGGCTTAATTTTATTTCCTGCCTAAGAGATTTGAACCTGCATCTCCTACTTCCCATGAGAGGACCATTACAAACAACCTATATACACCTCTCTTGTTGGAGCTGTTCACTTGCAAAAAATGAAGCCAAGATTAATTAGGCCCAGGGGAAGCAGTACACAGTAGCTTGGTTTTTCATGGAGAGGTATAAAATTTAACTGTAAAAATCTCAGTTGATTGCCCTAAATGATAGGGTCTCAATTGTGTTTGCATTAAATAGTTATTAGGTAAAATACATAAACCTGGGAACAGAACAAGAACTCCCAAAGGAATGTCTCAAATACACTATAAAGTTCTGCTTCCACTTAGTGCACCCTAAATCCCAGGAATCCTATAGTTCTGACTGTCCAGGAGCACAGTTTAAACAAGAGGGATGGAAAACAGCCTCATCTAGCATCACTTAATTTACTGGGATAAAGACACTGTCATGGGAAGTACAAGCTTTAGTCTGAGTCATCTCAGATAAAAAAGGAAAACAAACCCATATTTTATACTTCCTGGGCATTTTCTAGAAAAATTTGCTTCAAATTCAAATTATTGTACCAGTCATCATCTCCTACTACCTTTTTTTTGGTTGGGTTTTTTTTGTATGGAACTGTTTTATTTGAATTTAAGTAATCTTAGAATATAATAGATATAATCTGAACAGTAAATTATTAGTGATGTAAGGGGGTTTGAGCTAACTTGCTTGATATTTTCATGAAGGTAGTTGGAAGAACTTACACAGTTGGTATGTATCAGCTGGCTCTTTGCTAACTGGTTATAATTACTGCCTTCCAAAACCCCACTGGCTCATCGTTGCACAGAAAGAGAACACAAGGAGAGCTCTTGGAGCTTGGAGAGCAACCTCGGCTGCGGGGCGGCAGTTAAAAGAGATGCTTGGCCTTTCTCAGCCTGCACTAGTGCTGCCCTGCTCTGCTCCCATACAAAGCTGAACAGGCCATCTTGGCCTTTCCATTGTTTGCATGCACAGGGTACAGTTTAAAAAACTTGAGTTCCTTTGTGGGAGATGCCCAATCGTATTTCCTCTCTGCATTACAAGGTTGAGGATTCAGTTCAAACTGAAAATTCTCGTAATCAACCGCTATTTGCACTAACACAAAAGTAGTGTGTTCTTTTAGCTTTTAATTCAGATAGAAAAAAGGCAAGACTGGAAAAATGTTGACGTAGTCAAAAGATAATGGAGTTTAATTATAACCAGAGAAAGAATTGTTTCATGAACAGGACTTGTCTTGTTAAATTAATTAATCCAAAGCATGAAGGAGTTCTGTTAGACCTACAACTACAAAACAGGTTTTCTAACATACAAATAGTCAATTATGACCAGAGATTTACTTCCTAAAATTGTTTTGTGACTTTTCCAGATAAAATAATTTTAATAATTTTCTTAAAAATTATTAAAGACAGAAAATATATTAGTTATACAGGAAGATTCCATAAACACCAAAACAAGCAAAAAACCCAAAACAAACCAACAAAAAGAAAACAGAAAGACCAAATCAACAGGAAGTAGGGACAAATAAAAAAGGTGAGAGCTATAAATCCACTTTCATAGAAAGACCAAAAGAAAGACTAGTACAGATGTAGACTTCCCCAGAAGCTAAAAATTGCACATCTAGGTATCACAAATAAATCCCGTTTGTCAGATGTTTTTTTGTTTGGTTGGTTTGTTGTTGTTGTATTTTTTTTTCTGTAAGATAGAAAAACTTGGAAGTAATGTCTTCACTCTACCCATTTTTAGAGGGTTGGGAAGAGAACCAATCTTAAACTGTGCTCAAAATTATCTCATATTAAGCTGTTTTGCAAATGAATAGATAAGAATTTTAGAAGTAAATCCTACCAAAACAAATAAGTACAACAGGCATGTGAATTCCTAATTATCAGAGACAGGTATTTAAGTGATTTGGATTTTAAAATCATCATACGATGGTTTAATACAATGTATTTACATGTATATTATGTCCAGTTAATTGAAATAGAAAGCAAAGATGAAGGCTTTAAAGTGAGAGCTTTAAAAGTTAGAAAATACATTATGCATATACTTTTAAAACATATCCTTATCCCAATTCAGTCTATGTCCTCTGTCTTATTAGTCCTCAAAAATCCTTCTCTATTTCTCTTTCAAAACTTCTACCTAATTCTAATAAAAGTATACCCCACTCTAAAATTCCTTGTTTCCTCAGCTGATATACTTTGTTTTCCTTCATTCTCAACCCAGATTTTCTTTGTTGTTCGTGTACATTTTTACAATCACTCAGCCTTGGTACTAAAGATACCTTTCAAGTGATAAACAGGACGAAAACATTTACCATTTATTTAATGCCTAAATAAAAGATTCTATAGTCAAAAATAGGATTACATAAAAGAAAATTAAAGTCTGTAAGATGTATTATCTTCTGACAAACCTGAGTTGCACAAGATTTTATGTACATCAAATCATTAAAAAAAACCCAACAATCAGTCTTCAAAATTAAGAATGTCTGATATCTCATTAAGACTCAAACTTTGGACTTACATAAAGTTTAATGACATTTAAACAGAAAATCCAATTCCTAGCTTTTCAGAAATCCCATTGCACCATGCAATTAAGGAAGTTCATCTCCCAAAAATTCAAATAATTTAGTAAGTACACTGCAATGTCTTTGAAACCACTGATAGTCCACAGTTAGCAAATTTCCAATTTTAATTCCAAAATTGTTAATTCCAAAATTAACAATGTTAAATATCATAATATTATTGTACTGACACTTGGTTTTAGCTTTCATTTTCTCCCTCCCTGATTACAGTGCTATGTATAAATAATAATGTATATGCTTTTCTCACAAAGACCTTCTCTTTCATTGTAGAAAGAGTGAGTCAAATATGTTGTTACATATCACTTTATAATATAATAATTGATATATCAACACATGTCTCACAACTTTACAAATTGATCTATGTATTGACGAAGAAAAAAACTGAAAGCTGTGTTGTCACTGAGCAAGTATATTCCAGAGATGTCTTACTACCAACACACAAACCAAGTGTACTTGCATGTCAGCCGGTGAAACCTGACATAAAGCGAAACACAGCTAAAAATACATGATGATCTTTAATGCACAATTATTTTAAGAAAATTATACAACATCAAAAACTGAGAACAATTATAGAGGCATTACTGTGTTGAGGGGATCTGAAACATGGAGTGTTTGTTATTTTCTATGATTCTAAACAGTTTAGGTCAAAAGAAAAATGTACCATTTCATTTTAATCTTATTTCTTTTAAAAAAAAACCACTTTTGAGCAGATAAACCATAGGAAAGTAAGCTAGGTTATGATTTGTGCAGTTTTGTCATTATTAGTGAAGATTTCAGTTATAAAGATAATGCTGATTTCTGATTTAACATTGATGTGTATAGGTTCTGTGAGACAGAAGGGGGCAGAATTTGAAATTAATGACATTGAGCATCTATAAATACACAGAAGGAGAAAAACAGTCTTCAGAATTTTTATTAACCTGTTATGTAAGACTGAACAAATCTAGCTTGTCTTTTTTGGATCTGAGTTTCGATGTCATATCAAATGCTAAAAACAAACCAGTGGTTTTCCTGTTAACTGAGCAAATTTGATTACAGCTCACATAGATGCTGTAGCCAGAAAACAAACAACACAGCTAAAAAATCCCCAACACTTTTCACATAAGAGACAATTTACCTACTTTCTGTCAGCAGTATTAAATAACATACATTTTTTATCCGTTCACACTTGCAAGAGTTTCCTAAGAAGAAACATACCTATAATGGGTGATGTATTATGACACAAAATAGATTCTTGAGGACACCAGATACAGAACTTTTGATTCACAGAAATCTGTGCAAATACTTCTTTGGATTTAGAAATATTGCTTCAAATTCAGAATTTCATATATTTTTTTTTACTTTTAGGTAACATGTACCTCAGTCTCCTGCGTTTTACCAACTTTAAAAAGTTGATATTTCAAAACTTTTAGTCTAATCTCTATGGTTTGCTGTAAGCCAAAGAAAAAAATAGTTCAGTCAGTATGTTCACATTGTGATATTTTTGCTGTCGTGCTCCTAACAATGAAATTTGTTTTCTGTTTATAAGCCTTCAAATAACCAACAATAAAAGTAGAATAATTCAATTAAATCTCATTGTGTTTTTATAAATGGAGATACATAAACTGCCTCCTTTCTAGGTTCTAAATAAGGTATAATTTGAAAAGAAAGATCTGATCACTGATTCTTGGCTTCTGTTCTCTGTTGCTGGCTGCTGCAGAAAAGAGTGTTTTCAGCAGGCAAAAATTGACAGAAATACATAAGCGATGTTGGCAAGCAAGTTCACACTTGGCCTTTACCAGTTGGTGCATCAAGCTGATAGCTGGCCAAAAATAAATTACAACAAAATAAAAATGTATTTATCTTAAAAGAGAAAAAAAAAGACCCTCACACATGCTCCCTGCCATGCACAGGTGTACATATAAGAGAGCAAGAGGTGTAAACTCAGATAGAAAGGGAATAAAAACAATAGTAAAATAATATTATTTCTTCCATCTTTGCACTCTCTACTGTTGCTTGTTCCACTTCAGTCAGACACAGCTTCCCTCAGTTAGTATTTCATTTGCTCCCCTCAAAAGGCCTTGTTTTGTACATTACTTCGGGCAGCAAAATATTTTTTCCTTTTTTCCTGGAATGCTATATGATCCTGCAGAAGATATATTAATCACAGAGGTTTCTTATAGGCCTGTGGAATGGAAAATGCGTGGGGTTTTTTTTGGTTGTTTTTTTTTGTTTGTTTGTTTTTTGTTTTTTGTTTTTTTTGTTGTTGTTTTTTTTTTTTTTCTTTGAAATAAAACCAATCACTCTGAAGCTTCAGAAAAGAAATTGAAAGATTTGGAAGATCATATTCAGCAGCAGTAGTATTGTATTGCACAGTAATTTAAAGAAGTTCTAACAGTTTAATAATTAAGGAAATGGGTCTTTTGACTTCCATTCCTAGCTCTTATCAGAGATGCCTGAAATCTAGAATGTAATAGAAAGCCTAATTCATTGACCTTCACAGTACATAAAGTTTGCCGATTTATTAAAAAGTTAAAATAGTTTTACCTGTATTTTTAAGCAGTTTTAAGACTTGACTAATTGATCACTTTCGTTGGATAAATGTTTGAGGTACTTAGCTATACTTTTTTAAAACTTTAAGACAATCAGCACATATTCAACAGATGTGAAGACCAAACTTTTAAAAACATTTAAATGCTGCTGTTGAGCAGTTCTAAAGATCCTTCAGCTCACCTATTTTATAATCTATTAATACTCTAGTATGCATTATTTATAATACACTGTTATGATCTATTAATACAGTATTATGTATGTCTGCCAAGCAATGCTAATGGACCCTAAAATCCATTAGCAAGTAATATAGTCCATAGCAATTCCATAACAAGTGCACTTGTTATTCAGCACTTGGGTTAACTAACCAGGTCAAAAATCTTAGGAGGATGAATTTTCATTTATTATCAAAACAGCATTATTTATCGAAGAGGCAGATAAACGGAATGCACACTCCCAAATACTCTGAATTCAATGGTTAAAAGTTCTCAAAGGTTATGTTCTGATTGTATTTCTAGAAGATATTAAAGAAAAAAATGTTAGCCTCAAATCTAACGAATCAGATTTTGCACAGATTACACTGCAATTCTTGAAAAGATGAATAGAATGAATTTAACTTTAAAAGCTGCTGACTTGTAGTGTTCATTGTAAACACCTCACATGTACAGGACTAAGTTAAACAGATGTGGACTTCAATTATTAATAACTGATGCTGTGCATGTATAATTATAGGATTTATTTGGTTTTGCAGCTTAAAAACACTGTCTTTAGCATCAAGGAAAACAGTAAAATGGTAATAAGAAAGACCCCTAAAACATTTTAAAGAAAGAAGTTACTTTTTTTTCTCTCCTCTCAAAACTTAGTATTATAAATTTGAAGATCAAAGATAGATACCTAAAAGGTCAAACAAGATTTTCCCCCACCCAAAATGAACAAATACATACACATATATATATACTTCTTCTTTCCCTAAGATTACAAATCATCTTCAGGAGAGAAGTTGTATGCAGTGATAGTTTTATACATAAACTCTTGATAGGGAAAGTGTGAAAGTGTAGCTAAACCTACAGACTGCAGAAATACAAAGCTAAGAGATATCTAGCTTGCACCTTCACTCATTTATACTTAAGGGGAACTCCACCAAGAAATAGAAGGTCAAAACATCAAGCAACAGATGACCATTCTAAGGCAATAGTTTTCGTACTCATAAAAAGTACGATTTGATGAATGTTGGTTGTTCTGGCAGGTTCTTCAGAGGATTTTAGTGGTTTAGGTGTCAATTCAGAACTGACATGTTTTTACTATCTGATGGCTGTACAGTAGCTTTTGAGAAATAAGGTCATTAGTTCCCTTTACTTGCAAGATTTTCTATGGTCTCTGTGACAATATTTTCTGAAACCATGATAAAGACAAATGGATTTATCTTATTCCCTCAGTACAGAAAAGTTTTATTACTGCTAGTTCACACAGAGGGAAGTCAGGAAAAGAGAATGTGTGAAGACCCTCACCCATTTGTGTCAGTTATTTTTGCAAGTGAGATGAGAAAGATACATTTTGACTAACCCAGCTGACTTTGTGCTAGAGCATTTTGTTTGGAGTACTTACATGCTGTTTCTTCTATTTTCTCTATCATGATTGATTTGTCCTTCCAGTGTTTGAAGAAAAGCAGCTAGAGGCTTTAATGCTTTCTGCAGCTGCTGGACCACAAAACTAGTAGCTTATGGACAATATTTTAAAAGTAGAACATAAGATGCTACTTTCAGAACATAAGCAGCGAGAAAATTGCAAAATTTTCCTCTAGACTTCGAGTCCTTTGCTTAAAGATAATTTATCTAGAAGTTCACTTTGCAACCAACAGAATAAGTGATAGGGCTGCTTGTTCTGTGTCCTGGTTTTGGCCAGAATAGAGTTAAATTTCCTTGGGCTGATAGCAAGCACAGCTAGAGAGCCGGGACCGGACTGCTCATTGGTGTATTCCATACCATGTGACGTCATGCTCAGTACATAGGTGCTCCCTCACGGCCCGTTTTGGTTTCAGTTTCTTGGTTGGCACTGCGAGATTTCTGGTGTGGTCAGGATCACTGCTCGCAGGGGTGGGCTGTGTACCAGTCACCACTCAGTGAACCACTGCTGTATTTTTACCCTTTGGACTTATTAATGTTACTGTTGGTTTATTACTATTATTTTTCTAGGGTTTTTTTTTTTTTTTCAACCTATGAATTTCTTTTTTTGGTCCCTCCCCTACTTCACTGGGGAGAGGGGAAGTAGACGACTGGCCACGTGGTGACTGGCCACCAGCCAAGTTCAAAGCGTGGCATTCTGAAAGTATAGTTTCTCTTGCAAGAAAACTTGTTTGTTTATGATAGCTACTGAAAACTTTCTCCTTCACTAAGATAGAAAAACCTCAGGCAGAAATAATAATAACTAGAATAAGTTATTGTACCTCAAACTTGTTTCCAATACTGCATAAGAAACATAAATAGATTTTGGTTTTAAAACAGTAGAATAGTTTCGTAATTTCATTTGTTTGCAGCTACTTCTTCGAGTAGCTCCCACATAAAGTACATCCTTTGCATTCATTAGGCCTTAGGAAACAAGGTCTTTGGCTACATTTCAAGTGACGTTTAGCTCTTCCAAGAGTTTATCGTATTTTCCTGCATCATTTGAGGAGCTGAAAACCTTACCACATTCAATTTCCAGTGCAAACTTTTCCTTTTAAAAAACTGGATTTCTCATCTCACATTATTCTACATCTAGCAGAGCTTCAGTAAAGATGTTGAAACTAAATGGTAAGTGGCATCCAACAAGAAACAGCATCCTGGTTTTATCAGAAACTGGAATGTAGTTAGTTTTTGTCTTATTGTATTGGGGGAAAAGTTAGTGAATACTGAAATAAACTAAGCTTCAAGTTTTAATTCCTTTCAAAGTATTTTTATTTTAATCATTCTTCTGGAAACACAGTGTGACTAGTCATCATAAAGCAGTTCATTTTCACATGACCCCAAATGTTTGGTTAAGTCAGTTCTCTGTTATCTCATTCTATCTGAACAGTTTAAGAGGGAATCACCAGCAGCTTAATACTGAACATCGTGCCTTTGTGAATTCTGCACTGCTAGCGAGAGGCAATGACTATGGTAGACAAGACACACTTAAATCACCAACTGTACCAGAGGAGAATAAAGTTTCTTCTAGAGAGGCACTAGAATGATCCAAGAATTTCTGAAACATTGTTTTTCGTCAGGAAAAAAAAAAAAAAAAAAAGAGAGAATACAATCACTTATAAAGTTAATAGGAAAATCGGCATCTCTAACAGTGAAAAATGTTATTACTATCCTCTGAGTTATGAAATGCATCTCCAAAATAGTTGATGGTCATAATATATTTAGATTTTCATAAGGAAAAAAAAAGCCAAAAGCCTTTCAAAACATAAAAGGATGTTAGATATCTGAAAGTGAGTTGTATAAGTGTTATCTGTTTCCTTTGACTCTCTTTACAGTTAATGATGTGAAATAGGTAGTTCCAGAGAATAGCTCATCCCAGCTATGTTAAGATCATTAGATATCTCTCCACTGACCATGGGAGAAGTATCAAAATATTAGCTTATTTTTGGGCAACATATAAAAGTGGATTCCTACCCTGAAATTTCAAAATTGGCTAGGACAGAAAGTAAAGAATATAATCATATTGTTGAATTTCACCAATTTGCCCAATAGCTCATGATAGTACTGGAGTGGTATAATTAAAACCAGTAAATGATGATCTGAGAAAGCCAAATATGCACACAAGAAGCTATTAATTTGATCTGCTGGAGAGAATATTGAAAATCCTCAAACAGATTTAGCAAAAATAATGGTTGGATAGCACATACTCATATATAGATCCTAATAAATGTGGAAGTTGAACTAAAAGAAATACGGTTCCATTGTTCATATATACTGTCATTTTCCAAACTTCTGGTAAGCACTCAGAATTTGGACCAATGTATATAGAAAGCTCAAAATAGACTTCCATTCAGTGTGAACTGAGAGTCAAAAGGCATGCAAATTGTTAGCTTGGAACCTCAGCTGAGATAAAATTTACATAAATAGAAGGTTACTAGCATGCATCTGGAATGTCCTTGAGTTTCATCATTACACTTTCAAATTCATATTTGTTTGCAGTTATCCATTTGTTTGAGGTAAAGGAGTTAGTATCGTTTCTATTAGTCACCGCTAAAGAAGTACAGCAAACAAAAGGACCTTTTTGCAAAATAAACGAGCTGAGACTGGTCATTTACTAAGCTAGAGAATCAAGGATGCTTTACTATCCCTGAAATCCACTAAAAATAGAGGGCGTGGTATTATGTGACCAAGGTGAAAATGTGCAAATAAACTTATTTCTGATGCAAGGCTGATATGTTCTCAAAATAATGCTTAATGATATCCCTTTATCTTTTCCTAATGATCTCTCCCTCCCAAATTTCAGGTTAAATTATATATATTGGCTTTTAGACTAGCAGGAGTATAGTTTTTATTCTTGTTACATTACATTTAGATCCATTTGATCTTGATAATTTTTCAGGACAAAAATAAAAATGAGTTAAAAATCTCCATTTTGTAATCTAAAAATTTTGCCTGAATCTGACCAGCATTCAGAAATAATTTTAACCACTGCTTACTTCCAATTTCTACAATGAATAAACTGTTAGTCAAAATATTATTTTGCCCAGAGGTAAAACGCAGTGAATCTACAATCAATAATTGTAAGAACAGAACACTTTTCTTTCCTTTTTAGTTCTCAGTATGGTAATTCAGCAAATAAGAATGCTGTACAAAGGGGGTTTTGTGTCTAAGATTGGCACAATGCTGCCCTCCTCCTCTGTCCACCCACTCTATTTCACAGTTATTGATTTCTGTCATTTATGTCTTTTATAAGTGGAAGAAATAGAAGAAAAGATCTATGAAAACACAGCATCAAGCATCAGAACTGTAAGGTGGTGGTGTACCTGTGCCATGCATGGACACAGTTAGAGACATTTTGGTTTAGGTGTATCTAGTAATTAGCGTGTCAGAGAAGAATTTCTGAGGGAAAGATTAACTTAATCTTAAATTAAGGGAAGAAATAGCCACACACCATGCAAGACTATAGAGGAGCACATGCAGGGTGATCTAGGTTTTCCTTTAAATAATTGAAAGATAAGATAAAAGCTGCTTGAAGTTGTTAGAAATTTGGACCTTCAGAGAAAACTAAAAAAGCTGCAAACAAAACACCACTTTGGGCACTGCCATATTTAACGTTTATGAGGAATAAACGGATTTCCACATTCCCATTTTTACACCATATTATGCTTTCTTGGTGTTTGTATTATATAGAGAACAAATAATTTTTTTAATGTTTGGAGAGTTAGACTGAAAAAATGATTGCTTACCACTTCTGTGCATGTCAATGCCAGTGTATTGTCACACAATACAGTCCATCCCCTTATAACAACAGGAAGCCTGTGTTGAGTTCTGCTATGACCCAAACTCTCCTCATCTGGTGCTGAAAGATTGCTCCTAGCTCAAACGCACATGCACTCAGGACTGAAGATTACCACAGGTGTAACTCTGGCAGTCAGTGGAAAGGAGAGTGGGAAACCTAACCCTTACCAATGGGAGATGAGTCTGATAATACGCAGATTGGCTGTAGCAATAACTCTATTCATCAGTTCCGATCCTTGAAATCTTCAAGTAGGTTGAGGAACATTAGTAGTTGGGATTCAAGGAAAAAAGGTCAAATAGAAGTGGAGATTGCCTGGCAGTCAGTAATTTCCAGCAGCATAACAAATGTGAAGGTGACATTAGGATGGGGAGCCTGTAATGCTCAGAGGCTATGCAGACATTAATTTGTTTCATTACAGAAACTGCAGACATTTTTGGAATTTCAGTTGTTTGAATGGAATGGAGACTTTTGAAAATATTCAACAAGTAAATCAATGGATCAGCTGTTCAGTCCATGGTATTTGGGAATCAAGCACATTAATCAAAGAGTTCTGAGTATTCAGACAAGATATCTAAATATAATGTGATGTACACTCTATAAGAACCAGAAGAAAGAATAGTTCGTTTACTTGCTAAATCCCAGAATTTTAGAAGTCATTCTAAAATTTGATGCATTTGAAGCCAGTAGCTAGGAATCCATGCAGGAAAGCTCTCTGGTTAGATTTCTGATTGGGATATGTCATGAAGTATAACTGATTTCTGGCTGTCAGCATGGAAAAGGAGAAGATTATAAAACCATCTTCTCAATAGTTCCACACTTGCCATTATACAAGAAAAAGAGAATCTATAAGATTAAGGAGGTGAAAGTTTGATATGGTAAAAGACATAAAGAAAGTGTTTTGATTTTGTGAAATATTGTCTAAAACAGTTGTAACTTCCTCTGTAATTTAAGGGGTATGTATTGTTTCAAGGAACAGGCCAGCTAGAATAAACTTCAAAACTTTATTATTTAAGACAGCTAAAAGGTGGCAAAAAGGGAACAGTTTATAGTAGTCAAGTTTGGGGCAAGAATCAAGATATTACAAAAAAAATTATTCAAAGCATCAAGAAATATGGAGAAAATAAGTAATTTAGCTCTCCACTTACATATCTGACATACCCATGATAAAAAGAAGCTTTGTAATACCCCATTTATAAGAATATATTCATTCTCTTTTATATTTTTGAAAGGTCTTTGGAAGTTTTACATTATTATAAAGTGAAATCTTTCATGGTTGTAATTATCTGGGAGTTACTGAAGAAGTAGAAAGGTGTAAGAATTTTTTATTTTTCCTTAAATAACATGCCTTTATCAGAGTCACAAGGTGTCTCTACAATGTCAGCTTCATTTATTGCAAATTATTAAAGCAAATCTGAAGTAGATCCCACACAAATGCTTGTATTGTGGATGCCAGGTCCTTATCACCAATTATTTTATGCTTACACATCTGTTCCTAATTGGCCATGTTACCTGCTATCTAGATTTTTAAATATATGGGGTGGGTTATTGTCAGAAAAGGGTTAACAGATTCTTTGGCTTCCATCACTGTTGTTACAGTAGTACCAAGTGTCAGGTTTGGTTGAAGAAGTCAAAAGAGTAGGTTTCTTGGATGATGTTTTAGAAATACAGGAGAGCACTGGCTTATTGAGAGGCTTAGCAAGGGTCATACACTAAATTAGAGGATGTTGGCTCCCACCACCTTTCTGCAGAATCTCTTGGAAAGCTAAACATGACAAAATAGACTAATAAATAAAAGTTATAATACATCAATATTTAAGGTCAAGTAACAGAATTAAAAAATTAATGTCATGATAACAAAACCTATCCTGGTAAAATTTATTGTGACAAACAATGACTCTGAACACAACTCATGGATAATGATGAATGAACTCTCAGTGCTGTGCTGTGCCCCAAATAAAAAATGCTATCCATGGATGAGCAAAAAAGAAGAACGCTGAGTAAGATTAAAGAGAACATATAACCTCTTATTTGATGTTTGTTGACTACTACTGTAACAATCGTGTCCATAAATCAGAGAGAATGTTGATAATGTGAAGAGAGCCTTACAATAAAAGAAGTTCAAGGAGCTGCTGTAGCAACCTCAAAAGAACATAAACTTGGAAATGAAAAGTAAGAGAGGGCTTTATGATCTGGCAGCGATCAACAAGAAGGTTACCTTTGTTCTCCAGTGGTTATCACTGAATGTAGACTAGTACAGACCTGATCGCAATGCCCATTGTTTACCAGAGAGTAAATTAGCCATTAGAAAAAGCAGCTGCTGTTATGCTGGTTTTCTTCAGGAAAAACAAATTCCTGAAGGACTCTAAAAGAGCCTGTTGGTGTCCTTAAGCATATCCCACAAGCTCCCACAAGATAACAGGCTCTTTGAGGGTCTTTCAGGAATTTGTTTTTCCTGAAGAATTTAGACTACGGATTTAAAACTTGGGTAGCTAGCAGAAGACATCCTCAAAATAGCACATGTAAATGTATAACTCCTCCCACTAAAAAATAATGTAATTTTTTTTTAATGGAACCTGCATTAGCTATAACTTGTTTGTAAGCTCGGTTCTATTATCATCAGGCTTCTGCGTCATAGCTGAAGAAAACAAGAAAACCTATAATTTAACAATAGATTTAGCAAATTTTAATCCTGTATCAAGAAGCAAATGAATAAATCAGACTCCCCCCAGCTCTCCATTTTTCAGAATGGTCTAGAGCACATGTCTAATTATTCCTCTATATAAAAGAGCAGGCATTTATTTTGCCATATTGTACTACTTCTTTGCTCCAATCATATTTAATTATAGAAATGGTAAGCCACAATACATGTCATGTTTTTCCTGATGCCTAACAGAACTAATTCCAATCCTATCATTAGATTTCATCTACTTAGTAATCAGCCACTTGTTAGTTTTTCTTGAATTATTTATTCATGAATAAGATTTGTTTCGATGTCAAATGTTTATAGAATTTCTTTTGAAAGGACAGAGAGGAAAATATTTTGGTTATTTATTTATTTTAGAAAAATCATGCCTCTGACTAATTTCTATTAGAAATGTGTTAATGGAGTTTAAGTACTTAATGTCTGTACAATACCTGAAGATGCAAAAAGTCAGCTGTTTTCTAGGTATTACTACCATTGAAAAAGCACACTATCCTTTCCTCTACTAAGTGGGACATTTGGAAAGTAGTTAAGATTTCACTACCATTTAGAGTAGATATTTAATCCCATTCTTATGCAAGACACCAGGTATATTTTAGTTTCAGATGTCGGTCATCAGGAGTTACATGTCTAAGTTTATATCTAATATAGATAACCCACTGAGTGGGTCAGAAAACCTCAAAGAGGTTAAAATATCTTTTAAAATCCAGTGGTGAGATATGTGAATAAAGGGAATTCTTGATTTGCCTGTAACTTTTTTAATATGACTTTTGGAAAAGACATCTAAAGTGTATAAGTTAAGTTCATCACTTTTGAGTACTAGTCTATATTCAGAAATGAAAATATATTGGTATGTAATAACACAAGCTTACAAAATGAAGAAACAGAAACTCATCTGGCATTCACTAAGCCTGTTGGCATGTGCTAGTGAATTTGCAATCAGGCACGGAAAGAGCCAGGCTCATGAAGCCTACATTTTTAGAGCTGTAGCAGTCATCCTATAAATTATTCTGCATCTAGGTCTACATAAATAGCAAAGACAGATGCACAATGCTAGTGCCAGTTTTACAAAATATTATCCCAGTCAGCAAGCTGTTGCAATAAATAGGTTGATCATTATTAATGTCTTTGATATGCATCATAACATTAATCAAGATGAATTAATTTGGAGTTAATTTGACTGTAATATGAATTGTCAATGGTATTTACTTGTAAATTCAGCTTTTGAGGACAGACTCAGTCTCCTTCACTCTCAAAACCAACCTCAATTTCTACCTTATTCTACATGAGCTATGGACTTCCATGCTGGTGTTGATACTGATGTATGGTGGGTTTTTTTCCACTTATAGATTTTACATTCACAGATAGCTGCCAGAACTATGGTCCATCCAATTTGTTTCTCCTTTCAGTTTTGTTCCCCGCTAGCAATTCTGGTAAAATGGTTTTGACCCAATTGACTAGTACACTGTTTAAGTTTCATCACTGATTTTTCCTGGAGGAAAACAGTAGTTTCTTTTTTTCAGTCTCGGGTACCATCAGATAAATAAAGCCCCTTATACGTAATTTGAAATTCAATAGAAAAACTCCTTCACATGAACTGACAGATATCTATAAACATGAAACATAAATTCCTGAGTTTCATTAGTCATATTTATAATTAATTCAAATAATTAGAACTTTGGATTTAGCCACATCACAAATAAATTATTTTAGAACTATAATATAAATTAGAAAATAAATAATTGCCTTCTTAAGTGCCATCTATATGGAAGATCACAGTTACTGACTCTAGTACAGAAGTGAAAACTGTGTTAGGAAACCAAAAATCAAAGCCCGAAACACTTAATTTCCAGTTCAGTGCCCCTACAATATAACCATTCTTTGTGGCTCTGGGTCAATGTTCACTATATTTCATTAACAAAATACTAGGTTTAACAAAAGCTCCTGATACACTTTTTTTTTTTTTTTTTTTTTTTTTTTTTAATAATTTGTAGTTAAACAAGTATTCTGAACATTTCAGGATCCTACCACTGTGAGTTCCCTACAGAGTATTCTAAATCTAACTCAATCTGACATAATTTTAGCATCAGACACCAGATGGTAATGCCTTAAAAATGTGCATAACTGTTGCATGTACATACGTATATGTGTGCATGTATATATATACACATGCACACAAACACACACATGTTGTAGTTCTCCAACTGGACACCAGATGGTAATGTATACTAGAGGAGATAGCAAGCATTCCAAACCTTCTGTGGTCAGAGCCATTGCTATGGAGGTGCTTTTGCAGTATTTGGCATATTATGCACCATGAAAGGAGATGAGGTAAGTGGGTGGGAGTTCTTCATGTATCTACATCTATTTTGAAGTCTATAGGTGCATTTTAAAGTTAATCACACAGAAGTTCATATCTATGCCTTTTAATTTAGTTTTAACCTGTTTTCTTACCATGTTTTCCAGTTCATAAGTATGAAGGACAGTTCCACTTTCTAATTGCAATATTGTAGCATATGGAAGTACCTGAACAGGAAGCATCAGGCCTTGTCCTACGTTTTGCAATTTGTTCCACCGAAGCCAAAAGTTCCAGTTCAAGTTGCCTCTGAAGAGTTAGTTATGATGAAACAGTAAATGCATTTTAACTAACAGAAATGTAATAAAAACTTTAAAATTAAATTAAAAGATTGCTCACAAAGACTGTGTAGGTTATACATCTGTAAAACAAATATTGTTTTCTAGTTTTCTAGTTGTCTTCCTTTAGAACCAGTTAAATGGTTAGTAATTTAAAAATAATCATTTGTATTAGATTCTAAGTGAACGAACATGCAATTAAAGAAAAAGTAGCTCTAATCAATCACCTTTCTTGGAGTAATTAAAATTCTTTTGATTTATGTCAAGTAATTACCAGGTGGGAATATCAGGCCTCATTAATAGTACAATTAAAAAAAAAAAAAAAGTACATCTAGAATTCATACTCTTTTCTTGTTTCCTGAATACATTGATCTCTTTCTCGATTTGCTTTTGTTAACTCGTGAGTAACATAGAACCAATAACTGAAATGGAAGCAAGGTAGAGATATCTAAGGAGGTACATCAAATCTGAAAAAGCAAATACCATCACTTTTGGGCTGTAGCATCTTATTCTGTTCCATAATCACAGAGGCCCCCTCAGCTTTGCTCTGCAGTTCTGCCCAAAGACAGTGACTGCAGTCACCAGGAAAAACAAGAACATATTTAAGAAGCACACTGAGATCCAATGAGATTAAAAGAGTGGATAGTAAAAGGTATAGGAAAATGTTACACTTCTGTGAAAAAAATTATATATATATATAAACTTATTTAAAGGAAGTTCAAATAATTACATGGATTGCATGAAGCTCAGCATACCACACTTGACTTTTTACTTTATTAATTTCACTCTTCTGTCATCTCTAAAACTTCCATTTTGCAAGAGTTCGTCTGCAATTGCATGCTAAATTTGTCAATATGAATACATTGTATGAACAATAATAATAATTCATATATATCACAGCAGAAAGCATTCACTGTGTTCAGAGATCTTCCTTCAATGTTCAAGATATTCCAAACTCAGAAATGGGTACAACCAAAGATATTTCATTTGACAGAACCAGGTCTGTTGATCTATCAGACAGCACATTCTAATAGCGAAGCCCAAGTTTTCCACAACTGTAAAGGCGCTACTGAAAACAAAACCACATTAAATAGTCCAAAGAGTACTTAAAATTTACTGGATATTTTAACATTAGATGTTACAAAAAATAATTGTATGAATTCATAAGCTTAAGGGAATACTGCTGTTGTGGGTTTTTTAAGTCTAAAAGGAAAATTTTAAAAATCACCAATCAAACAAACACCTTCCCAGTTATCAAACTGTATTTTTTCCGTTTGTACAGTAGAAGCGAGAACCATTGATTACTTATCAAAAGAACAGACTAATTTGCTGAGGACTGTGAAGAAAATCATTACAGGGTTTAAAGCACTGGGAGAGTCCTCTTGAAAAGTACCATTTAAAAACAGCAGTTCTACAGAGGTTTTATAGATTTTTGCTTTATCTGGTAGTTTGAGCAACAGGCTTTGAAAAGTACTACTATCACATGGAATATGATTTTATTTTATAAAACTGCAACTAATAAATGCTACTTACTTCACATAGCCCTTACATCTGCCTTCTAGATTTTTAATCGCTCTTCACTCTTTCTTGAATTCCAGTTTATGATGTCATATAAAGTGTCCATTATTAATCTACAGGGAATTATAGGACATAGCTACCGTTTAGAGATGGCTAAAGAACGGAAATCCTGCAAAACCTGCTGGTGAAAAGATACAGACTGGATTGCCACTCATGATACAATCAAAAAAGTTTCATGGATACTTGTAATTTAACTTCTACTAAAACTGCTGATCTTTCAGCATTTTCCGGTCCTACACATCTATACTCCACATATGGGTACAACCATACCCTTTTAGTCCATCCAAAATTTATTTCTCATCCAAGTTTTAAGACCATTTCTTAAAAAAAACCCAAACAAAACAAAACACAGCAAAACCTCACAAAAACCCCAAACCAACAAAAACTGCAACACCCCCCTCCACTAAAAAACAATCCAAACAAAAGCTAAAACCAAAACAAACATAAAAACCCACCACTGGTGTTTTTCAATTAATACGTATATAATTGTTTCTTAAAAAAGAAGCATATAGCTCTGGCTCAGTAGAGGAACTTGTGCTAAGTGATCAGAAAGATGAATTTGTAATGTAAAATGAGCAAAAAAGTTTGATGGATCCAATGACACACATTTAAAGCAGAGGCTGAATTTTGTTCCCTTTGAGAATGAGACTCAGTATGTCCATTGCTTAATAGTACCTGACTTCACTTTCCTCCTGCCTTAAGAGAGAGAAACTACAAGAGATGGGGGTGGAGGGGGAATCAGCAAAATTTATTAAATAGATTATTTTTACTTATTTACTTTATATTCTTCTCCAGCTACCAACACAACTCCTTTCTGCTTCAGAATCTTGGTAACAAATGGGAATTTTTCTAAAATGAGGGTGATAGTCAGAAGGCAACATCTCTCCCCATTGATCTACTTGAATGAGTGTCCTGTGTTACCGTGTTCATGTTCAGCTAAAGCATACTGCAGTAATAGTGCATGACAACCTGCTTGTTTCACAGACCTATCATATAATATTTTCTTTCTCAGAACCCAAGCTTTCTTCTAAATCCCAGACTTCTGCTCGGATAAGTAAGTAAATACTAAATCTTCTGAGACACAGATTTGTTCTTGCACCAGGAAAAAAAGAATAAAATAAAAAATCTAACCATGTTAGGTCTCCCAGCTTGGGAATTTCCCATAGTGTACTTGATTTCCTCATATGTCAATGAACTAGCTGAATACTCAAACTATTAACTTGTGGAAAACAGACTCTATAACTCTCTGTATCACTATCAACATCTAAATCTCCCCAAAATGCCTAAGGTTGGGGCAGGTATTTTATAACCATTACTAAGCACTCCACTGCTGGACAACTCCACAGTGAATTGGTTTAGACTGTGTAAACTGCTTTGATTTACAGCGTGGGGTCAACCACTTAGACTGGTCATATAGGCACCTTTGTTTCTTTTTCTGACTTGATCCGTACCTCCTTGGCTGCTCAGAGGTACAGTCCAAAGAATAGACCTCATTTTTTGTCTAGTGATACAGAGAAATGATTACTTGTTTTGAGACTTATTTACTTACAGCAAACTGCTTAGCAACTTATTTGCTTACTTATAGCAAGTTATAGTATTACTTATAGTATTTTTGAGTATTGCTAAGACTGCTTGCCCAGACTGTTCTGTGGGATTTTACCAAGGACTCCTGTGTTCATCAAAACAAAGTAGTTCACTGAAAATCTACCAAGAACTGCAGTGTTCAGCAAAATATCATGTATTTGTCCCTGGGAAACGGATGTGCTCTAACTAGTTGGAGTCTTGGTAATGAGTAAAGATAGCCATATACAGATGGTAGAAGTTCCATTGGTTCTCAAACCACTCTTGTTATTCAAGAAATAGGCCAAGAGAATCTGCACATGCTCTGAGTAAAAGTACAAGGTGAGGAGGACTGTGAGCCTTCCTCCCAAAAACCCCCGAGGACACTCACCAGGAGGCAATGGGCCGGTGCAAAGAGAACATAAACTGCTGACACCAGCCTCTAGAGCTAACCCAGCCTTACTCATGCATATGTATGTTTGTGTTATGTAACCCAATGAATATGGATATCCACACTCTATAAGTTTTTGGTACAATGTGCCGTTGGGGTGCAAGCTTTGTGGAGAAATCTCCTTGCACCCCAGTGCTGGAGTAAACACACCTGCTGTATAACTCTCCCCGAGCTGTAGCGTCTGTTTTCCACAAGTCAACAGATCAAAAAAACAAGAAAAAAACAACCACCACCTCCCCCCACAAACAAACATTAACAAAAGCGAAATGTATGAAGGAGAAAACTGTTCACAGTAAAGTGAAAGGATCAGTAAAGATGCCCCATTCTCATGCTGTAATTTCTGAGGATGGCATGATTTTGAAAGACAGTGCAACATATTTATTTAATTTGAGGTTTGTGACGTAAAGCAAAAAACCCCATACATATAAACATGGTGTTCCTTTACATGCAGCTCTCACTGTTAAATTGTTCTTTGCTAAGAGTCATTGGGGAGTTTTATGTCGATAGAGAGATTAAGATTTTTCAATAAAAATCATTAGAGTGGGATGTAGTCATTTTTTTTGTCAGCTAGCTTCTAGACTATATTTTGTACCTTAAAGTAAATAACAGGTACAACAGGTTTTCAGTGGAATAAGAAAGACCATCCCCTCGGGTACTGCGTTTCTGATGATCCATTAAAAAGATTTGTAATGAACTGGTGATTGACATTGATTATCATTAAAAGTCAGTGAAAATGTACAAACTGTGTTGCAAAGTTTTCACTGTTAAGTGGCACCCTAAACTGTGATGTTTATCAGGAGCAGAATTTGTGCTTCCCTGAGAGCGAGTTGTGAATTTCAGAAACCACACATCTCTGTTACTTTCTGTTCAGAGGCAGTAGCAGTCACATGCAGATTTGGGAAAGAATAAACTTTTTTTTCTTTCTCATTTCAGAATTATGTTTTAGAAGTATGCTGAAATCACAGCCTCATATTCAGCCTGCTGAGATGTCAGGTTACAAATTATCAGGCAGCAGTATTTCTGTGTTACATGACATTAGGATGATGATAACTGACTGCAATTTTTGTTCTCCGTCACTCAGTTATGTGTCTTCGTTAGAGGAATCTACATTTCCCTGTCACACTCTCCACTGACCCTGGCGATTGCTGGTTTTCTAAATCCTGCCTGAGACCTGCTGTTTTCAGGACACTTGATGGTAAAATTGATGAAAAGTAGTTTTAGGGAGATCAGACTTACTTTTTGTCATTTGAAGTTAGGCAGCTTCATCAGCCTATGATTGGAGAATAGCACCATCACCTCCATATCCCTACTACTGCTCTACAACCAGCAGCTCGTTGCATCTGTAATACCATGGAGGGCTGTAATAGTTTACTCCTTCATCCAGCAGTTACTCAGTATCAGCTTTCAGCCCAGGAAAGAATAGCTAAAGGAAAGAGCAGTTGCCTGAATTAGTATTTTCAAAAGCAGCACAATTTAAATGTCATAAAATTCCCCATAATCTGAAGTTGAGAATTAAAACAAGCATAACACAAAATAGGTAATAGGGTGGGGTGGGGGATGGTGTACCACACCTGAACTTTATCAGATAGGGAAGTACAATTAGATCCTATTCAGTGATAAAATTAGCTCATTTTAGAAAATAGCACTCCTTCTCCAAATTGTTACCGTATGTTGTGGTTTGAGCCCAAAGGGAACCTGAGCACCATGCAGCCACTCACTCCCGCCTGTCCCTCCCAGCACTGGGAAGGAGAATGTAAAGCAAAAGGCTCAGGAATTGAGATAGGGACAGGGAGGGATGATCCATCCATTATGGTCATGGGCAAAAGACAGATTCCTTAGGGGAAGAAAAAAAGAACATAAATTTAATACAGGCACTAAAAACAAACAACACTTAACAGACAAAGTAGGACTGTGAGAAGCATTACTACACCCTGAAAACACCTTCCCCCATCCCTACCTTCTTCCTGGGTTCAGCTTTGCTCCTGATATCTCTACTTCCTCCCCCAAAGTGGCGCAGAGGGCAGGGAATGGGGGGCTGGTCAGTCCTGATGCTTCTTCCTCCTGGGGGGGCGACACTACTTCTGGCATTCCTCCCCTGTCCCAGCCTGGTGCCCCTCTCACAGGAGACAGTCCTCCACAAACCAGCTCCGACATGAGTCACTCCCACGGGCGTGTGGGTCACCCTCGTGTGACACGGTCCTCCTGGAGATGAACTACAACAACGGGGCATTCTTCCCATATGGTGCCAGCCTTCTTTGGGTGCAGTCACCCGTCCCGGTGTGGGGTCCCCCACAGGCTGAAAATCAATAACTGCTCCACTGTAGACCCCCATGTGTGGCAGGAGGGTGGCCCTGCCCTCTCACCGTGGGATACAGGGGTGCTCTCTCTGCTCTGGCACACCTCACCCCCTTCCTTCTCCTGCCTTCCACTGACCTCGGTGTTCACACAGATGTTCTTGCAACTTCTCCTTACAACTCCCACAAGGTTCCCCTTCTTAAATACATTATTACAGAGACACAGCTAACTGGCCTGGCCTTGGTGCCAAAGCGGGTCCTACTTGGAGCTGGAGGAACTTCAAGAAGCTTCTCACAGGGGTCACTGCTATAGCTCCCTCCCTTGCTACCAAAACCCCCACCCCTCTCAAACCCAGGACACCGCAGTAAATATGCATGTTAAGTTAGAGTATCTAACTATGTATTCCTAGCTTGACAGAATACCCTTCTTTTCCCTTCACCCCCCCAAAAATGTTACCCTTGAAAAACCTTTAGAGAAGGTAATTTCCCTGGTAAAGTGTGTTACTTTGCATGACAGCGTATCACACTGGTAAGGCATCACAGCATGTCTATTTATAATAAATTACTGCCTCTCATCTGAAGGGTGTAGAGGGTGATAGGTAATAAGGTCAAGCAGAGAAAACAATAACTTAAAATGCACTACATTTTCAATAAAATAGGATACCTCAGAGAAACTGTATCTTCTATCAACAGAAACATAAGCAGGCCAAAAAAATAACAAGGTATATTAACTTGGAGCAGAAAAATGTGATATGCTTCATTTTCCTAGTCTTCCATTTTTCCCCCATGCTGATCTTTTTCACTCTTTTATGGAATAATGAAGTGTACTACAAAACATGCAGAAAAAGAGTTCTGACTCATTGGCCCCTAAAGTGTTTGTCTAATGTTGGTTATCTGTTTGTATTTGTTTTTACAAGTGTAAAAGATGCTGGGCTCAGTCACCAATAACCTCTTTATAAGTGGGTAAAAAAAATAACAATAAAGTAAATTGTATTCCTTGTTTAATACCTACAATTTTTGTCTGCAAGCTTGTGCTTCAGAAATAGGACATTAATTTAATGGCTTTGCTTACAATTGCGATGTTGGCGCAAAACGCATATGCACACAGAGCAAAAACTGTGTATGAATTGGCCTAACATTTTTAACTTTTTGACTCAGTGAAACATCAAACCTCCTACACAGTATCCACAGTTTCTCTCTAAATGGAAAGAAGTCACGTATTTTAACAATTTGGGCCCTTAAACTCTATGTGTAGGGACTTAGCTAAATCAAAAGGGCTTCATTAAGAAATGTTTTCTAGAATAAAGTGTGCATGTTGTTATTATTTCATTATTAATAGAACCGATTTCAATTTTTAAACATTACAGTGGTGTGTTTCATCTAAAAGATCAATCCAAAACTTTTTTGCTGTTTACCCTGGCTATTAGTGCTGTTGATGCTTCCCTGCAGCAGCCTGCCATTCGGAGACATTAGGCAGACTGACAGCAACCAAAACCCACCATCGATACAGTCAAAGGAGCTGACAGCAGTGATTGCAACACAGGGCATCAAACATATTAATTGGAGAACAATCTTTTTTTCCAAGCTGAATCCCACAAGTGGATTTCAGTGGTGCTGAAAGCCCATTTCTGTGCTGATGAGAGTCCTCTCAGGTTAATAAAGCAAAAGAAGGGACAGCTTCTGACTCAAACAGGTTAAGGTTTGAGGCACCTGCACAGCCTACAGGATTATGGCAGTTTTAGGTATCCACATAAGTGGATCTGTAGGCACCTAAAGGAATTTTTCTATCACACAACTAGACACTCAGAAATGAAGGATTTTGTGGTGTGCCACTATAATATGCAGTATTTATGTAATATTTTAGTTCTAAAATTAATCAAATAAAAAGTTTGCTTTAGTTTTTCCAAAGGAAGATAGTTCAGAATTGGGAATCTGAGATAATAGTCATGCAGTACAACACAGTAATACTACTGAGTGAACATTCAAAAGTTTCAAAATACAGAAGTAAATCTACCAACCTTAATTCTGTCTCTATATTCATAAGGTTTAAACTTAATTCTGAAAAGTAATTAAGTACTGGCTTGTATCAGCAGTTACATTTCAATTATAAAACTTTTTACCGGGCCTTTATTATGGATTTTCATATCAGACTTTCTTACAAGATGTACCACTACTTGTTTACAGTGTCTTCATAGTTATTAATTCATATCAAGTAAAGACACCTTTTTTTTTTAATCAAAGAATGCTGATATATTTTTTTAAGTGTTAATAGATCATAGATCTATTCGGTTGTAGTGGCTTCTCAATCCTCCTTCATTCACGATGGTCAGCTGAAATGTAATAATAATAGTAATGATGACACCAGACTACAAATTCAAGTTCATGCAAAGTTATTTCTTCATCAGCTTTGATGAAATGACAATATGAATAAAACCTAAATGCAAATGAGCCCCCTGAAGCATGATTCTTCAGTAAATACAAGTCTAAGCCCCTCCACTGTGGTGGTTTGACCATGGCTAAATGCCAGGTACCCACCAAGTCACTCTATCACTTCCCCCTTTCCCCCTTTTTTCTCTCAATGGGACAAAGAGAGGAAAGAAAATGATAGGAAAAAACTCCCCAACCCTTGTGGGTAAAACAGGAGTAGTTTTAATGTAAGCAAAACAAAGGCCTGCACGTGGAAGCAAAAAGAAAACAGATTTATTCGCTACTTCCCATGGAGAGGCGATGTTGGGCCTTCTCAGGAATCAGGGCTCTCATAAGCGGAGTGGTTGATGACACACCCCACCCCACCCCCTTCCCTCCTTTTTCTCAGCTTTATACTGGAGCAGATGTCATCGGGTCTGCAATATCCCTCTGGTCAGCCTGGGTCAGCTGTCCTGGCTGTGTCTGTCCCGATCCAATGTCGGGGGAGGTTTTGATATGATCCCAGGAGTGAGATTAAGACTCAAACAAGGTCACATTCCATATAGCCAAAACTGGTTTTTATCATTAAAAAGGTGAAGAGGGGGTAGCGATAGGACAGACTAGAAGGAAAAAGAAAAATAAAGCAAGGATGCGGGATAGGGCTGCAAGAACAGTCACCACCATGGATCCAGCAGCGACCTGTTGGTCCTCAGTCTTCAGTTCTTCCATGGTGGATGCACACTGAGAAAATTTTCTGCTGCCTTTTTAAACCCATTGTACCCGCTGATCAGCATATGTGCTTGCCTTCAGTTTTTTTTCTCTGGTCCCACACGTTTTGTTGCATCCGGCTTCAAGGGCAGGACCGTCTGTCTCTTATCAGTTCCTCAGCAATGCAGCGTGGGGCCTGGCCGACACAATGGAGCCACAAAGGGCTCCAGGATGGGCCCAGCTCAGCACAGCTCTGCCCCTTCGAGGCTTCTCTAAAGAGCCCGGACAATGCAACCGCACAGAGTGGGGGGTGCATCCTTCAATACACTCCCGCTTCTCTGGGCGACATCCCCCAGACCCATTCACAGGCCGCAGCAGCTTGTCCCTGAGGTTGGCACAGACACCAGCGAGCTTCGAGACACTCATGGGACATTTCAGTCTCTCGCAGTGTCCCCTCCCAAGATCTTGGCCACCCCATCCCACTGGGGGGCAATGTCGGGAAGAGCCTTGGTGCTGTGTAAGCACCGCTCAGCAGCAGCCACAGCCCCAGGGTGCTGCCAACACCCTGCCAGCTCCCAGCATAAACCACAGCTCCATGGGGGCTGCTGGAGGGGAAAACCAGTTCCAGCTCAGCCAGACCCAGTACACTGCTCATCATTACTATCTGAAACAGGGCACACCATTATTGAAGTCCCACAGTCCCAGTCCTGTAAAGTATACTCACTAACATAAGTCCAATCTCTAAAGTTACATTTTTGAATTGCCAGACTATTCCGTTCTTTTGCCAACCAAAACGTAATATCAAATACTTTATCATGGAAATGCTATTACGTCTTTTCGATTAATAAATTGAATGTACATTTTTTATTTTAGCTTAATGACAGATTTTGAAAAATTCATGGAATTTTAAATGAATAAAATCTATGAAAGTTCTGTGGTTTGTGGAGACATGGAAAGGTTCCTTAGTTCATAGGAAAACACTGCACTAAAAAACTAATTTCACAGGTGGATAGTGTTCAAAAGAAAAGATGATCTTATGCTGCGAGAGTGGCTTTATGTCATAATAGAATCCTTATCATGTGTATGGAGGAGTTCCATATAAGGCTTTTTTCAGAATTTATACTCTGTTGAGAAAATTATGAAAATAGTAAGCAGTGGTCAAAAACACTTTAAAATTTTCACACAGCTATTTGCAGATGAAACAGTAGCGTTGTCCCAAAAATAGGTCTTCTTTACCCAGTGTGCAAAGAGACAATTAACACACAGGAGTGGAGATATTTGTATTTATTACATGAATGCACATGCATGAGTGCCTGTCCAAGACAGCACACTGTGTTCCCAAAAAGTACAATTTTTTATGCATATTCAATCACTGATACATATCTACTAAGTGATTGGTTATTATTTCTCTGCTTAGCATGGAAATTAACATGAATGCCTAGTTTGCCCTTTCCACCTACTTCTGAGTCTGGAGTGTAATTAGTCGGTGGCCCAGGGATCAGTGGTCATGATGGCCCCCTGCTAAAGTTACCTTCTCTCTAGTTTCCTCATAATTTGACAGATTTAGGCAGTTCACCACAGTTAGTTGTCTCTAATTGCCATTAATTCTACCTAGGCTTCTACCTAGGCTTCTACTTTTTGACATGTAGATACAATAGCAGATTTTTTCAAGGTTAATCATTTGTTTCTACCACTATTCTAACAGTTAGCCATTTGGTTACATAGTGTGGTCCTGGTTACAGAAGAGAATTTATATTCTGAGCTGCAGATCATATGAGAAATGGGATTTTTTGTAATTTGGTAAATTTTTGCTCTTTTATCATTTTAGTTCAAGCATTTTTAAACTTACCCATATTAAAAAAAAAAAAAACCAAACAACAAACCTAATGATTTTTAATCCTACACTATTTGAAGTATACATCACACAATTTGTTGAGACTTTATTTACAACGTATCAGTGTGGCATTTAGCTTTGCTGTTTTCTCGTACAAGATACTGGAAAATCTGCTGTGTTCTACCTCTAGGACTGTTTCAGAAACAAAAAACCCACACACCAAACATCAAAAAATGAAAGAAAAAACAAAAAACCACACACCAAAACCCACCACTCCAGCTGGGCACTGAGGTCTTACTGTCATATCTTAAGGCCAACATGAACATCTATTGAGCCAAGCACCATTTTGAATAAGATTAAATCAAGAATTTGCTTCAGTAAAACACCTTTCCGATGTGAAGCGCTTTATAATGAAAGAAATGGTGTTAAATCATTCAATATAGTGGCAAGCGAAATTTTTACCTGTCCTGTCCTTGAAGCGCTGAGCACCACGCTTCCTTTACAGGTCCCAAATGAACTGACTGTTGTGATAAATTTCTGGGGGAGTTTAAATCAGAAAAACAGAGGTGAGGAAGCTTTATTTATGAAATGCATAAGGGATCAAACAACTCATGGATAAGATATGTTTTTAGTCTGATAAGTTGACACAACTTTATCCTTTCCTGTCTATATCTGTTGACAGTTCTGATTAGAACATGTGTAGCTTATAAATAAGGAACATCTATTAAAAATATGTATGGAAACATGACTTCTAATCTAAAGTATATAAGAACACTATCCCAGATATATCTGAAAAAGAATTATGATCTTTGGGATTTTTTTTTTTTTTTTAAACACACACAAGTAGGCAGTTGTGGAGCTCTGGTGCTAAAATATTTAGAGTGAAATACTTTAAAATACTTAGAATTCTTAAAAGCAGCAAAGATGATGCTAGAGTTTAGAATCACAATTCACATCCATTCAGTCACTGAATGATAGCAATGTTTTACCAATCGGTTTACCAGTAGAGGGACCAAAACTTTGAATTGAAAAGCTAAATGAAGTCTTCCTACTGGACCGACCTCTTTTCTGAATATGACTTACCAATTTCCTCTTTAAATGATTGATAACAAAATTGTATACAACTTCTGAGAAACAGTGACAGTAGAGCTAGGGGGTAACAGGAGGAGTCTACTATGTGACATTTTCTGGTTTATATATCCAACTAACACATTTGACCCCTAATCATTACAAGGGAAGCTCATATTCCAGCAAATATCTTTAATGCCTTAAATGACTCTTTTTGAACCACAGAACCTCGGGATAAGGCTTCCCAAACAACTATTTATCTCTCACAAAGAGATTATATTTTCTTTCTGAAACATCAAAAGTAATAATTTCAGAAAATTACCCTTTTAACGATAAAGTAATAATATAGAAGTGTAAAAGTATTTCCTCCATTTCTAGATATAGTAGCTCTTTATTGTAGTTTTCTTTAGGACTTATCATGTGTCCTGGTTCAACTAGGATAGGGTTAAGTTTCCCCAGCAGAGAGGGGCAAGGGATCTCCAGCCAGGTTATTCATACCATGCTGATGTCAGGTCCAGTGCGGGAACATTTTTTTACCTTTTCCTTGGTAGTCTTGGTGGCTGGGAGCTGTTCCATGGCCATTTGCGGTATTTCTCTGTATATCGTTTGTCTTGCTTACTGTTATTGCTGTTTATTGTTGTTATCATTGCTACTGTTGTATTAACAGTATTGTATTTAATACAACAGTATGTTGTTGTTCATCACACTGTTGTATTAAATTTCTTATTTTAACCCGGGGTTTGTGCCTCAATTCCAACCCGACCAGCTGTGGGTGGTGGAGGGGCAACAGCAGCATGGTCTCTGGTCCCGGCAGGGCTTAAACCGCCACATCGTGTCAACCATATGTTTGTTTGTTGGGGTTTTTTCTCTTCTAGAAGGCAAGTGCATTTTTTTCCCCTCACTCTAACTTGGGTAGAACATCAGTTAAAGTTTATGTAAGAAAACAACAGAAATAACCAGCAAGTTGTTGTCCTGAACTCAAATCACCTCACAGAGAAAGAAAACTAATATGAAAAAATTTTCATGAGAAAGTATCATTTGTGACAGTCTTCCAAGTTAATGTCTGACGTGAACTAGGCATTTTATTCACTGAACCAAAACTCATGCACAGTCTTTTCTGAAGCAGTGTGGCTATATGCAAGTTCATACAAGTCTTCTACTTGCTGTGCCAAAGCACCTACAACATCCTACCATCCCATCTGCACCACAGGATCTCTACTTTTAATCTAGAGACATTCTATTTTAATTACCTAAGCGCTGGATTTTATCACATTTTCATTAATGGTTCTTGCACAAAGGCCAAGAGTACTAATGAAATATGCCAAGATTAAAAACCGGAGGAGCACTGTCGCTGTAAAAAAAAAACCAACAAACTAGTTAACTTTGTGATGTCTTGATGATATGGTAGAGAAAAAGGATAAAAGAATAATGGTATTGCATACGAAGTCCAACACTTGGAGACAACAGAGCTGCAAGTCTTGTTTTGAGGTGATGAACTGGAAGTGAAAGAGCCAGAAAAAAAAACAAAACTGAAGATAACATTTAATCAGTGGCTGAGTGTCAGGTATCATGGAGAAGGTAAATATAACACTAGGAAGTATCATGCGTTTTCTAGTAAGACATTTCCACCGAAGAAAGGAAGTTAATAATTACATTATACAGAGCATTGAGTTTTAATGTAATACTGTATTCAGTAACAGTGACATGAGAACAGTGACATGACTATGTTTTTAGAACAGTTCTGTGAGCTAGATACTCACTTTAAATTGGAAAATTAACTCAAAAGACACAGTTTTTTAGCAATAAAATGCTACTTATGTATTTTGTAGAAATTGAATTTGAGGTCATTTCCTTCTAGAGACAAGAAATTCTACTACAGCTATTTTCATATGTGTAATCATCACTTTAACACACACACACACACACCCCATCACTATAAAAAGAAATAGTAAATAATATCCAGAGGATTCTGGGATAACAGTCTAGTAACTACATAATTTTTCAAAAGGTCTCTCTTCCATATACTCTCTGGTCATTTAGGAAGATCAGTGGGTAGAAGGTAACCTTGGATCACTATCCCTGAATGCCTATATGCTGTTTTGCTAATGAAGATTGAGTCTCAAATGTAAAAATAAATCCTAATAGTTCTTCCAGTTGTCCCTGTTTGAGTCTAAACATGAGCCACAAGGTCTGTGGATCCAGCTGTTCCCTTACTACTTTTCTTCACCTTGTGGTTTCACTATGAGCCTTTTAACCACTTCATATGTCAGAATTTATCAGACAGCTATAGTGAAGAGTGATACAGAAATGAAAATGTTTAACTCTTGGAGATAAATTATTTAACTGTTACAGATACCAAAACTAGCATTCTGTTATTGGATGTAAATTGCTTCCTAGCATTTTCTAGCATAATTCTATTTAGAATAATAGTCTCTTGAAATTTTGATTCAGCTTCTGGTAATTGCATTGAAAGCTATCAGTAGCCACTATCTACTTTTCCTAAAAGTAAACAAATCCAAAACAGATTAAAAAAATGCTGGAGGTCATACATGCCAGGGTAGAAATGAGGCCATTAATAAATTCATCCATGTCTAGCTTTGATAAACTAATTCATCTGCCCAACAAAAAAAGTAACCAGAACTCAGAGCAGACAATACACAGAATATTTCTTATTCTACAACATTATTTACTGTAAGCACTGTTACTTTAGGACGTAAATATGTTTCATTCCCGTGTTCTCCAAATATTACTTTACTACACATTCTACAACCTTCTAAACTCAGGTTTGTCTTCACATGGTCTAAGAAATATATTAGTTGTTCTTGATTAGCTAAACTAGAGCAATTAAGGATCAAGTTTCTTCCTATTCTGACACAAGCTGCTTAGATATATTCATACTTAAAGATGTACTGCCATCTGTGGTCCAGGCAACAGCTTTAAACTTAGTGTGCATTTGAAGAGACAGTACTGTTATTTTTTTAGTGAATCAGAAAAAAAGAGGGCATTAAAAAATTAGTATTAAAACAAATATAGTTCACGTTTTATTTGATACTACAATGTCTTATTTAGAAAACTGTACCTTAAGTCTTATAAACATAAAAGCAAACAAACAACCCTCAAATCCACTGAGTTTATCTGTTTTGGAGCTAGAATTTATAGTTAAGCAATCAAAGACTAGATATTTTTTACAGAGCCTTATCTGAATAACATCTTCATGAAGAAACAATTTTTTTTTTTCGTTGTTCCTTCACAAATCCCTCATGTTTACTATTCAACATAATCTTTGAGTAGAAACAGCTTTGCTAAAGGGTGAAACATAACCACATAATGTTCATCCTTACCACACAAAAATCTTCATTTGTACAGAGTAGCATATTTAAATCCAGGTTGAAATCAAACAGCCCAGACCATGCAATACAAATAAAGACCTAAAGAGTGAAAAAAGGATAAAGATACTTACTCCTACCTCCTGCAAGCTACATAGCTTTCTCTCAGACTTTCACTCATCTATCTTCTCCTACCCAAATCTACCCTAGCACTAGAATGAATCTGAATTTTGCCTCAAGAGGTGAGAAGCTTTCACCACTTCTATACTTTCTCAGGCCCACAGTACCTGCACATCTGTCAGGGATTTACCTGCACATCTGTCAGGGCTTTACCTGCATCAGCAGAGTTTACAATCTCTTCTCCCCTCCCCAGGCCCTTAGCCTGAGCTAAAACCTGATACGGTGTGGCTGTGAAACCTTGGAAGACGCTTCTACCAAAACATCTATGAGAAGTCCTGTCTACATCCTCCCCCTACTGCCCTTCTCTTTGGAAGCTGCATTTAATTCAGACCTTCACCCTTGAGCCTTTCCTGACGTGTTGCAGCTGTGCCTGTGCTCAGCCTCATACCTTGCACCTGATTTTAGATCTGCTCTATCCCTGCAGACTCGTCCACTGAGCCCTGAGCTGTTGGATGAGCCTAGTTACTATCTCCAGACCTCCTCTGGCTTTCTTGTCAGGTACGCTGGGTTTGTAACCCTCACCTGGCAGAGCGCTGCCCTGGTCTCTCCTTCTGTCGCCCTTGTCTCCCAGCTCAATATGCTTTGCAGAGCAGCCACTTTGGCTGCTCCCTATCAATAGCCTCTTACCTCATAATTTTGAGACAAAAAGGAGGCCTGTAGAAAACTGCAAAGTAAAGCTATAAAAATAACAACTTTCGGTGCCTTAGTTTTTGGATACTAATTACAAAATAATAGCTTTCTATCTTACAATCCATTGTATACAGACAGCTGCCATTATTAGGATTTAAAGTCAATGATTATCTACCTTCTGAAAATGAAGTTGTCATATTTATGAGTTTTAGGCCAAGAAAATTCTAATGTACCTAACTGCTTTAGGAAGTGAATTGACAACATTTGGATAGGAACATAAAAATCTACATGCCTGAGGCAAACATCTGTCAAGCTATATCTGATTTTAATGGAAGCGAGGGGTTTTTATCACCTTTTAGAAGATTAACAAAGAAAAAGTGACTTGTTTAAACTCTCAGATTATGTTAGTTGCTAGTAACCTAGAACACTAAACAAGATCATAGTTTTCATCCTCAAGAAAGGTTATTTATTATGATCTCTGTAATTGTGCTCAGTGCAGGCCCTCTGTGTCAGTGGCTAAGCTGCCAAGGACAAGTAGCCCTAGATAGCAAAATTCAAGGTCTCTTTCAGCTACAATTTCTTCCGCACATGAAGAGGACCTGAAATAAAATATTTTGCATGAAAGTAGTTATTAGAACAGAAACTGAACCCTCCTGTGCATTCCAAGTTATTACATTCCACAGCATTCTTATGGGTATGAAAACAAGTTCCCAAAAGAAAAACTTTAAAAATCAATAATAAACTCATTAGAACTTATTTGTTAGTGACAAACATTCAGTTCAGGGGCAGTTCAGGCTGGGTAAACATCAGGAACAGCTGCTGACATTATCTGAATAGTTCAAACCTCATGACCTGTAAAAATGAGTAAGAAATCTTTAAGGTCAGAGTTTGCTAACGTAAATCTCTCTTGAGAAGAATTAGAGAGAGGTAGATGAAAATAATAAAAAAGAAAAAGTATTTTTTTAAAACCCAATGAAGGTGTCAGAGCTGGTAAGTGATAGTTTGATCTCCATTTTACATCTTTAGAGCAATAAATCTCAGGGGTAATCTTTTTAAAGTAGCCATTGCTTTAAGGCTGGCTGGACATCAGTCTGTGTGTGGGAGTGATGGCTTTGTATCACTTGATTTTTTTTTTTTTTACTCTTTCCTTCACTTATTAAACAGTCTTTGTCTTGACACACATTTTTTTTTCTCACTTTCGCTTTTCCAATTCTTTCCCCTACCCTGCTGGGGCGGAGGCAGGAGAGAGGGGTGGGTAGGCAGTGAGCAAGTGGCTGGCGGATGCATAGTTGCTGGCTGTGGTCAACTGACAGTTAAGACAAAGCCAAAAATTATGCTTATGGTTCCTTTCCAGATCGCCTCTGCTATAACTGAAGTGTAATGCCATGAAGAGTCTTACTGTACTGTATTTCTGGGGTACAAAGGAGAATGTGTGTACCTTTATGTAGTTGTAAATATCTGGTTACCCTCCCTTGCTGTGGTTGTGTCAAACCACACTGGCTGCCCCAGGCCTTAGCAAGAGTAAGGCTTTGCTTCCAGTAAATAAAATTCTTTTAGCATACTATAGGATAAAACAAAGATTATCCTGGAGGTTTAAATGTCAAAAGCAGACCTTGAGAGTGCTACTTGAACATCCCAGTTCTGGCACAAATGTTAGCTTACGGCATAAACTGTCATTCTGAGCAAGATTCCAACTAAAACTCTTTCCTTTGGTTCAGCACATGTAAGAAATGATAGTACTTATTTCTTCTGTGCTTTCTCTAATAAATCATTATAGAATCTAAGATCTCTTGCCAGTTTCAAGTCATATTTTAGCCATCACTTAGCCACTGCTATAGGAAGCTCTCTCAGGTGATAGCAGGTATCTTGCCTGTATATGACAAAGAAAATTTTGGTCATTACATTTTATATTTAGTTTTGAATTCAACCAGGGTAGAAACCACTCATAGTAACAAAATAATGCCTTACCATTGATTTGGACTTCAAAAACAGGGGGGAACTAGATGATGCTAATTTACCAGTGCTGCAGGATCTGGAAGTAAGGAGAAGCTCATCGTTACCTTCCAGCAGTAACAGATTTAGAAATGCAATGGTTTTCTCAAAACATTAGATCTGTATTGAAATTGTTTCCCTGCATGATCTTCTGCAATATTTAGTCCTAAAACAGAGTTTGCATTTATAGTCTCTCACTGAGAACAGTGCTATGTAGACACTGAATTAAAACAATATAGTAATCTTCAGAATTACAATTTTAAAAATGGAGCAGAAAGAAGGAAAGATTCACAAGCACTGTATTAAATGACAAAAATAGGAATTCCTACATGGATAAGTTGTGCCTAACACTGCTTCCAGAACCTGAAAAGTCTATTTGCCTGAATAAACCATAGAATACTAGTCAACATTTTTAAGACCAAGGTTAATAGTGTTTAGTGAATGTATGATGAAAATAGTCATATTTGAGTAATAAGCTCTGGTTTTGGCAGCTTATTGTACTTTGGTACATTCAAAACTTATTGATTCAAAATAATACTGCATTAAAAAAGATTTAATGGGCCATGAGAACATAAAAGTTAAGTATACCTTTATAACTCATTTGGGCATTCTTAGAAGGAAAGCTTTGCATGCTCTGTGGGTAAGTTATAGGTCTAGAAGGCCTCTGTAAATGTTTATGTCAACTTTTGTACTTTTAAAGGCGGCCCATTGCATTAGCAAAGGGATCTTGGACCCTTTTTGGTGCCATACCGTATAAAACGTACTTTTCCTTTAAAATATTCAAATCCGTAATGTAAAAATAGAAGTTTAGAACTTTGTTGAGCATGCAGGAAAGAATAAATGAACATGCTCTTGCCTTGAAATTTAGTAACCTAAGTCTGATTAGGCATGCAGGTTTTGATAAAAATCCAACCCATCCTTTTCTTTTAATGTTTTTATATGAGGTTATTTGGCTAGTCAGAGACATGATATGCTGATAGCTTTTAGATAAAAGAAACTCAAATGTGCAAACTTCTTCAAACAGTAGAAATTTTTCCTGCCAAATCAACCTTCTGTTCCTGCTATAACAGAATGTGCAGAAAATGCTGGCAACATGGTGGTTTGTATTTTATATGAATCAGCAGCTGTTAGGAGAGAAAGAAGAGTTGCAATGGTTTTAAATTTCATACCTTAACCAGGTTTAAATCTGGAATACAATACTGAGAGTCATCAAAAAATTATACCCATATTTTAAATCACATATTGGTATTCCCTGGTTTAAAAAAAAATAAACCCAACAAACCAAAAAACCCAAACAAACAAACAAAAAACCCAAATAAAAACCCTGGGTGTTGCGACCTGCAGAAAAAAAACCCACCACATTTTAAAAACATGTTCACCTTCATTGTACAGTTGCTTTTGGGCAATATTTGCTTGTCCAGTGTTATATTCTGAAATTAGTTTGTTTTTAACTCCCTCAAACTTTTTAAAGGAGATAAGATTGACACTTTTCTGTTTCAGAATATGTATAGGTATACTGAGTTGGGAAGTATTCAGATTTTTCCAGTTTGCTTTTAAGAAAGCTAGACAGTCTCTAAGCTCCTGATTCTAGTGTTTTAAATTAATGTAGTCTGATCCAAAATATCCTTTAACTTTTTCAAATCATAGAAAATGATCTGTAGAACTTCTTTGAAACCAGAACAAAAATGTGACAATTGTGCTTTCATCTAAATTAGAAAATTGTTCTCATGTTTATCTGTATGTTGTACTCATCAGTCAAGAGTTCTGTGTTGTTTGCTCGTACTGAAAAGCGCCTTGGAGTCCACATAACTCTGAGGAGTGGGTGCATTGATGGAGACCTTGAAATCTGAAGCTTCTTATTTCTGAGGGGAATATTGGTTAGAGCCATCATCATCCCATCATGACCCGAGTCCAGGCAGTAATGTAAGCAAGCCCCAGAGAGAGCTACAAAGAGGCATTCAAAAGAATATTTAAGAACTACTGATAACAATTCACTACTTAGTTTACATTTTTTCTAACACCGTGAAACACAGACAGGGCTTCTCTTTTTTTGTTGTTGTTACATGCAGGTGTTCCAGACAAAAGCTGTGAGCAAATTAAGTCAGCATTTATCCCTAGGAACACTTTCTCAACTGTTTGAAGTGTTTCTTATCCGTTATAGCTGGAATGTTCCTTGCTGTTATTACAGTAGTAATAAATCTTGGAATGCATTTCATATCTCATGTCTGTGGCTCAACTTGTACTTAACCTTCAGGGTACTTTGGCTGTGCGTGGAGCAATAGCACTGAAGACTTGTTTCTTTTTATCACTGTATGCTAACCTTCATGCCTAACATACAGCATCTTTCCACTAATCCATAACTGCAAATGGTGATATTACCATAACAGATTTTCAATGTGCTTTTCCTATCTATGTGTAACAGAGATGAGAATGTCTATATGCCAGACCAAACACTGAGGCCAGAAGGAAGCATTAGGTTGTGCTTTTATAATACCCTTCATGTCTCTGGTTTAGAACAGATGCTCTGTGCCCTGCATTCATCCAGGCATGCACACAGAGTGATTGAAAGGTATCTTTATCACTTCTCCTAGTCTCTGTAACCCTGGCAGTTCTGCTTAAATTTACAGTAGGAAACAGTAACTAGATCAATAAAACAGAATGAAATGTCTTTCTGTCACAGTAGATTTGATTCTGCCTGGCACTGAAATGCACACCTTTTACATAAAGTTAATTATTGCCACAGAAGTAATTCAGGAGAATACAGAAGAAACAAATGCAATCTGTGGTGCTAGTTTAACGCCTGCAGTAATTAAAATTGTATTTCTTGATTCCATCCCAACCTGTGTCAGCTCCAAAGTTGCATACCTCGGTTGTCTAATGTGAACAACAATTGATTCTACTAGTTGTCCTCAAATTAATAAGAATGCCATGATTAACTGGTTTGATTTTAATGGTAGTGAATTATATATCTACCAGCATATCTTTATGGGTTCCTTTCTTTCATCTTTTAATACACACTTTTGGTCATATGCAGTGTGGATTACCCAATACTGTTTTTCCTGGTCTTTCATGCTACACATGGTTGTCCTATTAAAGAAGTAGAAAGATCACGTTAACTAATGGGGAATTATGCCAAAAAAGTTACCTTGTTTTGGATGAAAGTATTAACATGGTAATGACTTAACAGTTATTAATAAATTTAGATTTCCTAATGGCAATTGATCATTACAAAACAATTCAGAAAATGTTATAAAAACAGCAACTCCTTTACAGATTCTAAGATGACAAGGCTCACACTAACTTTATGGTATCTTAAATCTATACATATGTACATGCACATACACAAAACATACAAACACAGAGACAAAAGTATTCAGATCCAGTAGAATGATGTATGTACCCACACACACCAGTAAGCAGAGAAAGAGTGGGTGAAAGAGAAACTAGCTCCAATTTCCCTCCTCTTAACTTTAGAGTAAGTACTCCTGATGCTTTGGCATTCCTCAATGGGCAATAATTGAGACTCAAGCATGTTGATTTCACCCTAGCAGCAGACAACACCTTAAGTGTTTTGATACCTGAGAGGCATCCCAGCTCAGGGTAGATGCTGCTCACAGGCCTGCTCTGATCCAAGAGAGCTTAAAGGGTCTCCCTTGTGGTCACAATTTATAGGGTCTAAGATAATTGACTTTTGTCAGTGTTTTGCCAATTATTAGGCCTAGCACAGAGGACACAGCCAGCATAAAGATGAACCAATAACCAAACTGTATTTGATACAAAAGGGTCAGTACATGGGTGAGCACTAGGGGTACAAACAGGTCAGATTATACATAATCAACATCAATCCCACTGACCCCAACAACAATGCCACACAACCAACAGTGTGTGGAATAAATGGTGACATGCAGTCTCCCATAGAAGGGACAGGAGACAACTGAGTCAACAAACCAAACACATAAGACCAAGGAAGCCACACACTGAATCTCTACACAGCCCACATTTACAAAAGCCAGACCTGAGTGGAGCCCAGTCCCAGGGAGGCGGGAGGTCCTTCCCCAACAGGGAACTCTGCACAGGGCATCCCCCTCACACACAGACACTGCCCCTCCTGCAATGGTCCCAGCTGTTATCCCTCAGTGGGACACCTGACCTTTGGTCACTCAATGCAGACACCCGGGGCTCCTTTACCCAACGGCTCTGTCTGCCAGGCCGGCACCACCCTGGAGGGAAGCCTGAAGGCAAACTCACCCCCCTTTGGGAAGGGCTGTGGGAATCACCCATTTGTCAACCTCAATTTGGGGCTTGGGGTTGAAACCCCAGCATTTCAGTCAGATCCCTTTTGCTCATGCCCAGATGGAACAATTAAGTACTCTGGTGCCTTCCAGCAGCTGCACAAGAACTTGATGAATGTGCAACTCTGTTCTAGCTCCCATTCGACCCCATCCCAGGCACAGGTGTGCCAGGCCTTTAGGAGATGATGGACTGTTATAACCGTTTCCAAGCCAGGTTAGCAGTCCTTATCTCCACAGATGAGTGTGTAGCTGGGGGAGGTATCACACCTAGCACCAAGCAGCCCAACAAGGAGGGGCAAGTTGGGGGTGAGAATTGCACCACCACATACCTAAATAAATATGCAGTATGTTACTTGACAATTTTAAGGAAATTCAGGAAAATCTACACAAATTAATACAGAGAACTGACTTCCAGTTAAAAATTACTCTCACTTATGCATACAGTATCAAACAGACTGTCAGGAGGTCATAACTGTGGACAGCACAGTCACACTTAGTGCGACTTTTGTGGGAATAGTACCACAGATATCACAGGGAAAAAGTGGTAGAAAAAATAGATACCGAACATAATAATTGAAAAAGTCTTTTAGAAAATGCTACACAGAAATAAATGAGGGTTTTTTCAAGGCACCTCAGGCAATAGATAGGCAGTACATACAATGTATGTACTCATAAATATTTATGGACTGATGTGGAATTCACTATAGAGTATTGTCTTGTTTACCTTTTCCAGGCAAAATTTAGGGAATCTACAGCTCAGTGTTTGAAAGAGTTATAAATAAGCAGTCTCCTAACTCTATATGATTAACCATTTTGAATGACAGCAAACAGCTCTTTCTTCCAACATAGGATTATTCTAAATTCAACATCAAAATTAATCAAACTCTCTTGATTAATCAAAATTATGTATTATCATCCTGATTGCAATCATCTATCAGAGATCATTTCCTCCTGCAGTTTTTAAGGTACATAATCAGTGCAGAACAACAAACCAAGTCTATAAAGTGAAAACACTAACTGATAATTGTGTGTTAAATAAAATTACTAAGTGGACAGAAATAGTCTGTCACTTACTAGGCCTCCCACATACATATCATGACTTTCACAAAAGCATGAGAGATCATTCCACAGCCTTATTAATACATATAACAGTTCTTTTTTTACTTAGTATCAGTATCCTAGTATAAAGATACGAGTTTTCCTGGTTAAGGAAGTTTAAATCAGAAATAACTGAAACAAATTTGCTGAAGATTCCTAGAGAACCTTCATGTTTCTTGACTGCCTCTTAATGCACAGACACTCATCTTGTCCTTATCTGACTCTGTGTGTCAGCCAGAATGTGTCCTTCAGATTTGTTATCAACTAGGAAATGAACCAGATGATCTTAATCAACCAAAGATAGCAATAGTGAGAAACAGCACTTTTATTTCAGATTCACTTCAAATATGAACACACTAGGAATATAGAGGGGAAAGAAGTCGTTGAGTAGTGATGCCCTGAGTTCTTCTGTTAGGTTGGGTTTCCCACACTGTTTCCAGATTGCATGTCTACTCAGTTAGAGCTCTGGGCTTTAACTAAGTTAGAAGGCAACATATATATTCTATACACAGTTGTTTCAGCTGAAGTTGTCTCAATTCCAACAGTATTTTACAGAAATACAAAAAACTACTGTAGAGTTAGAGTTGTCTAAACATTTAGAATTAACTGGTAAATGTAGTCAACATATTACTATGAAATATCTTTTTACTTCTTGAGAGATTGTTAACTGACTTCAGGTGGACTGTAGCCCGGGGTAGGTCCATGGAGAAAAAATGCCCCCAACTTTTTTTCTAAGTTTCTTAGGAACAACAGAAGAGTTAATACTCTATTATTACCCACCAAGAGGCCGAAATAAATATATCTGTACTAACTGTTTGTTGTATGCTAATGTTTAATTTACAACTCTAAAGAAACTTTAGCTTTTTAGTGCTTGACTGGTTAACTTGTGAGTTGGTGGGTGAGCACTGGTAACACTAAAAATCAGTCAAGGTTAAATCAGAGGCAATCATCTAGATTATAAATCGGAAGGTTAAAAGAAGTCACAACAGAGGTGTCCCTTTGCTATCAAAGACAGAATGTACTTGAACAAAACAAGTTTTGAAGCAGATAATTTCAGAAGTATAAAAAGCCACTAAAACTTATCTTGATGACACACCTCAGATCCTGGTAAGGTATTATGAAAGTTTTGAAATCCTGAATGGGAATGGTCTGTGCTCAGCCATAAGCCTTTACATAACTTCAGGACTTAAATCCCTTTTGTATGACATAACATATTGGAACATCTTGTAATTATATAGCCGTGTCTCTTGTTTATGGTTTTTCAGATGTTTATTTGTCAAGCTCTTGAGATTGCATAATGAAGCAGACTATTAGATTCATCCCCCAATTCAAAAAGAAATTATTTGTGTAAGAAGTACATGAAGTCCTATCACAGTCTACACTTAAATTAACAGAAACCACACACAAGCTTTCACGTAATTAAGTATTCAAAGGCGGAAAATGTAATTTTCTTTCATCTCTGTTAACATTGCTGGTTTTTAATTGATCCATTATGATTTTCAAAGTAATGAATAGGCTTGAATGTGTGAAGTAAGCTTTATGATATCTGGAATTTTAGGAAACTTGTCTTTCAGAAACAGGAAGCAATGAATGTAGATGTAGAAAATGCCATTTCATTAAGAAACATCTGGAATTGCCTTACTGAATGATGATATTTCAAGCACTATGGGCCCAGAATGATTACCAAATTCAGATTAAACAGGTTTTAGGAAAAGAGAAGCCAAGAAGTAGAGAAATATTGACTTAAGAAAAAACCAACAGAAACACCTGCATGTGATGTTTCAAAAGACGTTCTTGGAAAAAAAGACAGTAAGTCTTCTTGAAGGGATTCCTGATAGAATAAGCCATATATTCAGCAGTGGGCAGGAGGTAGCTTGAGAAAGAGCACTTCTTAAAGGAGGTTTTGAGACACCTACTGCAAAGTCCACAGGCAGGCTAAGATTAAATTTTCTTTTCTCATTATAAAACAATTCAGACTTCTGGAGTTGCAGATATGATAGAAATAGATACAAAATAAAAAGAAAATTCACTAATTAGGATTTTGGACAAGGTTTGGTTAAGAAGGAAATATTTTGTATAACAGATTTGATTCTCACAGTCATTTCACTGAAGCTACATCTGATTTACAGTTTCATAACTGAAATCTATATCAGTCTTAGGCAATCTTATCTTCTAAATAAATTATATGGAATTGGGAACCTGATAAACTCTTTCAAAGATGTAAGAATAATTTACAAAATTAACAGAGTACGTGCAAAACTGAAATAAAAGAAGAAAATGGTTTTTGCATTTGCAGATTTTGTAGACTATTTTGACTTACTATCTACCTAAATATACCTATACAAAAAATGCTTACATAAATATAGAGGAATGTGCTTTAGTTTCCTGCCTGTGGAAACACTTTTCTTTCTTTGAAGCACTAGTTGCTATACCAGAAAACATTTTCAAGACACAGCATACAAATACTGACTTGCAGATGAATGGGTCAAACCCAAAAGGTCATGTCAGTTTAATTTCATGGTACAAGATGAGAAATTGCTGATGGGTCAGAGAAAACAGGATCTGAGTACTCATATCCATCTGTACCTTGGGGTATATATAGCGAGAGGCTTTTTAATCCCATCTGTCTGTGGTAGCCAGAACACAGGTTGTATGATCAGCACTTAGTTACTGGCTTCTCTTGACATAAGTTTAATTCAAGTCTGGTGTTTTTATTTCATATTTTCACAACATCAGCAGAACAAATCCAAGCTTTAAAGATATTCTTGGCTTTTACTATCCTCATTTAAGATGTAGCTTAGCCTAGAAAACATTTCAAATGCATGTAGACTTTAAGGTTGCAAGCAGAATCTGAATGTACCACTCAATATCTTTAACATCTGATCCAAAAATGTGGTTTAGAAATTTTTAGATTTCCATAAAAATTCAGTAACTTCTGCTGATTTGTAGGCTCATAGCATTTTTCAAAACCAAATAAGGGAGAAACACATGAGACTGAACTGGCTGTAAATGATCCAGATCATGTTGCTCTGATGTAGTGTCCAACACTGGTGAGCAGAAAATCATCACTGAATGTAAGTTCCTTCCTGATTTGGTAGGAAGGAGGTAAGACGGAACAAGGAGAAAGAGAACCCAGTGACTATTTCCTCATTTCCTACACTCTATAATTTTTTCCTTCTCCATGAATATAATTTTATTTTTTGTCTATAAAATATTTTTATCTGAAGGTATTAAAGCCCAAGCATTTCTTAAAACAGCCAAAACCAAGGGAAAAAATCAAAATCTTCAGTCTTCAGATTTAGAAAAGTTAGGAATTTAAATTCACATGAAAGCATTAATAGTGATGATTTTCTGATACTCTAAACATCCACAGATTCATTTAAAAAATTGTAAAATCACGCTGTTTATTCAGATATATTTAGCTGATTGAATGTAAACATCATGATCTCAGTGAACTGCTTAAGACACATAGTGAATTAATGACAGATGAGAATAGAATGCAGGCGCCTCAGGCATCCAGTTGTTTTCCTGTATTAAATAAAGGCATCTTTCTGCTTGACACAGCAATGAATTTCAAATTTAAAAAGTCCTGGTGTTAGCTTACCATGAGGCATCTACTGGATGCAAAATGAGCAGCTCACTTCTATTATTCTAAACTGATCTGGGAGGAAGGAATCAAGCAAGATTAAAGAAATTGTGTGTTCTTATTTACATAACTGGAAGCCGTTAGAAAACTGTGCAATAGTGAATAAGATATCTAAGATATGATTAGATATATGGTGCAGAAAATAAAAAGTAATTATAGCAGCCCATGACTTCCTTTCACACACCAGTTATGGTAACAAAGGGGTAAAATACTACATCAAAGAAGTGTAATAACTGGATGGGGAGAACAGGCTTTATGGGACAGTCATGTCCCAGGATGTGCAAATAGGTATGATGGAGAGGGTGATACGCAGAACTCTGATCAATCCTCAGAAACAGAAGATACAAAAAAATGCCAAAAGTCATTTCATTCCTTCTCAATTCTAATCATGGACAAGGCCTGTCACAAGAATAAAACTAAATAACACTCCTGACTTTGTAATTAAATATGAAACTTAAATAATTTCTAGAACTTTCGCGTCTCATAAATTATGAGATTCTAAAACAAGATGACAGAGACCTTAGCTTGCTTTATTACACATTGCCAGTGAGAATTTCCCTGTCACAGGAGGAACAATAATGTCTGCTACAGCTGGCAGCTGGGGTGACAGTAGCACCCACATGTCACTCCAGGCCAAGTGGCTCTCACAAAAGAGCCCATAATCCTGTTTCTTGTCCCTTCTCCTTCATAGCTGCCAAAAACTTTCTCCTCTATTAACCTGTCTGAGCTTTCCAGATCACCACACTCCTATCCTATGCTCTTCTTCCACAGGTACAAGTAATTTCAACTGGAATTTCCACATATAAGCAAAGATGATGAGTTCATCTCCAAAGTGTCTCTCAAAACTGAAAAAGTGCTTCATTACCAAAATGATGACAGAAGATGTGGACATTCTCCGCCATAGCACGTACTCTTTTCCCTATCACTCAGGCTGTGCTTGCACAACAGCACTGGCCTTTCTTTAGTTTCACAGCCTCCGCTGAGCAGAGAGGGAACAACCAAACCTCTCTCCTGAGAAGGTTGGGGTTAGCAAAACAGGCATGGGGAATTTATACTGAGCTTTACTGCTGTCTTCTTGTTCTGCTGATCGAGGGTGACAATTAGACACCAGGGTAAAAAGAGTAGGCTGATTTTACTGTTAATAATTAAAGGATATAACCAAGTAATACAGGAAATAAACAATAAGAAAAATACAGAATAGTACACTTTATTATTATTACATACAGTTAATCATAGAAACTAAGAATAAGCAAGGTAATGCACCCAATCATTACTAAATGATGGGGAGAACAGTGATTAAGAAAGATCCATCACCACTTGCATACTTTACCAACATCCTGATCTACAGTCGCTGGGGAGCGGGGAGTTGCTGCAAGGATTTGGAGTAACTTTCCCTGCAAGTGGGAAGTCCTACGCAATGCATCCATCCACAGGTGAGGCATCCAAAGTTGAGGCAAGAGAGTGCACCCTTATATACCAAAAATCAGCACTTTTCTTTGAGTGTAAACATCTGGTTTCATCCTCCTGTTGGATTCCCCCCAGAGCCTGGCCGGGCCTCAGCAAGGGAGAACCAAGGGAGTTTCTAACAAGGCCAAACACTTGGGTTCTCAGCCTCGAACAAGGCTGAACAAGGGAAGCTGGATACATTCTCATGACATTTCATCGTCACTACTGATTATATTTTGCCTAAGCTACATCTTTCACTAGTGAGCATACATATTTTGTTACTAATTAATAAATGGTAATGGTAATACAGATTTTACTAAATAACAAATGGACAACATTTGGTTGCGAGGTTCAACTAGAGGTCAGCTTTGTTTCAGGGGGCTATTATTCACACCCTAGCACTAAAATAAGTCTTTTGGCCTATGGATGAACCATGGCTAATAAACTGCTTCTATGGCTAATTCAGTTCTGGAAGTTACGCATATAAAAACTTCAGTCTCTGTTCATCAATTGCAGATACTTCATCGAGTATAGTTATGAATTGCATTAATTCACAAACACTTTTTCCCACTTGAATCCCATGGTTTTGTGTCTGATGAAGGCAGTAAATGCCTTTTCCAGAGAAGTGCAGTTGCCAGGGATCGCTGTCTTCAGTCCAAAATCTAGTTCCTTCATGTACATCATTTGGGTCACTGATCCACCACTTGGTGATACTGGTTGGGCTATCCAAGGCCAATCTTTGAACCTGTGTGGGCGCTCACAGACCCCAAAATTGCTGAGGTTAAATGTGTTTGCTACTGCCTCTTCTAGGGATAAAAATCTATTTTCCCAATTTACAATTTGATTAAAATGATAACATATAATCAACAATATCAACAATAGTCCCAATGTCTGTGCATTCTCTCTTCTCCACGCAAACTAGTTCCTCAGATCAGGTGACATGGATAATATCTTCTGCCAAAAGGACCATTGTGGTAAACATGTAGATTCAGTTGTGCAGGACCTGTAAGACAAAATTCTATGCCGGCTAGTTACAAGTAATATTGTGTTGCAGGAACATACTCCCATTTTTCTTATCCAGGTCTCATGATCAAAATGGTGTTATTTTTCCCCATGGCTATTACTTCAGCCAGTTCGGGGGGACCATTTGGCCTCTGAACCCATACTTCAGCTCCGTTGTTAATACCTGTTGATCTGAACTCTTTATCTCCATGGACCGTGGTGACTGGGGGTGGATCTCCTTTCTTTACCACTGCTTGCAGAACTGGTAGTATCAACAATTGTGCTACATGGTCTTGGGGTTGAATGGTCAAATATTGTTCACCATTGTTTAACAAAAATACCTTAATTTCACCTTGATAGTCTGCATCAATCACTCCTCCCATGACACAAACACCTTTCAGGGCTAAGCTCAAGTGAGCAGTTATTAATCCAAAGTGTCCTGAGGGAATCTGATTTCCTGTTCCAGTATCTATGACCCTTGTCTGTCTCATATGATCTACCATTAGTTCAGAAACTTGTTGTACTTCCTCCTCATTATTTCCTTGAATTAAAATATAATCTATATAGTGATTCAGTTGCATATGAGAAGGCAGTGGTATTTCATCTAAAGGTTCAGTTACAATTCTATGACAGATGGGGCTATTCCACATCCTTGTGGTAACTGGGTGAAACTATATTGCTGCCCCTGACAACTAAAAGAAAATTGGTCCCAATGCTCTTCTGCAATCGGGATGGTAAAAAATGCATTAACCGAATCTATTGCAGCATACCAAGTTCTGAACTTTTTCTATTAATGTAACAATGTCTGGTACAACTGCTGTGAGTGGTGGAGTATGTTTATTTAATTCTCTAAAATCCACTGTCACTCTCCATGATTCGTCACTTTTCTTGACAGACCATATTGGATTGTTCCATGCTGTGGTAGTTGGCTTTAAAACTCCTACATCTAATAAATCTTTAATTGTCTGTGATATCTCTTCATGTCCTCATGGAATGCTATAATGCTTCATTGTGACTAACGTAGTTACAGCTGAAATCTGCACAAGAGGCATCTTTACTCTATCGACTGTAAGCAGTAGCAGTCTGGCACTAATATAAATATTAGCTCGAAGTTGATACAGACTATCAGGAAGATTTAAAATTAATCCTTTTAGAAGGCCTATACCTATTATATATTCAGGAATGCGGACAATCATGACTGAATACAATGCTTTCGATATTCCCTATTTTCATTTCTATTTGTGTTTGTACACCTTCAAATTGTTTTCCTCCCAAACCTGTAATAATTACAAGTTGTCCTTTAAATTTATTGAGATGACCATATATCAAGGAGTCCTCAGCTCCAGTGCCAGTTAGGATATTTAAAGTTTGCAAGGACCAGTTGTTTCAAAAATTTTTAAGATCCACATGGGCATGTTGTGAAAGACTGAAATGTCATTTGACTGTCTCAAAGCTTCCTTCTGTCTGTGCCAACCTCAGGGACAAGCTGCTGCGGCCTGTGAATGGGTCTGGGGGATGTCGCCCAGAGAAGCGGGAGTGTATTGAAGGATGCACCCCCCACTCTGTGCAGTTGCATTGTCCGGGCTCTTTAGAGAAGCCTCGAAGGGGCAGAGCTGTGCTGAGCTGGGCCCATCCTGGAGCCCTTTGCGGCTCCATTGTGTCGGCCAGTGTTATGAAGGCTCTCAAAGAAAGAACCAAGCACCAAAAATAAAAAGCTATTAACAAAATTAACAGGATCTCCATTAAACTACAGGTTCAAATGTCTGTGAGAGGAGAACAGAACAACTTTCTAGGGTTTAACGACACCCCAAAGGCTTTATCACTCACCTGACAAGTGAGGGCTCTCAGCCTCGAGGACCTGCTCAGGGCAGCGTCCTGACCCAAGGGGAGAGTCCTCAACCGCAGCTGCTGCTCCAGGGGACGAGTTCCCAATGGCTCCCCCAGGGGACTCCACTGATCCCCAGGCCCCATCTGACCTCCGGTCAAGAGCGGCTCCCATTGGCCAAAGGCCCCAACTACCGTCAGACCCTGAGAACAAGGGCAGTCAGGAGCTGCCACACTTCAGCAGCCAAGAATCTCTGCTTTCACTGGGCAGAGGCTCCTGCCACAGCCAGAGCCCACGCCTGCACTGCTACGGAACTCTCTAGAGGCAGACGTTCCTGCCCTGAAGCCAGGTGCAACAAAACCTGATGGGACCTGAGGAAAAAAACCTGAAGGGGAGCAGATATGCTAATCAGTGGATATGATGAACTTAAAAAGGCAGCAGAAAATTTTCTCAGTGTGCATCTACCATGGAAGCCAGACCCGTGTGCACCCACCACCGAAGAACTGAAGACTGAGGACCAACGGGTCGCTGCTGGATCCATGGTGGTGACTCTTCTTGCAGCCCTATCCCGCATCCTTGCTTCGTTTCTGCCTTTTCCTTCCATTCTGTCCTATCACTACCCCTCCTCACCTATGTAATAATAAAAACCTGTTTTGGAAATAAGACATTAGATCTTGTTTGAGAATTAATATCGCTCCTGGGATGGTATCGAAACCTCCCCTGACATTGGATGGGGCAAAAAGGGTGTGGCGTGTCTGAAGGATATGGCGTGGGAACGGAACAGGCAAACAGGGATGGCGTGGGAAGGGAATGGGCAAACAGGGCATGGCGTGGGAATTGATCTGCGAAACAGGGTGTGGCATGGGAAGGGAAAGGGAAAAGAGGACGTGCAGCGTCCAAAGGCTATAGCGTGGGAAAGAAATGGGTAAACAGGGCGAGGCATGGGGATGAAATGGGTAAAAAGGTTGTGTCGTGGGAATGGAACAGGTAAACAGGACGTGGCATGGGAATGGAATGGGCAATCAGGCCATGGTGTGGGAATGGAACATGTAAACAGGTTGTAGAATGGGAATAGAACTAGGAAAATGCCGTGGTGTGGGAATGGAACGTGCAAAGAGGGGGAACGTAGGGACGGAATAAGGAAACAGGCTGTGGCGTGGGAATGCAACAGGCAAACAGGGCGTGGCGTGGGAATTAAATGGGGAAACAGGGTGTGGCATGGCAAAGGAACAGGAAAGCACGGCGTGGAGCATCTGAAGGCCATGGCCAGGGAATGGAATGGGTAAACAGGGCGTGTCGTGGGAATGGAACTGGAAATCAGGGGTGGCATGGGAATGGAAGGAGCGGACAAGGCATGCCGTGTCCAAACGGCGTGGCATGCGAACGGAATAGGCAAACAGGGCATTTTCATGGGAACAGAACGTGAAAAGAGGGCATGGCATGGGAATGGAACTGGCAAACACACCATGGCTTGGGAACGGAATGGGTAAGCAGGGCGTGGCGTGGGAAAGGAATGCGTAAAGAGGGGTGGCGTGGGAATGGAACTGGCCATCAGGGTGGCGTGGGAAAGAAATGGGCAAACGGGGCATTGTCGTGGTAACAGAACAGGAAAAGATGGCGTGGCTTGGGAATGGAACTTGCAAACACACCATGGCTTGGGAACGGAATGGTCAAACAGGGCATAGCGTGGGAATGGAATGCGTAAACTGGGGTGGCGCGGGAATGGAACTGGCCATAAGCGTGGCGTGGGAATGCAATGGGCAAACAGGGCGTTGTCGTGGTAACAGAACAGGCAAAGAGGGCGTGGCGTGGGAATGGATCTGGCAAACACACCATGGCTTTAGAATGGAATGAGCAAACACGGCGTGGCGAGGGAAAGGAATGCGTAAACTGGGGTGGCGTGGCAAGGAAACTGGCAATCTGGGTTGGCGTGGGAATGGAATGGACAAACAGGGTACATCGTGGGAAAGGAATGCGTAAACCGGGGTGGCGTTGCAATGGAATGCGCAAACAGGGCGTTGTGGTAACTGAACAGGCAAAGAGGGCGTGGCGTGGGAATGGAACTGGCAAACAGACCAAGGCTTGGGAATGGAATGGACAAACAGGGCGTGGCATGGGAAAGAAATGGGCAAACAGGCCATGGTGTGGGAATAGAATGAGCAAAGTGGGGTGGCGTGGGAATGGACATGGGAAACAGGGTGTGGCATGGGAAAGGAACGGGAAAACACTGCGTGGAGCGTCTGAAGGCCATGGCCTGGGAATGGAACAGGTAAACAGGATGTGGCATGGGAACGGAATGGGCAATCAGGCCATGGTGTGGGAATGGAACGGATAAACAGGATGTGACATGGGAATGGAACATGTAAACAGGCCATGGCGTGGGAAAGGAATGGATGAACAGGGAGTGGAATGGGAATAGAACTGGGAAAAGGCCATGGCGTGGGAAAGGAACGTGCCAAGAGAGGTGGCATGGGAACGGAATGGGCAAACAGGGCGTGGCGTGGGAATGGAATGGGCAAACAGGGCGTGGCGTGGGAATGGAATGCGTAAAGAAGGGTGGCGTGGGAATGGAACTGGCCATCAGGGTGGCGTGGGAAAAAAATGGGCAAATGGGGCGTTGTCTTGGTAACAGAATAGGCAAAGACGGCGTGGCTTGGGAATGGAACTTGCAAACACACCATGGCTTGGGAACAGAATGGTCAAACAGGGCGTAGCGTGGGAATGGAATGCGTAAACTGGGGTGGCGCGGGAATGGAACTTTCCATAACCGTGGCGTGGGAATGGAATGGGTAAACAGGGCGTGGCGTAGGAATGGAATGGGCAAAAAGGGCGTGGTGTGGGAATGGATCTGGCAAACGGGGCGTGGCTTGGGAGTGGAATGTGTAAAGAGGGGTGGTGTGGGACTGGAACTGGCCATCAGGGTGGCGTGGGAATGGAATGGGCAAACAGGGCGTGGCGTGGGAAAGGAATGCGTAAACTGGGGTGGCGTGGGAATGGAACTGGCCATAAGCGTGGCGTGGGAATGCAATGGGCAAACAGGGCGTTGTCGTGGTAACAGAACAGGCAAAGAGGGCGTGGCGTGGGAATGGATCTGGCAAACACATCATGGCTTTAGAATGGAATGGGCAAACAGGGCATAGCGTGGGAAAGGAATGCGTAAACTGGGGTGGCGTTGCAATGGAATGCGCAAACAGGGCGTTGTGGTAACTGAACAGGCAAAGAGGGCGTGGCGTGGGAAACAAACTGGCAAACAGACCAAGGCTTGGGAATGGAATGGACAAACAGGGCGTGGCATGGGAAAGAAATGGGCAAACAGGCCATGGTGTGGGAACAGAAAGGGCAAAGTGGGGTGGTGTGGGAATGGACCTGGGAAACAGGGTGTGGCATTGGAGAGGAATGGAAAAACACCACGTGGAGTGTCTGAAGGCCATGGCCTGGGAATGGAATGGGCAAAAAGCCATGGCCTGGGAATGGAACAGGTAAACAGGATGTGGCAAGGGAACGGAATGGGCAATCAGGCCGTGGTGTGGGAATGAAAGGGATAAACAGGATGTGGCATGGGAATGGAACATGTAAACAGGCAATGGCGTGGGAAAGGAATGGAAGAACAGGGTGTGGAATGGGAATAGAACTTGGAAAAGGCCATGGCGTGGGAAAGGAACATGCCAAGAGAGGTGGCGTGGGGACAGAATGGGCAAACAGGCCGTGGCGTGGGAATGGAATGGGCAAAGAGGGCGTGGATTTGGAATGGAATGAGCAAACAGGGCATTGTTGTGGTAACAGAACAGGCAAAGAGGGCGTGGTGTGGGAATGGAACTGGCAAACAGACAATGGCTTGGGAATGGAATGGCCAAAAAGGGCGTGGCGTGGGAAAGGAATGCGTAAACTGGGGTGGCGTTGAAATGGAATGCGCAAACAGGGCATTGTTATGGTAACTGAACAGGCAAAGAGGGCGTGGCGTGGGAAAGGAACTGGCAAACAGACCATGGCCTCAGAACGGAATGGACAAACAGGCCTTGGCGTGGGAAAGAAATGGGCAAACAGGCCATGGTGTGGGAATAGAATGGGCAAAGTGGGGTGGCGTGGAAATGGACCTGGGAAACAGGGTGTGGCATGGGAAAGGAAAGGGAAAACACCGCGTGGAGCGTCTGAAGGCCATGGACTGGGAATGGAATGGGCAAACAGGGCATGGCCCGGGAATGGAACAGGTAAACAGGATGTGGCATGGGAATGGAATGGGCAATTATGCTGTGTTGAGGAATGGAAGGGATAAACAGGATGTGGTGTGGGAATGGAACATGTAAACAGGCCATGGCGTGGGAAAGGAATGTATGAAGAGGGTGTGGAATGGGAATAGTACTGGGAAAAGGCCATGGAGTGGTAAAGGAACGTGCCAAGAGAGGTGGCGTGGGAATGGAATGGGCAAACATGGAGTGGCGTAGGAATGGAATGGGCAAACAGGCCGTGGCTTGGGAATGGAATGCGTAAAGAGGGGTGGCGTGGGAATGGAACTGGCCACCAGGGTGGCATGGGAATGGAATGGGCAAACAGGGCATTGTCGTGGTAACAGAACAGGCAAAGAGGGCGTGGCGTAGGAATGGAACTGGCAAACACACCATCGCTTGGGAAAGGAATGGGCAAACAGGGCGTGGCGTGGGAAAGGAATGATTAAACACGGGTGGTGTGGGAATGGATCTGGCCATAAGCGTGGCGTGGGAATGGAACATGTAAACATGCCATGGGGTGGGAAAGGAATGGATGAAGAGGGTGTGGAATGGGAATAGAACTGTGAAAATGCCATGGCGTGGGAAAGGAAAGTGCCAAGAGAGGTGGCGTGGGAACGGAAGGGGCAAACAGGCCGTGGTGTGGGAATGGAATGGGCAAACAGGGCGTGGCGTGGGAACAGAATGCGTAAAGAGAGGTGGCGTGGGAATGGAACTGGCCATCAGGGTGGCGTGGTAATGGAATGGGCAAACAGGGCGTTGTCACGGTAACAGAACAGGCAAAGAGGGCATGGCGTGGGAATGGATCTGGCAAACACACCGTGGTTTGGGAACGGAATGGGCAAACAGGGCGTGGCGTGGGAAAGGAATGGACGAATAGGGTGTGTCGTGGGAAAGGAATTTGTAAATAGGGTTGTCGTTCTATTGGAATGGGCAAATAGGGCGTTGTCGTGGTAACAGAACAGGCAAAGAGGGCGTGGCGTGGGAATGGAACTGGCAAGCACAGCATGGCTTTGGAACGGAATGGGCAAACGCGGTGTGGCATGAGAAACTGGCCATCAGGGGTCGCGTGGGAATAGACTTGGCAGACAGTGCGTGTCTCATCCGAAGTCTGTGGCGTTGGAAAGGAATGGGCAAACAGGGCGTTGTCATGGGAACCGAAAAGGCAGACAGGACATGACGTGAGAATGGAACTGGGAAACAGTCCATGGTGTTGGAATGGAACGGGCAAACAGGGCGTGGTGTGGGAATGTAACTGGCAAACAGGGTGTGGGTTGTCTTAGCAGTAGGGACTTCAGCATGGAAAGAATTTTGCTGGAGAGAGAGGCTGGAAAAGGGGAGCCAGCCCGAGTGATGCCTGCGTCACTGCCTCCCTGGGTGACACTGGGCGTGGAATGGGCAAACAGAGCGTGGCATGGAATGTATCACATAAACATGCCATGACGTGGTAATGGAACACATAAAAAGGCCATGGCTTGGGAATGGAACGTGTAAAAAGGTTGTGGAATGGGAATAGAACTGGGAAAAGGCTGTGGTGTGGGAATGGAATGTGCAAAGAGGGGGGACGTAGGAATGGAATAGGGAAACAGGCCGTGGCATGGGAATGCAACAGGCAAACAGGGCGTGGCGTGGGAATGGAAGAGGCAAACAGGGTGTGGCATGGGAAAGGAATGGGAAATCATGGCGTGGATTATCTGAAGGCCATGGCCTGGGAATGGAATGGGTAAACAGGGCGTGTCATGGGAATGGAACTGGCAATCAGGGGTGGCATGGGAATGGAATGGGCAAACAGGTCGTTGTTGTGGTAAAAGAATAGGCAAAGAGGGCGTGGTGTGGGAATGGAACTGGCAAACAGTCTGGGAGTGACTGAAATATCCCATGAGTGTCTCAAAGCTTGCTGGTGTCTGTGCCAACCTCAGGGACAAGCTGCTGCGGCCTGTGAATGGGTCTGGGGGATGTCGCCCAGAGAAGCGGGAGTGTATTGAAGGATGCACCCCCCACTCTGTGCAGTTGCATTGTCCGGGCTCTTTAGAGAAGCCTCGAAGGGGCAGAGCTGTGCTGAGCTGGGCCCATCCTGGAGCCCTTTGCGGCTCCATTGTGTCGGCCAGTGTTATGAAGGCTCTCAAAGAAAGAACCAACCACCATAAATAAAAAGTTATTAACACAATTAACAGGATCTCCATTAAACTACAGGTTCGAATGTCTGTGAGAGGAGAACAGAACAACATTCTAGGGTTTAACGACACCCCAAAAGCTTTATCACTCACCTGACAAGTGAGGGCTCTCAGCCTCGAGGACCTGCTCAGGGCAGCGTCCCGACCCAAGGCCCCTCAAGGAGTTTCCTTGGGCAGCGTCCCGACCCAAGGGGAGAGTCCTGGACCGCAGCTGCTGCTCCAGGGGACGAGCTCCCAATGGCTCCCCCAGGGGACTCCACTGATCCCCAGGCCCCATCTGACCTCTGGTCAAGAGCGGCTCCCATTGGCCAAAGGCCCCAACTACTGTCAGACCCTGAGAACAAGGGCAGTCAGGAGCTGCCACACTTCAGCAGCCAAGAAACTCTGCTTTCACTGGGCAGAGGCTCCTGCCACAGCCAGAGCCCACGCCTGCACTGCTACGGAACTCTCTAGAGGCAGACGTTCCTGCCCTGAAGCCAGGTGCAACAAAACCTGTGGGACCCGAGGAAAAAAACCTGAAGGGGAGCAGATATGCTAATCAGTGGATATGATGAACTTAAAAAGGCAGCAGAAAATTTTGCTCAGTGTGCATCTCCCATGGAAGCCAGACCCGTGTGTACCCACCACCGAAGAACTGAAGACTGAGGACCAACGGGTCGCTGCTGGATCCATGGTGGTGACTGTTCTAGCAGCCCTATCCCGCATCCTTGCTTCGTTTCTGCCTTTTCCTTCCATTCTGTCCTATCACTACCCCTCCTCACCTATGTAATAATAAAAACCTGTTTTGGAAATAAGGCATTAGATCTTGTTTGAGAATTAATATCGCTCCTGGGATGGTATCGAAACCTCCCCTGACATTGGATCGGGACAGCTGTCAGTCCTTCTGTGCGCACTGCACTGGGGCTTGGCCATCACTTAACTCATGTTGAATATTAAAGTGCTTCACCTGTCTTGCCTGTTACAAAGGGTATAATTCACGACACAGTACCCAGTCCTCTTTTACTGCCAGAACTGTTGTTCCACTCATGGGCTCCCCTCCGTGTGCAGATGGAGTGTCTGACTGAGGTTTGAGAAAGGGCACTGTAGGCTGAATTGTGCCTGGATCCTTAGGTTTAGAACTCTGCACTCTCTTGCTAGGTTTATTGAGCTCTCTCTGTTTATATATTCACCACAGCTCCTTAGTTAGAACACCAACAATGTTTTCACAAGAGATGCCATATTTCAACAAAGTCCTAAATATTTCCTTATTAAAAATACTGTTTTCACTACCTTTAGGGCTGTCTTGAGTGTCACGATTCCCTGCACTGCCTTGGGGGCCCCACTCCCCAAGGTCACTTGTCATCTCCTTTCCTTATACTGTGCAACCTGTACTGCAGGTCTTTCATCTACAGTCTGATAAGTATCCAACTTATTGTCAGGCGACTTATTTTGCCACTGTAACATTACAATTTGACTCTGCAAATCACATATTTGTCACTCCATGTGGAGCGTTCTAACAACAGCTTCTCTTTACTCTGGTGCAGTTTTTTATATGCAGTTAGCAAGATCCACCCTCGTTTACCTAAATTTGTAGTCTCTTTTCCTTTTCCAACAGATACTTTTGTCAGAGAAGGTTTGGCTCCATTTAGCTGACTCTCCCATTGCTCACACAGTCCTCCAACCTTAGCCCACTCCTAGACCAGCAAGCTGTAGGGAGGGTTTTCCCACCCTGGAATGTCGAGTGGAATTAATACATTAGCTTTGATTTTAAATAATGGCATTTTTGTTGGATCTCACTCCTGATGCCAATTTATATTCTGCTGATCGAGGGTGCCAGCTAAACTCAGACACTAGAGTAAAAAGAGTAGGCTTATTTTACTGTTAATAATTAAAGGATATAACCAAGTAATACAGAAAATAAGCATAAGAAAAATACAGAATATTACACTTAATTATTATTACATACAGTTAATTATAGAAACCAAGAATAAGCTAAGTTTTCCCTCAAACTGCCTTGATATCCTTTGACATTTACTACAATGAACTGCTGTGGTAGCACAGGCACCAAAGGTTCAAATAACAAAATAACACTTTACAGTAGCGCAGGGTGTGCAAACAGTGGTTCAGGAGCATTATGTCATCAGTTTCTTGTGATCATAGAAATCAGAGATAAAGAAGATCCTTCAGGGTATCTAATCATCTTTCAGTACCAGAGAGCTGGATGGATGTTCCTGGGACACATTTACCGGTCTTTTTTCTAGTCCAGTTTTACATATTTCATAGTTCTCTCAGGAAGTTAACAGAATCATCGACAAGGGAAATTTTTCTTAGTGTTTGGTCTTAAAACTCTTTGCTTAATATCATCCTGTGCGTTTACATAATGAGCTTAGTAAGCTATAAAGAGAGAAAGAGCACTTGCTGGCCAAGCAGGTTTTTGCAAAACTTTCAGCTCCATCACAGATGTTGTACTGTTGTTCTTAGCCCTTGTGACATAGGCAGTAATTGGGGAATGTTTCACTTGCGCTGACAGAATGAATCCACTATTTCCTGTGCAATGTGAAGGTGATTAGAACAGGGAAAAAATTAGATACAGACAGGACAAAGCTTTTTTTTTCTTTTTCTGTGCCTTTTTTTTTTTTTCTTTTCTTCTTTTTCTATATGCATTAAACTCTCCATCTCAAATTGAGTTTAGTTGAATTTTATTAGCAGTGGTACCAATGGCAGTATACCTGCCAGGATCTCAGAAATTCAAGTTATGATCTGAAATCCTTTGTCTCCCTCCCCCTCCCCTCCCCCCTCAGGTAACTATGACATGATACTATATATTTTCCCTCTGATTTTCCTACTGTTTTCTTCTTAACATATTGCTACATGTATGTAATCTGGCCACAAATTCTTAGTACAGGGTACCTGATTCAGATTTGGACACTATAAAATGAACAAACGTCACATTTGGTAGAAAGAACCTAGAGAAAGGGTTACATTTATCTGTCTCTTGCCATCATTTCCTACAAACACCTAGTGTTCCCACAAAAATAGGCAACATGCACCCATTAAACTTTCTTTGCCAATGCCTATAGTAAAACTACATTTAAAGAACTAAGATTAATATTCTGAAGAAGAATGAATATCATCTTTTTGTTTATCAAGAGCAAACTATCCGCTACAAAAGCAGGTCAACTAATTTAAATCAGCAAACATCTTAATATTGTGATTAGATTTCAGTTAAAAATAGTCAAGAATAATCTGTGCTGTGTGAAAGATGCTCCATCTAACCTGGTGTGCTGTCATTGGCAGTAACAAGAAGCTGATGGTTCAGGAAAAGGTACAGAAAAGTGCAACAGATTTTCTGTATCTTGGTAACTCCAAGACATATGGATCACATGGATTTTCCTGAAGGGAGGTCATATCCTTATCAGTCCATCTTTGCATGTAATAATGCCTACTCACTTTTCTTCAAGGAAATTGTTCTTTTTAGTTTTTTAGCCCATTCATATAGTTATAAACAACATATTTGTGTCAGTGAGTTGTAGAAATCATTATTGCATTTTGTAGTTTTATTTGCTATTTCATTGCCAAGTCAGTCAGTAAATATTAACTCATGACAGTCAGTTTTAGCTTTGGTTAGTCTGAATCATTTTATATCATCGAGAAGCTTTGTCAGTTCACTATTAGCCCCTTTTACAGAACATGTTTGAATATACAGATACTCGAGCACAGATCCCAATAGCATTCCACTGGTAATTTATCTCAGAGAACAAACTTCAGTTTGAGTGGATCACATCATCATAAACTGGCCCTTCTCTTAGTGTCCTGCAACAAAGCAATTCCAAAACTCCCAATCTATGTTCACCAGAACTGGCAAGTAGTTCTTGTAAAATCTGTAAAACCGTATGATCACCAAATCTGGAGAGGAAGTCATATAAATCCTACTTTTTTCTCACTCCATAGAATAACTTCTCAAACATCTGTCTTCCTCCTCAATTTTGTAGATAAAGCCTCTGTTCTCATAGAACATAGATTTTATTTCTAAGTTTCTTATGTTTACATCCAAAATACTCAAGATCAAAATGGACTGGTTTTGGTAAACTAACATATCATATCTAGATCAAAAAGGATTGTGTTAATCTGAATTCCATTTTCAATTTAATTATGTATCATTTAAAAACATGTAAATAATTAGGACATATGCAAATAATTAGCAAGCAAAATAAAAAGAATCAAATAATAAAAATAATATAGAAATCAATCAATCAGAACACTAGCAACAAAAGAAAGCCCAAGGAAAATATTCGTTCACCAGGCAAAGTATAACAAAATGAAGTCCAGCAGGTTAATACTTCTAGTATCTTTCTGTCTTAGCCATACCCACAGAAACAGCAACACAGGTGCGAAGCAGAATTAACGTCAGACAAAAAGAAATAAAACTTTCATGGAAAACAATAAAGGTATTTAAATATTTTGGCTGTTTTCAAGTCAGCTGAATCGGATAACCTCCATCACAGCCTGCTTGGGAAAAAAAGTTGTAATTACCTCAATGTCCTTCAGTGTTGTTGCTGGGTATATCTATGTTACTTACTGGAACAAGGTAAAGAGGGAAGGATTGAGTTTCAATGTGTGATGATCCCTCATGGGTCTATTGTGCTTCTAGAATATTGTGTTTAACCTAGAAAAAAATCTGAAAATTTGTTGGTCCTGGCTAAGTAAGGTGCAAGTATGAAGAGTTAACTATTGAAGGACGTTGTGCCATATTGCAGTTGTGGCATCTACCTGGCACATTAGTGTGTGGTTTTGATCTTTATTCCTCCAAAAGAGAAGCCGATTCAAGCTCACCAGTGGTGCACTTGTGTACGTACTACAGGACTTCCTATGTGGACGTAAGGCAAATTTTCATCAAAAATAAGTTCTTGGTACTATAGTGCTGCACTTGCTACAATTACATTAGCAAACACTTTTAAAATGCTTCCTAAAAGCAAACAAGGAAATGATTGACAGCAAATACTGATTAGCCAAGAACAAACCGTTATCAATCTCATCTCATTTCCTCCTATGACAAAGTGAAAGGCCTCATGGGTAGAGGGGAAACAGTAAATGAGAACAGCTGGCTAGGCAGCTGCTTTACAAAAAGAGATTTAGGAGGTCTAGTTATCCACAGTCTGACCACGGGGTTATGCTTTTTGTGAAGATAAAAAGCATGTGGTAGATTTGAAACAATGTACAGTTTCTATGAATATTCACAAAACATCAGCTGGAGTCCTGTTTTCGGACTAGCACCTCAAGAGGGGTGGTTGAGGACAGAGGAGTAGACGTCTAGTAAACATGATGCTCAGGGATTGAGTAAAAGAGTGGAAGCTGATAAGTGTAAGGATGAGATTGAACACAGATATAATAAGTGCTCCAAGCAGGCTGTTAGCTAAGAGGGGAACAAACTTTGGCTCACATTAAACATGATGAGACCTACCTTAATAACAAATCAGGGTTTTTAATAAAGAATCAGATTTCTGGAAAACTTGTAAACTTTTCGTGGTTGGGGTATTTTGGTAGAAAAATATCTAATGGAAACACTAGTATTAATATGCTTTTGGCAGAAAAATGTGTTAGACCCACTCCCTGGAAATGTTGAAGGCCAGGCTGGATGAGTCTTTGGCCAACCTAATCTAGCAGAAGGTGTCCCTGGCCATGGCAGGGGGGTAGAATTAGATGATCTTTAAGGTCCCTTCCAACCTGAATTGTTCTGTGATTCTAAGCTCTGCTCCAGCCTACTGCTCTAAATATTTATGGCTGAAGGAGAGGCATTTTTTTCCTCTCTCACAACCCATATATAAGTTAACAATTTCCTTAGGGTCACATACAGAAAAACTTTAATGATGACAATCAGAAATACCAAGTGCTTAATATTCTTAAGTTTTCTAAGGGCTATGGCTGTACTGATGTTAGACAAGAATCTAATGCCTCACCTATAGTACTTGCACACTTGTGTTTATATTATTCCTTATGTAAAGTGAACTCGTGATTTAAGACTGCTTTCCTTGGTATGATCTGGTACTTTTTACATTTTAAACATGTATTCGTTAGTTCTTTCCAGCGCTTGTATACAGTATCATCCTCTGGCTAGAATTTTTCTTATATTTTGTCAGCAAATTTAAGTAAAATCACGTACACTGAAATAGCCTTGAACTTGTTTTCTGGAATCTATGAAACACCATAAAATTTCAAATCCACATAACAATTGTGTCTGTCATACATCAGAGAAGAAAGAGCCATAGCTATGCAGTGTAAATTCATTTACTTGATTAATTAAATCCCAATTATTAAAAAAACCCCAAAAAAGTAAAAAGGGAGAAACTTAAAGCTGTTAAATGCTTGTGTTTTAAAAACAACAGAAAGGGACAGAAACAGGTATGAGAAGAAATCTCACATGTCACTTTTTCTGTATTATTTTATTTGCTTTAATAATGAAAAATGTACAAAACTAAGTGTCAAGGATTTTTTTTTAATTAAAAAACAAAGAAAACAAAACCAGCAACAAAACCCCATCACCCACAAAGCACTGACTCAGGTTTCCCAGTATCTTTGCTTTGTCCCTGATGCCATTTTGCAAATATGTTTACTTTCCTGTCCCTCAGTTCCTCATACACTTGAATCTAGGAAGGGTATTGTGAAATTTCATTTTTCAGCATGAAAATATATTTCAGTCCTTAGAAGCAAGGTGCTATAAAAGATAAAGCATTTTTATTTTTCCACAATGCACTATACAGTTACTTTTTGTACCAAATAATGTTTTAGCAATTTTGAATACTGAAAGAAATACATGGCAGCTACCTTTTTTGCTTCGAAGTTATACAAGAAACTTCAACACCATTAAAGCTGATCCTTTCTTCAGATCCTCTGCTGATCAGATTTTGGCAGTATCCCTCGAAATATCTGGCAATCTGTTGGACTGTTACCATTTGAGATGTACTAATTTTCCTTTTAGATGAGGTGCAGCATTAGACATGTATTTTCTTTGTTACAGCAGATGTAGGACCCAGCAGCCAAGTGATCAATATACAGCCAGGCTTTGCTCTACTGCAAATGTTCCAGTTATCAAACATATGGTCTGATGTTGCAAGTCTTGCTCAAATGTTGTAAATGAAGTCAGCTGTGCAAGAACACTGAAAGCAGGGAGGACTCCACTCCGTTTTGTACAGCAGGATTTCACACAGCTGCTTGCAAAATGCTTTCTGTTGATCTGGTAAAGACATTACTATCAAGTTGCAGAGGTTGACAGCTAGATGTTACTCTGTATAATGTTCATAATCCCCCTGTCCCGATCCAATGTCGGGGGAGGTTTCGATACGATCCCGAGAGTGAGATTAAGACTCAAACAAGATCAAATGCTGTACACCCGAAACAGGATTTTATTATCAAAAAAGTGAAGAGGGGTAGCGATAGGACAGGATGGAAGGAAAAGACAGAAACAAAGCAAGGATGCGAGACAGGGCTGCAAAAATAGTCACCACCATGGATACAGCAACATCCAAACCAAGCCCAGTTTTCTGCTGCCTTTTTAAATTCATGGTATCCTCTGATTAGCATATCTGCCCACCTTCAGGTTTGTTTGTTGGGTCATTTTCTCTGGTCCCACAGGTTTTGTTGCATCCGGCTTCAAGGGCAGGACCGTCTGTCTCTTATCAGTTCCTCAGCAATGCAGCGTGGGGCCTGGCCGACACAATGGAGCCACAAAGGGCTCCAGGATGGGCCCAGCTCAGCACAGCTCTGCCCCTCTGAGGCTTCTCTAAAGAGCCCGGACAATGCAACCGCACAGGGTGGGGGGTGCATCCTTCAATACACTCCCGCTTCTCTGGGCGACATCCCCCAGACCCATTCACAGGCCGCAGCAGCTTGTCCCTGAGGTTGGCACAGACACCAGCGAGCTTCGAGACACTCATGGGACATTTCAGTCTCTCACACCCCTCAAAAAAACATTTTAAATAATTATAAAGAATGCACAGAGGAAAACAAAACAAAAACAAAACAAAAGGTAATGAAGGTTTTAGTGTGACAATAAGAATGCAGTAGTTCCAAAGATATTATAATCAAGATTCTCAAAATATTTTGAAGAATTCTTAACTTTCAGAAAACCCCGTCGGAAAGTTACAGGGTATATTGCAGTCACTTTTCCTGTCACCAAATCCTATTGATTATTATCAATAATTTTTAGGGTAGAATATGAAGGACAATTTTCTAATCCAATGAACAACAAAAAATTTGAGATTGTGCTGCAGTTCCTAAAAATAGGATCATTATTGATCCCGTGTTGGATCTGGTATTGGTTGGCATTTTAAGCTGCTTTGTTTTATTTTCTTTGTTATGGTGGGAAGCAGATAATCTGAAATTTGAACCAGAAGCTTGGAAACAAAGAAAGACAAACAAACAAAGAAAAACAAAACCTTTATTTTTTTTTATTAAAGCGACACAAGAACATGATACCACAACACAAAGGTAATTTCAACATAATAAAATTAAAGTTTAAAATCTGTTGGTTTGGGGAAGGTAAAGGGCTGACAAGACATACAGAAAACCTGTATTTTTCTCCTATCTGATTTTAACATTTAAACTTAAACTCTCAGTTGTTTATTTGTAAGATTTTGTTAAAGATGTTTCTACACTTGAAGCAGTGCAACGTACCATCCATAATGCTAAAAATATGGGTCATATTCCTATTGGATGCATCCCTAACTTTGTGTGTTACTAAAGGAATTTATCTCAGTACTTCATGAGTGCTAAATGTCAATTACTTAAGAGCCTAGAGTGTATTTCACAATTCAGAAATGTAACAAACAATACCACTTGTGAGCAAATTGCTCCAGGAGCAATTGATATTTTGTTGGTCTTCTGCTTGAACAGTTCATGTCTTAGCAGGCTTTTGACTCCCAGCGAGCAATAAGGAGGATAAAATGACTGTGAGGACAGCAATTATAATAGCTTTGGTTTTCTTGACATATCTTACACCTGTGCAAGTGGCTTATGATAGAGAAATTGTAGAGATACAAAGTATAGACTCAGTTATTTGCATGCTTTTTGGTCTTCCTTCTGTTTTAATCAGAATAATTTAAATTTTTTTTTTCTTAGTTTATTGTAATATGCATCATGGTAAGTTAGTTTTAATATCCAAACACTGTGGCAAACAAAGACTTCACAGATGGTTAATAAGTTACAAAAAAACTCCTTTTCAACCTTTTTTTGCTTCTGCTTCCAGCCAACTTTTCTTTTGAATTGTTTCTTTTCTCTTTTTGCTTTTTTTTTTAATTTCAGTGACATTAAAATTTGAGGAAATCTTAGAAAGCATATAAATGGATTAATATGTAGATTTTGCCTTCCAATCACAAGTATGTTTTGTCAGTGTTCTTCAGAGGATAAGGTTTTCCTGAATAAATTACTTATTTGGCATACTAATGTTTCAAAAAGCCCACAGATGAATTCAAGCTCTTCTTCTCCGCCTACTTCTTTCTCTCAGAAAATAAAGTATGCCCCAATTATTAGGACATAACACAGTAAAGAATACATCAGTAAATTAGTAAATAACATAGAAATATACTGATAACAAAAATCTTTCATTCATATTCTAAAACTAGAGATTTTAGAGTAAATGGCATAAGATTTCTGGTATAGCTACATTTCTTATTGCGCTGTCTCATCTTCTACACTAATGAAACTGTGCTGCTGATATTCTGTTATTAGATTTATGTAGAGTTAGGGGTTATTCTATGAGCTTTATCTTTATGCTCTTTCTGAGACAAATTCTTGGTTTAGCTTAGTAACTGAGCTGTGTCTTCCACCCATGAGTATACAATTTCTCTTTGGACTGGATTCGGTAATCAAGAACTTAGGTAATGTTTAGCTAAGAGTCGTACATTCAGTTGTCAGAACTTCGCTTTACTTCTTCCATATGATGCACCTCCCCAACTGGTCTTCTCAAGTGGCCAGAAAACTTACACTTCTAACTTTCTACTGACAATTCTTACAAAACAGAAGAAATGTAAGAATACATGGATTCTCAGTTCAGATGTTTATTTTGCCTTCTGTTGCCTGCATCCATTCTCCACATAGTGCTAGTCATGATTCTATTTTACATTTATGATTATATTTTATTGTTTTGATTATTGGATCATATTTTGCATGTCAACCACTAGTTAACTGCTTCCCAAGAACAGGATTTTGCTTTCTGTCTACCAGCTGGTAATCTATTATGTAAAATATTTAATGAGATAATGTCTACCTAGTTATGACTGCTTTGACTGATAACTAGACATGCTGTCTATTTCCCAAATGACACAGTGTCCTTGCTATTTGTTTATGGATCATAAGCAACACAGAGTCGGGGGACTGATGGACTTGTTTCAGTCTTCATCTTCAAACTACAGACCACAGTGACATTAAATGCAAGGATAGATTTGTTAGCATGTATTTAAGATGAGGTGAGCAGGATGAGAGGAAGAATGTTTAAGAGAAAAATGTTTCCTGGTTTAGTAAATGAAGAAAACATGAAAACTCTAAAGGTGGTGAGAAGGCCACTTCATTTTTATGTTGAATTCCTGCACCAATGGCCAGAAAGATAGAAATATAAAGTGCAAAGTATCAGGACTTTGAAATACTGTCAGAAAAGAATAGAACAGGCCTGTATTTAATATTACTAAAAATGGTTAGTGCACTTAAGTGGATGACAAGCTGTGAAAGGCATTAGAAAACCCAAGCCACTCCAAAATCTTTTGCAAAGTCCTTGGTCTTGGCGTACAAGGCAACTCTGACCATACAGCAGTGAATGGAGAGGGATTATAAAAAGAATAAGTGAAAGCTGATTTCAAATCCCTTTCAGTTTAGCTAATCTCTCATTTTGAAGTAGTAAAAGGCACATGTGACACCAGTAAACAATTCTCCAGTAGCAAACTGGGAGCTGGACAGAAACATTTTGTTCTTTACAAACAGTGGTTTCTAAGGGACATAATCTAGTTTAATGGTAATTTTCTTTATATAATTGCTAGAGCCACACAATGCTGACCAATACACTTAAACTGGCTTTCTGTCCTTTGAGCAAAGTACAGAAGACAAATTATGCCTCAGCTTAATTTGTTAGGAAACTACCTTAATTTTTCTATTTTTTTCTCCAGAATTAATAATGCATTACCAAGTTTAGACCCATATTTCCAGATGTTCTTCCAAGCACTGCCAAGCCACGCGTGCTTGAACACATCTTCTTTAAAGAAATTGCAAGTATAACCTTGAGACAGTGTAATCCTGAGAGGAAGATTAACCTTTACTTTAGTTGCATTTACATTAATTTTGGAGCATGACTAACCTTTTATTTGGAAGTATCAAACAGTAGGAATTGGACTATTTACAGTTGGAGTAAACCTGCTGACTGAAAGCCAGATTCTGCTCCTACTGGAATTAGTAGGAGTTTTATTAGAGACTTCTGTAAAAGATTAATTATTCCTCCTGTGCTTAATCGCTGATTTTCAGAGACTATCCAGTAGTCACAATTTCAATCACTGTCACAAGGAGTGAAGAGTCTCATAATCTCTGAAAAACAGGGATTCTAATTCAGGTAAAATTTTAGTCTCCTGTCTGCATACTGTAATACGACTAGGACATAATAATGAAAACACTTTAAACATTTTAACTGCAACTGTATGTACTTACAACAGCAACACAAAGCCCACAGCCATATACTTTCTCCCTTATTCCCTACCTAGGAGCTATTCCCATTTTATTATTCAAATTTATCAATACAAACAAATAAACAAAATATGGATTTTTTGGCTCCAAGAGTTAGAGTGCTGTCACTAAGTAGATAAAAAGTCAGCAAGAAATTAATTCGAAAGTAATGATAAAGCAAATTAAAATGTAGTGGTTGGGGTATTAAAGTAAAAAAAATGTTGTACTAAAAAGCTGATGAAAATTATTTTAAATAAATACTTTAAAAGCTATCTTTATTTAAAGGAATATTACAAAACGTATGTTAGGAATCTCCATCTGCTTCAGACTGTGGAAAAAAATAGAAGAGAGACTTACAAAGCCCAAAGGTTGTAATAAATCCAATTGAGTTTGTTTACACTTCAGAAATGATTGTTCTGTGAATGTTCCTCATTACACTGAATGTGATGCTCTTTACCTTGCTGCAACTAATTTACTGCCAGGAATTTACAACAGAGGACAGAAGCAAGGTACTCAATAAATTTTCCACTGGCTTATATTCATACTGTACTTTCCCCCCATCAAAGGTTTGTTGTGTTTCAGGAGGGTTGTTTTGGTGTGTGGGGATGGGTGCCGATAGTCTGTTCTTGAAACAAAACATGAACCAAGTCCATTTCAATTCTTTCTTTCAATACACAAAAGCCAGCAGTGGCTATAAAGCAATTGTCAGTCTCTGCTCTTTATTTGATGAAGTCTCGTTTAGTTAAGAGAAAATTTTCCAATTTGCATCTGAAGAGGCTGGACAAAAGCAATTTCTTTGTTCTTAAGTATCCAAAATCTGCTAATATTCTTCATATTGCTCACAGAACTTTACATACACCAGTAATGCAAGATTCAAGTCTCTTCACGTTTCTGATTTTTTTCAGGCTTGTCATATTTAGTGTCTTAATTAAAACTAGTATATAGTTAAGTCATGAGGTAGGCACAAGTTAGCCCTGAAATTGTTTTGATCTAAGGGGTTTTTTTGGCCACAAGTACAGGATGGGTTCTCTTCACAGACAAGTGTTAGTACTTGGTAATGTTCCTGTAGTACATCTTATTTAAGTAATAGCCTGGTATTTAGCATGGCTTGTCCTTACCCTATGTCTCTGAAGCTGCATCCTCTCCGGGGAGCAATGAAATCTGCTGTGCATAGGTGTAAAAGAGTCAACAAGATGATCTCTGCTGTTCTTCTACATGATGTGTTCATGGGCTCTAAAAACTGAAGGCAAAGTCTATCACCTTTGAGAAGCATGGGTGAGAGCAGGTTGTGTATATTTTTAAATGCTAGATTGCGTGTCATCTTGTCTTTTTGCCCTTGCTGTTACAGAAATTGTGACTGGACTAAATGAGGAAAATTTCTTCTTTTCTACCAAGTACTCTGTGAGTCTGCATCTATTTAAGACTAGCATATTTAGGTAACCCAGGGTAAAACGACAGGTTTAAGTTGCAGTGTGAACTAGCCCACAATAATTCACTGTGGCAAAGTGATGGATGTCTCTGGACCCTGAATTAGATTTTCCTTCTGTAGAGGTCACCAATATCTGTTCAACTGAAAACAAGCGAAGGGTTTTGTTCCTATTCAACAGAGTTCTCTCACAGTATGTAAAAGAAACACACCATGTAAATTTTAATATAACTTCCACTGGTGAAACTGACAGCTATTGATTTTGAAAGCTTATTGAAATGTAACAAAGGACGATGCTGCTAATAAAGAACAGTTTATAGTGGAGTTAACATATCAATGTTTCATCAGGGCTTTAATTTTAATGTGTGTTTCAAGGACTGAAAGTAGAATTAAAGAAGAACATGGTAGGTATGGTGTTTTGGTGTCTGGCCTTTTTTTTTTTTTTTTTTTTTTTTTCCCTTTATATAAGATGCAAAGCTGGCAGAGAGGTTGTGTCTGTACGCTCAACGTATCTGCACGTTTCCCTGTCTTGTTGATTTAAAGGGATCTGTTATCTCAGAGGACTTGGGGATTGCAGATTTAATGTTATGTGATCATCTAGCTGAAGTCTTCATTTTTTCATTGTTATATTTTTAGTAACTTATTGCTAAGTATGATTTTGAAGAGCCCTGTCGTAAGTCCTGTGTTTGAAATACTCCGAGTGTCGTGTGTTGCGCCATCATAATCATAAAGGTATGAAATAGATTCTGAATGTGTTAATAAGGTTACAGCAAACTTTCTGTATACTGACTCTACATATTAGAACATTGATACTGTGTTTATTATCATGGTGCTGGAATGACATTTTTGAATATGAGCGAAGAGTTCTCAGTCCTTAAGGAAGATATCCATTGCTTTATGGGGTTGGGCCTTTACATAACCTTCTGAATGTGAAAGTTATAAATGTAAGGTAGGATCCTGTGAACATACCTTAGTCATACATGCCTACATTTTAACTCATCGTTCCTTTCAGGGAGAAAAGTGAAATGCAATCCTGTGGCGAAGCACTGCATATGCGCCTACTGATGAAAGCTTAGAACTTGTGTCTGACAGTTCCTGGGAAAATGTTCCAAAACCAGGCTATTTAGAGTGAAAGTTCTCATGACTCACTCTATACCCCCTGGACAACTACAGCTTATTATAAAATCTTAGGTAGGAAAAAAAAAATGTTTGTATCTTTCTTTCAAAGGGAAACTTTCAGGTAGAAGGGTAAAGTGGATCTCATCTCAAATATAGACTAACATCTTTTTTATATAAATCTCCCTTTTAGCAATTTATCCTGAATGAAAACAAAATTGACTCATTATCCTCCCACCGGTATTAACGGAGAGCTACTCGATGAATGTCAACAACCTCAGTTAAGAGAATCAGGATCCAGTTTATGACTTGACAAATGTATGTTCTGCTGTGTTATCAAAGGAGAAGATAACAGTCATCTAAATTTTCATACTGTCTTCCCTTAACAATACTCATACACTGCACACAAAAGTTTTCCCAAATCTCATACTTCTGCGGTTTCCTTTAGACATTAGGATTATAGCTGTACTGGAGGGTTTCTTGTCTGTGTCTTGTTTGTTTGGAGACTTTGATCAATTGGTTAGTAGCCTACAAAGGTAATTGCAAGGTGATTGAAATAGTTTGTGTCTGATTAACCAAAGAGCTTCACCTGTAACAAAAAAAAATAATATATTTTGAGTGTTGGATCAGTTAACTTCATTTTGACACTTGAAAGTAATTAGGTTGATAAAAAGATAATCAGATAGGTGGGTAAAATCAAAATAAAGATCAGCAATAAAAACTGAACTCTAATTACAAATTCCCCAGTGGTGTGACAGGAATGCTGGTTCCCACTTGCACTATACAGCTTTGAAAGTGGGTAACTGAATCCACTCTGTCTTCTGCAACAGGAGCTGTAAGACTCCTGTGTAGACAAGTGAATACAACCTAGGTTTGCTGATAGGCAATTTGATAGTAGACTAGAGAATCTAGCCATGAGCATTTAGTCTTTTGAGACGTGACTTTACTGTAATCACTTAAAAATAAAGGATAGCTAAATGGCAGATCTTGTTCCAACAAGGAAGGGCTGTTCGCAAAAGCTAATTTTATCCCACCAGTTTTTCTAGGCTCCTTCCATGTTCGTTAAACACTGAAAGGCTTCTCCAGGGGTTATTCAGACCCTGAAAGAAGATATCTCTCACCACTCATGACTGAAGAAATTTAGAGGCAACAGCATTCTACAACTCAAACATTTGCAAATGCACTTTAAAAACACATAGAGAAAAATATTCCATGCCAATTTAACTTGTTCAGCAGCAAAACCAGAAAAAGATCAGTATGTTTGCACTGTTCTAATTAGAAACTGATGTTCCCCCCCCCCCGCCCCGATATTTTGTCTAACATCAAGACATCACAGTAAATTTTTGTGCTCTTTATTACATTTTACGATCTCCTTGGATGAATAAAGAAAATAAACCATGCAATTATCAGACATTTTATTGCAACACAGATCCAAATGGAGGACCTGCAGCTGCCCTCCTCTGTGAAACGTCAAGGCGCTCTCTGTGTGTGTGTGCATGTAAATAAATAAATAAATAAATAATTTAAAAAATAAAATTAAATAAAATTTTAAAAAATAAAATAAATTGGGGAGTAGGGGAGAGGATTTATTCTTGACACTATTTTAAAGCATAGTGGCTAGATGATATAAGATCCTATTATTTTATGTGCCTAGAATAAAAATACCAAATGGCTCAGCTGCACAGAGCTTGGTGAAAAAGAGTGATCTAAGCCATGGCCTAGCTTTAATTAACAGTCACATTTTCCTGCAGATGATGGTACAATAAACAGTACAGAATGGGATTGTTTGAGGGTTCTGTCATAAGGTGCCCTGCTGTATGTCCTCTATTCCTCGTCCTACATACCAATGAAAAATTCAGCCAAAATTGCTAACTTACACTAACGTATGTGTACAATTTTATGTTTTCTTGTTCTGACAATAAACTGAAACCAGGGTACAGTTGAGCCTATTAGGTCAGCTCTTTGGTTAAATCCTAACTACAAAGCAGGTTTATTATAATGCTTAAAACACTACCTACTTTTCACAATGGAGCTGGACTTAATGAGATCTGGAAGCTAAAAATTTTCATCCTGGTTTTAGAATTAAAGAGGAGCACTGCTCCAACTGATAGTTGGCATGCTGCAATTATGCTGGGTTAACCAAATGCCCATTGAAAGGCTGCTTGTATTTGGAACAGAAGAGTCACAAGACAAGTGTAGGGACAGGATTTAAGCAGAAAAAGAATATCCTTGGTAGATTATTTTTGGTATCCTTAAGTAGAAAAAGCATACTGTTCTCAAACTGTGTTTTCTTTAGTCTTTGCTAATGGGCACTCTGCATCCTTAACATAGCACTTTAAAAGAGATTTACAGCTCATAAACTTTGGCCTCAAAGAACTATTGGAAGCTTGGCAGTTGCAGAATGAGGAGGCAGAATTTGCTCATGTATGGTTAACCTGAGAGTGAAATAGAGGAACCGTACACTTTTTAAAACTAGTAAGTAATATATTTCTATGGAAGATTTCTTTTAGTAAGTTCAGATAACAGAGAAAAATATTAAGAAATGTTTTTGGCTTTTGAATAATTATCAGATATACCTATGAGGGATTTGTACCTCACTCAAATATAAGACCAAGAATTTGCCAGATTCATAGCAGCTTGTGATAACCTCTGTACCAATATTTCGAAAATACTGTATTCCAAATGTCCCATTAATACTGCTCTGGTTATAGGTGGCTGCATAGATATCGTTGACCCTCCACTAGAATACATCACCAGGAATAAAAACCTTCATAACGAATGCATCTGTGTGACTCATCTGAGTAAGCTTTAAAAAAAAACAGAGAAAAATGATGGCTGAATATTACCAACACATAATTTGTGACCTTAATATAATTTTTTCTTTCTTTAAGTTTAAAAGTTATGCTTATGTTTAACATGAAAAATCCAGATTTAACTGAAAATTATAGAAAATACACATCAATCTACCTCCTTTCCCAAGTTATTATTCAGGTTCCAGGAATTAGCAAGAAGCTGAAGATTATGATGCTTTGATATAGTCTGGCCTTTAAACTTTTGTAAGTTCTTTTAATGACTGAACTTCTAGAACAGTAATTTTTAAGCTTTCTCTGCAACAAAGGCTATTTACTTCTTCCCTTCTGTAGGGAAAATGAAAATTCTTATGTGCAATATAGAGATGTTTTGTAATGTTTTTCTGAACAAGATAATTGACTGAATGTACTCATCTGTCTGTAAAACTGCCCATCAAAGTTGAATGACTTAAATCTTTCCTGAAGAGCATTCCTTTTAAAAAGGACTGAGAAAAGTGAAAACCAGAGCAATAGCAGGGAAGTGTGTCTGTTGCTCTGAATGGAAGAGCTGTCTACCCATCGTGGGGAACAGTGACTGGACATCACCCTTTTAACAACCAGGAGCCAGGGAGCAAAGGGTTAACAGCTTGGCTAGTAACTTTTACAGCAGATCAGAACAGAGAAACGAAGATTCTTTGGGCAAGCAAGGCAGACAACTTTGCTAAACCAGTCTAAGTAAGGTTTGGCTTGGTCATGTCAACAGGACTTTTATATTCTGATTAGCTAATAAACACTGCTTTGTTTTGAAAACATTGTATTAATCAGTGTAATTACTTCGGTCACATTTTTTCTTTCCATACTCTAGGAGTTGTAGCACAGTTGTTTCTACGGACTCTGGAGAAATCAGGCAAGACCACAGCTGCTGAAGGTGCACTCTCAGACAGGAAGAAACTAAGCGGGGTTTCTCTGACACCAGGGGCTGTTTCAAAGAGTCAAAATGTGTCTTCAACCTGACTACACAGGAAAGACAGCATTGGTCTGACTGCAACACAGGAGCAAGTAGTTTTCATCAGGAGAGAGTTTTTACTGAACCAAGGATTGAGTCTCCAAATTGTGCATTTCACTAGTGGTTTTCAGTGTGTCATTTTAGATTGTTATAAGAATGTGATCTTGGCCATGATAAAGACAGCAAGTCAATCTTATTTTATTATACTCAGCAGAAATAATATCTTCTAGCATAGTATCAAACCCTATCTATTCAGGATTATGTATTTTTTGCCATGGGTTTTGAGTGATCAGTAAAGCATCAGGCTTGGGTATTTGTGACAACTTTAGAAACTTGCTATTTTTCTATATAAGAAAGTAAATTAAAAAAAATATATATATATATTTGAACAGCAGCAGTGGCAAAACAACAAAATCATGGTATGCTATCTGTGGATTAATAGAGCAATAGAGAAAGCAAGAACATAGCAAAGCTTCTGTGGTTGTTATTGTTCACACTACATTGAGAACAGTCTCAGACAGTTTGAGTAGAGAGTATTTTAGCCATTTAACCAGTATTTCACCGTTATGTCTATTTAGTCTTTATATTCTCCCTCTCGTGGTGATATGTCATCTTTCCTTCACTTATAATTTGCCTTTTTTATTCAGCACTAACTTTTATAACTACATGTATTTATTCACATGAGTGCAACGAACTTCTCAAACATGTAAAAGCAAAAATCTTCAGAGAATGGACTGTCTTTAGAGAGTTCTAAGTGGCACAGGCAACAGAGGGGCCCTTATGGTTCACCACGCCTACACAAATATTGAATGAGCAAAATAAAAAAATCAAGTAATCATATCTGTTTTATCTGTCATGAAACAAAATGGTAACTCCTATTCAGTCTACTATGACTCATGGTGCTATTGTGAGTTTGGAGACTCTCAAATAAGACAAAAACATTAGCCTGTTAGAAAGCAAATAAATAGGGTATTTTTAGAAATAAATAAAATATACCGTAAAACTGCATAATGGAAGACCTTTTCTTGCTGTGATCAGGCTGTTGCATTTTTCCTGGCACTGGTTAATAAAATCTGAGTTTCAAATGTGGTAAGATAAACAGGAATTATTTTCACCCTGTACTGTTCTGTTTTACTGCTAAAATTAATTCCATTAATTATTGGTTACAATGAACCTATTTTGCCAAAAGTGGAGTTAAGAAAAAGTTGAATGTTTTAAGTCTTCTCTTCATCAGCAATTATATTCTCCCATCTAGAAACAGACATATTTTCTTTATTTTCTATACATTTTATTGTTTTCTTTTATTGGATGTAAATTCATGTCAGGGTGGTGGGTTTTTATTTCTTTCATTCCTATAAGCCTAAGTTACTTATTCAAATCACGTTTTCCTTTCTTGGTGTGTAACTTTTCTCAGTTTTTAATTTTAGAAACCCCAAGATTTCCTGATACAGCCCTATTGATCTTTTACTAGGATTCTTGTCTTTCTCCTGATATGGGACAGTTTGCCATTTTTGAGTTAATATGGTTGCTTTCAGTATCTGTCAACTCTGCTACAATAGCTTCCCAAGTCCCTGACACCAGTTTCCTCTGGTCACTGAGGTCTGCTTTTTCTGAAGTCCATTGTCTGTATTTCATTATTACCACTCCTTTCTTTCCTTAAAAACCAGAAACACTATTGAAATTTATTTCTGCTGTTATTCTACCACTTTTGGTCAAAATTTTCTCTAAAGCAGATCATATTTTGATAATTTTCTATAGTTTACCAAAATTATGATCCCAAGATTTTCCAAGAACTTCTGAAGTTATCTGAGCCTTGCTTTTCTAATAGATATTCAATAATTAAAGGTTTCTATTATCCCCAGGTCATACTTTGTGAATAATTCTTGTAGTTGTTCAGAAAAACCCAAACACATTAATCTCCTGAATAGGTGTTTCTATAATAGACTTTACCATTATATCCTCTTTTTCCTTCATTACCTTCACAAAGAGAGAGCTGGCATGTTAAGGTCTCATTAATATCTCATGAAACAAATAGAAATAGCCTTAAAATACAGAGAAAAAATTTTTTTTGTTGTGTTTTTCCCCCACCCTCTTATCCCTAAAGAATTGTTACTCTTTTAATAATGTATTCAGTAATTCCCATTGAGCATCTGACTGCATTTTTTTTAAAATCTTCCATATCTGCATTTTCTGAGACATTTTTTCATTTTAGTTCAGACTATTCTTGTTATAAACAGCTTTTTCTTGATCATTCTCATCTTATTTTCCAGTGTTGATTAACAAAACAGAAGCTGTTGGTAGAAACAAAGAGCAATCAATTAATTAGTCTTGACATCAAAGTAAAAAATTCCCCTGCTTTCTTGGAATGTTGTAAACTGGCTTTAATTCCTGGGTAGTAATCTTACCTACTCTCTAAAAGCAACTATAATGCCTCAGATAACAGGTAAAAACTATGTGATCTTCTCAATGTGAAGAATCTGCCCATTGCAAACTTCAGAAGCCTCTAGTTGTCTCCACTGGCATGGCAGGTGCTCTTCCAACTTCTCCATCTCATCCATTCACAAATGAGTCCTGTCATGTCCGTTAGCTGTGTGTGCGTTCAATGGATAAATAAGCACTTTGAACTAATCTGTACACAAAGCTGGCTTGGCAGGGTTTTGTGGTTTAATTGAACTTCGCATTCATTTACAATTAGTTTGTTTTGTTTGATTTCTGATAGCATTAGCAAACTTATTTAAAAGGAGATACAAATAAAATTTGTACCAATTACATATGAGAATAATTGGATTTTATTAATCCAAGAATTCATGCAATCAATTTAATGATTGGTACTCTCATTTCAGATACCTCATTATTCTTCACACTAATTAATCACAACTACTAAGGAGTAGTTTGAAATGGGACTCCTTACTCACCCTGAATGGAAGGTTCCTTAAGCAACCATTGATATTTACTTTAGTGAAACAAGTTTCATAAATTAATTTTTTTTTTTTTTTTTTTCAAAAAAGATGTGAGTCTGTAAGGTAACAGCAGGCTTCTTGGTTCAAAATGAGAAATTTAAAAGATTTTCATATGGGACTTATATTTCATTAACAGTATTGTCTACAGTTATAGATTATAGGAGTTAATCTTACAGTTATAGATTATAGGAGAACAGAGTTAATGATTTTTATTTTTTATTCTATTATTGTCTGAGTTTGGGCAATTGACTTATATTTGCCTTCTGATATTTGTTGTTATTCAGCAAGGATAAATGCACATCAAAATGGAGGATTAAAAAATACTGTAAATAAACATAGGGTTATGCAGAGGTCTTTACTGAATATCCATAATAGCTTTTGAAGGTTATCTTCCTCTTGTGTCTGTATACATTTGATCTGGAAGTACATTCCATTTTTTATGGTGTCATGCAGAGAAAACATACTAAATGTGAAAGTCTAGAAATAGACGTAAGAGAAAGCACATTTGAAAAGGGAGATGTTATTTCTGATACAATCAAACATAGAGAAGAAATTGAAGATATGCTAATTCCCAAAGTAAATATGTGAAACACAGTTGTTTTTTAACCGAGGAGAGCAGAGGAAGGGGGTTAAAGCCAGATGGGTTAGTAAAAACAATAAAGTTGATGGACTATTTCTGACAAGAATGTGACAATATATTGGAGGTCAGAGAATAGGTAATGAAGAGAATGTTGTCGGAAAACAAAAAAGGGAAATAACAGAGACAAGGATAATATTTTTAGTTGAACAGGCTGCAAGATGAAAAAGCCCAAAAATGCTGAGAAAAAAACCTCTCTGTAAGAGCATATTTAAGAAAATGCAAAAATGCCAGAGAGAAGAGGAAAAAAAAAAAAATAGCATGAGAAATAACAGTGTGAAGACCAAGGTCAGAGAAGGAGGGGGAGGAGGTGCTTCAGGCAGTGGGAGGGAATCGGAGGAATCAGGAGTGAAGGAGTGAATTTCAGCCTGGGAAAAAAGATGGGGAGGGAGGAAGGTAGTGGTTTAATTTTGTCTTTGTCGTTACCCAAATCCATTTTAACTGTCACTAGATGAAATTCATTTTCCTCAGGCTGAGTCTGTTTTGCCCGTGACAGGAACAGGTAAACGATCTCCCTGTCTTTATCTCAACCCACATGTTTTTTCATCTTTTTTTTCTCCCTGTGTCCTGTTGAGGATGGGGACAGAGGGAGGGTACGGGTGGGCAGCTGGTAGTGTGCCAAGGTCAACCCAGCACACAGTTACCAACAAAAAGAGTGGAGGATATTGATCCTGTCATTTCTTGAATGGACTCATTCTACATTTTTTTCTGGGGATAAATCAGTTTTTTAAAAAGTAATGGTAATGTTAGCTTAATTTGCAGTGGTATAAATGACACTTTTTTTTTTTTTTTTTTCATTTTAAAGTGCCCATTGTAAGGTTCTAAGGTTTTTAACTTTCATTAAAAAATGAAAATAGTTGTTAAAACTTATTCATTAAAATTACTTTTGCTTAGTAAGATGCTACTTAAGGACTTAAAAATAAATTTGCTTTTATTAAGGGCAAAAATATACCTTGTAAGCAACATAAGTATCAAAAGCTCTTTTCCTCAGGATTTATGCTTTACTGTAGAAGTTTATGATATCTAGTCAGATGCCAGTGCCAGTAACAGGTTATATGATGATTAGAGCATTCTTAATACCTTTCTTTCCATTTGGATTCTTTAATGTCTAATAAGTGCTGAATTCATCCCCCTGCTTTCCCAGCGGAAGAGGCACTACTACAAGGAGCATTTCTATCCAGCAGTCACTTTTTACAAAATTCTTAGGAACTTTGAAGAGCTGTGTATATCTGACAAACATTCATATAAATCAGCAGCCACAAACTATGGTGTCTTTGATCACAAAAGAACACAACTGCTGAGGAAGAATAGTGAATAAAACAATGTAAGTACAGTTTATGAAGCCAGAACACAGTCGACAACCATAAGACTTTGTCAACAAACTAAAATTAGCACCCTTCTTCTGTATACCTTGCACATATTTGATGACCACTGTTAATAAAAGCCAGTATTCTAAGGGAAAGGACTTCCTTTAAAGTGCTTAAGAAGCTTCCATTATTTTCACATTATATCACTTCCCTGCCAAATAAATGAAGGAAAAAGAAAAACCAAATAGATAACATATATTAGGCTATATTAGAGCTAAACTTCAAAACATAATGGAAAAAAAAATATTAAAAAAAAGGGTTTTCCTTACCATTTTCCAATTAAAAACAGAGCTATTTTGAAAGTGTCTAATCCAGACCTAAAGTGACTGATCTGCATCTATTGTGACCGTCATTAAATCCCTTAAGATTATTTTTTAAAAATTATTTTTAGATATACGTGTGCTAATGAGAAAATGAAATTAGTAGTTCAAAATATAAAAATATTGCTTTCACTTCAAAATACCTTTGAAAAGTTGACACACATCATCAGTAAATACTTTCAGAGTCTGAGGATACATAGACACAGCACGATGATAGTTCTGCCATACTGAACAAAATCAGGAGAAGATATATGTGGAAGTGTAACACATTGTTCTAACTCAATCTGTTCTCTTAAAACAAGATTAAAATAATATGTATTTTTGCTTCTGCTCTTCTGTTTGCACATTGGTATGCAAAACTTAAATTTGGGGCTTATCATTGCCTTTAAATAAACAGTCAATTTAAATACCAGTTGGCCATTTGCAGTCCTCAGGAACGCAACATGCAACAAGTGTTTGCGCGATGGGTTTCAAAGCAGCATTGGAGTAAGTCCCTGATAAAACTTTCTTGACACACATGAAGTATTTTAAAGTCTGATTTCAGCACACCAAACTGCTTTCTTAAGTGAAGGTCTGCATGTAACCAGATGATTACTATAGCCACGCTAAGTTCCTAGTGATCACACAAAAATATCTAGTTCTGCATTGTTTTAAAAATTTAGTCTCTTTAAAGAAATAACTAAACGAATTCCAGAAGATTCATATAATAACTTCTTTAGGATTATTATTTTTATTGCTAGCCCATACTATTAACCTGTTCTATATATAAAAAAAATAGGACAGTAATCAATGATTAATTCCTCCAGTACTCATACAAGTACAGCAAACAGACATCTATAGGAATTGTGTACAAAATTGTTTTATCGCATTTCTCTTTAGCTAAGTATTTATGATGACATGTAACAAATTTCCCTGTATCGTAAGCAAGAGAGGAGCTTCAAATCCTTGAAGGGGTTGTTCTTCCTTAATATATCAAACATGCGAATGTAAATTTTGCAGTTTATATGACACCTAAAACTGCATGCCGCTTTTTAAATTTCAATTTAATACTATTATAGCATAACTAAAGTCCTTTTCCATACCTGACACTGTGAGCTTAAACTTGACACACCACTTCACATTTTGCAGCTAGAAAATACATGACAAACACAAGCACATCCAGTAGTTCCCCACGGCATTTCAGAATTAAAAGATAATTCAAATGATATCTCACTAGAGGAAAAAACCAAACCCAAAGCTTGCAATGACAAAGACTAAAAAGATATTTTAGCCTAATTCTTTTAGAAATCAAAAATAATGCTTTGTACTCCAAAAGGTGGAACTTGCCTCTGGGAAAGTCATTGCAGCACTTTTTAGATAAAAATCAATGTTAGAGAAAAAAAAAATAATTTTGAAATAGTCAGGGACTGAGAGTATGATAATGAACTTTGGTACCCAATTAGGTAGGGAATATCTAAGCTCTTCAAAGCTCTATTTATGTATAAACTACATAGAAGTTGTCTGTCAACTGTCTTTGAAGAAGAGCATTTTCAATTCCTATTTTTCTTCCTGCTCTGCCATGTGATTTTCCCCTCCTACTTTCAGGGTTCTGACAACTTCTAATGGAACATTTCATCAAATCATTGGGTACGGCTTAGAGAGATGGCTGGAGGAAATATTTAACTTTTACGTGGAAGCTGAAACATTGTCATGTACAGAGCTCAGTATGGACTTGTTATTCCTGATATAATTCTAAATGTAAAATATGATTCACAAAATTCTGTTTTAGAGCTGGTGAAGGATACTTACACGTGCTACATTTAGGCACCTAACTTGAATTAGGAGACTAGTCATGTCTATGCAGACAGATACCTCCTGCTAGAGGATGATTCCGAGCAGAAGTTCATTTTCGGGTTTTTAATTGCTCTGAACTTGCTTCAGTAGCCTTCCAGTATTTCACACAATTAGAAATCAGCTCTCTAGTCAATGGTAACAGTGAAAAGCATTCCTGTGATAAATTCCTGCATTCAAATTGCTGCCTATTTTAACAGAAGTCTAAGCAGATAGTTTAGATAAGGCAATCAAATTTTAGAAAGCTGTTTGTAATATTTTCAGTTGTATTGCAAACTAACTGTCCAGCCATTTAAAAATAAACACAGTAATTAAGTTATTAATAAACACAGTAAATTATGCCATACAATAATCTGTAGAGTCATGAATAAAATATTTCTAGTACCTAAGCAAATAAGTTCTATGTTGGCCTGTCTCATTTTTGATGCAATGTGAATAAAAACTGTAAAACTGCACTTATTTTAACTGTGAAGCTGAATCTTAGGATGAAAGCCTTAGTTATATTTCTTATTGGCACAACTTAACACTTCAAGAAACAGCCAGCTGCTTTCTTGAAATATATTAAGTTTACCTTACATTTCACATGAAATCAAGGTTTGATAACTGATTGTGCAAAACTGAAGACAAAAATTGATCTTCAAAAATATATTGCTAGGATCTAAGCAATGAGTGTCCAATGCCATTCTCTAAATACAAACAGAATTAAAAATGTAAAAAATTAATCAACCATTAGTGTGCATATTTTTGGTGTCAGATAATTTTATTGTTTGTACAACATCTATCACATTCAAAGTCCCAACAGTATTCCCAAACTTCAACATAAAGCATCTTAGTGACATTTTTTGACTAAGAATCAAAAAAGTATGGCAAATTCTGTAGAAGGAACTTTTTTGTATCACTTATTTAAATTTTGCCTTCACGTACTTATCTCTCAGTTAAGAAAAGTGAAACCTTGGTAATTATTTCTCCAGTGAACTTTGGAGAATCATGCTTACAGATACTGAATCAAAACCCAGTCACTATATAAAACACTGTAGGTCCACAGGTACATTAAAACTAAAAGCAAAATAATGTATCTCCTGGTTCTACGTTTCTATTTTTATAATAATAGGCCTTTTGGCCTCTTTAAGGTCAAGAGGAAGGCTTTACCAAAGGTATTTATTCCTCTGTGTTATTGCCTTAAACCCAAAAATGTTCTTTCTTAGTCTAATGCTTTGTAATAAGTAGTTTCCTGGGCACAATCTGGAAGTGGAATCTTCAGGCAAAATGTACTGTAAAGGTGTCAGACATTAAATTGTCTGGTGGGATGTTCTGTATAAACTTAATTCCCTCATTAAAGGCATTATAAGGAATCTTCATCAGTGTAGATTTCAAAAGTATATTTGTTCAATCCAAATCATGTATGGCATTACCAAGTATTAGTGTGTCTCATGCTTTTGGTGCTTTTCTCAGATCTGCAGCAGATCATAACATAGAACTACCCATGAAAATGGAAGTTTCTGTCCATAATGCTGAAGAAGGCATCTTAAAAATCTGATTTCTAAAGATGCAAACTAAAAGAAGCATACATTAAGAAGAAGAATACATTAACTGAAAAATTTAATGAATTAAAAGCCCATTAGATTCCCTCCATGATTTTTGTTGGAGTCAATCGCGCTGAATGGATCGAGTCCTTTAACGCTGACAACTTGCCTTGAGTCAGGCAAACAGAATTGGTCTTCTCCAGGCAAACCTCACATTGCCTTGAATTTTGTCAGAATAAGGGTTTCAAGATTTGATTTGGTAAGTTTCCAATTATCCCTAGTACTCTATAAAATGTTTCAGTTAAACAGGAGTAACATTTTCATTGCGAGTACTCAATTCATGTAACGGAATCATGTAGCTAAATTCCCATCAGCAAATCTCAAGGTGAGGAAGTTTCCAATGAACTGTAACAAAATAATTTCTGCAGGAAATATTTTGCATTCTATTTTCAATTAAAATAGAACATTTAAATTATTCTCATATTTCTTGAAAGTGACACTATCTCTTTAGTTCAAACCAGAACTGAGAAATCAATGTGGTAGTGAATACTTTATGTAAAAGTTTTATTTTGTTTGGTTGGGTATTTTTTCCACTATTCATTGAATACTACAGTCTGAAGACAGCTTTCTGATATTTTTTGGTTTAATTTCTTATTAATGTACTTTAAAATTTATATACTTTGTTCTTTAAGTTTTTCTTAACTCGTTAGTATTTCTTGAAACTCAAGATTTCACATTTTAAACATTTTTGACAATTTTTAAAAAAATTGTTACAAGCAGGAACGATGGAAATTGTTTTAGCAGAGTGGGTAATTATGGATCTGATTTATTTTTATAATGCGTGCCTGACTGCAGTGAAAACTCTAGATTTAGAGAAAAAAGAAACTAAGTAAAATGTTTTTCTTCTGTGTTATTTCTGTTAAGGAAGCACCTAGAAACGATAATAAAGAGAAGTATGATCATGCTAAAGAGAGGAATACTAAGATAACACTATCTGTATTAAAAAGTCTGCTCTCTAATTAGGAGAGATGGAGTCAGAAAAGAAGAGGCACAGAATGGTAAAGTGATTGTCAGGGTTACACAGCACATTAGCCCAGAGTGAGCAATGAAGCCTGTATTTCCTACCCTCCAGGGCACTTGCTTCATCCTGGAACTATGTTGCCTCCTGTATTCAGTTAATCAATATATCAACATTCTGTAGTGCTGCATTTACTTTTCCCTGGAGAAAAGTACATGGATATGAATTAATGAAGACCCATAAACCAAGGTTAAGAAGAAACATCACTATCTCAATTATTTAAGAGTCGGAAAATGAAAACTCTAGGAACCCAATTCCCTGCATATCGCTAGAAATACACCAGTGGAAAACCTGCATTCCTGAGGAAAAGAAAGCCCAGAACATTCAAATGATTTGTAGAAGGTGACATGGGAAATCTATAGCAAAACGTTTACCTTGAATTACTTAACACTCAACCCTGCATCTTAATCATAGGATGCTTCTTCCTCCCTACACTAAATGTGATAAATGGGCACATCTAACTCTTCGCCTTTCTTCAAGATATTTTAGGAGCTCTTACCAATTTTGATGGTTTGTGTCTGAGCACAGCTTAAGGCAGAAGTTTTGCCTTTACTTTTTTTTATTATTTTTTTTTTTAAGAGTTGACAATTTGTTAAAAAGGAAAATTTAAAAAATATCATACTGTTTGTAAATTTTATTCATTCTTGCTATTTGACTTTTTGGTTAAAACCATGTTTTTCTATAAAGGATAATTTCCCAAGTCTACGAACTATTTTAATATATGTGTTAAATCATTCTTAGATTATATACTTAAGGTCATAAATATTTGAATTCCTTTGGGTTAAAGAAGATTAAATAATGACATGTACGTACCCACCCTATATAGGACTGATTTCTTGAATGATATGCTAATTGTTATGTTTTAATAAACTATTGTAATAATTATATTGAATAAATATGTTCAAAACATTTTTTTTTTTTTATATATAAAGCATTTTATATCTCCTGAAATGTTTGAAACTTTACCTTGGAGATTTTTTTTTTTTTTTTTCCAGATATAAGAAGAAAAAAGGGTCAAAGAAGGAGAGAAGGAATAAATACACAATTTAACGATAGCAAGGAATTGTTATTGTAGTTAGGCTTCCTGAGAACAGTTGTGGAGCAATATTTTTTTATTGAAATAAACTAAAAAGTTTATTTTCATAGAAGGGAGTATAGTTTATTCTGAAATGGATTCAGATATAGATTTTTTCCCTTCTGCTTGAAAGCATGCTTGTTTATTTTGAACAAGCGGGAAGAATGGCACGTGAAATGTCAGGATTACATCTAACAGAATCCTTGAAAGCAATTCTCTAGCCATTATCTAACTCAGCTGCACCAGTGAGAACTGAGAAAATGGAGGACATGAGGTGAGGGACATGGATTTGCTTGACAAATTTCAGCTCAACAAACATGAAGTCATTCACTGCAATTATTAAAACCTGGAAGCAGTATCTACAACGTCGTCTTGAAATTAGGGGCACAGACATGTTGACAGTAAGGCAAGTGTGTATTAAGATAGTTGGATGTGCTTCATGTATATGTCACACAGATGTACACACAGAGCGTGTTGTTAAAATGGCTGCAAATTTACTTAAGTTACTCTAAAAATAGTCTAAATTTGGCCTCTAGCAATTAACTATTAGCAGAGATAAATGATATCAAACACTTAAATTGGTTTAGAAATTTAATAATTATTTATTTTAAGACTATTTTTTAAATGTCTAGTATGACCTACTTTCCTTTGGCCAAAGGATAAGGAAAAATAGATATTTTTATATCTCCTTTATACTATATCAGTTGTCTCTTATGCTGCAAGCATCATTTTCTTAACACACTTCCCTTTTATCCCAAACTGTCTTTGTGCTAGATGTGAAAGCTAGGACAAAAATCCTATGGAAGTCTTTGTTTACTTACATTCTTTGTCCTAGACATTGCTGTTGTCAGATATTAGGAGACATGATAATCTCAAGTAGCAGCCAAATGGGGAGGGAGAATAAAGGTGCAACAGGCAAAGAACCAAAGTCTATCGTGTCATTTACTCCATGTTTTGATATATGGTCACAAGCAAAACCCAGAACCATCCTGAACACCTTTTTGCAGTAATACACCATGCTGATTCTGTACAGTAGCGAAGTGTGTGCACTTACAGACCATGCCTACAAAGTGACACTGGCATAAATGACACTGGAAATGGAATTGCAAGCAAAGATATGTTATATCACTGTTCATACATACAGATTCTTTACTTAATTTTGGATTGTTTTCTGGTTCATTTACTGATCTGTCTAGAAGTATCTAAGAAACATTAGTTCAGAAAAGTTTTACCTGAAAACATGTCATTTACCATATACTCTGTATCACATCAAGGTAGGAGACTGTAATAAGTCCATTCAAACACCCTAGGACCCTTCTTGCAAAATAGCCTGTATTATTGTGTCAGGTGTTTCATTTAATTGATTGCAGGGAAGAAACAATCAGGTTTTCCATCTAGTATACTCACCAGTCTGTCAGAATATCAACAGCCCTCATAAAAAATAGAGAAATATTAGCAAGCACAATCTGTACCGTCGTTGAAATCACACCAGAAAGGCCCAGCACAGAGACAATTCCTGTATAAAGACCCATCGTGTCTCCATTATCCCAGTGAGGTCATAGACCTGTAACTACAGACACTTCTAACTCCTCCTGTTTTCTCCCCAGTCTGCTCACATTAGTGCAGGGGTGCTTCAGAGAAGCAGCCAAGTGTGCTAATTCCCTAGTATATACTTGAGAGAAAGCTTAAGAGCTTTCCCCTTGAAGATGCTCTGCAGGCATTTAGTTGTTTACATGTCTACCTGCAAAAGGATCCACTTCAGCTTCAGTTGGCCAGCCTGCTGGTGAAGATACTTTTGCCTCATGTAATCAGATGGATCCTGTCTGTTCCAAAGAACTGCTGAGCCTTAGAAAGGGTCCCATGGTCATAGAATCCAAAACCCTGCTGCCACCACAAGCTGCACAAGCCACAGGATCCACTGAATACTCCTCAGACCTCTCCGTTTTACCAGCAGGATCAAAACCCCACTTGGGCTCCCATTCCCTTGAACACAGTCCCCATAACCCTGCAGTCACACTTGATACTTCCCAGGTCACCCCAGTAGTATCACTGGTGCTTGCATGGAAAAACAGCAGAGTAGTCAAAAGGCCAGAAGAGCCTCTGCGGTCTCTCCACGACATCTCAAGCACAAACTCTTGGCAAAAAACAAGCCAACACACATCCCTTGGTGACAACTCAGCAGATGGGTGTCTCTGCCTCCCACAGTAGTGAATCTCCTATCACTGCCATTCACTGTTTCTTTTGTTACGTGTGGCTCAGGCTCTGCCATCTGAGAGGCTCCAGACAGCACTTGCACATCCCCATCAGCTACAAGGGTTTGTCTTCCCAAACCTATTCTGTAACTTCAGATCATGAGATAGATCAGGAGCCTTCCTCCTGGTAGGAGAAATCATCAGCTTCCAGCCTTCATCATGATGGGAGTTTCCACTTTCTGATTTCACAGGTACAGGCTCTTCCTGCCCCTCCCCTGCAGTTGGAGGTTCAGACTCTTGAAGCTGTAGGGACTCAGAGAAGATCTAGTTGATCGCCGCCTTCTAATTTCTGACACTGCAGTCCGCTGACCTCCACCCAAAGTTCTTCACTTGACACCACAGTTCCTCAACAACTGCATATCTCCTGCAGGCTAAAAGACCATGTGCCCAAGACTCAGAAAGAGGTCCCAAGCACTTCCTGCAGCCAGAAAATTGCAGAGCTGCAGACTCCTTCCAAAGATCCGTATGGTTCCAAGAGTCCAATAGCAAATGGAGTCTAGAAGCACTTAAGGAAAACCTGTGATGTATGATCGCCAGACCTAAGAATGTATATGCAGCACAGAAAAAGCTTGCTAGTCTCTCCTTTGCACGTGTGCTGGTTTTGGCTGGGACAAAGTTAATTTTCTTCAGCGCAGCTGGTCTGGGGCTGTGTTTGGGTTTGTGCTGGACTCAGTGCTGGTACCAGAGGGCTGGTGTCGTTACTGCTGAGCCGTGCTTACGCAGAGCCAAGGCCTTTCCTGCTCCTCACCCCACCCCACCAGGAGCTGGGAGGGGACACAGCCGGGACAGCTGACCCCGACTGACCCCAGGGGTCCCAGACCATACGGCCTCATGCTCAGCAGATAGAGCTGGGGGGAAGGAGCAAGGGGGCGATGTTCGGAGGGATGGATTTTGTCTTCCCGAGTCACCGTTAGGTGTGATGGAGCCCGGCTGTGCTGGGGATGGCTGAGCTCCTGCCTGCCCGTGCCAAGGGGTGAATGAATGCCTTGGTTTGCTTTGCATGTGTGTGTGGCTTTTGCTTTACCTATTAAACCATCTTTATCTCAACCCACGAGTTTTCTCCCTTACATCCTTCGTACTCCCTCCCCCATACCACTGCAGGGGAGAGAGCGAGCAGCTGGGTGGGTCTTAGCTGCTGGCTGGGATTAAACCATGACAGCATCCTGCTACATAAACTGTGTGGCTCTTATACAGGCTAAGAGTGCTTGACCCTCCCCAGTCAGGGGCTAGCTGGAACAAAGGCTACAGGCAGCCTTGATCAAAGATAGCTGACAGAGTTCATCAGGAGCTGCTATAGCTACCCTTAGCTTTGTCTGGTAGCAACAGAAACCCTCAAAGGGTTCCCAGGAGTTCCCACATCCCAGGCAAAGTGCCCAGAAAGCTTGACGAGATCTTGAGAGAATCTCCACGACACAGAGCCCAGAAACTGCTGAGCAAACCACTGCATCTGTTGGCTGCCTCTGGGAGCTGTGCTGTTACCTACCATAAAAGCCTAAATTTGGTTCCAAACATATTTTCTTCCTTTAGCCAAAACATTAGAGCATTATGGTAGGCAGCAGAGCAACACAGGAAGTTCAAGCACTGGAACAGGCTGCCCAGGGAAGGGGTTGAGTCCCCATCCCTGGAGGCATTTAAAAGACGTGTGGACACGGTGCTTAGGGACACGGTTTAGTGGTGGAATTGACACTGCTAGGTTAACGGTTGGCCTGGATTATTTTAAAGATCTTTTCCCACCTGAATGATTCTATGATTCTAAAATTGCCTGGTTAAGGCAACATATCCAGTTTGGATTTGTTTTCTTGTGCATTTCTAAATTCATATTAAAGATTGTTTCTAAATTTATATATGTGAATTGTCCCTTTCAACACAGCATGCTTAAGCACACTTCTGGATCAAGGTTTAAAAATTATGGTTTATATTACATATTCATAGAAAGTGAAGAGGAGTAGTTTCTTATGGTAATTTAAATTTAGTCTAGAGTCTTAAAGAGGGTTGAAGCAAAGAGACACTCATCACTCAATAGCTAACAATGAAATTAGACATTAGGCCACAGAATTTACTCCAATTGCAACACTTCTTTGGTTATATTTCTTTCTTTCTATATCACTTTATTCATTTGTACAGACTCAAAATGGAATTCTGACTCAGCTGAAATAATTAGTTTCAGGGGGTTTAAGACAGGAACTTTTACACATTAACCTATACATAGGTAGCCCCAAAGGGCTGAATATGTATTTGGGGTGAATTTACTGCTGCTTTCTATAGTGACCATGTCAAGAAGTATCTACTAGATGTGATCTTATCTGCAGTCTTAACAAGTGACAGTAAGATGAGGAAATGGTGCACAAAAAGCAATTTAGAAGCATAAAGAACATAACTCCTTGCTGTCATATAAAAATAGAATTATGTAGAATAGAAGAATATTATTCTTTAAAAACAGAAAGTCATGCGATGTGTTAATTTTAAATGGAGCAATTCAAAATCATGTGCATTTCATAATAATTTTTCCTTCCTCGTGCATATAATCATATTTAAAGAGAAGATGTCTCTTTGATGTTGATCACTGAAGAAAATGCCTGTATTAAGGAATAAGTCTTTTATGCAGGAATGAATAGAACCATTCTTATCCCAAACATGTTTAGTTCACCCTACTGTCTGTATAGTGAACCACATAACACTTCCTACTGAAAAAAAAAAAAAAAAGAAAACCAAAAAAAGTCACAAATAGGAATGAACACAACAACAAGAAACAACCCCATATCATATTTTGAAATTATTGCATTATCAAGAAAATTGCATTGTTGAAAAATGCTGTCATGCCAGATAGAATTGAGGAGTCTGTGCTTTCAGTTACAATGACCAATTTTTTCCTGAATACAAACTTGCATGCATCAGGAGTGGCCTATAGAAATCCTCGCTTTGTTTTATTTTTTCCCAATACATTGTGTTCTCTCAGTTGTTGGATATTATTATTCTCTTGCTTGGCTTTCTTTAAACAAATTGAAGATCTTCCTCGTTTTGAAAATTATCTCCCAACTAAGTAGCTGATTCAGGAAAAAGAGGAACGTAAAATCTGGTCCTTGCAGGTAAGTGAAAAGAGGAAAGTGATTTTACACCCTTCTCTTTATTATTTCCAGGTCCACCTATATAATCTGCTATCAGTTTCGGGTGTCCCACAGTTCAGGAAAAAATATTTTCAGTATATCATTAAACACTTATCAATGCAGTATTGAAGGTTCAGAGATAGCAATGCAAAGATTACCAGTAATTTTAAGAGCAACAGGCACTGTTTTAAGAGACACAGGAATAAGCAGCAAATCATTATTTTCAAAAGGTCATTCAGCACAACTGGGCTCTGCTGTCTTACATCAAAACACATACAGGATGTTATTGTTAAGAATGCTAGATGACATTCAAAGCAAAGGCTTGCTATAAAGGGAGTACTATGATGGCTATTTTCAGTAACTTGCCATTTTGTTCTGTCAGTGATGAGCTGCACAATATCACAGGACATACTCTGGTTTTTGATTTCAGCTGGAAACTTGATTCTGAAATGTACCTGCAAATGAAACAAAAAAACCCAAAAAAAACCCCAAACAAAATGTGTTATTAAATTTATTGCAGAACTGTATTTAATTTCAACAAAATTTAAGAAATTGGTGTTTGTTGACAGGAATTAGACATTGCTTACTATCCTTTACTATCTGATTTAGAGTAGCCCCTACAATTTCAATTTAATGTTTATATTTCAGTACATGAAGCTGTGAACATTTTGTACCTCTTGCAAAGTGCAGTCAGACAGATCCAAGACAGAGTAATACAAAGAAAATAAGAGAAAATAAGGATAAAGGAGTATTATCTATTTGTGTAGGCTATCAGCTTCCACCGTTCATTATACTGAGTCCGTTCTTATTACTTCATTATTTATATAGATAATAATAGAAGTTGAATTTCAATTGTGTTGACTGTCTCATCTTCTGACATCTGAATTTATTATAAGCAGTTATGGAGGGTGGGGGGTGGATTCTGAAGAAACAACAATTTAGTGATTTGGCTATGGAAGGAAGTATAATAAAATACAATGGAACAATGCAAAAATACCCAGACATGTGGGTAAGTGGATGAAGGATAGCATCTCCAGCAGAACAAAGAAGAATAAAACAGGAAAATAAAAATAATTCTTTTCTTTGCAGAGAAAGCTGACCGAAGTTTGCAGGTCTCTGGTTTACAAGGAGGAAATCTTGTCTCAAAAGCTTTAAATATTTGTTGAAAAATAATTATTATCAGAGATCTTCAGCAACATTTTAGGAGTACCAGCTTGGGCAAAAAAAGAAATAGTGGGCATAATTCATGTGTACTGGGGTAGAAGGGAAGAAAATAGCGTGATTATAAATTCACACCACTTGTATCCAGTTCTGGCAAAATTCTGTGCCAAAGGAAAACATGAGCAGGAAGAAGATGCTCAAAGATTTTACTTCTGACTGCTGCTATATTTACTTCTGCCTCACACGTGCAACCTCTTTTCTCCGGTAGCTAATGTATGGGGCATATACACCTAATACATTAGAAATTAATTCTGGTCATAGTATTTTTAATATTAAGATTCTTAATAATTCTTGTGACCACAATTAATAAAGGAGTACTCACATGTTCATAACAACAGAGGATTCCGCCATAGACAGCAAGTAACATCGCGCACAATTTAATAGATTAATTGTTAATACACTAAAATATTAACAACAAGCCATCTATACTGAATTCTCATTATGGACATCCATGTTGGAATACTTATGCTAGGATCGTCTTGTTCTCAGGCCCTGGCTGGTGAGGCCCTGCACTGCTGCCCTGGGGATTCATCACCTCTCCTGGACCTCAGGGATTCTCTGACCTCACTGCACCCTGATCCCATCCTAGACACTGCACAGAGCAACCCAGCCGTGAGGAATGTCTATCTGCTGTTTGTAACCAAATGAGAACGGGTAGGAAAAATTAAATATGCTATGGGCGATTGGCTGCCAAAGATTTGGGAATCTGTGGAATAAACTAAAGTTGAAATATTGTTAGTGAATCCGATAGTGAGCCCTAGTATATAATAGGCCCAGTCTGAAAGGGTCATTCCTTTCAAAGATATCACACTGAATTTTCTCCAGTGAGGTGAATTCAACCTAGATCTCTGTGGAATTTATTTTCACTGATAAAGTTTCTCTTTCTTTATATTCCTTTTTTTTTTTTTTTTTTTAACTAACATTTTTTTTGAATCATCCAAGAAAAAAATAACCCTTGAATTCCCTTGATTTTTATTTCTGTATTAGATTTGTTGAATAAAGAGTAGCAACAATAAAGAAACGTGCTATTCAAGGATCTGATTTTAAATGTATTCTAGCACAATTAGATGTGTGGAGCCAGATGCACATATACCCTCAGTGACACTCCTTAGGTGTCCTATAAACCCGAGTATTGAGCAATGCAAGGTAAACTGTTATTTTCCTGGCTTATTGATGGCTGATATCAAATGTAGAGTACACAGATGTTAACACTGTAAATAGAACACCTTTTACCTGCAAATAAAACAACAATAAAGTTTGATATCGAGAGAAGATGAGAACACATAATAAAACCCAAGCGGTTTCTTTTTGTCACTCATGACAGACACTACAATAGATCAAAGTTGAAAGGAAAAAAACAGCTGCCTGAGGCATAGTTTTACTAATTTAGTTTTTTCTTGTGCTTTACAGTCTGGTTCAGGGAGTTGATTCTTCTGATTAGTTCACTAAGTTGTACTACTTTACAAATTCCCATAAATACCTGTTTATAATTTGGTTTTTAGAACAAAATAGTAATTCCTTCTAAATATAATATGAATATATATGCTCCCAACACTTTCCTATACATGTAACAAAGGCTTGAAATTTAGAGATGATTACATTTCAACAGGTCATTCAGTCTGTAACCTTGTCCGTGCAGGGTAATCCTCTAAAGCATATTTGCTGGTGCTCTATCTTGTCTTCTTCTACAAGAGCCAAGATAACAGATCTCTGAATGAATTTGCAGCAACTTCTAACAGCTTAATAAAACTCATGGTAAGATCCTGCTACAAGCTCATAAAGAACTGATTTAAGTTTCCATGTTTATTTTGCAGCTGAGTTACATATCAAGGAAATGTTAAATTCTCCAAATATTAAGGGTTTTTTTGGTTTATAGAAAAAAACAAAATCCTTGTGTGTATTAGATTATATCATGGATGACGTTATTGGATAATTGTTTTTGAAATCAAATTACCACACAAGAATTACCAGTGACTTAAATATGGCCAGAATTTCATTTACATAACTCCCATCCAACATTACTAATACTAATTAGCTACTGTACATGAAGGCTGATATAAAGAGGTAAACAAGGTCTGCTGGATTTCATTTTAAGGAGTTAATACATCGATCACATCATAATGACTTTACTTCTGAATGTATTGTAAATTATGACATGGATTGGCATTTTAGGCCTTGGTGTTTTATTTTATTTTTTTATTTTTTATTTTAGCAGAAGTTGTATATTTTTAAATTTGCCATATAAGTTAACCTCTTTCATTCTTTCAGAAGCAATGTAATTTAAAGACTCCTGGAAAAATATGAATGCAGCCTGGTGCATTGCAGCAACTGTGTTTTCAGGAGCCATCTTCTGAATATTAAATGCGATAGGACATATATCTGAGTAGGGAGCAGGTGAAAAAGTTCTCAGATTTGCTGCTCAGAGCATGGTATACCCTTTGTATCATAGTGCAGAATTAAGATTATGCCTCAGAGCATAGGGAGGAAAAAAAAAAGATAAATTAACTTAGTATTTAATATTTCTGAACTTTAAAAAGTTTGGTTTAGACTGTCTTCTGGAAGGATTTAACATTTCTTTCTGAGAATGAAGTACTTGAGTTGATGGGCACCACTAACTTAATTTTTCTGGATCATTTAGCCTATTCCTTCTCATGACTTATCGTTAGCCTCTTTGAATCATTCTGAACAATATACTGCACAGTATAGAGTGCACTGTATCTCACAAGTTTATGACTTTTTATTGCTGCTATATTTTTCTATGACCTTGAAATGAATTAAATATGATAAATAATGTAGCTATTTCATAGAACACTGTGAAGCACATTTAAGTTTCTGATGTGTAGTATAGCTAACTCCCAGTTCAGCTTCTTCGACTGCATTACAATTGAGATCCAGTTTGAACCTTGCCTGAACCCACACTTAAGTTGTTTTATTCATATGTCTTAATGAGGTTTTAGTTATGCTTTAACGAAACTTGAGAAAGCTTGTCAACATAGAGCCAAAACCTGCAAATGTTTGGTCAGAATAATTATGTCTTGACCTGAAACAGAATGAACAATCGTCCACTAAAGAGTGGGGAAAATGCGTTATCAGTGGGTTTTCTTTTCAAGCTACTACTGTTTATGAGCTATTTATCATAGTGGTGAATAGGACTTAATCTTTTATTTGTACAGAGGCTTACACTCAGAAGTTATTGGGTTGTAGGAGACATTGATCTCCACAGAATACATCCATTTAAATTAGAGGTGCTATTACTTAAGGTATATAAGCAGATAAACACCTAGAAATTTTAATGTGGAGGAGGATGAAATTAGCCTTGGTCAAGATGCATGAAAACTTCTACAGTGAAGTGAGAGATCTACATTTAGCTTTTATTTTAGCACCTCAAATGATTTTAATATTAAATGTTTTCAAAGCATGTCAGGTATGTGCATGTGTTTGCAAATACTGTAGTGTCTTGCTATTGCACCTCCAGAACTGTGTAGAGAAAATCCTGATACCAAAAGAGCAGCTTTAGTAGATATAAAGATAGCACACAAACCAGCAAGATAACACATTAATATTTCAATGCAAATATCCATTCCATTTGCCATTATTTTTAATTGATGTTGAATTGAGTTTTCAGTTGAGCTTCAATAATGCAAGTATGTAATTACTAAGACGCACACACAGTTAAATATGTAGGGTGAGCTCTTAAAATTATTAAACCTGTTATAATTGAAGTTATCATTGAGTTGAGTGATCACCGAATTCTAGGCTGCATATTTGAAAAAATAACCCTCTGTGATGAAATTTCTTGTACAACGCATGCGATCATGTCAGCTTATACCCATTAAAACAGACGCTTGAGCAGCAAATCTCTGTAGATTCGTAACAACCCTTAGTTTAAGAATATCAGAGTTCCCAGACTGTCCAAAAAAATAAACACCAAACATACTGGATTTTATTGTCTCGAAAGAACAACAGAGCATGTAAGGTATGTTTTGGAAAGTGAAAAGATACCATCAAGCAGTTTGTAGCCATTTTTTTTGTCCTTTTAGTTATTGTTCCTAAAATCTGTCCTTCATTGGCCTTTTGATACTTTGAAGCACCTTTGTATGCAATCTCATTGCTTTTGGATCTAACTATCTGCTATATTCAGATTTATATGCATATTTATTTGTCATTGGCAGAGACAAAAGATAGCAGCAGGCTGTTTAGTTTAATTTTTTTCTTCATGTTCTTGTTCAAGTTTAGAAGTAGACACACTTGATCAAGTGTACATGAAAAGTAGTCACATGCAGAACTATGAAGCTACATTTTCAAGTTATATATAGAGTCATAAGTTAATTTCAAATTTTTAGTAAGAGCCCATATATTCTTATGAATAACACTTTCAAGGAAGCTTCATCAAAATGGTAGTCAGAATGAGGTCCTACAGCAGCATTTGACAGTTGGAACTACGTGGGATACAATTATTACCAGATTGTGATTTTTGTTCTGAAAAAAGCAAAGAAACAAAATTACTGGATATGTCAAGCTTCAGAAAATCTGTAGTATCTATTATTCCATAGGAAGGAAACTTGAGCTTCACCTCAGCAAACCCTGTTTTAAGTAGCTCCAGTTCAGAACATTAACCCTCTCTTGCATGACTACAAAGTTTAAAAACATGGAAATGCATATAATAAGCAACCTGAGATTGAATTATATTTACACAGAAATATATTTTTAAAATTCATTACTTGAGGTAATAAAGGAAGCACTTTAAATGAGATTTTCATGTAAAATTTTCCTCTCAGTTATACTGGGATAACAAAACACAAATTAATTCTGCTCTTTTTTTTCATAGACTAGCCACTGATATAATGAATTACTGGGAATCTTTCTTTGTCCAGTAAAAAAACCAGTTAGTCTTCAGCTTTCATTCAATATTGGAGCTGGAACAGTAAGTTCTTTTTTGAGATATCTTGAGTCGTTTAATTTAAGAAATATAAATCATAAAAGTAATGAATTTATATGTCAACTGATCCTTTTTAGTTTTCCGCTGTTTCAATTTGATTTCCTTTTTCTTTTTTAAATTGACATTTATTATAAAATTAGTACAGCACCAACATCCTGTTTCCAAAGGACTTTCAGAGGACGCATTCTGCTTTTTGACTGGTTAGTTCCATAATCTCACAGGAAATTAATCTGAAAAGTAAATAGAAGAGTAGCATTGAAAACACTAGAGAAGAAATGAGAATGTTCATGAATCGTAAAATATTTTTAACCCCATCTCTGCTGCTGAGCTTCTGGGTATGGTGACTCAGTCTCTAAGAGGCTTCCCGTCACATTTTCATTTGCATTTGTCCATTCATTCAGTGTAAAATAACAGATACTGTATAATAGAAAAGCAACAACAAGACATTTTGACTATTATTATCTTTTTTAAAAAAAACAAACTATAAACATAGTTTTGATGAGAATAATAAAATAAGGGTACACAAATAAGAACTATCCTTGAAGAATACCCTTGGAGTAACAGGAATGCCAATAGCGATTGCCATGTAAGAAGCAAGTAGGAAGACATGGGAGACTTGCAGGGGAAGGTTTGGGACCTAGAGAAAGGTGAGAGTGGAGCATAATAGGGAAGGAAAATAGAGACTTGACTTCCCTTTTATGTGTAAGAAGTATCTGTGGCTGTTGTCAGATTTGTGCTTTGGAAATTATTATTAAATAAGTGGAAGAGGCATTGCAATCTGATACCTGCCATTATTTTTTTTTTTTCTATGTACAGCATATTTCAATCTCAGGGATTAAATTACTTCATCAAAAGTTCTTACAGAGAATAAAAGAAACAAAAGCCTGCTCTGAAGTTTTTTCTGATTCTTAGAATATGATCTGACATCAGTTTCTTCATGAAGTATCCTGACAATATACTGTTAATCTTAACTGGAAGCCCATGACTCAAGAAAGTTTTTCAGTTTTCATTGCCATCTCAGGTTTCCATATATTTTCTGTTACTGTGAGCAAAAGAGGTAAAAAGGTCTGCTGTGATGATGTTTTGTGAAATGGTCTGGAATCACACAGATACTTCATATGTATTAAAATGAAAAAAGTTAATCTATTTTCACTTTTAATCTGTTCCACCAAAATTAATAGATAATTCATATATTTTTTTAAACCAAGTATTTTCTCTGTCATTACCCAAGCTGAAATTTATTTTCAATTTCTGAACTAATTTCTTCATAAATTATTAAAATTTCTAAAGAGGTAGGATATGAGTGGCATGTTCAGTTCATCTTTCATGGAGCTATTGCAGAATCATAAACTCAGTCTCCATAATCTATAAGAAATCTGTCCAGAAAGTCCTATACCACAGAGATAGCAGAGCACCACAAAACTGAATTTTGTCCTGTTAGTTTCCCATGTCTTGTCATAGCTGCATCTTTTTTGATGGATGCGAGACATACATGTATCTATCATTTGTTCTGAAGTTAGTAAAACAAATAAACTGTGAATCAGATCAAACATTATAATATTTGCAAGTATTTGTATCCTGAAAACATTTAGCTAGATTTGCAACTGTGTTAATTTGCAAATTACACTATGTAGTAATGAATACTAGATTCTTCATGGATATATAAATAAATACAGTTCAACTATTAACCCATATTTCAGGTACCATTTTGCCAGACATTCAGCAAAAAGTGGATATTAGATCTTATGCAAATAAGGCTAATATTTAGAGGCAGAGGACAGTTCTGTATCCATTTTAACCACTGAGCATACAACTGATAACGAAAGGAAAAAGGCACTAAAACTGAAATATAGACCTTTTTCTTTTTTTTTTTTTTTTTTTTAATAGGGATTTGTAAAATATTTAGGAGTCTATGCATTTCCTCCAGTGGCTTTCTTACATAAAATAAATAATGACAATAAAATAATGGAGAGTACACGGAGGAGAGAGATACTAGTCTAAGACTAGTAACTTGTAAGGCAAACTGTTTAAATTATTAAGAATTACATATTCAGAAGTAGGATTAAAATCTTCTGTTTAGAGACTTAATTTTTTCCTGCTGAGGCCACTTTAGTCCATTGATTTGACCAAAAAGTTAGAGGATGATCTGCTCGGGAAAATCTCCACCGCTGCACCAATTCATGATGTTGTTTCCAGTATCAACAGGAAGGGGAGGAGAAAGGGTGCCTGGAGGTATGCTTGGATCATAAATGTGCAGGTGACTTTAGTAGAGTAACGTACAAAAAAATTGAAATAAAAGACCCTTAATTATTTGATTTTACAATTGGGGGGGAAAAAAAAAGTCAGTAAACAAAACTGGAAAAAAAAAGTATGGAAGAAATAAAAGATAACCTTGATGGGTGTTATTGGCTACCTCAATAAAATGTTTTAAACTTAGCTGTTGCTGTTTTTCTGCACAGAAATCACAAGACCTATCACAGATTTTACTTTTATTTAAGATTAGTACTATACCTTATTCGTAAAATTCCCTTTATCAGAGAAATACATTTCTTCATTTTTATTTTTTCTGAGAAAGGATATTATGTTTTTGTAGAAACTGTGGGTCTGTGCCACAGAAGGAATTCCCAGTTACTGCCTCTCTCATGCATGTGTCATACTGATATTTCATGCTACAGAGCAGTGGCTTCTTAGAAGCATATACTAGTATGTATATTTATATATAAGATGTTTTTCATCTCATATTGTTAATAGCTATCTGTGGCCATACTGATCAGTGTACAAAAAGAATTACACAACAGAACCGATGGCAGCAAATGGAGACCAGAAAACTCAGAAAATAGAGAAGACAATGTTTCTGTACTGTCCTATATCTTCTAACATATGCCAGATCTTTCCGAAAATATCTTCATGGATTATGGCAGATAAACTGGTAGAACAAAAATAAGTGATAATTATTCTATGAGAAAGGTCTTGCATGAAAAGGTGAAAAACACAGGTCAGGCCAGAGATGTGCTTTAGCTGGGATCGTCGGTGGAAGAAGTCATCATTACGGCCAGCAGCACAAGGTGCGCTTGGTAACATGAATGAGAGCAGACAGACATACAAAGACAATCAAGTTGTGATGGCAATTTTAAATGCTGTTTACATTGTTTTTAAAAGTTCTCAGACATTTCTGAAATGTATAGTCCTTAGAATATTGTGAATGTGTTAACAATCACTTTAAAGATTCTCTTATTAATAGATGCCAGCTTCTATTTCAGTGTGGTAAACATCAATGTTAGCAAATTTTTTATAATTACTAGAGAACACCAAATATACAACACATATCTCTCATGACCAAGTGACTTGAATAGTTGAAAGGAGACTTTGCATATTGATGATATATTTTAATCAACCCTTCAGTCTGAACTTTGCTCTTTATTTGTCATCTATGATCAAAATGTAGGAAGGATGCAGCGTAAATTGTTTTTTGATAGAAGGAAGGGAATCAAAAGCTGTAGTCTATTTTGGGAGATTTTGGCCTAAGGAAAAAAAATCCAGTTCCTATGAGATATATTTTGATTTTTTATTACTTGAGTAGGATGTCATAGAAGAAAAGATCTGCTTATGAAACAGATTGTTAAATAGGAAGAATATTTTTCCTTATTAAAAGGATAACAATGTAGACTTTTTCCAGATCATTCTACTGCATACCAGTGTACTGACTCATGCAATCTTTGTCCTTAACAAACTGCTCCATGGTTTATTTTCATGGCCTCTTTGGTAAATATTCTGGGCAAAGAATATCCATCTCTCATTTTAAACTTGGCTACTTTTCCCTCTTCCATGAGCACTAGCAGCATGTACCTAGACTCTCCAGAATCTTGAATGCATGATTATTCCAACTATTTTTCACTCAGAATCACACAGAATCATCTAGGTTGGAAAGGACCCTGGAGATCATCTAGTCCAACCATTCGCCTAGCACAGTTCCCACAGTTTTGTGGAGTTTTAACTTTTCACTTTGTCTATTTAAGAGCACATGGGTAAAAAATATGAAAAAAAAAAACAACCTCCACAAAAAATTCCAACAAAACACTGTTATTGTGTCAGATTCTAAAATAGGGTGGGGTTTTTTGATATATATACTGATATTGTAAAAATTACAAGCTTCACAGTAATGGCCCTGCCTCAATGTCATTTTTCTTGAGCATTCAATGGGCACAGGTCACAGACACATAAGCTTTCTCTTGTAGCTCAGGAATTGTCAAAAAAAAAAAATAAAAATTCTGCTTTATAGCAAATTATTTTAGCTGCTTTTTAAGGTAAATGGAGTTTCTGCCTGCTACTGATGCATACACCTCCTCTTTTGTCTATCAGCACAACTCCTTTGTTGTACTGAGAGTTTCACCAATCCTCCCATGTTTCTGTAATTTTCACAGTTGAATACCTGCACCTTCCATTCTGTCTTCTGTGTTAGATCATATACTCTTCCCTGGACTTACTCCCTGTGTTAAGGGGATGTTCATGGGGCCAGACAGTCCCACTCCAACAGCCTGCTGTCCAGTCTGTGCCCTGAACCACAGGCTGAATTCCTGACCCGATCCCCACCGGACTCATCACCGCAGACCTGCAGTGACAGGTAATGGGGCTGTACCTGACCCTCGTTAGTGTCACTGTGCCTGATCCTGACTTGCTGACTTGTGTTCTTGCCCTGACCTCAGAGCTGCCTTGCTGACATGGAATAGCCTGGCAGTCCAGACTCTCAGTTGAAGCTGACTGTTCCCCAAATTCTGGCCTAAGCTTCTCCCTCGCTGGTGTCACGTCCCGCTCAGATGAGGGGGACAAGTGACTCAGATTTGCAAATCCCCAATTGGAGCGGACAACAAGTCTCCAAGTTCAAGCATTTATTAACTGCCTACAATGCACTAATCGAACACACGATAACTGGCTAAGTATATAGCAAGTTGTGGTGAGCAATATAATATGCTTTGCATTTCTTAATAGAAAAAGGAAAAGAGGGAGATAGAGGGAATGGGGGAATACAGATCACCGGTCTGGGTTCCTGCGCTGATCCCGCCGGCGAGGGTTCCAGGAAGTGGCCATCTTTTTCGCTGGCATCCGTCTTCTTCGCTTCACTGCTCTCTGCAGACAGCCTGGGGGGGGGGGTGGGGGGGGGTGGGCAGGGAGAGGGGGGCAGAGAGAGAGAGAGTCCTTTCTTGCCCCCTTTGATTTATACCCATTTTCCTTGGGTCCATCCCCTAGGTCGACCCACAGACCTATGTATCCCATGTACAGGGAGGGGTAAGGTGTTTCATGGGATGATGTAATTAGCATGATCATGACAGCCCTCGTTAGCATATTGAGGGGTGTCAACTTTAATATGCATTTCGTGGATAATGAAGCAAAGTTCATTCACCGGACACATGGCCCTTGAAATTTGCCCATGTGCCCCAGAGGAGAGCCGTCCTGTCTCCACAGGGCTCTCTCCCCCAGCTACATCGGGCAGCGTTATCAGCTTCAGCCTCCACAGAATGTACCCTGGGACTCAGAGTTTTGTTTTGCGAGTGTTTGAGGCATTTCTTCAATCAGCCTCAACTTTTGCTTTCCCAGGCTGTTTGTCTTAGTTTCTCACAGGCCTGGTTTCTTGTCTCTCACAGCTGGGGGCAGTGGAACAGGTCCCTGTCCTGATGGCCCCTTTGAGAATCCCCTGTCACTCCTGGCACTTTGTGCCTTAGGGAGCAGTTGGCCTGCCCTGTGACAGGACAACAGCAAGTTTATAACCAGAATGAGAATGCTTCTGCAGACGGCTTACTCAAATCATTAAAACTTTTCATTTATTTATCTCTTTTGGTCCTCTTCTACATAACAAACTTACTCTTGAAAAGTGTGCAGACATTCAGGATTACATTTCCCTGACTCAAAGTTTTAGTGTTTTGATAACACTGTTATAGTGTTTTAAGAGACAGGACCCTTAGAAGAGCAAGCGTTTGCACGTTTTTTTCCTTGAAAGATAATGAATGATATTGCATGTAAAACACAATAAAGAATGGGACATATTTTGTCTAGAGAATTTTACCTTCTTTCAGATTTTGATTTTCTTAATGGGGTTTCCTTGCTGCTAAATGCTGGTACATTAATCAGTGTACTAATATGTCTCACAATGATGTTATTAACTACAATTCAAAGAAATAATATTAAATCACCCTTCTTTATTTTGCCTTATTGCAAACAGTCTTGAATTTCATCAACATTTAGATCTGTACTGAATCTGGAACTGTTCTCTGTTCTTAATATGAAATAGGACAATACCCTTAGCCAACAATTTTGGGACAGATTGTAGGGCTGAAATATAGAACATAATCCAAATTCTGCATCTAACCTACCCATTATACAATACTGTATTGAAGTGCTAAGGCTTGGACAACTGGCCCAAGCCAGAGTTGACCCATAGATGAATCCTGTATATTTTAGAACTGAAAACCATTGTGCTAGTAGGTGTGGTACTGAGTTATAACAACGAATTCATGCTGATGTAAAGAGTGCTAAAGCTTTGAAGTACTGAAGCCTGAACAACAGGCCCCAAGACAAAGCTGCTTAGTGTGTAATCATTAACAAAGTCTGTAAACTCGCTAGTGAAAGATGCAGCTTAGACAAAATATAATCAGGAGTGAGGAGAGAATGTATCCACCTTCCCTTGTTCAGCCTGTTCAAGGCTGAGAACCCAAGGATCTGGCCTTGTTAGAAATTCCCTTGGTTTCCCCCCTGAGCCCTGGCCAGGCTTTGGGTGGAATCCAACAGGAGGATGAAACCAGAAATTTCCCGCTCAGAACAGAGGTGCCAGCTGTTCTGGCCTGTCGATCTCTGGTATCTAAGGCTGGGCCTGCTCACAGCGACTTTGGACGCCTCAGCTACGGGTGGAGGCACCGCGTAGGTTTTCCCCCTTGCTGGGACAGGCTCTGCAAACCCTCGCTGTGACCGGGGCTGCCCAGCCACTGCGGGGCTGGATGATGGTAACGTATACAAGTGGTGATGTATTTTTCTTAATCTTCATTCTCTCTCTCTCTCGTGTAATAATGATTTAATGCACTACTCTGTTTTTTGCTGTTTGCTGCTTTAAGTGCACTATTCTGCTTTTTTCTGCATGCATGTTTTCTGTATTACACTGTTATCACTAGCAAAATACGCCTGCTCTTTTCACTCTGGTGTCTGAGTTTAATTGGTATCCTTAATCAGCAGAACATGTATCAACAGGCAATGTCAAAAAAAAAAAAACAAAAAAACTTGCTTTAGGAAACTTTCTATTGGAAGGCTAAACATTTATGCTTCCAAGAGAAACACCAAATATCATGCTTTATGTCATATGTCATAGAATGTTAGATTTCACACACAAAGTTCACAGTAACAAGTATCCTCATAAGTGGAGATAAGCATTTTGAAGGTTATCACGACCAAACTTCTAATATGTTAAGAGAAATTTCTGTAATATGAAACATCACAGAAGATGAAGTGGATGAATCAGAAAAAGGTCAGTAGCAATATGAAGGTATGATAAAATTATCAATAGGGGAAAAGAATATAGGTAGCACTGGAGAAATATCTCCTGTGAACACCAATGTTAATACAAAAGAAACACTAATGCAAAGGAAATCTTTTCATTAGCCTAATATTTCCCCTTCCTACTATTTAGTAATTTATTTTCTGCCTTTAAAATATATCTGTAGATGTGTTCAAGATGGGAATACAGTAAAAGTTAAACCAACACTCTGTTGTGTTGAAAACACACTAGAAGTTTAACACTGTGAGCAGTTAGTTGGGTGTAATTCACTTAATTTCACTTTTCTATGCCTCAGTTAAGGAAAATTGGGAGATAATCCCACAGAAAACATTTTGCATGAGAGATAGACATGAAATTATGCTTGTTCTTGGTGTTAAAATAGATATTATAACAAGTTCAGCAAAAAATAATTCCGGTAACTTAGATTTTTTGTGTGTCAGGCCTTCTTTGTGCATACAACTTAATACACAAGTTAAAAACCTTCCATAGAGAGCTTTTTCCAAATCAAAGGTTTTGTGTCCACCAGCAGAAACTCATTCAGATCCAAGAAATGCTTCTTCTCAGATGAACAAGATGCTGCTGGTAATCTTCTCGGGTAGTTTGTGAAAGGAAATGTACCCCGGTTTTCAGCGCTTCCTAAATTTGGTCGGCCGTGAGAGTGAAATGGGAGTCACTGACACCGAATACTGTTACAGGATGCCTTGCCTCCCACCATCCTGTACAAGCCCTACAGACTGCCATTTAATGGCTAATGTTATGCTGTATTTGCCAGGTTGTATCTTAGGAGAACTTTCAGTGCCTACAATTATTGCATGAAAATTGACCATGCTAATTTTAGATCCCATTGTCTAAATTCTATGTCCATATGAACTTGATTTTGTATACTATTTTATTTTGCAGATAAGAAGCTGTACTAATTAATATTTCTTTTGTTTGTGAGCACTTGATATAAGAATTTGGACTGTAATTGCTTACTTGTGTTTTACAATAATAGGTCTTGTAGCATAAGGAAGGAGGAAGCAATGTACTGAAAAAAAATTAATAGATGGAATGTTCATACAGTGAATTACTACTCAACCACAATGCTCCACTGATGTGTGCTCCTGGTGATCTTAAAAGTGAATAGATGTAGAACTGAGGTCTTGTGGTTGGAAAATACCTGCCCACATTTTTTAAAAAGTGTTAATTTGTATAACCTGCTCAGACTTCCTATCAGATTATTACTTCCTGCTCCTTTACATTTTCTTAAAATTTTGTCCCAACATATCTGTAGCCCTGAGTGCTCTGCTCACTGTATACTTTGGTACGGAGAAGAACCTGAAATATGGGATAAGAGTAAGAATGGTATCTGGAAGGGCAATACAGAAAGAGAGGCAGAGAATCCTGTGATCAAAACAAAAGTATATTGAGAAAGACAGCAAAACTTAATGAGAGAAAGAAAAAACTTTGAGGAGGAGTTCCCCAATGTAATATTCCTGGCTATTGAAAGGATAACATACAATGTCTCTGTAGAAGATATCCAAGTTGTTTCCAATAGGGATATTCTGAGTGGCTGGTGATTTCATTTATGTAGCTTACAGTTTGCTTTACAGTTTGCTCCAGTGGTCCTGAGAGGATCTTTGCCATTAATGAAAAATTCAAAATTTGATAAACAAAACAAACAAAAAACTCCTGTACGTTGCCCTTGAATAATCACTGCAACAAGAATCATCAGGTAAGAGTTCACAACATGAGTAAGTATTTATCCTCTTTCATTTTTCCATAAATAATGTTATTTTTTAAGAAGAGAATTCTTTTACCACCTGGGCTTAGCAATCCTGGAATGATTTGTAAGAAATTTCATCTGTTCTTTATGCAAAAGAGTAGAAATGTTGGAACAAAGTTGCCCTTCAGCAGCAGTTGTGTTCTTCTTTTTTTGAGGAGCCTTGATTTCCTAATTTCTTACTTCCCTTACACAATTTGCATTATTATCATGGACCTGATGTTGTAATAAGTTCTAGCAGCTGCTTCCAAAAAAATCAGCTGAACACCTGGCTGACAGGGCTTGCATGTAAAGTGCATCCATATGAGTGATTATTTGTGTATGTTTTATGTTCATACACTTTTAAGAAAACTGCGCAATTGAAAAAGATATTTCAGAATTGGTTCTGCTGTTTGCTCTAAACATTCCTGACAGAATTCGAGAAAGTCTATCATAGAGTACTGCTGGGGGTCCTAGGGCAAATATATAGATTTCAGATATACTATTATCATTTTCTTTTAATTAAAAAAAAAAAAAATCCCAAACCAACAAACATTTTTTTTAAAAAAAAAGCAAAAATTTTAGGCTTTACACACCAACACTGAATTCCTGCAGCAGCAATGACATCAGAAACAGCAGAGACAAGAGCAGTTTAAAAATCAGGTAACAAAGCCATTTAGATGAATGAATTTTATAATAATAGTATTCAATCCTACTTCCATTCCTCAGGCACATTTAACCATTTGTTTTAACTGTGTTTTCCTTTTATTGGTCAATGATTATTGGAATGAGTGCTGGAACAAGTGTCTTGAGATAATCCTGATTATGGTAGCCATTTGGAGAGACTGATGTTAACTATTTAAGATAAGCAGTAGTTGATGAATCCATATAATTTCCATGCCCTGCATAAAAGTTACTTCATTTTTTATCGCTCTCTCATACTTAACTCAACCCGAGCCCAATACAACTGCCAGTACAGAGCAAAAACTCCCCACTGCAGTCATCATCCTGATCATTGCTGATAGCTTAATGGTACTCTTCTTCTCATGAACTGTAATTGAATATAAATGTGCTGTGCAAAAAGTTACATCACCTGATTATTATTATTATTATCTTTATATTTTCCTTTTGTTCTGTTAGTCCCTTTTGCATCTTGTTTCAAATGAAGTAATAAGGAAAAGTATCCACCTTCCCATATATCATTCCAAGCCCAGCAAAATAAGGTCATGTTATTTCTGGCAAATACGTACGTACGGTACTAAGGTAAATGGTTGGGAAAAGCGAAGAAAGGGAAAGGTTCTCAGTGAAATAAGAGGGCTTTGAAGGCAGGATTGAAATGTACCACTCTTAATGCATGATTGCCTATAGTATCGTCATCCATATTCCGGATAAAGGTTATCATGCACAAAATTTCCAGCAGAAAGCAAAGATACTTTTATACTACATTCCAGAAAAAGGATGTTCACACGTTTGTTGTTGGTTTTTTGTTTTTTGTTTGGTTTTTTCCCCTAAACAATGGGGCTGATAATATAAGAAAGGGGAAGGATAGATGTGAAAGCCCTTGTAAGAGGCAGTCAGTTGACATGAATGCTTGAATTTACTCAAGTATGTCATAATATTATGTAAGTACTGTAATTTGTATTGACAGCATCTGTTACTTGTCATGGCCCAGAGAGTGTCAAACTAGATATAAATTTGAAAATGCAAATAGTATGGCTTCCATTCAAAGTGAAATTTTTATATTATACCTGAAATGATGAATAAAACTGAGGTTTACTCTTCCCCTCTCTGTTGGGTTTGTGTGTGTGGCAGGGGTTTTGGTAGAGGGGAAGGGAATGACAGCGGTGGCCCCTGTGAGAAGCTTCTCGAAGCTCCTCTGGCTTCAAATGGGACACACCTCTGTCCAAGGCTGAGACAATTAGTGATGGTGGCTGCACGTCTGCAATAATGTATTTTACGAAGAGGAACCTGGAGGAGGAGGCATTATGAGGAGGAGTTGTGAGGGAGATACCTCTGCAAACATGGAGATCAATGGAAGAAAAGAGGGGGGGATGGGGAGGTGTACCACATAAGAGAAGAGGTACACCATTTCACCGTACAGCCCATGGTGAGAGAGCAGGCTGTCCCCTTGCACCCGTGGAGGTCCACAGTGGAGCAGATGCTCACCTGCAGCCTGTGGGGGACCCCACGCCAGAGCAGGTGTCTGTGCCTGAAGAAGTCTGGGACTCTGTGGGAAGAAGTTTTGGCAATTTTGGAAAACTGGGGTGTTGAGATGGAAGTAATAGCATTGTTCACGTCATGGTGGTACCAGGGGACTGGAACCACAGACCTGTTTGTAAAAGAAACTACCTTATCAATAAATAACAAAACACACTTCTCAGTTTAGACTCCCTAACAGTAGAAAACAGGACGCTTCAGTGTCTGGACAAAGAAAATTGTGGCTTTGAACAAGTCCAGGCAGGACCCTACTTTGTCAATCAGCCTCCATGAAAAGTGAGCATGTGCAGAGTAAAAGTTCATCAAAAGGACACTGTGAGGAAGACTATAATTTCCCTCTAGAGACCACCAGAGGACCACCAGCTCATTTAGATTAACGGAGGCAAGCATGCGCAAAGTACGAAGGCATATGTTAACTAGTTCTAGGAAAAGTAAGAATATGTTAATGGATTCATGGAAATTTAATAAATATTAATTAATTGCTTTTGATATAAGATGTGCGGTGTTAGGATTTGGCGTGTCACCTTTGTAAAATTATTCGCATGTGCACCCAGCGCTGCAATGAGGAATGCCTGCTTTCTAAATCCTCAAAACGAGTCTTAGAGACTTTCTTTGACTGGCTTTTTGGTAACAGTGGTAATCAGTGTAACAGGAAGAAAGAAAACATCCCTGGTAAAGAATATGGAACCATAGCATGGTTTGATTTAGAAAGGACCTTAAAGACCATCTAGTCCCAACCCCCTGCCCCGGGCAGGGCCACCTTCCACTAGCCCAGGCTGCCCAAAGCCCCGTCCAACCTGGCCTTGAACCCTTCCAGGGAGGGGGCAGTCACAGCTTCTCTGGGCAGCCTGTGCCAGGGCCCCACCAAACTACTGTAAAGAATTGCTTCCTCGTATCTATTCTAAACCTACACTCTTCCCGTTTAAAACCATTGTCCCTCATCCTATCCCTACACTCCCTGATAAAGAGTCCCTCCCCACCTTTCCTATAGGCCATTTAAGTACTGGAAGGCTGCTATACGGACTCCCTGGAACCTTCTTTTCTCCAGGCTGTAAGGAACATGTAATGAACTGGAGCAAATAATGCCTCAAACATTCATCAGCAGAGAAAATCTCAAGGACAGGATGTGGCCTTTGTGATTAGTCTAAGGAATATTACCCAAGGAAGCAGGAGTGTATTGAAGGATGTGCTCCCCACTCCCTTACAGTTGTATTGCCAAACTCCTTAGAGAAACCTCAAAGGGGGGGAATGCGGACTGAGTGAAACCAAATGTTTTTCATTAAGCACAAGGACCACTAAAAACTGGCTCCATTGTGTAAGCCCAATACTTTGTGACTCTATTGCATAATTCCGAGGCTACAAGGCCCGATAAGAGGTGAGCACTCTGCCTCAGAAGCCAGATGATTGCTCAAGAAGTGTGAAGTCAGCAAAAATCTGTGGGAACTGAGGGAAAAACAAAGGTGGGCAGGGTGGGCATGACCACTGACTCAACTGGACAAGGGGTGATGCACCTCATTCCCCCTCTACGTATATGCAGAACCCATGCTCCACTTTTTTCCCTGTCTCTCATGGAAATGAGGTTCTGGAATATCTGCCTCTCTTTGTCTAGTATGCTAATCAGCTGATAAGGTGAACTTAAAGGTGACAAAAAACTTTGCTGTGTGTGCACCTACCACCCAAGATTACTGGACCTGAGACAATGCTGGATCCTTGGGTAGCGACTGGATTTCTTTGACTCTCATTCTCTCCTTTCTTTTCTTTCTTTTCCTTTCCCTTCTTTTCTTTCTTAGAGATTTATAAAAGACCACATCGCTTATAATCCTTTTCCAAGTTTAAATTTTTTCTACCATAAGTACATTTTAACTGGTCGTCTGGTGTCATTTCAGTCTAATTTAACCTGACAGAGTGTTGCAACTTTTTGAGTTCTCAGTATGGGTCGTGACACAACCCCAACTCTCTCAGCCTGTCCTCACAGGGGGTGCTCCAGCCCCCCCAGCATCTTCGTGGCCTCCTCTGGACCCACTCGAGCAGGTCTGTGTCCTTCTGCTGTTGTTGCCTCCAGAGCTGGACCCAGCACTGCAGGGGGAGTCTCACGAGAGCGGAGTAGAGGGGAAGAATCCCCTCCCTCACCCTGCTGCCCACACTGCTCTGGGTGCAGCCCAGGACATGGTTGGTTTTCTGGGCTGTGCGCGCACAGTACTGGCTCATACACTAGTGGTTTTCCATCCACTAATACCCCCAAGTCCTTTGCAGGGCTGCTCTTAGTTCACTGTTCATCCAGCCTGTGTTTATGCTTGGGATTGCCCTGACCCATGGGCAGGACCTTGCATTTGGTCTTGATGAAATGCATGAAATTTTCATGGATCCACCTCTCCACCCTGTCAAAGTCCCTCTGGATGCCACATCCCTTCCTTCCATCATGTCAACTGCACCACACTGCTTGGTAACATCAGCAAATTTGCTGAGGGTGCACTTGCTGATGGTGACTGTCCATGTGTCACCAACAAAGATGTTAAACAGCGTTGGTCTCAATACCAACCCTTTAGAAACACCACTCATCACAGACTTCCACTTGGACATTGAGCTGTTGACCGTAACTGAGCGCAACCATCCAGACAATTCCTTATCCACTGAGTGGTCCATCCACCAAATCCAATTTAGAGATAAGGACATCATGTGGGACAGTGTCAAAAGCCTTGCACAAGTAGATGACATCTGTTGCTCTTCCCTTATCCACCAACACTGCAACTGCATCAGTGAAGGCCACCAGATTTGTCAGGCATGATTTGTCCTTAGTGAAGCCTTGTTGGCTGTCACCAATCACCTCCTTGTGTTCCATGTGCCGTAGCATACTTTCTAGGAGGACCTGCTCCATCATCTTGCCAGACACAGCGGTGAGACTGACTTGCCTGTAGTTCCCCAGGTCCTCCTTATTTCCCTTTTAATAATGGGGGTCATGTTTCCCCTTTTCCAGTCAGTGGGAACTTCACCTAACTGCCATGACTTCTCAAATATGATGAATAGTGTTTTAGCCACTTCATCCACCAGTTCTCTTAGGACCTGCAGATGCATTTCAGCAAGTGCCATGCACTTCTGCACCTTCAGGTTCCTTAGATGATCTTGAATCTGATCTGCTCCTATAGTGGGTGGTTCTTTGTTCTCCCAGTCCCCACCTTTGCCTTCTGTATCTTGGGTGGAGCCCCATCTGGTGAAGACTGAGGCAAAGAAGTCATTAAGTACTTCAGCCTTCTCCATGTCCTGGGTAACCAAATGTCCCTTTTCCTTCCAGAGAGGGCCCACATTTTCCCCAGTCTTCCTTTTATCACCAATGTACCTATAGAAGCTTTTCTTGTTGCCCTTGGCATCCCTGGCCAGATTTATTTCTATCAGGTGTTTGTCCTTCCTAATGTGATCCCTGGCTACCCAGACAGTTTCTCTGTATTCCTCCCAGGGCTACCTGTCCTTGCTTGCACCCTCTGAATGAAAGAAAATGCCAATTTCCTTCGTTTCACTGCATTTGTGAGTATTTAGCTCCCCTCAAAATGGATTCATTCTTTTAAGATACTTACTAGTAGTCATCCAGATTTAAAATCAGAAAGTAAAGATCCTCATGAAACTTCATACCAATGGGTCTTAAAAAGACGGTGAAAAGAGTAATTCCAATGTCTAATCAGTGGAAGTCTAGGAATCTGATTACAAAGCCAACCTTAATGTCACTTGCTTGCCTTTCCTGATTTAATCAGTACAAGGTATTGATACAAGAATGTCAACGTATGCTGCCCACAAGAAATGGAAGTCCACTCCATTGGGGATAAACTCTACAGGGTGCAGTTTGTGATTTTGACACAGAGTTACAGCATTTTTGTAAGAGTATCAGTGCCCCCTTTTTTCCACAAACCAGTAAAACCCACAACATTGTAATCTATATGAAGGAATGTATTTTGTTACATCTGTTCTATGTGAATACAATTTATGTCAGCATAATCATGAGTTTCCTGTATCTCTTTGTTTTGTGATGCTTGGATATATAAATCTTGCTTAACTTTAAATTCACGCAAGGGAATACAGACCTACAACAGATAGTAGGTTTGTTTCAATCTTTTTCCATACCTCTGTATATTTTTCTATTTCCAAAATAAGACAGTGTACAGAGAACACAGTAGGATATTTATCTCTAAGTTGCCTCAATACATTTAAAACACAAAGCTATTTTCCAAAAGATTGAAAATATTTGATCGTCAACAATCATCACTGTGCTGCAGGATGTTATAAATTCTGTTCAGAAAACCCAAACTCTGTGACATTTCTTTGACACTGCACACTGTAGCACATATCTTACATAATTCACAGTGTACCCCAATGTTATTAGCTTTGCAACATACTGAATAACAGCAACATTAACAGGCAGCTTACCAGTGTTGCATGAGGAGTAGGTCTGAGGAGGAGTAAATCAATAGAAGCATATTCTCTAAACCCCAGTAAGAAACATAACTTCTCCTTAGTCATCATATGGTACACTTTTATATCTGGTCTCAAACCTTCCTGACAGTTATTGAATACCATGCCATTTGGTTTAGGAGCCCACTGTAACAAACTAAATACAGCCAAATGGCATGGCATTATCACTTGTATTACTCTGCGATACAGCACCAAAAAAATTTCACTATGACTTTTCATTTATACCATTTTAGGTTCTGACAGTAATTACACTTTATCCTTTTTAATATCAAACATTGTTTTTCAGTGACCTTAGGCTTATTCTGTAATTGCTTCTATCTTAGGACTGACCAAAATAAATACATAGATAAAACATAAAATAACCAGTGTTTTGCCCTTTATAACACCACTCATCAGCACATTAATTTTTTTTCCATCCATGGAAATTAAGTCATTTGATCTACCTCAGGCTTTAGCCTTTCATTGCATCATTCCCTTTCACTCTTGGTCTTAACCCAAGCTGGAGTCTGACAGAGAGAAGCATGAAGGTAATAAGAACATCTTGATTGTAAATCAAAGTAAATAGACTCATAAAACTGTGAAATAGCATAGACGATAGACAACATTTTATTTCTCTCAAATAATCTGTAATTTTAAGGGCCAAAGGAAGCAGTTGTTTTTCTTTCAGCTGGCTCAATCATTTGAAAGCAGAAATCTACATGCTAGTGAGGATAGTGGTGGCGATAGATGTCTCCATGCACCAGAAAAAACACCACTTGTCTGTACTAATCCTTGTTGGATCTCTATTTATTACAACAGTAGCACATTTTATTAGTTTACCATGGCTGCATTTGCTCCTGAAATCCTATTTTTCTCATTGAAAGAACTAAGAGAAAAAGCCATTCTGCTGATATTTGAAGACTGTGAGTCACATTAATGTGGAGATAGTGAACATGGAGTCATACACACTGGCACCTGAAATAAAGTTGTGTGCGTGTATGTAATATGCCGATTTGAAACAGAATCTTTCCCAGCTGAATGAGTTCTGGGGGAGGGGAGCGTGTTCCAAAACCTATTTTCTTTTTGCACACCAGCTGAGCACTGGGCAATTTAGAAATAGGGAAGGAAGGGCTTGCGGGCTCCAGAGTACTGGCCCACAGTCCCCTACTCCAGCCACCCCAGCAGACAGCCTCTCTCAGGATCAGGATTTTATTTCTCTTCTTAGATACATTTTGGCATATTCTTTATTTGTTCCAAGATGGAATTAAACAAAGTGCTAAAATATATGAAGCAGAGTATCTTTTTTGTTTATTTCTTTAAATCGACTTCTATTGACAAGAGTTTAAAAAAAAAAAAATAAATAAAAAAAAGAGTCCTGGGATTAAACCACAGGTGCAATATTTTAAAATATGTTTCATAGATGTATGTTCAAATATTATATAGACACACAACTATTTTTTTTTTTTTTTTTTTACTTATATTAACTTCTGGTGATGAATAAGGTTTCTTCATGTCCTCTGAATCAGCTATTGGTAGTCACTGTTGGAAACAACATGTTATATTGGAGAGCTTCTGCTGTTGTGCATGTAGTAATTATACCCATTGCCTGTTTATTATGTTGGCCTCCAGACAGATGTTTTTTAGAGAATATAGAGGAAGTTAAAAAACAGGAAAAAGAACCCTTCCTCTCTGCCTGCTAATTCTCAATAGTACCAAACATTCTTTCAAGTGCTTATTTAAATCTTGCCAAATTTCATTTTTAGTCATCAGCAGGTACCAAAGACTTCCACGGATTTTCACATGACTTGGGACCAGAGTATATAGTTGCCACCTTGATTTTTTATGTCTTTCTGCATTTTTATGCTGTACATTTTTTAATCTACCTTCTCTATACTATTAACATTATGCATTCACCCTGCTCATTCTTATTCATCTACTTCTGGAGATAAATAGTCCTCAATCTTCTCAATCACTTCTACAAAAATATTAAGGCTTTTAATCATTTTGCCCATATGATTTTGGAATGTCCTTTATTTAGGTCATGGGTTATTCCATAAAATATGTCCTTTAGGTCACGGGTATTTCGCAAAATATTGAGCAGATAAGGTATATTTCATTAATGAATGACTACTTACAATTACTTTTTATTAGTGGATCTTTACAATGGTTTGTGAAACTGCTGGAGCTAGATCACATTTTGATATGCTTTGATGAAAATCTAGCTCATCTCTAGTTCACTTTGGCTATGCTAGCTACAAGACCCAGTAAGAGTATCTCCTGGACAAGCTCTTTTCAAGTAAATTTGATGTGTTTGTCTGCTACCTTTTAGGTTAGGACTAGGAGTTTGATTTGGACTAGATATGTGGAGCCAATGAACAAAGGAAATAAGTATATTGGTTATATTAATGTACGTTTTTAATACTTTCAAATTATGAGCCCTCTAGGAACAATCTGACATTCTAATAAATCCCCTGTAGTTTGTATATCCAGTGTGATAAGCACTTTTTGGCTAGTTGCAGAGACAAAAATGGACCTTATCCTGTGTTTTGATAAGCTGCATTTTCTATTTGACCTTGATCAAAGATCAGAAATGTAGAGGAGGACAGATACACTGATGTTAAATTTTCAATACTTTCTATGTAAATTTGAAATAACCAAGTGAAATTGTGGTAGGTATTCCAGGGAGATATTGTTTCAGCTGTATATCTACAGCCAGCAGAATCTTTTCCAGGAAGTCTTTAAAGATTATAGTTTTGTAAAACATGTAACTGTTAAATTCATACTGAATATTCTCATTTTCAGTTACTGCTGTGATTTGGAAAGCTGATTTCTGTTACCTTGCAACAGCCAACATTCTTGAGCTATAGATTCAAAAGCAATAGATCTGGTCTCAAACACTCAGCACAGATGCCAACAAAGAGGGCACATGGAGGCATATTTCAGTGGTGGTAAATTATGAAGCAATTTACATGATTCTCATAAACTCATAAATTATTAAATCTATGCATTGGCTACAATAGATTTGAAAATAGTAAACTGTTATTCTTTGAATTAATGTGATATGCAATTAAGACCATTATTTAGTGTTTACATTGCAAGTTTAAAGATTCCCTCAAATTAATAAATAGGAAGAAAAATAAATTATAATATTTTAATTATTTTATCTAAAAATATTATCAATGTGTAAGTAATATGTAGAATTTATCTGAATAAGATCATACCATTGGAGCCCAGAATTTCAATGCATTCAGGTTTATGAAGCAGAGAAGAATACATTAGAAAATCAATTCTAGCATTCACCTGTGCCTTTACTTAATATAGATTAAGGTGAAAAAGAGATAAAGATTGTTATGATTTTGGAATGAGTTTTAGATTATTTCCCCACAAAGGAAAAGGCACAGGATGGAAAAATTGAGATTATGCATTTCAAGGTTTTAACTTCTTTTTAAAATCAGAAATGAATTCTTCCCTTTTTCAGAAATTATTTTTATCAGAACTTTGAATTTCTCTGATAAAGCTGATGATCTTTTAGGTCATATTTGTTCTGAGGTAGATACAAAACAGAGTTTAGGAACAAGGGTTTCAGGTGACATCAACAGGATGTTCTTATAGAAAATAGAATTTGGCCACTCATATATATTGAAATACGATTTATACGATTGTTTCATACACAGGAGATGTACATCTGCTTATTAACTCTGCAACACTTTAAAGGTCTTTCTTTGACTTAGCTTTTATTTGCTTCATTGCTCAGAAAAATACGAGGCATTTGCATGCAATAAAACCAAAGAAAAACAGAAACAAAAAGTAACAAAATTATAAAACTAAGTTTTATTTCTTGGAAAAATTAAGGTTAATCAATTGTCACTAGTTAAAAAGAACTTTGGCCCATTGTGAAGAATAGTTTCCCCTTCTGGGTTTTAATCTGGCCTTTGTGCTCTAGAGAAGTTGTGGTCTAGTCTTAAAAACTGCTTCAGCGGATGACAAGTATTTATTGCATTTACACTCTAAAGTGTGTCAAAACACACAGTTTTCTATTTCAGTGGATAAATTTAGAATAAACTGTTGATTTTTTAACATAATGCGGAGATTGTCCGTCAGATGTATAGTGAAAGCAATGGGGTTGGTTATTTGTTTGGCATGTTGGATGCATGTTTAGCATGTTTTAACACACCTATTTCTTTTTCATTAGAATATCAGAAAGGAAATATTAGGTGTTTCAGTTTGGTAGAAAATTCATTAAATAATTTGGATATTATGGTATGTAGAGGTAATTACATACCATCAAACAACTGAAAAAAAAAAAAAAAAGCTAAAAACTCTGAGCATTTAGTCTGTTACTTGTAATGTTGATTAAGGGAAACATATTAACAAATAATTTGTGTTCAAAATTGATAAGGTAGGTATCTCTTCTCTCACCCATTTAACATAATACTGATAGCACTTAATTAGGTCCCCTGCATATGATTATCTAAGAAATGAGGATTGTGCATCACTGTTAGCAGTCAGCCCTTTCCCTTGCTAAGTGGGTTTAATAGTGTCCAAAATTCCCTTAAGAGGACAAACTCAATATCACCTGATTCTCAATAAGGGTTTTTTGAAGGAGGCAAGAATGGAGTGTGTTAGGAGCTGAAAAAAAAAGCACCAAAGCCAACATGCTGTGCACCCCTGTAATTTCCTTTGAAAGAAAGTTACAGGTTAGAACAATTCTTCATACAGGCTAAATAGCCCGTTTCCCTATGCAGTGATGGAACAGAATAAAAAAAATAAAAATAAAAATAAAATAATAAAAAAAAACCCCAAACTAACAACAAAACCCAACAACCAACAGTCCTAAAGGTTTTACTGTAATTGTACATCATAACATTTCTGATAGACCTCCCACTGCTTCATGGGAGATTCATGAGCTTTCATTCTATAGTTGACACTGAAGGATAATGTACTCCATGTTGGCATTAACTTTAAGAAAATGCACTAAAAAATCTGTATGGATACTTATCAAAAGGCTGGTCAACATCTATCACAGATCTGCTTTTGTGACAATGTTGATCTCAGTATTAAAAATCCCAGCAGTGATATATTCAAAGCATTCCAGAGAAAAAGGGTGGAAAATTCATATCACATTACTGAAATATTTATAATCATCTCCTTCTCTAGTCCATAATGATTTGATAATTCCTCAGGTGCACAGTGAAAGTGGTGGGTTTTTGTTTCCTTAGCAACCACCAGATCCCCATTTTCATAAATTAAAGAGCGTATGCAGAGCTTGTTGCTATTTTACTTAGTGTAATTTTCTTCCGAGGTTATATGGAATTCAAAGTGGTCAAGAAAATACATGAAGGGAGTACTGGGAAGGAAAGAGAGGGACAGTTAATGCCAGGATTTGACCATGTTTTCATGACGCTGCTCCATGAAATAGCAAAAAGGAAAGAAGGAAGTCTTTCAAGATACAGGACATAGCTGAGACTATTTAAAGTCAAGAAAAAATTAAAGACAGCAGAAGCTAAACTTGCAGAATGAAAAACTACCCTTTAGTATCCCCCAAATTTATCAGATAAGACTAACAGAGGAATCAAACATCTCTACAGTAAGTGGCATGAAATACATGGGATGTAGAAACTTCATCTTCAGCATCTATTTTAAGAAACACATCTACTGTACTAAAAATATATCTTTCTAGTCCTGGATCACTCAGAAGGGATGTTACAGCCCTTCATGATGCGGAAGAGGATACAACTGTGGTACCATTATCATGACTGAATTAATACAAATCACTTCTGGAATGAGTGGATTTACCAAGAGTCAAACTTTGGTATCTTCCTTCTTTTTGAGGGGATTTCATAGTTGGAAAATATAGAAAATATAGAAATTGTCAGACCAGACAGTAGACAATTCCAGTGAATAGAATTGGATCAAATAACATTTTCTAGAATGTCAAGTTATATAATGAGGAGAAACTACCACCTTACCTGGGAATTCGAGAGCACCCTGAGATCTGAAAACTTTCAACCATAAAGTTTAATTCCTTCAGTATTAGCAAACAAGCATAGTTCAGTACTCCAGCCATAAACCAGGGATTGTTTGCCCTCTTAAATGACTTCTGTCACATTACAATTGCTTTTGACTAACTGCCACCCTCCAGATTTCAGCCTCTGCTATGGTAGTGGAAAAGAAAAAAACATTGATGAAGAAAAGATCACCGCAACCTAATTGTTATATCCATGCCAACAGCCGACCTGAAACTGTCCCGATCCAATGTCGGGGGAGGTTTTGATACGATCCCAAGAGCGAGATTAAAACACAAACGAGGTCAAATGCCGCACATCCAAAATAGGTTTTTATTATTAAAAAAGTGAAGAGGAGAAGTGATAGGACAGAATAGAGGGAAAAGACAGAAACAAAGCAAGGATGCGGGATAAGGCTGCAAGAACAGTCACCACCATGGATCCAGCAGCGACCCGTTGGTCCTCAGTCTTCAGTTCTTCGGTGGTGGGTACACACGGATCTGGCTTCCATGGTGGATGCACACAGACCAGGCTTCCATGGTGGGTGCACACCAAGAGCAAGATTTTCTGCTGCCTATTTAAGTTCATCGTACCCGCTGATCAGCATATGTGCTCGCCTTCAGTTTTTTCTCTCTGGTCCCACAGGTTTTGTTGCATCCGGCTTCAAGGGCAGGACCGTCTGTCTCTTATCAGTTCCTCAGCAATGCAGCGTGGGGCCTGGCCGACACAATGGAGCCACAAAGGGCTCCAGGATGGGCCCAGCTCAGCACAGCTCTGCCCCTTCGAGGCTTCTCTAAAGAGCCCGGACAATGCAACTGCACAGAGTGGGGGGTGCATCCTTCAATACACTCCCGCTTCTCTGGGCGACATCCCCCAGACCCATTCACAGGCCGCAGCAGCTTGTCCCTGAGGTTGGCACAGACACCAGCGAGCTTCGAGACACTCATGGGACATTTCAGTCTCTCACAGAAACAAGCTCAAAAATATTAGCTTTCAAATTGCTCTGAACTTCAACAATGACAGAACGGGAGATGTAGACTCTCTGGAAGAGTGAACTAGATTCTGTCCTGCATCAGACATTACCAGCTGACTTGGTAGATATGTTCAGATTATGAAGTCTTTCTTTACATAACAAAAAAATGCAACCTTGTTTTCTCTTTTCATATAAATTTGCAGTGCTAGATATTAGAAAAAAATAATTGACTCGCAAACCCACAAATCTATAAACCAAATATATTTCCTAAGAAATTATTGAATGTGAATAAATTATCATAAAACACACCTACAGCATTCTGCTAGTATTATAAAAGTGCTCAGACTCTCCAGGTATTATAAATGCATATTCAGTATAAAAATATAAATTGGACAAGAATGAGTGCATGTTTTTTTTTTCTTAATTTTGGTCTATAATTAGACCGTCACAAAATACTCACTAATAAACTGATTGTAATCCTAACTCTCCAGTTTATCAAGGTTGTTAACTGTATTCTAGAAAGCAGCCTCTCTTCTCATCTTTGGAGGCGGGGGGGGAAAAAAAAAAAAAAAAGTGTTGATAGTTTTGGACACTTCCTAGGCAATTTTGTGTAAAAAATGGTAATTAAGAAAAGTTATACTCTATCAGGATATATTAGCCATAAAGTCAATTAAATCATCGCTATGGAAATACATCAGTAATGCTTGTGTAATCTTAATGCAATATGACAGCATTCAATACCATGTCATATTTTCAATTTATTGAATCTTCCCCTTCTGCACACCTTGCTGTTTCAGCTTTACATATAACATCTGCCTTCCGGGGTGATTATTTTTCTTAAAATTTCTCAAGATTTTGTAACACTTTAGCTACCTGTCCTTTGTATAGATTTAGCTATAGGTTAATTTATTCACAATTTTAAAAATCTGAAAACAAAATAGGGACTAAGCATGACCCAACACTTCTGGGGTTTTTACGAAACAAAAATCCTGTAGAGACTGTAAAATAAAATGTATAAATTTTAAAGAGATTTCTCTGAGTAGGCAAGATCAGCATGAAATTTTCCTGCTGTGGGTCACACATCCTTTTTGTCACAGGAAATACCTATGTGATAGCTTGTGCCTGACATAGGTATTTTCAGAAGTTTTCTAGTACATTGCTAAGTGGTACTTAGAATGACACCTCTGAGTTATGATGCTAGACACTTTGCACACTTTTGGAGCTTAAGTAATAAAAAGAATGAGGTTCATTTACTAGGATATTTTCCTCTGATGCCATTTTTACAGTCTAGTTTTAAGATACATTTAATAGTAGTAATGCTTAAAGGTTGAAAGAAAAAAAAGTGAGAGTTAGAGTAGTTTTATACCACTCCATTAGAACTTGCAAACACACTTATCAAGCTAGATGAGAGCGCGCTTTTTTTTCTCTTACTTCTCTACAAACCTGCTTCTACCATCCGAAGTTGTATCAGTTTGCTACCAGAACAGTTTTATTCTCTTTCTCCTTCTAGATACTGATATTCCAAGTGAAACGAACTTGGTTTGCTAAGACTTCTCTGTATATTTAGGGAAACAGATAAGGTAGGTGTGCAACAAAGTGAAAATTGCCCAAGACAGTCAATCTCTGAGGCTTACTGCTGTGCTGCAGTCACAGCGTGTTGATCCCTTCTGGAAAATCTGGAAGTATCGGAAGAGAGATGAAAGAAAAGAAGAACATCAGCAAGACCTTGAGATGAAGTGCTTTTAAACAAATTAAAAAAGAATCAACTTTATATTACTGGCATGGAAAGAGTTCTATAAATCAAATGCTGTATCCATGAAGAAATTGTAATGTGGCTTCAGGCTTCTAAACACACTCAATATCAAGAATCTTTTATTCAGAAACTCTGGGCAGTTTGACATAAATCTGCTTCATTGGACACTACTGCAATTTATCCACTAGTTTCAGAAGATGATTGAAGATAATGCTGAGTACTTTTGAAAAATCCAGTTTAGGTATTTGCAGAAGCCTGGACATAATCAAATAGAGTGGGTTACTTACACCGCTGATGTAAGTAACCTGATTAACCTGTCAACAGGGAGGTAAAGAAGTGAACAAAGCAAAAAAACAGTGCTCTGAAAGCAGGCTGTGTTTTGTGTTGAAAAAGGAAAATACAGATCTCAGAAAAAATTTGTTAAAGTAGAAGTGTAAATTACAATGTCCTATTAGTGATAGAATTCTACAGATAATTACTTTTATTTCCTGAATTTACAATGATTATCCTTTGGATGCCCCGATCCCTGTTCTACAGTACAGATCCGGGCAATTTCTGTTATAGATATTTTCTGGATTTACATAGGATTTTGAAAAATAACATACTGGAAAACACCAAGGGTAAGGCAGAGGGAAGTTTGGTTAATTTGACATTCCGTGGTTTAAAATAAGAAACTATGAAGAAAAGTCCTTCTTATGAAATGTAACAGTTTGTTTTCATTTTTTTTTCCGGAATTTCTCTACCTCTTTAAAAAGGATACAAATAAATCTAGTTCAATCAACACCTTAATTTGAAATAGAAAGTGCATCAATAAAATAATGTAGGAAAATTTCAAACCTCCTTTCCTGAGGTTTTCAGAGAAAACTACATAATAATTGTGATTTGGCTGACCTAAAACTGCATCTTCTTGTTAAGAGAAATATTTTTAATAAGAAAAGCCTGTGTCCTTCTAAGAAACCCAGACTTTTGGGTGGTAGAATCTGCAAGTTTTTCAGTTCAGTGGCTTGAGGAATCTCTTCTCAATTTCTTCACTATTACTCAGTGGTGAGTAATAGCTCTGACAGGAGGAACAATGGCGTCATTTAGCATTGCTGGAGAGTTTTGGACACATATTCTGCACTGGAAACACCACTTGTCAGAATTATCTAATCAAAATTTATTAGAATTTTATTTCACACAAAAATAATTGGGGACAAATGTTTCTTTCACTTTAAGGGTTAAACTTAATAAACTACAACAACTAAATTCAAGCCCTCACTTGATTTTTCTGCCAACTTGTGTACAGTATAATGAAACAAAAACCCAATCTTTACCAAGAGAACAGAGATATAATTTCACACAGTTTGCTGAATTTTGTTTTACTGGATTTATTTTTAAATGTTAATTTAAAGCTTTGACACTTAAATTGAGCATTAAGGGTAACTGCAATCACTAAATCACTAAAAGGGAAAAGGCACAGCAGAGTTATTATTTATCACATTCTTTTTTCTGCTTTATAATCTGAAATGTAATGTTCATGCTAATTTATCTCAGTAATTTCTACATATACATATATTAAGCTAATTTATTCCTAGCCAAACATTTTACAGTTATTTGAAATAGAATCTGTTTTGCAAAATGCTGTCATCAAAAGTGTAAGCTAAAACTTTCATGCGTATTTTTTTTTTGCCTACTATGTGATTTTAAAGGATAGGGATCAACAAAATACCATAAAGCTTTATGACAAGAGGTACAATTTCAGAAATCAGGAAAAAGTCATTTTAGATCAGTGTGTTTGATTTCTTGATAACTTTTTTCCTTATTATTAATCTAATTTAAATATCGTATACATTGCATTATTAATTAAGATGATTCTTAATAATCTTATGCATCACATTTTAATTTCCTGCCCCCATATGAACAGAAGTTACCGACACAGGAGGCATGCTCTGCATATATCACCTTTCTATTTGTCATTGTGAAAATGGCTAAGAAATACAGAAGGATAGTAAAAGACAGTTTTGATAAAAACACCACTTGTACTAAAATCTCATTTTTCAAAACTAAAATTAATTTTAGTTGTGAAAAAGATTTTTTTTGTTTTCTTCACAGAAGTCAGTCTTTCTTGGTGTCCTGAACTGAGCTGGGACAGGGTTAATGTTCACAAGAAGCTGGGAGGGGGCACAGCCAAGAGAGCTGACCCAAACTAGCCAAGGGGATATTCCATACCATAGGATGTCAAGCTCAGTATATAAACTGGAGGACCTGGCTGGAGAAGGAGAGATCGTGGCTTGGGAATGGGCTGGGCATTGGATTCCAGGTGTTGTGCATCACTCTCTTTGTGTATTCATTTATTAGTAGTATTGTTATTATTATTTCTCGCTCCTCGTGTTGTCCTATTAAACTGGCCTTACCTCAGCCATGAATTTTTACCTTTTCCTTCCAGTTCTTCTCCCCATCCCACCAGTAGAGGGAGTAGTGAGTGAGTGGCTCTGTGGTGTTCAGTTGCTGTCTGGGCATAAACCATGACAATCCTTCATAGAAACATATCCTGTGCCCCATACTACTGCCCCAAACACTATCCCAGGCCTTGAAAATCAAGTCTTATGGTGACATGGCACCCCAGAAAGAACTGAGTCAGACAATGGGACTCATTTCTGCAACAGCCTCATAGACATCTGGGCCAAGGGGCAGGACATTGAGTGAGTATATCACACCCACTGTCATGCACCAGCCTCTGGGAAAATCGAATAATACAATGGACTGCTAAAGACTTCACTGAGAGCAATGGGAGGTGGGACACTCAAACCTTGGGATACACACTGAGCAAAAGTCACCTGGCTAGTTAACATTATGGGATCTATTAGCTGACCTGGCCCTGCCCAATGAAAACTTCCACGTACTGTAGAAGGAGATAAAGTCCCATAGTGCACGTGAAGAATATGTTAGGAAAGACAGTCTGGGTTACTCCTGTGTCCAGCAAAGGCAAACCCATCCACAGGATTGTTTTTGCTCAAGGACCTAGGGGCACATGATGGTTGATGAAGAAAGCAGGTAAGTTCAACGCGTACCTCGGGTGGATTTGATTTTGGGTGAGAATAGCCAGTGAATGAAAATGTATGATGTTTATTGCTAAATAACCCTGCCACTGTATGTCATCACTACTACAGTTGCTATATGGCATACCAATGGTATTACAGTAAGGATCTCCCAAATCACTGAAGGATGGACTTCGATGAAGCCAAGTGATGTGCAATGGTGATGGAACTTGAAATCGCTTCAGCAACTGGTGGCAAGAAACTTCATTAAGATCAACATCTTCAACGCTCAGACAGCGGGCATGGGCCACGCCAAATGCACCAGCTACGAGCTCTGGATGCACCGTGCACCAATCCAACAGTTTTTCTTCATCCTTTCCCATACCAAACATATTCATCTTGATAAGCAAATATGCTTTAGCTAACTTAAGAGTTACGTATGAATTTATGAACTGGCCATTATATCTATCTTCTATCCACCTCTCAGCTTCACCACATTTGAAGGAATATAGATTTTTGACACCTATCACTTTGACAAACATGGTCAATACTCACCAACAGACCCAAGAATATTTTGTTGGTGCCAGGGTGGTGTGGAGTGAGAAGACCATGATATATGCCTCTTCCATTTAACCATAAGACCTCATTTCCTTTAGAAAATCATGCTAAAATGCACCAAAATCCCTATTTTCCAAAAGCAAAGAAGAAGAAGAAAAAACCCCAAAACCTCAAACAGTTTTTAAATTACTGAGTAATCATGAATGCTGCTCTACAATTTTTTTAGTGGTGTGCTGATGATATCTACATGTTTGTCATCAGAAGTGCATTAGAAATACTACCATGTATACAGCTCATGAGATATGTCTCTCCTATGACAAACTCCTTAATGCCATTTAGGGCTCAAACCAGTTTTTATAGCTGACTGATTATGGGTTTAGCAGAATCAAGATTTGAAAATTATGTAAATGAGTTATTTAAGTGAGCAGCCTTTTACTTATGGAAAAGCACCATAACTATTAAACTGATGCATTTGTTAGTAAATGGGTAAGCAAGTAACTCTAGTTTCACAATTCCCAGTTTAATGGAGCTACTGAGCTAACAAAAGGCAATTCTTCAATGTTTATAAAAACATATTCACAGTTGAAATCTTTCTCTTCAGGCATTATGGTTAAGTATTCAGATAATTTATGACAGTAGGGTTTGAAAACTGGCTACCTACCTGGCCATAAAAACCTTACTGTCAAACTGCTTACTATTCCTGACAACCAGAGGGTTTTATTATTCTCTTCTAATCTGTTTCAAATATATTTATCTGGTTTTCCAAAGAGAACATTGATTTTAAATGTAATTTGTGCTTCTTCCTATTGATGGCTAGATACAGCAGGCTTTGTTCAAGGGAATTGCCCTGTCTGGAAGCTGACTTGGAACACATGAAGGTATTTTACATATGAACAGAGACAGACCTTCAATGGACTTATATTTTTTTGTCACAAAAAGCCACGTAGAAGGGAGAGACACTATGTACAGACAGCAGTTTTGTCTCCGTTCATTGCGTTCACCACTCTTCCATGCTACAGCATGGCTGCTGCCTGGGCAGAACTAAATGTATGGAATTCATTCAGAAAGCCAAGATCCTTAGTAATTTAATTCAGACACTAAGGGCACATGAATGATATATAAATCCCCAGCTTTAAAGAGAGATTTGTCTGTTTTCCATTTGCACAGGTCCCTTTGAAGCACTAGTAACAACATTATTTGCTCAGCTATGGTTTTATTATACATGCTAATCACATGAGAGTACAATTCTTGAATTATATCATAGCCAGAAAATCTGAGTTATTCACGTTCAATAAAAACATACCACTAAATATAATTGTCACAGGAAATGTGACTGACAGAATGCATTCAGGATAGAAATAAAAATTTGTTTTCAGATACAGTAAGCTACAGACTGTCCCTAATCTTAACAAGACAAAAAAAAAAAAAAAAATCACCACTGAAAGGATAATTGAATAATAAAACCAAAAGTGGCAATATAATTACTTTCCTTTGTTCTGAAGGGATATTTAGAAAAGTTTTGTATTTTTATTTCTGTTCTTATTTCTCAAGACTCCCTGTGACCTACCAACCATGATAGTTGCTCTGTTGCAGGATGAGCCTAATACAAGGCCTAACAGCAAAGTGTGTAAGACCATTTGCATCCTAATAAAACATACTAACAGTCTAAGATTTACTTTTAACAACCTTCCTTCAATATTAAACACTTATAGCTTCTTTAATATTAGTCCGGCTTTACTGAGAGGAGGAGAGAGCTTCTAGCTGTTAGTATGCTCCTGTTATGGGCATAGGGAACGTAGTTTATTTCTTGCCAAGGTGCTATTTGGGCTTCAGAATTGGTCATAATTCAGCAATATCAGCCAGGAGTCCATAAAAACCTAAAAGGCAGAAATTCAGAAAGCAAATAAACTGCACCATATAATAATTTGTTTGCACAAGTTTTATAAACCCAAATAACTAAAATTAAAGTGTAAGTACCATCAGTGCAGTATTTCACTCACTTAATAGAGCACTTAATAAGTACAGGAGTACATTTCAGTGAAAAACACACTACATTCATTAAGAAATTTTATGAAGTTTTCTTTCTCTGTTCAGAGCACTTATATCTTTTCATGCACAAGAAAACATTTTTAAACAATATTGTTACATAAACTAACCAATCCTACCAGCCAAAGATTGAATGCGTGTATTAAATTGCTTAGAAACTGATCTCAAAATATATACTTCAAATAAAAGCAATGATTCAGAAAGGATGGGTCTTCATTCATCAATAAACAGAACTTTGTAATTCAGAGGCAAGGTACAACTCTTATACTTAGCAGCAACTCATACGTGCTCACTTATTTAGATTCATCTTCTATGAAAAGATATTTAAATGTTTACAAAAGCAAAGTGCAGAAGCATAATTCTCAATTATATTTCTGCTATATATCTCTGCTCACACTTTAATTTGAGTTAGAGCATTTTGAGTGGAAGTGGAACAGATTACTTGTCCTGTGCCCATTGTAGAAATGAAAAGCAAAGAAAACTAAAATAATATTATTTTCTTTAAAATTTCAGAAGTGTTGTAATAACTGAGGCAGGTGTACTAAAATAGAGTAGTAGGAAGAGAAGGATTGTGAAAGTGATTATATGGAAAAGATAACCAGCAGTTTGTTTCCATCAACTCTGCATGTTATACAGACAAATTATGTGAAAAGCAGAATAATATGATAATGGATATGTTCAGTATGTGCAGAAATTCAAATACAGTTTCTGATTTAGGGGGTAAAATATTTTAAAACTCTGTTAATGCCCCAAGGGTAAAATGTGCAGTGTGATCCCAATACTCTGGAACACCGAATAATCTTTGCAGTATCTTATCGCTTATGTCACAGGCGCAAAACTATTGGCTTCATTTGTAAGAAACAGTGTGGTCTTTAATTTTAAAATTCAGAGGAACTGTATTTTCCCAAGAAACACAGATTGAAAGGTCTATTTTACTTTGTACAAGTTCCTAAACATAAGTTACAAGGAAGAACTAAAAAAAAAAAAAGAAAAAAGAAAAAGAAAAAAGGAAGAGCTACAAAAATAGTTGGATCCTCAATCTGAAAGGCAAAAAAAGAATATGTCACAATGGCCAATTCAAGGGCTTTCAGCTTTGCAAAGAATTCTCTGTAATTTTGTCTGCTCTGCAGTGTGTGGTTGTTTGCTATAATCTTGCCCTTTCATATTTGTCACACACATCCCTGTCTTGCTTTCTCTTCGCTAAGGTTTTCTTTTCCCTCATTACCTCATGTAATTTATTCTGTCCTAAGAAAATCCAAAGAAATAAATATCTGTTTCATGGCACCAATTTTCCACTGCCTCTCTCACACATTCTTCTGAGAATAAACAGATAAGTGGCTAGGCCAGCGAAGCCCTTTTTAGGATCTGAAATAAAATGGGCATATACTATAAAACCGTTTCTAAAATCACAGACATGTTTACAAAACCTAATGTCTTTCACTCATTACCTTTTTCCTTTCTTTAATAGTTATAGAAAATTGACTGAATGCCTAAACAGGAGTTGAGTCATTCAAGATTCAACCTTATTTATAAGTGCTGAATTCTTAAATTCCCTCCCTGACCTCTTTCTTTAAACCTGTGAATTCTGTGTAGTTCACTTCATATAATTTCCATATGTTAGGCTGCTCCTCAAAACCCCAATTGTGAAATTTCATCTCCTGAATTTAGATAGGAAGGTTGTTTATCTTAAATATTAATATTATTTTTGTACTATATTTAATATTTTTTATAAATGTTGGGTTTTTAAAATCAAATATGAAGAAAGCCCTTGAGGGTTTTGTGAGATGAAGCACATACACAAATAATAGACTAAATCCAGGATTTCAGTCTGTTTAGCAGCACCAGTAGTAACAAAACACTGCATGTTATTATCCAAAACCAATTCAAAACTCATCCACATTTCTCTCAAAGTAAGAAATAAAATTGTGTCTGACATTAAGGTCTCCATAGAATAAATTTACATTGAGAACCCTGAATGTGTCTTTAATATGAACCTTTGTGTACTGTTATTTAACATGAAGTAGTGGAGTTTATTTTAAATTTATACAAGGTAGATATTTGTCAAGTGTTTTTCCACATAAACCATTGAATATTGGTGCTTTTTCGTATTAATCTAAACTTTGAATAACAGCAGATATTTTTTTTTCCCCCCCCTAGGATGTGTGTGCCATCAAAGTATCAATATCCAAAGCATTTCATTTCAAATAAATGAACTACTCTAACATTTTGACACTATCTCACACTTGGGAATACACACTAGGTGAATTTAAGTATGTCTGAATTTTTTCCGTTCCTAGAGGTATCATCTTATGACTAGTAAAAGCATCAACATCAACAAGCACAGAGATGTGAAAGTATTACAACGAATCCATATCTTTCAGAAAACAGATTTAGTTATCATTTAAATTAGGCACATGCTCAGAGACTGTAGGCTAGAACCCACACACTTCAGTTCCACAAAGCTCAGCAACAAACTAAAGATTATCTCCCATGACTGGAGCGAGCTGAGATATAATTTGAGATCAAATGTTATAAGGAAAAATCTGGTATCCTGCTTCTAATTAAGTAATCCATTCTCCCATGGGTTATAAACTCCAAAATTAAGAAAGTGTCTTTAAAAATCTATGTGCATACAGATACACGGTAATATTTGAATTAATTGTGAGTTACTTATAATTAATATTAACTATGACCATCTCCTCTTTTCCATCCTACTGATAAAAACTTCAAGACAGGACAGAGAAGCAATAGAAATGAGATTTCTAACAGATTTATTTTTCGCTTAATGTTGCAATAATTATTTTATATCAAATATTTACAGATGACTGGCTCTCCTTCAGGAAAATAATAATAGGCATATACATGCAAATTCATAGACATGCATACAGATGTATATGCAGAATTTACCGGCTACCTCAGAGATCCTTTTCAGTTTCTGATAAGGATAGGTATAGTTCTTCAGATAAACCTGGAGAAAAGCATAGTTTTACATATAAGCTAAATCGGAACAGATTCAAATAATTTTAACTTTCTGAAAAGGATTCAGTTTACATTTATAATTAATGGTGATTTCTTTTTTCTTATTTTTTGCTATAAAAGAATAGATTAGTTCAGTTGGAAGAGACCTACAACGATTATCTAGTTCAACTGTCTGTCCAACTTCACTATTCTACCTCAAATTCTAATTTTAAGTGTTTGACCACTTCAGGACTGACCAAAAGTTAAAGCATATTATTGAAGGCATTGTCCAAATAAATCTAAGCACTGAGAGGCATAATAGGAGAAATAGGAGTAGATGGAGAAAGAGGTTGCTTCTAAGACATTTCCAGAGTGATATCACCATCCCAAGAGATGTGAAAGAATCATTATTTAAAATGCACACCCTTGAACCATAAATACTGTGTAAGCACTTCAAATCTCTTATTGCACATTGAAAGAATATCCTATTCTAAATATTTGATGTACAGGTCCCTTGTAGATATAGTGGAATCTGAAAGAACTTTAAGCAAGAGAGGATTTTACCCAGGATTTCTAATATATAACTACATTTAGCTTGAAAAAAAAAATACAGAAACACAAGAAAAGTAGATTTGGATTTCCAAGTGAATAGAAATGATGAACACTGTTCAGTATCAAGGTACTAACAGAGAGGCAATTTTAAAAGATCTAAATCTTAATCATCAGTTATTAAATCTTAATCATTAGCAATTAGTGACTTGGGCTTGTTAAGGGAATGTTAGCTATAGAGGACAGGACAAAGAGATTACTAAACCTTAGAATTCTCCACTTTTTCCACCCAGACTGAATAAAGGCATGGAGACCCCAAATAAATTATATTGGATTATACTATAAAAACTTTAAGAAAAAAAGAGAAAAAATAAAGACTGTACTCCTCCAGGCTACTAGAAGATAGCTATAATAATGGACACCTATCTGGGTTCTAGATGCAATTGAATGACATAAAATGCAGGCTGAGCAGGTAATAATTCTAAAATGTAAGATGGGGAGTCCACTTCCTGCCTTAAAAAAAAAAAAAAAAAAAAAAGTTGCCTTTGTTCTGCAACCAGTGAGCACTTTTTATTTTCTCCGTAGTTCTGATGGCCCAGCCATCCATGAATTGGCAGATTTTCTGAGCCATTGAATCTAAGGAAAATATGGTAAGTCAGTTTGTTATACTACGTTCACAACTGCATTGATTGACATATTGGCTGAGAAGGTCATGAGCCTATATAAACTTATGGGATTTATTTCCACTCAATTCAATTAGAGCTGGTTCAAGATTATATATTGGCACAGTAAGCATAACTTCATTAAAAAAGCAAGTGGAGGAAGCACTGATTCCTAACACAGTTCCAAAATAAAGATAAGTAAACAAAATGTAGACGCACTTCAGAAATGTCTGGGGAAATATAGGATCAGTACTTATCACAAGTTTAATATAAGCTTCTTTTTTCAACTTGTAATTTTCTCTTTTAAAGAAAAAAAGTATGCTCAGGGACTGTAAGATTTATAGCTACTGTTTTTTGTTACTACTGTTTTGTATCCTTTCATGGTATGTCCTTTGCAGATTAGATATTTGTCCTTTTCCTCATAAAAAGAAGCAATACAGAAAGTATGGAGATGAAACATGCTTTATAAATCATGTGTGAGATCATCGTTATTTTGGTGAACTTGCTTACAATAAAATCTCAAGATTCATTGTCACACTATATATACCTGTATGTATTTTGACTAATGGTACTTTTAAAATGTTGACTGAGGCAATACTTACAGTCTCATCGCACTTTTAATACTGATGTTAAATATTCTCTTCATGTTCTTCTCTCCCTCTGCCCCCTCCACTTCAAAATTCACAGGGATGTGACAATGAAAGAGGACAAGACTCTTCCTTTTGTTTATTATTTTATCTTTTTTGTTTATAATCAGTTTCTCATTCTTACACAAAGACATGATTGTTTTATTTGGATTTGCAATGCAGCTGGGATATGTTTCTATTCTACAGTGTATTGTTGCACAAATTTTAAGAAAACTCCCTTTTTGGCTAAACATGTAAGCAAAAACTTCAAAAGCGTCTTAGCTCAGATCTTCTAAAAAACCTTTTCCTTTAAGAAAACAAACACGGTTTGCCAAACTATTTATAGTTATCCCTTTAAACTGCCCAAAGTGAGGGTAGTTGTACCCAATATTTTCTCCCTTTCTCTACCAAAATTATCCATCTGCTACATGAAGAATTATAATTGCATGAATTCCAGCACAGACAGGACTCTGACTGGCTGCTCCTGTGCAATGTGCTGTTGAGATGGGTGCTGGTATTTCAACTGACCAGAGATCTGTGCAGAATTTTCATAAGACAATACATACCACAGTGATACTCACCAATGATTTGTTTGCACTATCACTTCTCTCTGAGGATGAAGAAACAGGTGGAAAAAGAGGTCTTGAGTATAAATGGCAGTTGGTGACATAAAAAAAAAAAAATAAAAATAGGAGCTTCTGGTGAGTATAATGAAACATAAACATTTATGGGCATTGACCAAACAGATTGTATCATAAAGTGTCCTTTAGCTTAGCAAATAGATACGTCTTTTTCATTCCTATGTGAAACTATTTGATGCAGCTATTATTCTCCCTGGTATTAATAAATCTCACAGTCAGAATCCTCTAAAGCAACAACTACCGTGCATCAGCGTGACAGAGAAGTCTTTGGGCAGATCTGGTCCTATAATAACTGTGAGAGAGTTTTCTTTTTGGTGGGGTGTAAACTGTGTTAAATCAAATTACCAGACTCCTAGGCTGAAAAGAGCATTTTGTTGGATTTAATATATATAAATAACCCCTGCAAAACATTACAAGAAGTTGTGGCATTTAATGAAGAAACACACCAAGCATAACTTAATATCGATCCTTATATTCTTAAGTGACTTTTAAAGAAAAAGTCGATAGAATGGGAAGACTGTATATACAGCTTATACTGGCTCTGATTTTATGTACTTAATATTACACATGTAAAAAGAGGATATTCCCACACAAGTACATTGTGTCACTACCTTCAAAGCTAGGTTATAACTTTCATCTACACTGGTCAATAAAAGTCTGAACTCTTAAGAGTGAACCAAGGGTGCAATTCTATAAATGTTTTCTCATTGATAGTGCTGGCTTGTAGACTTCCCTTTTGCCTGCCCCTAGCTATTAATTTCTAGGCCTGTGCTGACCTTACAGATGAGCCAGCACAGGAGTTTGTAGTTCCATGATAGTGCACATCAGTGGAACACTGCTGTTTTGGGTTTTTTTTTAAAAAAAACCATGTTATTTTAAATCTGGCACTTCACTAATTTGTTTTACTCTGTGCCCTATATGCAGGTTACGCTTGCATTGTTGAAGTCGTCATGTAGAAACAGGAACAAGTGTCACTGCTACCCAAGAGAAAGGCACAATAATCACAATAGCTTTGTAGATTGTGTTAAGTGCAGTTTAGACATTGAACTCGCAACTGAGGTGATTAACTCGTTGAAGAAAACTAAATTTCTGGGAAGCTGAAAGTAGGTCTGTCTGAGGGAAGGGAGTTAGTTATTCAAAGTGGTGGTCAACTGCTACTCCACACTAGTATCAGCCAGCACAGGCATGATAATAAATTAAGATAACCCAGGATCTATGAATGCTCAGATCATTCTAAAGAATCTTTTCGACATCCCAACAAGATGAAAATATTCACTGTCACTAAAGCCTAAGAAACCAGGTTCGCATTTTGATTTTTCCCCTATTAGAGCTTAAGAAAAGCTACAACTTCCTCAATGCACTATATTATGTTTGAAATCCTTGTTGCATAATATACATACAAACATACTTCCCTTGCACTTCCTATGGTGCATGTGCACCAGTATAGAGTGGATGGGAGAGTGGTTTATATATTGGCATAGAAGACGCAAGCAGGCATAAATGCCTCCAGAAGAGGCATTTAGAAACACTCAATAAGAAGCATTAGAAACACTCAATAAAATTATAACAGATATATACATGTAATTTAGGCTCACACTTCTCAGATGTTTGACATTTCCTAGCTATAAAAAATAGAACCAAAAAGCCCATTCTACCTATATCTTTGTTTAGATTTATGATATTCTGATTCCCTCTAACCTCCCTTTCTCAATTGTTTCCACCACATCCCTGACTGTCATATTAAAACCAGAAATCAATTTTGTTCTGAAATTGAATTTAAACAGAAGGCTCTTGCTTTGCAATAAGAACATAATAATGAAAATATCTTCTCCAACATGAACACACATAAACGCTCTAATGCTAACATGTATTTGATGTAATTTACAGGCTCTTTGTATATCGCTCTGAATTCTTTAGAACTATTGACAGATAAAAGAAAGCTACGTGAGAAAATGTTGCAGTACAGCAAAGGGAGTGATGAATGAAGACAAAGTGCTTTCTAAAGAACTAAGAAACCCAGGATGTGTTTGGATACTACTGCCAAGAATTCAGTATATAGATGCTTCCAAAACTAGACAAATTGTTATTTAAAAAACAATGAAACTGTCAAGAAATATTAAACCAAAACCAAAACCAAACAACAAAAACAAAACCAAACTATTCATCTGAAATTTCCAAGGAACATTTTAAATTTTTATCAAGCATATAAAAATACTGTATTCTGGAAAATTTTGAAAAGCTCTACATTAAAAGTTTCCTTTTATTTAGTAAGTAGATATATAAAGAATGGGAGAAGAAGAGAAAAAGAACAATGGGTATAGAATTAGGCTGAAAATAACACAAATGAGATTTAAGAATTGTTCTGGATGTCTGATGGGTAACATTCATTTCTTGTTTGTACCACTGTAAACCACATAGAATTTGGTCAAAACAAATTAATTTCTTGTGTTTGCTTTTCTGTTACCATACTTCACTGCAGAGTAGAACCTGACATCCTAAATCTTATTTTTCATTTTAGTGAAAATGAAATACAGTGTGCTACCAGACACAAATAAATGCTCAAACTCCAACTCCCAACTAATAAAGGTCTTTTCTTAAGGGAGCAATTCAAATAATTTTTTATGCTAATACTATTCATCTCCATTTCATCTCACAGTATAAATAATTAGCAGAGCAAAACTATCTATCCTAGAATATATGATACAACATGTGGAATGTAACCCATTTGATTATTCTGCAAATAAAACACATTTAAATGAAAAGAAAACGAGAAACTCAACAACAACAACAACAGCAAAAAAGATTGTTGAAGCAAAGAAAGGACAAGAGGATGTAGTGAAGCACAAGGAGTTGGGACATCAAAAGAAAAATAACAGCTGCAAAAGCACCACAAGACTGAAGCTTATAGTCACTAGGGGTGGGATGGAGTGGGGAAAGACACAAACAAGCATTGCCAAAAAAGAAAATTGACAAAGTGCTGAAATAAAACCTCATTCAGACCACAAAAGTAACTAAATGTAGGTGCAGAATAAATAGTATTCAAACTTTTCTAGTTCGTAAAACACTCAGAATACCCCTGTAGGAAATGATAGAATTATAGGTTCCCGTAAAGGACTGTGAAAGCTAAAAGCAAATCTAATATCCCCTTCACTCATAATAACTGGAAATTAAATATCGCAACTATAAATATGGATTATTTTAAGTACAGCTTCTGGAAACTAAACAAGCACCAATCCTGAACTTGTTTAAGCACCACAGATTTAAAGCTAACAGTAACTGAAAAGCAATAATGTAGAATGTATCAGCCAATATCCAGGTTAATTTCTGATGCTAAGAAAGTTTCATCAAACCCTACAACCTTTGCTCTAAGTGCACAAGATTTGGAAAGTAAATTTAAGTTGGCAAATATTTTTGGACTGTAGTTTAAACTGCCTTATGCCAGAATCATACGTGACAGTGATTATTTTGTAATCATGTGCTTGAGAGTTGTGCCCAAGCTGCCTCCCTCTTCTCGCTTGTCTCTGGGTTGCTACAGCAATGAGTAATCTCCTGTGCGTAGTGCCTCCTGGGTGACGATTTCTAGCTCTATTCCTCCAAGTATAACCACTCTAATTTTGAGAGAATATGAAAATTATGGCATTATCTCACAAAGAGCAATAAGAATGTTTGCTTTTGATGACACCTTATGGTACGTATAACTGATTTTTCTCCTTTTCACTTCTAGGCTCCAAACATGCACAGTCTTCTGCCGTCACACAGAGTTTAATTAGCCTTACATCAGTTTGAGTGTAGCATTTTGCCCACATCTTGCCTACAAATATGGGTTTCTTTTTGTTTTGTTGTGTTGTTTGGGTTTGAGTAGTTTTATAATTGGCTTTTTTTCTTTCTCTGTATTTCTATATATGTTTTCATCCACCTTTTCCATCCAGCCCACAGCTCATACTTGGTGTGTTGCCTATACCAACAAACTGCAGTTTTAGCTAGACATTGCATTCGTTATACAGAAGACAGTACCAAGAGAATCTTCTCTCTTTACATTTACAGTAATATGAAACCCCCAAGTTCTTTCCGTACGTAACACTAAAGAAAATGAAATTCCACTTAGAATTACATGGATCTGTGGAGGAAAAATATTCTTTCAAAATGTAGGTAGGATCTTGCTGCATTAATGAACGACTCCGCGTAGCATACTCATATCTGTACAATTAGGCAGGACCACAGGCTGCTTCTTCGGGAAAGCATTTGCTGCAACCGCAGCAACTATCAAACCAACATTTTTATCAATCATCAGCAATTTCTGATGGCAGATATGAGCAATCCTATGCTGTTTACAGGATTCTATTTATCAAAAGAAAAATGTCTTCTTTTGTTTGACAGAGTATACTCTGAGGTAGAGTACCAACTTCGTGTCTGCAAGGATGTGTGTGCAATTTCTTTCACACCTGTGAATTAAGTTGCACGAAGTATCTGAATGAGACCAGCTTCATCCTTGAGAGTAAAAAAATCCCATGTAGAATTTTTTTTTTTTTTTTTTTTTTTTGCCTAGAAAATACAATATCAGCTTGATTTTTTTCTAACTAGTCACAGGAGAGGACCACTACTTTGGGCTACAGTTTGTATGCAGTCTGATTATTCACCAGTGACTACCCTGAATACATTGTGAAAAACATCACTAGCATCAGGATTTTCTTTGGAGACAGCAAATTTTCTTTTTTCTCTCCCCGGTCTCATGTATTTGTCCACCATCCTCTCCCATAATTTAGTGCCAAGGTAATCATGTGCAAGCAAAAAAATGAAATATTGAAATTGGATACTAAGAAAGTATTTTTTCTAATGATGAGATTTACAGAGGAGCATGCATGCATGATTCCTCTGACTATTGGGACTGTGTATGTGTCACAAAACTGTTTACTCTTTGCTCTCTCATGGAGTGTTTATGCCTGGTCCAGGTAAATATTCAGTGTTTTACACGCCAGTAGTATAAAGATTTCGTATTATTTGACCTGTGATGCTCAGCACTATTTTCAGCATTATTTTCAGCTGAGTCTCTTCCTTTTTCTTATGATTCTTGAAGAACTGTGACAATATGCTCTCTTCAGGTTTCTTTTTAAAAGTGGGGGATTTGGTTTTGGTGTTTTTTTGATAGTTGGATACATTATTCTAACTTTTAAAAATAAATCAATCATTTCCATTTGTCACTTGATCTCTTTTTTTTTTTTTTTTCCCCCCAATAATAAGATTGAGTTGATATTCTTTATCTGCTTCACAAAAAATGGATTTTGTAATACATCATTTTAGGTCAATGAGTCAGAATTCACAAACCCATTATCTAATTTTCTGAAGGAATCCAAAATTTCTGATCCTCTGATGACAGAAAGCATAAATTAAATTTCAGGGGGCAGGAATTCTGTACAGATGAAAAAATGGTAAATTTTGAGAAGATATTAATGTAGTGCTTTTATGTTGGAACAAATGTGTGAGAAGGACTGTGGATGTCTCTATCTCTCCAGCCACTGAATCCTCTATGGATGTGTATTTAAGAAAATCTAGGAAGTATACATCACATATGTGTGCACAAGAAAGGTAATAAGCCATTCATGTGGAAATACCTTAAGACTAGATATTGCTACTCAATTATGCAATTTGTGCTACTCAATTTACATCTATAAAACACATATGCAACTAAATTTCATCCTAAATTTTTGGCAGAATATCAGCTTTGCAACTAATGAAAATACAGCTTCTATGTCTTAGTACTTTCTAGCTTACCACAGACATTTAGAACTTCCTTTCCTCTGAGTTCTGTGACACCAAGGCTGGGGGAGAAAAAAGGTTACAGTGCCATAAAAAGAAGTAATCTGTTTCAATAAAATGAATGAAAGCTCTTATAATACCTGTATGTTTTCATAGATTCCACAGATCTTCGTCGAAGTATTATTAGAAATATTGCATGTTACATAATCTTTCAACAGACTAGATTGTAACCCTGACCTAGGTTCATAATATTTAACTCTCCCAAGTAAAAATGAATAGTCACTTAACTGATCCTGTGTAACTTTGCACAAAACACAAGTGAGAACCTGGGTCTTGAAGGAATTATTTCAGCATCTAATGCAAACAGTAACAACACTAGGAAAAGAGAAAGTCAAACACATATGCTTTTTTCCCTTTCACAATACACAGAAAAAGCTAAAACAAAGAGAGTGAAGGAGTGGAGCAGAAATCCTAGCCAAATGGAAAACTCGTGTTTTGTTTGATACACAGAACCATTTCTTTTGTCAAACTGGAGAGGAGTATTACAGTGAAAAAGAAAGGCTAAGAATATGCACAGAAGATTTTATCTTGTTTACATAAACACTCACAAAAGTAATCAGTAACAAAAGTAAATTTACTGGGTCTAATTTTTTTCTAGATTCTATAGTTCTACTAATAATTTTGCCACTTTTATTCAACGTCAGTAAGAACTGCGATGTATTTAAGAAGTTAGACTCTGACCGCTGTCTAAATAAGAAGTGTAGATCACTTTAAGTAATTAGTCGAGTGTCATGGTTTCATGACTCAAATTTAATTACTTACTCTGTCTAAGATTTCCATTAGGATCTTGAGCATGATTATATGCAGCTAAGTCCAGGTTTTTGTTTACCTGTGTTACACAGTTAATCAGCTGTGGAACTGAGAACAGAAAAGCAGGAATATTGACTCTTGGTCCCCTGTTCTAATTCCCACAAATTCCCACCTTAAATAAAGAAAAAATTGAGTCATAGTATATATTTTAACGTTTCTCATGTTTCCTGTTTTGTTTTGGTTTTTTCCTCTCAAAGGAAACAAAATACAGAAGGTGGCTTTCGTCTTCCAATAAAAAGTTAATTTCCCCATTCATGATATGTCTTTTAGCTATCTCTGTTTCTGTGGGATTTTTTATTAAATTGTTGAAGCCTCATTTTTTCTCTTTCTAAAGATCCCCTACCAATGATTTAAAAAAAAAAAAAAAAAAAAAAAGTCTTTCCTTTCCATACTAAGAAAGGGAAAGAAACCCATCTTTCTGTGTTTTGTTTGCTCAAACTAATCCCAAATTAATTAACATGGTGTCTGGTGGCCATAGGAAGTGGGCACAGGATATATAAGGCCATTAGCATAGAATTATTTGAACTTTTGAACTGAAATCCTCTTACAGGAATTATCTTAGTTCAGACATAATTTCCTTTTTTTCAATTGTCATATGATTTCTTACTACTCCAGATTTAGTAACTTCCATTTAGTCCTATTCTACCAGTTAAATATTATCTGCAGGATCATATTGTCATCATACCACATTCCATATCTTTTTTTTTTTTTTTTTTTTTGGTGCCAGCAGAATATTCTTTTTCATTCCTTTTATATAAATGAGAATGATATTCATCCACAGGCATCTTTCATTTTAGTGCAACAACGTTTAGAAATTTCATTTGGTGATTACAGTTGAGGCTTTAAATAGGTGAGACAGTTGAATGAGAAAAGAGAAACTGAGGCACTAATAAGTGAAGTGATACGTTCAAGCACGTCAGTGGAAGACAGTAGTTTACAACAGATTCTCTGACTCTGAGGTCAACATGCTGGCCACCAGCATGACTAAAACTAAGCATTATAGATATCAGCCATATAATCAGTTCTGTATTTGTTTCTCAAGACTTGGTTAGACTGCTCAGTGCTACCCCATTTTTGTTTAGGTAAGCTTTTTAAAAAATGCTCCTACTAAGAAATTTCAAATAAATATTTTGTGGTGAATTGTCAGACTGAGTGTGGAATTATCCAACACTGTAAACAATTACTCTGTTCAGGTAAGTAATGTCAGCATACCACTGTTTTCAGCGTATTTATGTGACCGAAACATTTATTACCTGGGAGTACACTGCTCATTTAAATCACAGCAATTTGTACTGCAGGTACCCACAGTCTTGCATTTCAGGTCACATACTATATGAATGGTCAAAATGGTTTAGTTTACTTTTTTTTTAGGACTTAAACCAGCTGAAATTGCTCTTTTACATTTTACATGAATAAATATGAACTTTATAAGGTCTAAGGGGGCAAAAAACCTGCCAGTCACTGGATAAATGTTTAAAGCTCATCTTAATGTTTTGCAGCTGGTGCCCTTTGCTGAGGGATATTTCCTGTGCTGCAGGCTCTGAATAAAAGCATTTCAATTTAAGAATGCAATTAGAAACACATCTGGTTTTCTAGGACCTTTATATTGAGCAAGTCCTCTGTAAACCAGTCAGGAATATTTTTAAAAATCCATTCTCAACATGCTTAATCTCTCTGCCTTTCACACCTTATTACATTAAAAATTCCCAACAGTTAAGTATTCAGCTTCCAGTTTTGATCCCACAACATATATGGCCTAGCAACAGATTGTTTTTATTCATTTGAATGGGCTTTGGAAAAAAGCAAGACAATTCTTTTTCAGATGGCTTATTTCTCTGGACCTTCAAATAGCAAGGAACCTGCAGCTAGATGGTAGGACTTAAAGAATCATGTCCTTCATCTTCATGGAGTTTCAGATAAATCATTAGAAGAATGACTTTCAGATTAAATTTTAACCCAGGAAGTCTTAAACTTTCCCAATTTGTTCACAGGCAAGTGCAAGCTTGAGCTGAGGCTGAAGCTTATTTCAGACTTACTCTACTCTATTACTGGGCAGAGCATTCCTGTATCAGTTAAACTACAGTAATTAGTAACCGAAAGATGAGTATGAACAGGTTTCTAACATCTCATCCACTGTGTTTCCATTTCAGACGGTATAAGTCAACATGTAATCAATTGAGTGGGCGTAATCCTGATCCAGTTCAGAGGCAGAAACTAGCTTCAAAGGCTTAACTGGTTAAATAAGAAGATGTAGGACTGAAACTTGGGCAATGTTCTGTACATAAGGTAGACACTGCAAGACAAATTACAAGTTAGAAAGAGTACAAGTCATCTGAGTCTTCATGCTCTAACATCTTCAGTTTCATACACTACTCCATATAGTAGCATGCCTGTGATTTCTCTTCATGCTGGTGCCAGTCAAAAATCACAACACTGATAATAAAAGGAACAAATATATGGAAATGTACAGAGTTATTTTCATTTTTTATGCAGAAGCATTAATTATGTGCATTGTGGTGACTCTCCAGGTAGTCCTACAGGTAAACAACAGATTCCCCAAAGTAACCAGTTTACTGTTCATCACAGTCATGAGCTTAGTGGTTTCTTTGATCAGCAATGTAGTAAGAAAAAAAATAATTAACTAGGACCATATAATTTATTCTTAATTCAATCCTTAAAAATCTACTATTAGCAAAATTTATCTTAGAAAGCAGGGGTCCTGTTACCTGTGATTAGAGATCCTTACTCAAGAGGTTGCCAAGAAACAAGAAAAATTAACTTAGGAAATGAACATGCTGCCTAGGCATAACTGAAAAAAAAAAAAAAATGGCCTTTGGACTGTGATAAATCTTTCCTTCTTACTGTTAAAAATGCCAGTCAATCCACATGTAGCAAAAACTTTCTCTTGTTGACTAAGTGAGAATCCCCTTCCATTACCAGTATAGTGCTTTAGTGTTAGGGACTTACTCCCAGATTCTGTCAAAGACAGCTTCTTAAACTTTGAAGACCTCCAAACGTATGTGATTTAGGAATGATAGTCACAAGATTAATTACTCTTTGTAAAGTGCTATGTTGATGAGGGCTCTCTACTAGAGTCTCTTAATCAGCTTTGTACTGGCATCTAGCTAAAAAAATCTAAAGGATAGACATAATGAGTAACAAACAGCCTGCAAAGAGTGTAAAAAGAATATCTTTCTGTTATTAAAGAAATCAATCTTTATATAGCATCTGATCAAGTCTTTTTAATCATATTTTTCTTTTAAGTGAAATCACTTAACCATGAGGTATTGACTGTTTTAATAGTATTTAAACTAGTAATTCAGGACACATTGATATTTCTCCAAGTCAGTCTAGGGAGTCTGTGCATTGATGGCTCCTCAAATTGATAAATAAAATGAAATTATTTTGTAATAATCTGGTGAGTGATTTTTCATAAGAAAATCTAGAGAAGTCTGCGGTGTTGTGATCGTGAATAATCACCCAATAATGAAACTTCTGTTAATTCCAGTATTTTAATATTACACTGTGTAGGTGCTGACACTTAACACAATGCTATAGATAACAAGGGTTTAAAATTTTTCAGGTAAAGAGAAAGTTCTTGCCCTTTCAAAACACTTTTTGCAATTACACCGTCTTGCAGATGAAAAGTTCGTCTGCTCATTCTGAGCCTGAAATAGCAATTAGTTCTGAGACTTTCCTGAGTCAAACTTCTCTCACATTAGTATTTTTAAAGTCCTACTTTCTTCTTATCATTATACTACTTCATCTTTCTCTGGTTCTTATTTTGAACAACATTACAACAATTCAAATACTGCTTACCACCTTCTCTCCACCACCTTTTCCTGCCTTTCTCTTACTAGCCACACTGCTGTCATTATGTCTTCACACTGTTTGGTGTTTGCAATATCTGTCTTTAACATAGCTTCACTTTTTCAGTGACTTCAAATACCATTGTCAAATCTGATTCTTGGCCTATGGGTCCTGAAAATAAAAGAATAAGCTTTAACACTATCCGTTAACTGAATGGTATTTATGCAAATATGTGTCTCCACTGTTAGTTAGCTTGGGTCTCTTTAAGTGCTAGAATGAGAGAACGTGAGTCACCAGAATACCTTGTCTCATGACTCCAAATTACAGTAGCTCACATACTGTATTCCAAAGTCTCTGGAGGTAGCGGTAAAGGAGAAAACCTTTCCTTTAGCATGGCAAATGTAGTTGCATCTGTGATTAGACTTATTCATACTCCTAAACACATTCCATTAGCAACATCGCCTACCTGCCTAGGTCTTCAGACCACATACAGTTTAGGTAAATAAATACACACTTTTTGTTTTAAATCAGACACACAGACTCTGAAATCTACAAGAAATATGCTTAATAATGTGCTAGAGAAAGTGTCTCTTATAGTTTCGCCACTGAAAATTAACAAAGAAAATTAAAAAACGAGCGGTAGTTTTTATAAGTTGAATAACTTTTTAATATTCCAGGTAATCTTTTTGCCATTTACTTGAAAATAGATTTTTTTCTATTCTACCAAGTGCAAATTTTACAACATTAAGTGTGTTAGATTTGGCATTAGTCCACAATTTTATCCACACATCATCAACAGGTACAAGCTGATGTTCTTGGAACCCATCCCTAGAGCTCAGACACTAAGTATGGCTCATTGCTTCTACAGTCAACTTACCATTTCCCTGCTGGTGCTGTATAAGTTATCTGTGATTAATACTGTTGCATTGTAGTGAACTTTAGGTTCCAGTTCTGTTTTAGAAAACTCACTAAGTCAAAAGAGACACATTTGTTTCCTGTAGTCACTATGCTATATGGTTATAGGACAAATGAAAAAAATAAAAAAAACCCATATTTTTGTTTTTATTTACTGCCTGGACAAAAGATTTGAGAGTCATGAATCTTCTGTTTTCAGGTACATGCATTTGGCAAGCCAAATTATCCATCTGTGACAACAAAAGGATAGCCAAGTTTTCCTTAAAGATTTCCTTAAAGGCTAGATTCTATAAAAGTGCATTTGCAGCACAGCTGAGACAGATGAGGAGTATCAGCCACTAGTCAGTTAATAGCAATCAGTCACTTTTCTTTCCTCATCCTTTATTTCATGGATGAAATTTTAGCAAAGACAAAGCAAAGGTGTTTGCACTAACATGCAAGTATTTAAGATGTGGATTTTATTTATCACAGCGTATGATTGGTTTCAACTCTTTGTAGGGATTAGTCATCTTTGGGTTAGCAAAATGCTACAATGCACTCAGAGAAGCAATCAAAATGCAAAAAACTACCACAAGATCTGGTGGCAATGTATAGTTTGGAAGTGATCACTCGTCGAATATCTATTTTCTTCTTTGGCCTGAGTTCTATCTGAAAATATTTACTTCTAAAGAACTTTTTTTTAAAAAAATAATAACCTGCTTTCTTCTGCTGCTCCTAAATCAACTAAATTTCCATTGGAGCCTTAGAAGAATGCCTTCCAGAACCTGCTACCTCAGGATGCGTGAATCAATTGCCTTCAATTACTGCTAATGAAAGGGAAGTCTCAGAACTTCTTAGTCCAGTTGCCTAGGTAGAAAAGCCTGTAAGGAAATTCAAACACTTCTGCATAAAAGTTTTAACTAAAAGTATAACCATAAGAAGCAAGAGCCTTTATCTCCCTTACTAGGCAGCATTTCCCACTCAGAGATTTTTTTCTGAGACTAAGCTGCCAATCCTCCTCTTTGACTTCAAAGAGTTTTTCTCTTCCTTAGATATAAATAGATCACTCCTAAAGAGACAGAATACCATCCACCTGTATAGATTTACTCCACAGAAACCCTGAAACTCAACAAAAGTGTTTTTTCGTACTCCATTTTGATGTACAAAACATGCCTTTCTGAAGGCCCCCTTTCCTCATTTCACCAAAGGGCCAGGTCTTTCTCCAGACCACTGTATTACAGTTCCTATTCTAATAGGTTTTCAGTCAGTTACAGCCTTAACCAAATCACAGATCTACCCTCGACAAAACCTTCAAACTTCCTTTCTTGCCTAGCAATGCTTTACAGTGGGTACATGTAGTAACATGAGATGTAGTTGGTAATAACTCCATTTAACCCATGTAAGTGAATCCCATACTTTCATATTGTGCTGTAGTGTCTGGCTTTTTTATCTGTGTTTTTCTCAAGGGTAATAGTACTTCTTATTGAATAATAAAAGTATGTACAGTTTGCTTGTTTGCTGCTCACGCTGTCAGTTATCTATCTATCTTGATGACTTGTTGTCTCTGTATCCATCTTTTTCACGGACATGTCAGTTTTCCTCTTGTTCAGCAAATTTCAATATTTTACTTACCTAAGGAGAAGCACTTGCAGTTCTTCACTGTCTAGGCTGTATGGGTAACTAATGTAGATTTTCTTGCCTTTCATTTTTCATGGCAGGTTTATGTATGTGCATATAAACGCTAAATATTTTCTGTACCATAAGCTAAAGAACATCCTGACTTTGCCTCATACAGAGCAGAAAGCTACTTATTTCCATCACTATGGGGTAGTGGTTGTTTTGTTTGTTCTTTGGCACAGGAAGCCTGCAAATAGGATTTATAAGTGCTAGGACTGTATGCATCTTTCCAAAATAGATCTCATTATAAATCTAGTCTGGTAAGCAATTTACAACCAAATTTACCATCATTTGAAATATAAACCTATTCTGATAGTGTTGCTCAGCATTGCATATTCATACATTCAGAAATTCAGAGTAATTATGATTACAACAGATGTTTGGAACTTGCAAAAAGAATGAATTATGTTATTTTTCTAGATTATTCTATTCTTAGGTAACTGCTAATCAGTTTATTCATAATTGTTCTTGGATTTCATGTGTTTTAAAGAGCCAACCCTAGAACTCTTAGCCCGATATGGGAACTAAATACTGAAAATAATCCTGCCTTTGCTGTGAGTACAACCTCTGGACAGGTTACAGATATTCTTTTTCAGTGTGAACGATGGAAGATGAAGGAAAAAAAGGACATGTGTCTCCTTTGCTTATGTATATGTGAGACCTGGAAAAGGTCCCACAGAACTTGTCATATTTGGATTTCCTGTTGAGAGAAAACTGCACAGACGCTTTCTTTGAGTTCAGTACCCTAGTTTCCATAGGTGAACATGCAGTCGCTTGGGGTTCAGGTTTGTTATAAACTGAAGAAAAGATCTTTGAGAATGACAGAAGTGTTCTTGATGATTGTCATTTCAAAATAAAATTGTTGTTATTTCTGCTTCTGCAGTGGGAGAATGTAAGGAGTTCATAACTATAAATTTTAAGCCAAGAAAATATTCTTGTGATAGCATAAGGGGCTGTGAGTTTGGGGTCTATACAGCCACAAGAAATCAAATTAAAAAAAAAGATATTTTAGGACTTCTGGTTCCTAGCGTGAAATCTTTATCATACTCAACTTGATGGTAAAATTCCTCAGACTGTAATTGAACATGACTTCTCTGGGAGCCTTCACTATGTGGGGTTTCTGCTCTAACAGTTAGATCATATGTCCTACTTGAGTCTAAAAATACATATGTGTCTTCTTTCAGCTGTGATTGTTTGGAAGGTGAAAATTCATATTGTCTCTTATATCAGGCATTCTTCTCTTGAAGCATTTAATTTGCAAAATCCAATCAGAAACACATCTGTCATTCCCAGGTATCTTTTTCTGTAAGTGATCATAAACCAAATCATTCCACAGTAATTTACCCACTCTTATTCTTCCTGTGAGCTATATTCAGAGTCTAAAGCAGAAAATGTCTTACTAATTCCATAGCAGGATTTTTTTCTCCCTTTCTTTTAAAGCCACGTCAACCACATTGAAATTGTAAGCAAAATTATGTGGAAAAAACCAAAATAAAACGAAACAAAACCAACAACAACAAGAAAAAAAACCAACAAACTGCTGGATTAATCTATTTGTGAACAGAGAAGCATCAAATTCCGTGATGTTTCACCAGAAATTTCTATCAACACTTAAAATCTTAGAGAAGCCAAGCCAAAGGGCAACAATATCTCTGAGTTTGGATGAAATACTGCCAAGAAAGAGAAAATCACTAATTACCACAAGAACCCTTAAATGGATAAAACAAGACAAACAGACAAAATACATATATGCATTTTTTAAAAGGGCATAGGGCACAACAAGGCCAGAAGTGTTCCTGGAAGTGCAGAAAAGACTAGCAGATCTAAAAAAATTAACAGAAGACTCAAGTACAGTTTGACATGTACAGTTTATATTCAGCAAGCTTTCCCTTTCTTTTGACAGTTTATCTCCTCAACAGCGTTTTTTATGATCTGGAGAGAATTGTCTTTTTGTCTTAACTGAGACTGCTACAGTATCTTCTTCTAATGAGATTTCCTGTATTTCAGACATGCAACAAACTTTTTTATTGGGACATTTTAAAACTTAAAGATAGGTACGTTAGGGATGTGCAAATATTATATATGCAATTACGATGAAGGAAAAGAATAGATAAAGATAAAGGTGAACATAATCAAAGAGTGTGTTCCTCACATCAACTTTGATCAGCAAATTGGAATGTCTTATCATGTTTTAATTTCCACTTACTGAACTCAATTAAGTATCCTATTCAGGAGGTGGGCAAGGAAGTAAAATGGAGCAAGTGGAGGAAGGCACTGATAGTGCTGGGCAACAAGAAACATAGTAGTAAACTAATGATAAAGTCCTGGTGGTCTGTCTTTTTTTGATCTTGATTAGTTTGACCCTTTATCCTGTCATTAATTTGATCAATTGCCAGCAGTCAGTTTAGTCAATTTTATATGAATTGTAGGGTAATCATAACTACTTTCACCTTATGAGTCTGAATTTGGTAGCGAAATGCTTTGGTGTAGAGATGCTATATGAAATACAGCGAAGGCTTTTATCCTTGCTGCCACAGTTCAAGGTCTAAGTGGATTTAATATATATCAGCTATAAAGGGTCAAGGCTATTTGGAGAGAATGTATTAATACCTCATCAGACACAACGAAAATTCTTCTGTTTCCATATCCAATTATTCACCACTCGGTGGAGAATGCCATGGAAATGAAATCTCGACATAGAGAAGTTTTGTTGTGTGGAGATGTTTTTAGATTTTGAATTTATTCCCTGCAGAGAATGTACTGATATTTGGGCATGCACTTTAGGATCTTACATTTTGAAAACATTGTTTAGTTTGCAAAACATATATAGGCAAAAAGCTATACAGGAAGCACTTGTTCTATAGAGAACATTTTAAATTTGCCATTTTTTTCATTTGCCATAAGAATGATTTTTTATATTTGAATATTCAGTGTTCTCTAAAGTTGTATGCTACTTGCTGCTTTTGAATACTAACACTTGTTTACATGAGAGTTTCTTCAACTCTCTTTTGCTGATTAATGAAAAACCAATGTAACGGACACACACATATATACAGTCAGCACATTGTGTTTATGGGAAAAGAAATTTAGCAGCAGTCTTTTCCTAAAGTGTCCTGGACCGACTAAGGATATAAATAGTAATGCTTAAGAATTATGTTACTATCATGAAAGATTGCAAGCAACTTGCAGAAATGAGCTAGATGGTCGTATCAGAATAATTAATGAGATGCTCTCTGTAGCATCTACTTATATAAATGCATATAAAATTGGTCAGATAAAATTGGCAGGGCAAATTTCTACTTGTTTGTCTTTAAAGAAAAATGTTCCTGATCGCAGCTGTTAAGTAATTTTCACAGGTCATCGGACTTTATCATGTATAAACATATGATAAAAAAATTTCAATAAATTCCACACAATAAAGTTCTGCCTTTCAAAGTATGTGTGAATATCTATTTTGATTTGCTATGCACTTAACGTTGCCAACTGAAAAGAGACAGAGAACAGTTTGATACACTGATATGTTTCCCTTTTCACTTGATTTAAGGCAACTACAGTACAAGGCCTCACCAGAAATTATAGCCATTGCTTCCTCTAATCTTATCAAATTACTTATTATCAAATTACACATTTCCACTGAATATTCAATTACATGAGAATGAAGAGTTAAACAGAAAGCGAAGAGAGGAAAAAAAAAAAAAAAAGAAGATTATTTAGAACCTGAAGTATAAATGGAAATATTTTGATTAAGAACGTTTTGCAGGGGTACCATGAGACTTATTCCTGGGTCTGATGTTTCTACCCGGGCAAGAACTATCTTTTTTTTTTACTACTTTCTTGCTCCATATGTTTTGTCCAGTCAGATTACATATTTAGGGAGGAATTTTCTCAGATTGTACTTGCATTTTATCTTGCTGATATTCACTGTTTTAATGTCTGGCATTTGACAAAGCACAAGTATGAATGCACAATTGGATTCTGAAAAGTCTGCCTAATTTTCTAAAATTAAGGCAATTTTACGGCTTCTTAATGAGTATCATGGTCACTTAATGGCTTTTTAACACTACTCCACTTCTCATACCAAGCCTTCAAGATGCACAGGATTTCCTCTGTGAGCTAGAGAGGTATCTTCAGACACCTGAGCTGGTATTAAGTAGCATTGCTATAAGCAGGATCAAAATTTGAAATGTAAATCAGTCTTAATCTGGAAGCTTTGCTGCTTGGTATGTAGGAAATTCTGGTAAAGGTCAATTTGTGATCTAGGGCTTCACAGGTTATAAAAATGAACGTAACTGAGTCAAAATCATCAAATTTTCAAAATTATTTTCTTTCCTTTTTCTTGCAGGCACCCAAACCCACACAGACATGCAACATGAACACTGCAAGGTGGTAGATTTCAATCTAGTAAATACTCCCATAGCTTGAATCTGGAAATTATATCTCTGTGTTCTACATAATATTTATCTCTTTTTTTTTTTTTTTTTTTTTAATGCAGACTACTGACTTTACTACTGTTCTTCAAATGTATTTTACTATTTCTCTCCCATTTTTTTTTTGTCCAGGTCCTGTCTTTTACAGATTTCTTAACACTGGGTCCTATTACTAGTAGTAAACAGAATTTTCCTTTCCTCCCCATGCTTAGCCGGTTCAGTTCTGCTGCTAGTTATAGGACACTTCTCTCATTTCAGAGCCTGCTTTCTTCATCTCCCAAAGCACTGACCATCCAAGGGCCCTTCATGGACCTGGAGGCTTTAAAAGTCTCTCTATCTCCTTCTTTCCCCTACCAACTGTTGGATCTCTGAACTTCAGTGTTATTTAAGGTCTTCCACAATAAATACTGCATAGGATTTAGCATCCCAGTCACAAGGCATGTCCATAGAGGGATACTGAAAGAATTCATTTTTTTCTTTTAAAAATATTCAGTATCTCATTTATAAAAGCACTTTAACAAGAAAGATGAGGGAAGAGTGAAAAAATGGAGAACAGGGGAAAAAAGCAACTCTGTTTATTCCTTTCAAAACTCAAGAGAGTAAAATAAGAAACAATCACTCCCATATGTTTGGATAGCTTCCTAGGCTCAAGCAAAGAAGAAATGAGTACACACTTAAACTCTCTCTTTGCTGTGTAATGAACAGATAGCTATGGAACCACTCACTGATTTTAATAGTAGGCTTTTTATTGTGGCAGAATTGTAGGGACCCTGGGGCGCTCTGTCACTGTCAAAACACTTAAGCACTTTAATCTCCAAAGGCTTCTCTGAAATCTCATCACTCTCTCTTGCATATGCAAAGTCTTGGGGCCACTAATATAAATAATATATCAAAACTTAGCAAAAGAATATGCCAAAAACAGGAGGCAAGCAAAAGAAGTATCTTCAAGATGTTATAACATTATGTGAAGACTATCAAAACTCTGAGGGACATTGTTTTCTTTTATGATGCCGCTTTGTCAAAACCAAAATTCCATTGTTCATTTAGAGCTTTGGATAGTCTCTGAAGAAAACTTATCCAAATATATAAATGGGCACGAATTAAGTCGTGTCAGCTTTCTATACAAAAATTATAAGGAATGCAAGGAGATGTCTATTTGATTTTATTTTCCTCTAAGATGATAAAATTTTTCATCTTACCATATAATCCTTTATCAGGATTTTGTATTATGAGTAATATTGTCTGTGGATAAAAATTCACACCTGATTAGATAAAACCAACACCATTTAGGAAATTTAAAAGGACTACAGATAATGGCCATCCTGCAGAACCCTTCATTAATCTCCCCTGCCACCAAAATGGAAGTTCTGCATTGTACAATTATGAAAAAATGTGAAACAGAAAGGTTTTGGGGAAGAATTTAGAGGTGAATGATTCAGTTGTGCAGGTTGAGTACACAGACGTGGAAACTGAAGGAAGTCTTTATATACAGAAGGAAGAGCTCAGGACAGTGAATACTGCTTTCTGAACTCCCAAGATTTTTTATCTCAGATATTGAATGTCCATAATGTGCTTTGAGATCCTTCAATTAAAACAGTGTGTTATTGTTTATACATAACCTTAAGCCAACGGCTCCACCAAATTGGTCAATGTGTTAATCATTAAAAACTTTGTCGAAACTTAACACAGTTCCAGGCCTTATAAAATCTTCACATTTCTCCACAGTTTGGCACTTTCTTCAGTCTCAAATGAATGTTTGAAGCCAAAATATACACCAGGGCTTGTATTTTAAGTTTGGCCTGATGAAAATACCTTTCCCTTCCATTTAAGTTTAAAAGATTTGAAATATTCAAGCCTTTCTATGTTTTCTCAAACCTCACTTCTTCATTCTCGTTCTTTGCTTAAAAAGTTGCAAATATAATTAATATGTTTCCTTTTAAATTCTTTTCCTTGGAAATCTATATAGGATTATTTCTGAGACAGAAAATATGGCAAAGCTAGCCCATCCTCCCATGCAACATATGTCTCTGTAACATCCTACTGCCAAGAAATCATCTCCTGTCAAGCCAGACTTACCACCATTCCCAAGGGGTGGAGTTCTCTTTGGTTTTCATTACAGCTGAATTAGCCATATCTACTAATACTTTCTAAATTCTTCCAGAAGCTACAAGAAAGCTAAGTGGGTTAAAAAGATATTGGAGGGGAAATAATTATTTTTGTTCTGGAGGATATAAGACAAACACATAAGTTAGTAGAAATACTCAACTTCCTGTAACCCACATTCACTATGGCCTTGCCCTGTTCATTAGCTCAGTTATCACCTGATACACTCCTTTTCATTGTTAACCATATTTCTTAACTTTACTTTCTTCTCAGCCTCTTGTCTTATTCTTGCTTATGCTGTACATTGTGCCATACATGAATATTTAGATTATGCATTAAGGCAGAATGAGCACCAAATATGTTAAGGAAACAGTTTTTCAGGATTATAGACATATTTATATGCTGTGGTTGTCCTTATGGACAGAAAAATCCTTTAGATTGTGCATCTGGAAAACAGATAGCATTGTGATAAAAAACACCAAAGAGAAATGATGAAAAATAAATTATAAACAAAATTATTTTTGGTTATATTAGTTGTCTACAGTGAAAATCAGAAACAACTGATGTGTTACATAAGCCTAAAACTGTGCAAACAGTCCACTCAGAAATATCTATGGCCAAGGTATGCAAAAAAGTTCCCATTTCACCACATAGGTTTTGATATAATGACCACGAAAACGGTGTACCCATTCAGCTACCGTGTGCAACTCTTTCCATGTTTGTAGGATTAGTGCATAACTAGTATATTTGCATACCATTTAAAACTTGTTGGCATCACGACATTAGTCTCTTAAATTTATATAGAGCTTTTATCATGTGTTTAAGTGTTTCTTATTATATGGGCCAAGCTATTTCTGATTGCAGAACAGGTGACGTATTTGTCTTCACTAAAACTAAATCGATAATTTTTAATATATTAAGAAGAGCGGGACTTTGTTCTTTAGAAAATATTACTTTCTCAAACAATTTGGCATAGAATGCAAGATCTTGAACTCTCATCTTCTGCCACAAGTTGAACCAAACTCACTACTATCTCTGAAAATTATAAATGCCTGATGTAAACATCCATTAACCATATTACCTTTCACCGTTCCCTTCTAAACATCCCTATCATTCTGCCTTCAACACAATCGTATAGAAGTACACCACCAATGGTTCGTGTGACAGACATACTTTATGGTAACTAGCAGACTGAACTATATGACCTTCCAAAAGACTTTATTCATCCTAAATACTTTCCAGTCCTACCTGGCTCCAGCCCTTGAGGTCAGAGAATGTAGGGAGAGAACATTGTGAAATCTCTTCTTACTGCCCTCCAGTGAAAGATATGCTACTGGTTGAATAGTAGAATGTTTTAGCTTAACTACTCTTGCAGTTAGAAAGTTTCTCCTTATTATCAGACTGTAATCCTCTTAATTGCAAAAGCAAGCTAATTAAACAGCTATTGAACCAGTCTTCATCAAAAAAAAAAAAAAAAAAAAAGTAATTCATATTTTACAGTCTTAGAGATATATCAGTGTCAGAATACTGAGCAGGGTAGTGGGATGACAAACATCACTTAAAGACAATATCACTTGTGTATTTTATTTCTTAAGCTTTATGTACTTCAGACTGCTGTAAGTCACACTGTGCGAAATGCAATATTAATTCAGATAAAGAGCAAGTTTATAACTATAGCTATACATTGAATTTACAGTTCTGTGTATCTCAATGAGACCCTACTCACTACAAGAAAGACTATGCAATATTTATTTATACAAAAATGAGTGATACTTGAGAATAGCTGAATTTTCCTTCTTTTTAATAGGGGAAAAGGGAGAGATTCGGTTTATCTTTGATTAAAGACCTGAATAGGAGCATAATCTTCAATAAACAGAAGAATCTAAATTCCTCTAAGATCAAGGCATGCAAAAGAAAAAAGAAGGGTCAGTAGTTGAACAAGAAATAGATCCAGAAGCAACTTTTGAGCTGTCAGTTCAATAGCCACAGAGTCTGACAGAGAATATATGATTTTATCACAGCTTGGTATCGTGAGCCCAGTGTTCAAACTTGTGTCACTGATCTTGTAACTTCACAAACTAAGCAGTGAAATGCTTAAAACCATTTATATTTTCAAATATAAATGGGTACGTTTTCCTTCCTGACATCTACAACCACATCTAGATGATTTGTTCACTGAGGGTATTGTATACCAGCATCAACTCACTAATTATAGTCATATGTGTGAAAATCATCTTAAGTAAAGTGAAAGATAAACATTTTGCAGTTTTGTGGAAAAGAGGAAAATCTGACATTTCCCTTCTTCCTATGTATCTCTTTTGCTTATGGCCAAAGGTAGTTTCATAGTTACATTAAATCTCAGCATATATCCAGAACAGAAGGAAGTAAACATTCAAATTCAACTCAGACTTTTGTGTCCTTTTGAAGCTGCTTTGTGTAATTACCGATGTTGCTTCTTCTTACTTGCCCAGCCCTACAAAAATTTATATATAAACTCACCTTTATACAGGTGAGTTGTACTATCGAATTAGTGACTTCAGTGCTACACTTACAAGTGTTACACATCTTTGTCGGACTGAGCCATAAGAGAGTAAATCAATACAAGAAAGTCATAGCCATGGGTACATTAGAAATACATACCACTGGACTGACCAAGAGATGGCTCTAGAGACCATAAATGTGCTTTTTCCCAGACATTGGGCAACTGCTACTGGTGACCTCATCCATTGAGGGCTATGCTGTAGAAGTATGTATACATTTACTGTAAAATATACAGATCATTATATAATTATGCTCATTCTGAAAGCTCTCAATACTCTTCATAAAAATATCATTCTTTCCAGGACATTACAGTGTTGCCATCTTTAACATGGAACAGAACATTCATTTTGTGACCTACACCAAGCCTACCCAAAGTGAAAGTGTCCTACTGAATTTAGTTTTTACTCAAGATGGAGCATTGTGTCATTATTGCCTGGAAGAGCAAATTCTAATTGCTTTATTATCGTGTCGATATACAGCTCTAGAAATAAATGAAATAGACTATCACTGTTAATTTAGACAATAGAATAAAAATCTGTTAATAAAGAGTTTGAAGAAGGTGAAAGAGAATAAGCATTTATTTTATAATGAAGAAAGAAGGATGTTTTAAGAAATGATCTGAGAGCAGTTTCAAAGGAAGGACTTCAAAGAGAATACTTTTTCATGCTTCACACTTCATGGTAAATAGTTATTTGCAGAGCATTTTGTCACAAAAGCTCAATAATAAGAATGAGTTCAAAGGATATCTCTGTTGTTGGCCATTAAACATGACAGTGTGGATGCAATTTCCAGATGAGAAAATCTGTACACCATTAATTCCAGAAAAGTCCGAGTATTACACAGGAGGATCATTCACATCTCTCTCTCCTCTCTTACATTATTCCTTGCTCATCTGTTACTGATAAATGTCTGAGACAAGATTTCCATACAGACTTTTCATCTGGTCTGTATGATTAATTCTCATATTCTAATACTTCCATTTCCTACTCCCACTTAATATGTTAAGAGATCTCAGTCCACGAGCAGGTCACAAACACTATTAATCTTATTCACACAGTATATTGGAAGTTTTATGCATAAATCCATACGAAGCCAATCTTGCAGACGTTCTAGAGTGTGCTGGCTATATTAGTATTAAAACCAGTGCAGGTAAGATGCAGTATGAGTTGTCATCATTGGTGAGGATAGCCCAACCCTACCGATCTATTCCTGATAATCATATTTTGTTATACATTAAATACTCTGATTTACTAATTCTAGTTGACATTAATCTAAACAATTACTATACAGTACTTCAGAAATTGTACTCCACTAGAATGAAAAGATTATGTGCTCTTTGCTTCTTGTCCTAAAATTTATATTGGCATTCAAACTGTGTTAGATTAACATGTTCAAAAACCTTCAATGATTTTACGTAGTTTGCATGATTGTTTTATAACTATTATATTTCTTCCATGGCTAGTTTTTCTTCTTTGAGAAAATGCAGTTCAGGACGATTGGTGGACTATAATAATTCCTGTATAACAAATGAAAAAACTAGAGCACCTGGAAGAAACATAATAATCCTGACAGGTTTCTTACAGCTTAAAATGTTACAAGCACTAGATAAGACATGTACTTTGAGTAACTGCATTTGACATACAGAAAAACAGGGAACATACCGTAATGCAGTGTATTTTTACTATTTTTTATAAAATATCCAGCTTCTAAATTATTTTTTTTTAAAATTTCCATCAGCACCATATAAACACACTAATGGCTTTTAAACACATGAGAATTTTAGTAAAGAAAATGAATTTTGTTATTCCAAATTGCAAATATAATATTTAATACTATATATACCTTGCATTTTGAATTTTATCTATTAATTATTAGATATATTTTACATATATTATTCATCTAATGCATTTGTTTTTTATATAAGATAACTTCATTTTAAAGCGTACTACATGGTGCAGTTTATAGTTGCACTTGTATAGAAGAATAAAAGCAATTAGATACAGAGGTAGAACAACGACAAGTACAGTTGACTATACATAGTTATGGCACTAAATCAGCTAGAAAATATATCTGAAATTGTTTCTATACTGGGAAAAAATATGGTTGATTTAAACAGGACAGATTCATAATTTCTTTTTTTTTTTTTTTTACAGTACTCATTACAATTGCATATGTTGAAGCTTAAATTTATAAATATAGGACTTCAGGTTACCAAGCTTCCTCAATGAGGCAAATAAAAGATTTCTTTAAATCACCTTCCTTTTGCTCCTGATCTTGGATTGGATTAAAAGAAATATAGAAGCTGTGTATGCCAAAAAAAAAAACCAAAACCCAAAACAAAAAAACCAACACATTCTTGTTCTGTTCAGCATTTCACAGATCATTAGTCTTACACATAAGTCACACAGATCTTCACTCCTACTTTTATATATAAGTATACTTTATTTGTGAAAAGAGATTTTTGCATCTTAGTCCCTGGTCAGTAGGAAAAACTGGTCTGAGTTTGTTTAGCATAGGTAAGACATCAAATATTTTAATTTTATTTTTACAGTTAATCAAGGAATTTGTACTTTCTTCTGTATGTGAGGTTATTTTACAGGGTTTGCCACTGTTTGGGTCAGAGTAAAGTTCATGGATGAATCAGATAAAAAAGAGATTTGAAACTGAAAAGGGTACTTACTTAGAAACAACACAGAACCGTGGCTTGTTTTTATCACTTTGGAAATGATCTGAAATCTTACCACTGCTGTGAATTCTGAAAACAAAGAAGCCACCATATGGCAGCATGAAATTGTAGAAGTTGATTTATTGCTCGCACTGTAGGCACTGGTATATTTATAAAAATAAAGATGGAAAAAACCTTACTTACATCCACCAATGGGCATGCCATGGCTTAATGGATATTGTTAAAAACTGTGCATCTCCCTCATTTTTGACACTGTACTGAAAAAGGCTTTCTCTTCACTAAAGAAATAATATATGATCCTTCGTGTTTACAGTCCACAGTGTTGTTTCTTGAATTTCTATGCCATTCAAATCTGACATGTTTTATTGGTCAGGATGAACTGAACACTTAGTCATGTTAATTAGAAGTTATTGTTTATCATATCTTAAGACAGTTATGAAAATGTCTTAATTTTGCATTCAAAAATACCATTTGTTCTGATAAAATCTCCAGAGTTCATTACTTCCATCATCACAGTATTAGAGACAAATATTTTTGTACAAATGTATTTTGGTTTGAGTTTTTTTTTTGACAGATCTGTACTTGTGCAATATCAAAAGCAGATGTGTGTTTGCTTTGTAACTAAAAGAGTTCGTATAAGATTATTTTTTCCCTTTCATTTTTAGTCTAAAAGTGGCATAATATGTCATTAGTGACCATAAGAGGTTGCTATCCAATACCCTGGAAACCAGCTCAGTGCTACATATTCTTAAAAATAATATATATTTTAAACTGTAAGTTTTAACTGAGTAACAGTAAAAGTATTAAATCTGTGCTCTACCATCAGGAATTCTCTCATAATTTCAACAATCTTTATGTGTTTTCAACCTGGTGTTTTTAATTCTGCTATGTTCTCTCAAAAACTCTGGACAGCAATCACTTTCTGTATGAAGGGTAAGTCATGCCCGAAGAGGTATACTTCAACAATTCTGCCCATGGAGCCTCGCACTTTTAGGTGAAAAATCAGATGCACATAAACTGATGGGTTTCTATTCTCACAATCAAGAAAAAAACCCACACAACAGATTAATGAGAAATAGCAACTTCTAGTTTGTATATGTCATGAACATGAGAGAGGAGAAAATATGGTTAATTGCACAGATCTCAATGACTTGTGCACAGATAAAAAGCACATTTAGAATTACCCATAATGTGGTCAGGCTGCATATGAAAGAAACGCAGAATAAGTGGCTTCCAAATCTGGTTGTGAAACTGAACAAGCTTTAGGCAGAATTAGGAGACCCAGACACTAAATAGTATTTTCTCTCCTCTCCTTCTCTCTTTTAATTCCTTGAAGTGCATGGCTAATAATCTGATCTTTGGCATTCAGAATAAAGCAAAAGATAAGAATTCCTGACCATGAATGACATTGTTATCAAAGAGTACTGAGAAGATTTGTGGGTCACGAAGGTGATCTTCCTTGAAGATATAATAAACCGTTACAGATATCCTGCTAATAAGGTTAGTATTGGTGGTTTACTTTTTTAAAAAAAATCAAATAATAAAGTAAGCAAAGAAGATTATTTGTTGACCTGTAATTCCAGAGAATTTGTTGCATGTTAATCACAAAGAAACCTTAATTTTCCCAAGGTCTTCTACATCTTTTGCTATTTGTTGCATTCTGAGAACTTGGTGAGGAAGTCTCATTAGAATCCATATAATGAATCTTATATTACTGCATTTTCATCTACTACCACTCAAAAGATTACTCTTGAACAAAGGTATAATCTCACAGCAGTTCCAGTCTAATCAGAAGTGGGAAAAGTCTGAAACAGAACCCTATTTCTGAGATTAGTCTAAATCTCTCAAACTTATTTATGTGCTCAAGAAGCTAAAGCTAATTCTCAGGAGGGAGACTGTGTCTACCTGTTATATTTGTAAGTAGATGAAATTCCTTTCAAGCCACTCTGAACAAATCAAATGCACAACTGTGTCAATGAAACTGTACTAATAGGGCCAGTGACAGACAAATATATTAAGTCACCGTGCAGATGCTGCTGGCTTAGGTCTTTTCCTGGTAGCTCAGAACATGAGTGTAGCAAATATTTCACTGCACAAAATACAAGGAGTGAGAATAACTTCGGTCTTTCTTAAAAATTACAAACCCCAATGTCTTACCATGTTTTTGAAAATTATTCTTAGGCTGTATTTAGACACTTCTGAAAATTATACACTTAATCACAAATGCCTCTTGCTGCACTCCATTCAGTTAGCATGTGATTAAGATGATAGACGTGCACTACTGCCAGCCATGTCTATTGCATGATATCAAGAACAACCCTTATACAGCAGTTTAGTGACCAGCTATCCTCTGAGCAAAGGAGTGTTCTTGGTAAATACCTTTCATTAACCATTTTCCAGATGGTAGCTCTAATGGAGGATATAAGAAGAACTATGCTGGTTCTCTATATACCTCTCAATAGCTATAATGACTTTATAAGTACCAGAACAAAATTTTCACAATTAAAGCAGCTTTGAAATCTCTGAGACGTAAGTCACAAGATGGCTGTATCAGGGCTAATCATCTTACCCTGAATTTGTGAATAAGTTCATTGTTACGAATTTTTTAGAATTGTAAGCGTAACAGACACTTGTTTGAACAAGTCAGAAGTCTGAATCTCTTACAATAGTATGCTCAGTGAAAAGCAATCCTTTGCACATTTTATTTCATAAAGTGGCCAGTTTGCAAAGGAGAAGGAGAAACCAAAACAAAACAGCAACAAGTGACAAAAAAGTTCCCTTTGATTCCAGTTGCAACTGATAAACTTATAAAGTATTCAGCTTCATTAATAGGAGTTTGATACCTGTATCTTAATTGAAATGGAATTCCTTTATCCAATGTTGTAGTGCTGTGTTTCCTCAGATAAAAAGATCATTTCAGAAAATACACATATAATGCTTTCCTGTATTTCATGGCTTCCTGACATTCTTGACACTGATTTGAAGAACCTTTATGGATGTTGCCAGATAGATGAATTTTTAGTCTTTAAGGAAATTTACAACATCTACAAGAGAGAAATATAGAGAAAGCATTTAACAGCCCTGGTTGCTCCTTCTCTGTATCTAATAATTAAGCTGTTAAAGTTTGATTAAATGTTTATTGAAGAATACATATAATGCAGCAATGCTGCTGTCTACAGTATTGTATACTGTATATAACCTACCTGAAAAAATGCATTTTCTAATGCAAAGCAATCTAAACACGATCTAATTTTTCACATCAAGTTTACTTAGTGTTTGACTATCTTTGTGAATAACATAGCCTATGATATTCATATAAACCAACATTCTCATAATTTACACAAATCTAGCTGCCAGTCCTGCCAGTTCCTATTTCTGTACATACAATTTTTTATTTGTTTGAGTTCTTGCATGAGTAAAGTCTTAAGCCTGAGGGTATGATGATGATGAGTCCCACTTTTAATACTGAGCCAGGACCCAAGTCTATTAAACAAAACAGCAAGACTACAAGACTCACAAAATCTTTCAAAGACAGCAACTGTTCCTGATTTTACAAGACAGAGACTCCAAACAGACATAGGGGAGGTATTTGAAGGAGTATGAATTGCATTCATGAGTCACTCTGCTTTTTTGTTCCTTTTAACATTTATTTTCATATCTAAATTTAAGTTAATTAGCCAAATCCATGGACCTGGCATGTATTTGAACTCAAGTCATTATAAAGGAAAAATGTTTTATTATTGTACAGATATTATTTCTAGATATCACAGCCTTGAAAAGTTATACAGGCCAGAACTATATGTGAGTTCAAAATGTGATTAGCAATTTCACAGAATAAACATTCTCCACAATTCTCTATTAACTATTAAAGATATAAGTCCATTTACAGATCAAGATGATGACTCCAACCTGGGACAGTACATCAGAGGAAGGATCACATCAAATACATCCTGTTCAAAAGAATTATTTTCCAAGAATCCACTAATGACCACAGTCAGAGACACATTATAAAACAAGGCAGACTTTTGATAAATAATTACAAAATATTGTTATTTAAAAAATGAATGCTCTTTCTCTTTGTGTACTTTTGTGTCTAAACATACTATTTGTCTGTTGTAGGTCTTTTCATCAGTGATTAGCATAAACACAAATTTTAATAAATAATGTTTGGAAAGCGACTCCCTTCAGGGAAGGGTTTATCAGATATTCAGAAACTGAGATTAAAAATTTTCATGCAATATTCTCCACATCAGTTCTCAAGCCTTAAAGGCCACTTAGCATTCGGAAGAGGGGGTTCTTTGTTACAGAAAATCAGTGTCATTTGGTGGAATTTATTCTGAGAGGAAGGGAATCCATACAGTTAAGTATGAACTCAGTATTCCAGGACTAAAACTTAATAACAGTGAAATATATACGACAAGACTCCCAATCACTTCAGTGCTAACAGTGTTTTATAATAGGCCTGTGGCGTATCTTATTTGACATACTAGTTTTGAGGCAGTGACTCAGAGTATAACAAGCAACCTCTTCCTTGATAATCTTAAGCATAGCATCCTGATGTATGCTTGATGATTTCGAGATTCATCAGTGCTATTATCTGATGCTGAAAGTTACTCTGTCTGAGAAGAGTTCTTTTTCTGAATCATGATACAAAAGAAAATAGTTTCATAAGGACCAAACCACAGAAACTGAGTCTCTACTCTCTGATTAAGTCATAGTATAGAACACCTCACTAGCATGTATATGGGCCTGTCTCCAAGGGCACTACGGAGCAGGAGGAGCAGGTTGCTTCCCAAGGGAAAGTAAGCTGTTTGCCAAGGGTGACAGCAAGACAGTGCTCTCACTGACAAGAACACAGTCCCAGAGTACCCAGGCCAAGAGCACAAAGCAGGTCCAGGGATAATAACAAGGTTCAGCTTCAATCTAGATCACCGAACAAGTCTATAGTAATAAGGCAGGTTCAAGGTAAGCCAGGAAGTCAGGTCCAAGGGTCAGGATTCAGGTCTGCAAGGTACATGACCAGGAAGAAGGAATAGCTCAGGCAGAGACCAAGACTGAGTGCCTGACCTTAAAACTACCTCCTCAGCAAAGGGCAGCAACTCCACTCTCACAGCCTTTTCTCACATAGCTCTTTCCATACAGCTGCACCAAAATCTGGCTCTGAGTGCAGGTGACCAAATAGCTAAGAGGGAGGGTGATGAGCTCAGGGCCATCAGAAAAGCATGGTCCTGCTATCCCAACTCTAGTTGATAGATTCACTGCTAGGTCACAAATTTCCACTTTGATTAATTACTGTCAGTACAAATGTAAGTACTATCATATTGGCACTCTGTATTTGTGGAAGATACAAGCCTGATAGTTGTCCTGCGGACTCTGTATAAATCTGGAATGATTCTTTCATCTCCAAAAAGAAGTGATTTTACTTCTGGAAGATCCTGATAGTATAGATTACACATATTTTACAAACTAATTTAGAAAACATCATTTTAAACTGTAGTAATATCCATACAACACAAACTTAATTCTTAACACAGAAAACCTGTTAAACAAAGATCACCCATTTAGTAATTAGAACTCTTGTAGCAAATAGTAACAGCATCTTAGAAGAACTAAACATCTATACAGAAGAGGATAACAGTAGGATTAAGTAATATAATATTCAGCTATGTTGTTATACAGAATCCACTTATTAGGGTAAAGATCAGAATATAGTCCATTTCAATACAGCTTTCAAGAAGAGTTTGAAAATTGTTCTGAAACAAGAAAACTGCTAAGTAAAGAGCCAAATCATGAAAGACTTAAATTGCTTGTTAAAATCATGTCAGTCAGAAACAGTCATTAATTAATATATTCTACTTATTATTACTTATTACAATTATTACAACTATTACTTAACTATTACTTATTACAATTAATATATTCTACTTATAATTAAATTCAAATTTGATTCTCATTTCCAAACTTTCCTCTAGATTTGGGGAATAAATCTTTTTTTTTCCCTTCCTAACATTAATTCTGTTATGATAAATGATGCTGCTTTAAGGTGCTTCCTTGCAGTTTTGTCCCTTGCTTTTAAACATGACAAACTGAAGTTTATAAAGAAAATATCTTTGTATTAATTTTAACAAAAATTCATAGGTGAATGCACTTTCAGGAAGGTAATAAAATCACCACAGTATTTTATATCAAAGGTTAGAACCCCAACACCCAGATTATTAAGCCCTCTTTGGGTAAGGAATTTCCTAGAAGTGCTATACTTCACCATCCTCACCTCACAGAAATTAGAGCACTGCATACACATGAAATTAAAAATAAGTGTTTTTACATAAAAAACTATGAACATGATGAATCTGAAACTTTGCTCTCAGGGTACATTCTTCCCAGGTAAACAGGTTTTTATAATAGTATTCTGATTCCCCATTCATCCTGGTAAATTATAATGAAAGAAGTTATAACTGATTCACAAGATGTCTAAATTACTATAAATTGTGAGTCTTTTTCACTTGAAAGGCTTTCAAATTTATCTCCTGTCATGGATGGATCCGTGCACTTCAGTCGTAAGAGAGAAGCAATGATACATTGATATAGTTAGTTAACAAAGTACAATGTGACAGTGGTTTAACAAGATTCGATGCAAGGTATGTTTGATTATTTACTGCATAGAGGACAGGTCCAGATAAAACTGTCAGGGAGACCCTCCCATTGAGTCATGAGTTTCAGAAAGAACCCCCTTTCATTCTAAACTCCTTCTCAGAGAGGAGCCTAGGTTCAGCTGGATCCATCCCTAGTCCCAGACCTGGTTAGTGGTTTATGTCTAGTGCAGTATGTGTGCGCAATCAGTCCTTTATATTACTTAGCTAAGATCTCAGAGTTTAGCTGCTATTAATCACTGAGAATCTGTTGCAGCAAGGAATATCTCAACCTCTAGGAGTAACCTTAAGAGGCATTCTGGTGTGCAGCCCACTACCATGCAGGAGAGCTCAATGGGCCCTGGGTTGTCCACGATTTATAGAGTAAGATGATTGATTTATAGTCATATTTGCATACCAGCAGATGTCTGGGTCATTATTCCAGACAGCCCTTGGCTACCAGGTTGCCATCTGTCCCCCAGAGTGCACAGTAAGCTGGATACAACCATCACAACTATGGCGGTTATAGCTTAAGCAGGGTGGGGGATAACACCTCCACACCTTCTTAGAAAGAAGTGGTAAGACAACAGGTTTTGATCGGAGAAGAAAGTACAGAGAAAAAGGACTGAAATCCTTGAGTGGGAAAACTGGACTATGAAGACCCCTAAAATGAGGAAAGGAAAATGAAGTCTGGGAGTACAATAACGGTACTAGAAGAGAGAATACAAAATCAAAGAAAACCCTAGGAAGAAAACAGGAGATTCAAGAAAGATAATTTTTCCATTACCACATGTTGTGTAAGGAACTGAAGGAAGTAATTCCTTAAACATTCACTGAGACAGAAAACCTCAAGGACAAGCTGTGGCCTTTATGATTAGTCCAAGGAACTCTGCCCATGGAAGGCCGGGGGTGTATCTAAGCATGCGTGTCCCCGCTCCCTTACAGCTGTGTTGCCACACTCCTTAGGTAAGTCTCAAAGAGGGAAATTGTAGCCCATACAAATGTTTCTCATCAAACGCAAGGACTGCTATTCACTGTCTCCACTGCATAAACCCCATACTTACTGGATCTATTGTGTAATCCTGATACCATGCAGGTCTTACTAAGGACTTCCCCATTGAAGAGGTGATAAGGCCTGATAAGAGGTAAGCATTCTGCCCCAGAAAGTTGGAGGATTGCTCAAGAAGCATGAAGTCAGCCAAAAATCTGTGGAAACCAAGGGAGAAGTAAAGGCAACAGGGCGAGCATGACCACCAACTCAATTGGATGATGAGGTTGGTGCACCCCATTCCCCCTCAGTGCATGTGCAGAACCTATGCTCCATCTGCTCCTCATCTCTCATGGAAATGAGTTCGTGGAATACCTGCCTTTCTTGGACTAGTATGCTAATCCGTTGATAAAATGAACTTAAAGGCAACAGAAACCTTTTCTGTGTGTTCACCCACCACCCAAGATTACTGGACCTAAGAAAACACTGGGATCTAGGGGTGGTGATCCATATTTCTTTGACTCTCTTTCCTTTCTTTTTCTTTCTTTTCTTTCTTAAGATTAAATCTAAATATTTTAAGAGACTACGTTGCTTATTATCCTTTCTCAAGTTTAAGCCATTTCTACTGCAAGTAAAACATTTTAAGTGGTTGTCTGGTGTTGTTTCACGTTAATTTAACCTGAGAAGATCACAAAACTTTTACAACTCCCTGGGGTCCCAGTCCACATCATAACAATATGAGCCAGCACAGCACAAATGCACTGCTGAAAAGGGTCCTCAGAACAGACCCTATTTATTGACAAGTTTTTCTGAACAGGAACATATTTCTTCTAGAGATAATGAATTTAAGGCATCAGAAATGGGATAAACATTGTACTACTGCTTCAAAATCCTACTGGTCCGATCCATCTAGCCATATGTTAAAAAAAGCCAAAGACTATTGGATCTGGTAAGACTGGCTGCCAGAAAAAAAAATGTAAGTGTTGGATATATAAATAGGATAAATGCACTAGATTCAGGAAAAAATCAGGCTGATGTAGTAAAAATTGAAAGCTGAGTAGGAGTAACAGCTTGGCCTCAAAGCTTTAACATTTTAACAATCTACATTATAACAATCCTCATTAGCCATTAATGTTGCTAGCTTAAAATTAGAACAGGATCATAACTAGGACATGCCTGCACTGCACAAAGATCCCTGAGGAAGTGCTGACCCAGGCTGGTACGGCCATACACGTAGGAGCAGCTCTTGCACTGGGAACATGAGTCCAAACCCGGTGAATCATTTTCTTTGCAATAAGCATTAGACTTTGGCACAGCAATAACCACAGAAGAGGAAGTCTAATGCTTGTGTGCCATAGTCCTTGGTCTGGGAGTGGTGACAGAATTCCTCAACAGCCATATGTCATGGCTGAGAAAGCTCCCGACAGATATCTGGAAATAGTAGATATATATACACAAAGGTCACTCTCCAAGCACCAACTCTGTCATTTGTATACAGATTACACCTTTTTTTCCCTTTTGACACATGACTTCCTGGGATTCTTTGCATGGAAAATAGAACACTTCTCATTCTGTAAAGCAGAGGCATCACTGCTATGTGTGCATAGCTGCTTCTTGCACTTGTAGTGGACAAAAGTAGCTCTGAAAACAAATGCTTGGAAGTTTTGTGGGAGGTATCTAAATATGCTTGACATTAAAACTCTAGGAAGTGTTAAATGGTGTAATTACTTTTTATGATTTAGGTTGTATCATATTTACTAGTTTTCTGAGAAAAAAAAAATGTTCTGCCACTTGTACATGTACATATATAGTTTAACAACATAATACACTGAGACTTTAAGAACTGTATGCATTTCCTTATCTTTGTGAAGCTGAAAAATCCCTACTACACAGGCTACCACAGGCATATGGATGTGCTTTGTATTAGTTTTCTGCAAAACAACAACTTTGCTCGACGTGCTTATTGGGCAAAATACATTTGGCATTCCTGCAACCATGTGTTGGTGGCAAAACAACACATCACTGAGCACATTGGGCCCAATTGTAAATCATTGCTGCATGAGTGACTAGTTAAAAGATTGTATAGAAGATCTCATCTGCAGCAGCTGTAGCTTTTTTCCTCATGTGCATATTTTATTAATAAAATATAAATGTATGCAGAATATTACAAATTTGGCTACATAATGACTAGTAGCCTTTACCAAATGAAAATCTTTGTTAAAACCAAAATTGAATTAATTTGCACAACACATTAGAAAAAAAAAATAAAAAAATCCATCTAGTCTTTCATGAAACAGGAGATCTGATAGCTCTGCCATGAACAATCTGTGGAACTTGTCAATTTATCTCTAAATTACACTGGACTCACTTATATCATTTGCCACTGTCATAATATAGTATAATTCCTTCAGAACCACTTGAAAAAGCAAGCATCATTTTCTTCTTAATCAGCAGATCGTGTTTAAAAGATAGAGAAAAGCAGCAGGAAACAAGATGTCTGGCAGCTCAAAAATGTACCCACTATGTTCTGTTGGACACAGAATTTAGCATATGCATAAGTGCACAAACGACTGCTCAGAATACTGTACTACCTGTTTAGCCATCTGAAACTAATACAGTTATACACATGTATTAAAAGGAAATAGCTTCTAGTGTGCTCAGCTGTCTGTTCCGACATTCGCCACAGAAGAAAGCATCTTTCATTGAGTGCAAAGCAGGAAATGGATTTGCAAGTGGAATTTTTATTATTACTCTCCCAGCAATCAAGTGACTGTAACACTGCTAAAACACCGGATTGGCAAAAACAGGCATTAAAATCCTTCATCAAATGGATATAGATATTTTACAAGATGTTCCATTTTGCTGTATAGTTCTTTCTTTTAGCTTTACTTTGTTGGAAGGGCAGAATAAATGTCAAATAGCATTTTCAGCCCTCTGTATCTTTTGATTACTCTTTTGGGTTGTAGACACTGGTATGTGCCATGAAGTTCAAACAAAATAATTAACTATAACTGTAAGTATTATTTGAATAATCAGTGCACTGCATTAGTCAAACTCCCAGTTAGATCTCATGGATCTGCTTAAGAAACAGCAGAATAAGCCTCTGCATTCTTACCGACTCCTGTCCTTGTCCTAGGGTTGTTCGGCAAAAGACAATCTTCAAGGTAGTTTTGTTGTCTCTGCAGCCAGTATAATTTTAGTTTCTCCTCTCACTGCCTGTAAGGATGCCAGTTATTACCAACTGGGACTATTTGTCTCCAGTACAAACTCAAATATTAGAAAGCTGACTGTTTGACAACTTTGCTCTCCAGTGTGTGAAATACCATCCATGGCAACTTCAGGTTTCAACCAAATATTTGAAACCTAGACAAAAGGACTCAATTTCCTGCCAAGTACCACCCAGTCACAAATTTATCTAAAAACTGACATTTTACAACCTACTGCCATTAACTGTTATCTTACTAAGTAATGACAGCACTTGGGATACCAGCCATCTGAGAATAAAAATTTTCTCCCAATGTTAGCTCAGTATTAAATCAATTTGGAGACTGTGTTTTGCTTTTACAGTGTTTTGCTTTTTGAGCAATTTGGCTACTTTCAGTCAATATTTGACAAATGTCCAGCTCTCTGTAGCACTGGAATATACCTGTATATTGGTATATACCTGGTATATATATATTGGAATATACCTGTCTTAAAGACAAAGGCTCTTTCTGTGTATTTTCCAGCCTTTTCAGCATTGTTAGGGAAGGTGTGTTAAATAAGACACATAACCCATGACCCTCAATACAGTCTTTGCTTCAATCTAGTTAATGGTAGTATGCAACTACTAGGATCAGATAACTGGATTTAAATTTGGTAGAATCCCCAGATTTTTGCCCCCTGCCATTGTTTCTGTGATGGACCACAGCAGCATTGGGTCTCCTCATCTCAGAGAGTGTCCTGATTCAGTGTCGGGGGAGGTTTCGATACGATGCCAAGAGCGAGATTAAGATGTAAATGAGGTCAAATACCGTATACCCAAAATAGGTTTTTATTATTAAAAAAAAAAAAAAAAAAAGGGAAAAGGGGTAGCAATAGCTTAGAATAGAAGGAAAAGACAGAAATAAAGCAAGGGTGTGGGATAGGGCTGCAAGAACAGTCACCACCATGGACCCAGCAGTGACCCCTTGGTCCTCAGTCTTTGGTTCTTCAGTGGTGGGTGCACACGGGTCTGGCTTCCATGGTGGATGCACACAGATTAGGCTTCGATGGTAGATGCACACCAAGAGCAAGATTTTCTGCTGCCTATTTAAGTTCATGTACCTGCTGATCAGCATATCTGCTCGCCTTCAGTTTTTTTCCTCTGGTCCCACAGGTTTTGTTGCATCCGGCTTCAAGGGCAGGACCGTCTGTCTCTTATCAGTTCCTCAGCAATGCAGCGTGGGGCCTGGCCGACACAATGGAGCCACAAAGGGCTCCAGGATGGGCCCAGCTCAGCACAGCTCTGCCCCTTCGAGGCTTCTCTAAAGAGCCCGGACAATGCAACCGCACAGAGTGGGGGGTGCATCCTTCAATACACTCCCGCTTCTCTGGGCGACATCCCCCAGACCCATTCACAGGCCGCAGCAGCTTGTCCCTGAGGTTGGCACAGACACCAGCGAGCTTCGAGACACTCATGGGACATTTCAGTCTCTCACGCCCTGTTTGCCCATTCCGTTCCCACGCCACGACCTCTGGATGAGCCACGCCCCGTCTGTCCCTTCCATTCCCACGCCGCCCATGTTTGACCATTCCTTTCCCACGCCACGCCCTGTTTGCCTGTTCTGTTCCCATGACAATACCCTATGTGCACATTCCTTTCCCATGCCATGGTCTTCGGACACGCCACGCCCTGTTTGCCCTTTCCATTCCTACACCACCCCTCTTTACATGTTTCATTCCCACACCATGGAATTTTCCCAGTTCTATTCCCATTCCACAACCTGTTTACACGTTCCGTTCCCACGCCATGGCCTGATTGCCCATTCCGTTCCCATGCCAAGTCCTGTCTACCTGTTCCATTCCCACTACTCATCCTGTTTACCCATTTCATCCCCATGCCTCGCCCTGTTTGCCCGTTCCTTTCCCACGGCACGGCCCTTGGACATGCCACGCCCTGTCTGCCCTTTCCATTCCCACGCCACACCCTGATTGCCAGTTCCATTCCCATGCCAGCTCTGTTTGCCCATTCTGTTCCCACGCCACTGCCTGTTTTCCCATTCCATTCCCACACCACCCCTCTTTGCATGTTCCATTCCCACACCATGGAATTTTCCCAGTTCTATTCCCATTCCACAACCTGTTTGTTTACACGTTCCATTGCCACGCCATGGCTTTTTTACGTGTTCCATTCCCACGCCATGCCCTGTTTATCCGTTCCATTCCCACGCCAAGGACTGATTGCCCATTCCGTTCCCATGCCACGTCCTGTTTCCCTGTGCCATTCCCACGCCACCCCTGATCGCACATTCGTTTCCCAGGCCATGGCCTTCAGACGCTCCACACTGTCTTTTCCCATTCCTTTCCCATGCCACATCAAGTTTCCAGTTCCATTCCCACTCCACCCCACTTTTCCCATTCTATTCCCACACCACGCCCTGTTTGTCCATTCTGTTCCCAAGCCATGGTATGTTTGTCCATTCCATTCCCACACCACGCCCTGTTTGCCTGTTCCGTTCCCACGCCACGGCCTTTGGATGAGCCACGCCCTGTCTGTCCCTTCCATTCCCACGCCACCCTTGATTGCCAGTTCCATTCCCACGCCGCCCATGTTTGACCATTCCTTTCCCACGCCACGCCCTGTTTGCCTGTTCTGTTCCCATGACAACGCCCTATGTGCACATTCCTTTCCCACCCTATGGCCTTCGGACACTCCACGCCCTGTCTGCCCCTTCCATTCCCACGCCACGCCCTGTTTGCTCATTCCATTCCCAGGCCATGGTCTTTTTGCCAGTTCCATTCCCACGCCACGCCCTCTTTGCCTGTTCTGTTACCACGACAAGACCCTGTCTACCCCTTCCATTCCCACACCACACCCTGTTTGCCCATTCCGTTCCCACGCCACCTCTCTTTGCCAGTTCCATTCCCACACCATGCCCTGTTTTCCTGTTCTGTTACCATGATAACGCCCTGTTTGCCCATTCCTTTCCCACGCCACAGACTGTGGATGAGCCTGTCTGCCCCTTTCATTCCCACGCCACCCCTGATTGCCAGTTCCATTCCCACGCCACGGCCTTTTCCCAGTTCTATTCCCATTCCACACCCTGTTCATCCATTCTGTTCCCACACCATGGTCTGTTTACATATTCCATTCCCATGCCACATTCTGTTTATTCCTTCCATTCCCACACCTGGCCTGATAGCCCATTCCGTTCCCATGCCATCTATTGTTTACCTGTTCCATTCCCATGACACAACCTGTTTACCCATTTCATCCCCATGTCTCACCATGTTTGCCCATTTCTTTCCCACGCCATGGCCTTCAGACGCTCCACACCCTGTTTTCCCGTTCCCTTCCCATGCCACACCGTTTCACAGATCAATTCCCACGCCATGCCCTGTTTGCCCATTCCCTTCCCACGCCATCCCTGTTTGCCTGTTCCGTTCCCATGCCATGCCCTTCAAACACGCCACACCCTCTTTGCCCCATCCAATGTCAGGGGAGGTTTCGATACCATCCCAGGAGCGAGACTAGGTCTCAAAGGAGATCAAATGCCTTATTCCCCAAACAGGTTTTTATTATTACATAGGTGAGGAGGGGTAGCGATAGGACAGAATGGAAGGAAAAGGCAGAAACGAAGCAAGGATGCGGGATAGAGCTGCTAGAACAGTCACCACCATGGATCCAGCAGCGACCCGTTGGTCCTCAGTCTTCAGTTCTTTGGTGGTGGGTACACACGGGTCTGGCTTCCATGGTAGATGCACACTGAGAAAATTTTCTGCTGCCTTTTTAAGTTCATCATATCCACTGATTAGCATATCTGCTCCCCTTCAGGTTTTTTTCCTCAGGTCCCACAGGTTTTGTTGCACCTGGCTTCAGGGCAGGAACGTTTGCCTCTAGAGAGTTCCGTAGCAGTGCAGGCGTGGGCTCTGGCTGTGGCAGGAGCCTCTGCCCAGTGAAAGCAGAGTTTCTTGGCTGCTGAAGTGTGGCAGCTCCTGACTGCCCTTGTTCTCAGGGCCTGACGGTAGTTGGGGGCTTTGGCCAATGGGAGCCGCTCTTGACCGGAGGTCAGATGGGGCCTGGGGATCAGTGGAGTCCCCTGGGGGAGCCATTGGGAGCTCGTCCCCTGGAGCAGCAGCTGCGGTCGAGGACTCTCCCCGTGGGTCAGGACGCTGCCCAAGGAAACTCCTTGAGGGGCCTTGGGTCGGGACGCTGCCCTGAGCAGGTCCTCGAGGCTGAGAGCCCTCACTTGTCAGGTGAGTGATAAAGCCTTTGGGGTGTCGTTAAACCCTAGAAAGTTGTTCTGTTCTCCTCTCACAGACATTCGATCCTGTAGTTTAATGGAGATCCTGTTAATTGTGTTAATAGCTTTTTGGTTTTAGTGCTTGGTTCTTTATTTGAGAGCCTTCATAACACTGGCCGACACAATGGAGCCACAAAGGGCTCCAGGATGGGCCCAGCTCAGCACAGCTCTGCCCCTTCGAGGCTTCTCTAAAGAGCCCGGACAATGCAACCGCACAGAGTGGGGGGTGCATCCTTCAATACACTCCCGCTTCTCTGGGCGACATCCCCCAGACCCATTCACAGGCCGCAGCAGCTTGTCCCTGAGGTTGGCACAGACACCAGCGAGCTTTGAGGCAGCCATAGGACATTTCAGTCTCTCACAGACAGGCAGAGGTATTTTGAGTTTTCCAGCTCTCACTGTCACAGATGATTATGTGCCAGTACAGCTGGAGAGAAGTCAAACAGATTTGTTTTGCAGATAAAAGTTAGAAACTACTGTGCAGCTGATATTCACTACTGATTAAAAGACTAGTTTGCATTACGTTATTAGTTACGCATTTGGCTCTCAGCCAAACAACCTAATGGATTTCTTTAATGTTGTTGAACTAATTTTTGTTTACATTTTTTGTAATGACTCATCTTATGCTTGGATCTTTTAACTGAGAACTACTGGGGGAAGAAAAGAAGAATAGTAAATTTTACAATCCCACATCAATTAATACTCCAAAGAAATGTAGGCCTGTGTTTGGCCAGCCAGAATGGTTGAACAGGCAACAGCTGCTTGTCTGTGTCGGGAGTCTCAGGACAGATTTAATTAACTTTTATTTTTTTTCCTGATTGATTCTAGATCATCTACTGTGTTATCTCAGCAATGACTTTTTTCTTTTCCAAGCAGCCCATAATGTAAAATTGTCTGTGAATAGCAAATTTATACTTATAATGAGATTAATTTATGTGTTTTTAATAAAAGGAAGCATTTCTTTGTTTTATAAGGAATTCCTCGTGAGCTTTAATGGATATGAGAAATGAATAGAAAAGGATAAAAGAGAAAAATAGGGTATGGCTTTTTCCATATTATTCGACCAGATTTTCCTGGATGTTTTTGCAATTGGTATTGTACATGACTTTTAAGGTATATAACTGTCTAGAGCAGCAATTGGTGAGTGCAGATGTCTGGAATGAAACACTGCAGACTACAACCAGATCATACAGCCATGAATTGGGAACCGCTTTGATGGGAGCATTTTGAGAATGAAGAACCAAGCAAATTTTAAAACGTCAAGAAAGCATTTATTTATATTTAACTACTAGGTATTGTATCAACACTTGCAAATCATACATAAATCCCACATATTAGCTGAGTCTTGGATAAACAACACCATGAGGTTTTTTTCTACCAACAGACTCTATTACACAGTCTTTGATGTTCTTAGCCTCCATGACTGAGATGACCCAACTCATCTTCAGAGGGGGAAGTTGAAACCAAAATGCTCTTCTTTCTTCCCCAAGCTCCACTCTTGGTGTTTATATGCAACTATTCTGTGAACTGAGACCAGTCTGGTCTCCTTTTTCATGGATTCTACTTTGTGCAGGTGTTACCTTGCAAATGACAGTCTGTTCCAGCTTCTTCAAATGGGTATTGCTTGATTGGAGACTGGATGCTATTCATATGATTCCTTTGAGAAGCTCCAGAGTATGAAATGTTATCATTTTTTTTCTTTTTTTTTTTTTTTTTTAAGCCAATACTTTAAAATATTTCACCTTGTATCTTAAATCAAGAAGCTTTGTAGCATGTCCAGCTCCAAAGACAGACAAGGTTAAGTTTCACAAGTAGGTCTTCATGCTATATGTGTTTTAGATAGGTCAAAATCCAGGTAGGAGTTCCCCAAAACCAAGATTCTTTGCAACCTTTAAAATGCCGATACATTTATTTCTCAAGTGTGCACCACCTGAGTTACACAAGCCATTTTTAATGGTTTAATTTAGATTACTAGAATCAAACTAAGGGGATGTCAAACTTTCTTAAAAGCCAGTACAGAACTGTTGTAAAGTCAAATTCAGTGATGACCCATGAAGAGAAAAAATTTGAGAGGTATTGTTGTAGTCTGCATCATCATTGCATTTTATATCTATATCTATGACCATGAAATCTATATTTTCAGACATGTGACTGCTAATTAAAGGTTGCCTTTTCCTTTTTTATTTTTCCTTTTTATCCTATCTCTTTTCCTTACCCTTCCGCATTCCTCTCCTTTCCTTATCCTTCCTCTCGCCTTTCCTTACCCTTCCCCTGTCCTCTCCTTCTCTTCATCTTCCACTCTCTCCTCTCCTTTGCATTCCCCTCTCCTCATCCTCTCCTCACCATCTCCTGCCTTCCTCTCCTTTCCACTTTTTGTTTCTTTTCTCTTTCTTTTCCCTCTGTAGCTATTTACATAGACACTGAAAATTTTCTATACATTTGGAATCTTTAAGAAACAAACATTTTTTTATGAAGGAAGCCACTGCCTGAGATAAAAGTACAACTAAATAACAATTCTTTTTTTAGAAGAACAGAGCATTATCATATCTGCAGTAATGAAATTCATTCAAAACAAACTCTCACATAGTTGCAACAGAATGGAAAGATTAAGCATTTGGTAGTAACTCACAGATAAGGTACATAGGATAGACAAGTAGTGAATGTTTTATCATAAACTGAAAATAATCTTTTGTTTTGGAGGCAATAGGAAGTGAGTACATTATTCACAAAGATACTGATGTGAAATATCTGCCATTCATTTTAGGAAACGATTTTTTTTTTTTTTTTAGATGCAGGTAATTCCATATACATATATGAAATATTTTCATACATATATATATATAATGTAAACTAACAGATTTCTGTAAACCTCTGGTTTCTGATTTTCATTTCCAGAAGCAGATTACTGAAAGACAACAATAATATTCTGACAGCTGCTTCTAAGAATTCTTACAATTTCTCTGAATTTTATAATTTATAATTGATTTTAAATGTTGCTTTAGCTCACATTTCTGGAATAGAATTACTTAGTGCTATTTACAAGTGATTTACAAGCTTAACATACAGCAGTACAGAAAAGCAAATAATGCTGAGCATGCTAGTAAATTTTATTGAAAAGGTTTTATGTGTCGTATTCTGCAAGTTTTAATGATTTAATTGTTGATTTAATAATTTTCATTCTTGAACTATATAGTTACCACTAATGAGTAAGATACTATTGTTACTAACCTAGGAATCTGTGTGATTGTGCTTGGGAACATTTGCTTATATTCAATGTTTTCTGGTGCTAACAAAACAAAAGTCTTGGAATAACAATGACACCTAAATGAAAGGATATAAGAGTGTAAGACAGCGCTTTCAAAAAGTTTCCAAAAATTGTGATCTCTGACTATTTAGAAACTGATGTTATTGGAGATAAAATCATCATAATTCAAACATCAATATAACATGAATTTTTATTAGAAGAGATGATTCTGAAGGAAAAAAAAAAGTCTTCTTACTAATGAAAGTCCACTGTCCTACTCATCAAAACTGTGTCTCATAAGTTACCATGCAGACTCACACATGGAATATGAAATCAGGATAAAAATCAGAGGATCCAGCTACGCAGCTGTAAACCTGCTGTCATTTTACCAGGTCACATATGATGTGCAGGACCTCTTCTTTCCTCTTTTCTCAGGAAAATGAATAGAAGAAAAAGGAATGAGTACGGGAAAAAATATATTCAGCTATTGAAAAAGGAGACATCTCTTCATTAAAATATGTTTTTGATAGTGTTATTTTTATTTCTTGTAAGAAATTCAGAGCCCAGTGCAGGGACTGGGAGAGAATTACTCCCACCCCTAGGGTACCAGGAGCTGATTTAGCTGTGATGGAAGACAGGGCAACTATATGAAACACTTTATTTTGTACTCCAGTTTTGAAGCATAGCCATGCTGCAATGTTCTTTCTATACCAACATGCTCCTGTCAACACTCTCTCACTCAGGTTACCGGAGTGAGTGGGAGTATTGGCAGTGTAGTCAGTTCAGAATCCCTTGAAAGGCTTTATGCCCTCTGGATGGGGGGACAATCTGTATTTTGATAATGTGATATTGACATTACAACAGTTGCAAAAAGAGCTGCAGAAAATACTTTTAATATCCACAATACCATCCCCCATTTTTCTTTGGGCTCCTTGTAGCAGACACTGCCTCATGCACCCCACTGTCATGGGTCTCCAGCTCCTCTTTGTGGATGACAACAGTGGCTGCAGTAGAAACAGTTTGAGGGTTTCCAGCATTTTGCCTCAGCACCCTTTCTGCTTGTGCTCTGTGTAACACTGCTAGCAACCCAGAGGCTGTGTTCAGTGTTGAGTGTCATCAGGGATATGTATTTTATCTTCCATGAACTTTCTATACCTCCAGAGGGCCCAAATACTAAAGCTTCCCTCAGAAATTGTGTGAATTCCTTGTATGCAATTGGGAACCAAAATATCCCTTTGAGATCATTTTGTTGTTTGTAATTCTGCCTTTAGAACAACTCTAGAAGAGGGAAAATAGGCGTACACTCTCTAAGATGTCTGCATACTCATGCCAAAAAAGCAGGAGAAAATCATTACACTAAACAGCGTGTAAATTTTTCGCAGACCAACAGTTGCTTATCCAAGCCATTTGGAGAATATTTATGTCAAATGCATTTGCAATCTTGAAGGGCATTTTGTACATTCATCACAAAAATAGTGACACTTTTCTGATATGTTCACAGCATAATGTCCAGTCACATTTACTCATAGGGGTTTTTTTTTATATTTGTCCAGTGCTTATTTCTGACTTTCTTTTTCACATATCATACTCTCATAGCTACTTAGTATCCGGCTTTTACCTGGTAGCAACACAATATCGCTAATGTCATTAGTTTCTATCATGCATAATTTTATATTCTGTTAAGAAACAGAATCTGAAATGAACATATGTGCAGAAGCATTCAGAAAGGAAGTTTTTGTCTCAATTTAAAAGGTCAAGTACTTGTAAATCTTTGTCAGAACCGAAGCAGCACAAATGCACTACAGTGTCAGTGGTCCAGAAATGCAGTGCATTTACTGTCTCAGTAAGGAGACCAAGGTAGTTCTCGAGCCTCGGCAGTGAAAAAAACCTAGCAGCTTGTAAAAGTCATAGAATAAAAAACTATCCATAGTCAACAATGTAGCATAATATTGAGGCATCCTGAGGAAGAAATAGAGGTAAATCTACTTAATTAAGTGTACTGAAACATCAGAATAAGAACTATTAAAAGGTAAGGTGGCAAAAAGATTCTGGAAAATCTGAAAAAGAGTAATTCTGCTCTGACAAAAGACAGATAGTTAGCTACTGCCATCATCCTTGCCTTATTATCCATAATCTGAGAGTTTAGTGGGGGTGAATGTTCATCTTTTTTTTTCTTGGAAGAAAAAATCTCTTTCCGAGATTTCTATTACAGATGTTCAAAATGGATAAAAATCAACACCATAGGTCTTTAACTTCAAAACAATTTTAGCTTCTGCAAGTAATACAGAAATAGAGACCATACAATTAAGTGATTTGTTCAAGACTGAAATGGAAGGAAAGAATGAAATATCAGGAATTCTTATCCTTTTTGTGTTTAAATCAGTAGATTATAATAGAGTATATGAAAAATAATGTCTCTTCAAGAAATTAGCATTGTTGACATGGCATATCATTGTGGTCAGTAGTTTCATATTCCAGTTTATATTCCATATTCATAAATGACCTGATAGAGTTCTTAAAATATTAAGTGGCAAAGCATAGCAGTAAATTTAGGTATCTTGTTTCAGCTGGTTGCAACTGACTGGGAACTAAATGTTCCTCTTTGTTTAAATTTAAATTGTACCATTTTTGTTAATTCAACTACTGCAAGTATTTCATATCTTCAAATGTATACTTTTCTCTGAAATATCTGGCATTGTCCAGTGCCAGAAATCAGCCAGATGAAACAACAGGTTTGCCCTACATGTTGAAACACAACAGAGACTGTGTTCCTGAAACTAGCACCCCACATTTTCTTCTACACACACAGGGTACAAAGTGTGAAGGAAATATGTAAAGATCTTAGCCCATGTCTTAGGATAAACAATGATTCTCAGTAGCATTCCACCAATATCCTGAACATTTTCAATATCACACAGAATCAACTCAGTTAGAAAAGACCTTGAAGACCATCTAGTCCAAACCTTAAAATAGCACTGACAGTTCCCAACTACACCATATCCCTAAGCACTGTCAACCCTACTCTTAAACACCTCCAGGTTTAAGATGGGGACTCCACCACTTCCCTGGGCAGCCCGTTCCAACGCCCAACATCCCCTTCTGGAAAGAAATGCTTCCTGACATCTAGTCTAAACTTTCCCTGGAGCAACTTGAGGACATTCCCTCTTGTTCCGTCACTTACTACTTGGTTAAAGAGACTCATCCCCCCTCTCCACACCCTCCTCTCAGGGAGCTGTAGAGGGCCAGGAGGTCTCCCCTCAGCCTCCTCTTCTCCAGACTAAACCCCCCCAGTTCCCCCAGCCGCTCCCCAGCAGACCTGTGCTCCAGACCCTGCCCCAGCTCCGTTGCCCTTCTCTGGCCACGCTCGAGTCATTCAATGGCCTTTTTGTAGTGAGGGGCCCAAAACTGAACACAGGAATCCAGGGGCGGCCTCACCCATGCCGAGTACAGGGCTCAGATCCCTTCCCTGTCCCTGCTGGCCACGCTAGTGCTGACACAAGCCAGGATGCCATTGGCCTTCTTGGCCACCTGGGCACACTGCTGGCTCCTGTTCAGCTGGCTGTCAATCACTACCCCCAGGTCCCTCTCTGACTGGCAGCTCTCCAGCCACTCCTCCCCAAGCCTGTAGCGCTGCTGGGGGTTGTTGTGGCCCAAGGGCAGCCCCCGGCATTAGCCCTTAGTGAAACTCCCCCAGTTGGGCTCAGCCCATGGCTCCAGCCTGTCCAGGTCTCTCTGCAGAGCCTCCCTACCCTCGGGCAGATCAACACTCCCGCCCAACTGGGTGTCATCTGCAAATTTACTGAGGGTGCACTCGATCCCCTCATCCAGATCATCAATGAAGATGTTGAACAGGAGTGGCAATAACACCCAGCCCTGGGGGACACCACTCGTGACCGGCCACCATCTGGATTTAACTCCATATGTTATTCATTTAATTCAAATTCACTTAATATGGTGAATTTACAATGATTATACTAACAACACAGAATATGGTACCTACCAAATATGAGGAAATATACTAATTAAGCTGGTTTTCATTGAAAAGCCAGTTGTTGCATGGAGAAGCACTGAGAAAGGAAACACTCCCTTTCTGCATTTGTAGACCATTTCAGTTTTGAAAGCATGAGAACTGTTACAGTGTTTCTTACTTCTTTAATTCTTCTGAGTAATCAGATACCTCCTTTTCACATGTCATTTTGTTCTTAGCTACTGCTACATAAGGACTTGTCAAGATTTTAGATCTTGATAACTGCCTGCTCAGATGGTGACTGGTCCTGGAAACGGATGCCTGAACTCCTCAAGTACTGCTCTAAATATCCACTGTGCTGCTGACGTTCTGCTCTGGAAGCGCCACAGTCTCAAGAATGAGGAGCACTGTCACACCTATGGCAGGTGAAGATACAGAAGTAAGTCTTTTGATGATCAATCAAGCAATCATCCCTTGGGATTAATGCTTTGTTGAAAAACTCAGTCATAGATATGATTCCTAAAATATTGTTTCGAGATAATAGAGAAGAATTCTTGTCACTGACTATAACAAAGAGGATTTTTATTATAGCAACAAACTAACCGTATCAAACAAAAGAGGTCTTGAAGCAGACAGCAAAGATTCCTGTGACTTAAGTTTTATGTCCAAAATTTTATCTTTTAATAACATCCTTTTTAAAACAGAATGTTTACACTTATGTCAGTGATCAGGCCTCTTAGAAGGACAGTTATCCTCATATGGGACAATTCTGCAGTTAAAACATTAATTTAGAAAATAAAAGATTTCAAGCACCTCAGTTACTGTGAATTCCAAACTGCACTCCAACCTGCTCCCAACTCTAGATATTTTTTTTTTTTTACATTATACATTCAACATCTATATTTTCCTTATATTTTGCCTGGTGTAGAATTAACATCAGTCTAGAAATAACCTGGGTGCTTTTCTTTAAATACAGTGTTTAAGGCCCATGTACTCAAGAAACTGTAGACACCTACACTCCTGCCATTTCACTAAGTATTAAGCATTTGCTCATTTTGACAGAGGCGCCAAGTTTCTAGTGCACAAATTTAAAAATATCAGCCTTTGCCTTTTCTTAGCATTATGCAATGCCATTGACAACTGAAATATCACTTGTCTAATAACTTGTACCTTCTTGAATAGTTAGGTTTCTATTCTAATGCTTCTCTGACTGAGAATATTAATAATGGCTAACGTTCAAATGATGTGAACCATCAGGTGCAAATGGGTAATTTTGTGTAAATAATAAACTAATTAAAGTTAATTGAACTGTAGAAGTAATAGTAATATAATGTATTTGTGCAACAGTAGCTCCATTTATGTTTTATTTTTATGGTAGATTTACTTCATCTGTTTTTATTCATTTGCTCTCCAAAATAATTGTCAGTAAAGATCTTTGCTTCTAATAAACCACATGAAGAAAGACCTTACCCATAAACTCAAAACTATTAAGCACAGCTACATTTTTAGTTATATAACTGCTCTAAACCACAGTAAATTTAATTTATCCCACACTACTAGCATATTCTTGTTCAGTTTAGGACAACAACTCAAAGGAGTGTAGCACAGTTATTAATGTTCAGTGTTGCTAGGCAGCACTACCTTTCAATCGTACACAAGCGTAGCCTGAAGAGGAGGCCTACCACTTATTAGGAAGGTTTGCAGCTACTATGATTAATACCGTTTAAGATTCATGCATATAATTTTCAGGATGATCACTGCAAACCATACTGGAGGATTATCTTACATCAGCTGTTGGAGTTACACTAATGTGCACAGGCTGCATATCTGATTTGAGTTAGCTAAGCAGTACCTTCTAGTATTAATTAATATTATGTCTGAATATTCTTAGCCTCACACTCAGCAATCAGTTTCTAAGCATCTGATTTTCAAAATTGTTTTTCAGAGAAAAAAACTGATTACTGGTTGAGGAGTTCAAGAATCAGACTGAGAAATCTCACCTATATCAGAATAAACCCACAGTAGCCATATCCTGAATTTACGGAGTATACATTACAGCAGATTTTAAAATTAGGGTATAACATAGGAAACAGTTTTAAATGCTTAATCAGCTATAGTTCCACCTCTCTTTATGCTTAACTAGAATAAAGATTCAGTCTTGTTTGGGATTACTCTGGAACAAAATGTCTTTTGCTTTATATCTTAATCAGAACAGAATGTATTTGTTTTCAAGATTTACTGCAGTACACCAAAACAGCCAGTTGCAACGTTGCCAATGCTATCACTGAATTCAGCATAATAGCTCCTGAAAATGTAGCAAATATACACAGTTTCTGGTTTCATTAATATTCTGTAATTCACATACTCCAGACACAGATTACACCTACAGCAAATAATCTTGGCTGCACAGAAAAGGAGGCAGATGCCCTATTATTCAGTCAGTAAGTGTAAATAGGAAGTACCATCTACAGTGTATAACATCTTTTTGATGGGTGTTTTCCATGCAGAAGTACTGATGCCAAACCTGCTTTTCTACTCAAAAGATGAAATAGACCAGCAGGATACTGTGCACAAGATAAATTTTTGGACAGTTGAATTGCACATTGACAAAATAGAAATAATTGCATTTTGAATGGAGAGCAATGGTTACTTCTCATCATTGATACATGCTCTCCAACTAACAATCTCTGTTTCTGCTGAGAACTCATCGACAGAAATTAGTGCAAGTTTCTGTCTCTGTTTTTAGCTTCTGAACTGAATAAGAAGTTGTGTTTCTCTAGGATATAAAGATTACAAAGTTCGGTTCTGAAAACTGTTAAGTAATACATATCATAGGTAGGGATAACTTAATACCTTATTTCCATACAATATAGAGCTAGGTTATAGAATTAGACAAGAAAAGATCCTTGTCTCCATTTTGGTTATTCAGTTGATATTGATAAATGCAGCTGAACTAAGCTAAGCAAACACAGTACAAAAAAAAGGGTAAAGACTAATGAACAAAATGCTGTCACACTGGTGTGTAATCCAATACCACAGCATCACCTAGGCTTTGCACCGAGCTGGCTATCTCAAATCTCAAAAGGATATAACAAATTTAGGGATGTTGGAGGACAATATGAAGAAAACTGGAATGTGAAAAATCTTTCTTATAAGAACGAAATCAATAAAATCTTTTTTGTATAATGGACAAACTGTAAGAAAGGTCAAGAACCAGAACTGTTCACAGAAGGTATAGTCAGATTCTGTCTTGCTGTCTCAGAAGACAAGAGTAACAGGTTTCCAAGAAACACAAAGTAATATTAAACTATTCCATATAATATATGTATACTATATGACTGATCACTACAGAAAATCAGAAGTGTCATAAACTGAATAAATATTAAGAAGGGATTGGCTATGCTTGTGGAGAATGAGTTATTAAAGTTACAGTGGTTGCCATTTACTAAAGATACTAAAACTTGTGCTTCTCAGTTTAAATTAATGAAATATATAGTAGTTTGACACAAAAAATCCCAGGACATGCCCTAGCATGTTTCACATCTTTGTTATAACATATCAACAAGGGTGTTTCACACCAGCATGCCTGAGATTCTACATCATCCTCAAAAATATCTTGCCCTGTTCACTGCAAAGATTTTACTTCTCTGAAACAAAGACACCACATTAAATGACACCAAGCCTGATCCTTTAGTCATTTAGTTCATCGTCAGTTAGAACATATACTGCATGATTATGAGCAGACCTGGATTCAACACAGGATTTATAATGAAGTATCCTTCACTGCCAGATATCCTGGAAATCTCAGACCATCTGATTTCACAATACATTTGTAGCTGATTATCAGTTTTAGAATTAATTAGGAACACATGTTAACTGTTGTTATAGTAGAACTGTTGACATTTGTCTTATATGTCTTTTGAAAAGCAATCATTTTCCAAACTAGATTCCAAAATAGGATAAAGTGCTGAAATAAAAGGCAGGCTGCCTGGGATTAAGATGCATTGTCTTTGTCCACGAACAACAACATTGTATTCTTCAGTGACTGAGGTATCAAAAACATTACATTCACGAAGCTTCTCCCCTTATTGTTTGTATCTCTCCTCAGCATGTGAAAGTTAATACACCTAAGTGTAACAGACACCATAGATACGGAACAAAGCCAAAGTGGCACAATGTGAAGGAGAAAACACAGTAAGACCCATCTACTTAAGGTTCACTGAAATATATTTTTATTTTCTCAACGTAGATCTCTTTTCACTTTTTTGCAAAGAAATGCTTGCAGCATTTAAACAGTTGCCCTCAGAAAAAACATCAAACATGGAATTTTCTAAAAATTGCATCTTCACTTAAAAGTTATTTGTTCTTTCATACCATACTGTGGGTCTTTAAAATAATGAGTGAGGGCAGCTTGTATGAGTACAAAGAGTAAATTATTGTGACAAAGTAAGTTTTACTGGACATCAGCTGGGCTATCACAACTGACCACTTGTCACTGAGAAATAAAAGGCCTAAGCATTTTAGACTATCATTAGATTGTTATTTTTTTGTTATTTTTTTGTGAATATTTATAAAAACATAGCTCAGTTAGAAGTATCTTTTGAAACTGGAAGAAAGAGCAAATGCTTAAACTATCTTTCCTTCAAAATTTGTTGTCAAACTGTAAATAGATTCAGTTATATGATAATATTTTTTAAGAATCAACCATTAGCACAAAAAACCTTTCCTATCTCAGATACTAACCCTGCCCAACAGACAAAAGGCAACATAAAACACTAGAGTTTAAAAATCAGAGAAGCATTCACTTCTGTATGTTATTTGACAAAAAGATTTTTTCTAATAATGTTTTGCATTATGGTGTTCTGCATTATAATTTCACTCAATGGGGGTTAAACACTCTAAATTTGTGATTGCTTAGTTGACCACAAGTGAAAGGACTTCATAACTTCCAAACAACCTTAAAAGTGCAACTGCTTGCCAATTTATTTCCAAACTGTAAGTCTCATCGTACAATATTAAGCCTGAAGGCTACATGGTAACTTATCTTAGCAAAGCTTGATAATATCTGCAAAATCGTAATAGCGTGGAGTTTTTGGTTTTGTGCACTGTGCTGAAGGGCTAAATTCTCTTCCCTGAGCAGCCACCGGGATATCTGAAAGGTTATTTTACTGTTTACACAATTCTCTCCTATCTTCTCACTTTCTTGGGCATAGTGTTAGTGCTTGGCACCACTTTAATATCATTTAAAACTCGGTGAGCAACCATAAATGTTACAACTCATGCCAAAACTTTTGGCTACTTTTGACATGAGTTAGAAAGAAGACTACCAGCATTTTCTAGCAGCTTTATATAGAGAATAACACAAAATGCAGGACAAGAGAGGATCAAGTGCTTTTTGCAGAAGTTGTAATTCATCCTAAATTGTGGTTCCAATTTAAGTAGTATTTACAACCCGGAGGATTAATCCCGGTCTGTAAAGAAATTTTCAGCCATATAATTATTAGTCAAGGGCCACAGAAATCAAAGGAAAGATCACAATAACATACATATATCTATATATGTGCACACACAAATTTCCATTTCCTTATGAATTCAATAGGGATTTATACATCTAAACAAGCTATATTGACTGATTGCTCTATGACCTACATCAGCCTCAGTTAGATGTCTAAATATGCTTAAGTTTTCTACTCAAACAAGAATAATTACAGCAACATAAAACATTGTATCAAATCCTTCACGATGCCTAATCTTTGTCTAACAATAGAAAGTTTTCACACTTTCTTAACTATGTTATTATAGATAAAGCTACATAATTTTCCAAATATTGATTTCAGCTGTAATGTGTAGCAAGCCTTAAATTGCTAAAATCTACCTTAATTATATTTATAAGGTAAGGAATAAATTCTGATCTGGTCAAATATATTACATGTTTGCAAACATGAAAATGACTAACCATGATGTAGACAGATGGAGACAGAGATCCATCTGTCAGAGATACACAGGAACACCTGCATTAGTAGCCTTGCCATCAGAAAAAAAAAAAAAAAAAATTACTTAAGCAGGTCTGATGTAGTATAGGCTCACACAGTAGTTGGCATAAAAAGGATTTGCCATTTTAAATGGATCTGTGAATGACCATTAGTACTTACTGTCTTTTTTTTCTGATTTATCAAACCAATTAGTCATGTTCTCTCCAGAAAGAAAAGTAATACTGTCATGTAGTATATATCAAGGGTTCCATTTAAAATAGTTCCTCCATCTGATTTGTCATAACAAAGCATTAATGTTTTCCCTGAAAAAGCTAGAGAAGAGAACAACAACAACAAAAAAATGTGATTAAGTTATACTTAAGTCCTCACAAGTACAAGTCCATTATTGAAAATTGATATTTCTTTTTCACCAACTTCCATCAAGTGAGGGTATTTTAATCTGCAGTGTAGATGGAGGTACTTCTTTCCTTTTAACTGCTATTACCCAGTTTATGATCATGATTATTGTTGGAAGATGCTATAATAATAAAGATTCATTAGTGGTCAGAGCAATAGAAGCACATATCTTACATTAGCATGTCTCAGATTCCAAGACTGAACCTTCTAACAGAAATGAGATTAGAAAATCACAGTGCTTGATAGGTCAAGCAAGAATATGAAAATGTATTTTCTTTTTGTCATTAGAAAGCTTTTGCGCTGATATGTAAAAATGGTAATGAGTCTTCTTCCTCTTCATCAGAACATTTTTTTAAGTTTGTAAAAACTCTTTAAGTGCTAATTAGGTAAGAACCCATCAAAACTCAAATTAGGAACAATTAACACTCATTGTCATTGCTAAGGGAAAATAAAAGAAAGAAACACTTTTGGCAGCATGCAGACTTTTACTGAGGTGTTTGATTTGAAATGTGCATGTTAAAGTACTTCACTGTGCAAAAACTCAAAAATCCCAAAATACAGCTTTTCCTTTATACAAATTAACCCTTATTCAAGCAGAGACCAGAAGTTCTTATGAAGAATAGCTATAGATACACTAGGTTGTGTGTCATTCCTATTAGAAACAAAAATGTCCCGAGTAGGCTAAAATTCTTTGCAATATTGTACACATACAGCCACAGTTACAAAGATCAGGTGTGTGTGTGAGGGGGGAGTTTGAGCATGATTTGCCTGTTCTTTGTTAAAACGAACACAATAGAGATCAGCTGAACAGTGACAATATGTTGCATTTCTGCTGTTTTTTCTTAAAGCTCTTTGCAAACAAATGTATTGCCCATTAAAATACTTGCTTTATAAACTCAACAGGCACATATACCCACAAAATGACTTCTGTATGTCCTCTGTCGGTAGCAATTTGTTCACGTTTGCATATGTTTGTTAGATACCTGGGAAGATGGGCAAATTGATTTCCAGAAGACAATAAACTGTCATGAGGAACAAGAACACTGAATTTCTTACCAAAATCTAATTTCCAGCCAGAAGTGAAACGGGATTCTTCATGTCTTTGAATATCTTCTTGTGAGAACTTAGAAATGAGACATGGCAAGGGAACTTAGTGATAAAATATAACGCTGATAAGAGATTTTATATCATAGAAGGTTCTGCAGCAAGAAAAAACACAGAAGACAACAACAAAGAGCCAGACAATGACTGATATAAACAACTAATAATTTAATACATGGCCTTGTCATAGTTCTTATGTCAGTGACAATTCTCTGTTTATGATTTTATTTTCTCTTCCTGTTACCTTCCATTTTCTTTACCACTTACTGGGTTGATATTCACTTAAATTACGTAAGCTTTTTCAAAGAAATAACACTATTAAGGACCTACAGGATATTTAACTCTGAAAATCATATTATGTTGGAAGTTGTTCTATTTTATCAAAAAATGCATTTACATCTCCTGCATAGTGTACAGAATCATATGTCCTGTAAAGCACACATTTATCACTTGATAACTTTCATCTGCAGGGCTCTAGCCAGCCTGAAGTTTTCAGAAGTCTTTCTTCAATTCCCTGTGTTTCTCAAATGTAATCAGGTCATCCAAATTAATTAACATCCATACAAATTTCATGTCTTCTACAATTTTCTCAAGGAACTACTGAAGTGTTGAAGGTGTTTTAAACCTACCTCCAGTTAAGCAGTCAAACAATTCCAAAGGACAGATGAAAACTGTCTATGTTTAATAATCTTTTCCCAGGAGTTCTAGCTATATTCACTTCAAAGTCCCAGGACTGGAAATCATTCATTCCCTAAGCAAGCTAACAAGCAGACCAGGGAATCTTCTACATGTAGCATGCCACCGTCTAGTAGTATACACTGATTTAAGATCAAGTATTTATACATAATATTATCAAAATGATAGAATTTCTGCTTCCTGAGAAGTTCAAATAAAAAGTTCTATTTCAATATGAAATTCGGGAATCTAAAGTAGCTCATCAAAACCAAATATAATCCTCTCCACCAGCCTCCACCATCACAAATTTCATATTAAATGAAGCAAAGCTAAAGCCAGCTGTAGATTCTATCTCTTCTTAAAGGCTAAGTTTGACAGTGACAGCTGATTGTCATTGCCTCAGAATCCTCAGAGAGCTTGCAAATGAGATAAATTTCTCTCCTAAAAGCACCCATGAAGACAACTGTAAATTTGTCATTCTTCAGGAGGGTGGCAGAAACCACAATTAAGTAGTCTCACTCACTTGTCCAGCCCCCCCAGCTGAGTCCTTTAACAGTGAGAAAATCAACAAGAATAACATCAGATTTCTTGCTAAACACAGTTAATATCCTTAACTGTTAAATTGCTGGGTTAGATAGATTCATTGCTCAGATGCCACAGCTTTTAATTTATGATATTTTCTGTTGTGAAGACAAGCAATTTGCATCAGAAAAAGAAAGTAGGATCAGCAAACTAAAGAAAGAGGTCAAAACGCTACATTTTAAAACAACTAATGCATTCTAAAAAAGTTAGACTTTTATTACTTTTTCTCTTTTCATACTACGTTCCAGTGCAATCCAAAATATTCTAAGCCTTAGGTTAAGGTAGACTGAGTACATGAGCTTATTGTTGTGTTGTAGCTTCCAGAAGATATTTATTCTATTTATGATTAGTGAATTTCTACTTGGTCTAAGAATGCACTCTGATATCATGAGTTCATACAAGAGTTTAAACAGCAGAGGACTGAATTTTCCAGGACTAGAAAAAAAAGACTTGTTTGTGTTTGAGACAAACCCAAACTACCGCAGCACTCTCCTTCCTTAAGATTTCTATAATAATTGCTTGATACCAGCATGGGTTTTGAATAAAGTTGTACTACATATTATATCCAGTTTTGGCATTTCTCAGGCAGAATTAATTTCTGGCTTCAGTTTGTGAGTTTGTATGGAAGAAATATGTCTGAATGTATACAGAAAATTGTCAATCAGTTACGTTTTGACAAAGCAAAAGGTTCAAATTACATTGTGTATACATTGTGTGTATTAAATCATCAGTATTTTAGAGATAGAAATACTTCTGTGTCAGCTGTCAAGGTCTGTTCTGAAGTTTAGACAAGAGATAACTGAGGAGCAGAACTACATCTCCAGCAGAAACATTTTATTTCACAACCTAAATTCAAAACATGTTTGCACTGAGCCTGTAGGGGAAGGGACACGTTCATACACACAGTATAAAATATACCTGTTCTCTTCTGTCCTTAGTTTACAATACTCAGTACTCAGTTTACTCCTCAGTACTTTAAAGATTAGAGTAGTTTCACTTTCAGAATGATCTCTGTCACATTTCTTGTGTCAGAAACAACTCTGTCAGGATACAACTGTGTGGCATTAAATATATTTAATGTACCTGAAACAAACTGCTATTAATTAAAGAACTATAAAGATGTCAAAAGCCCATTAAAATTTTCAAAATTGACTTTGGCAAGAAGGAAAGATTAGCATATTCCTTACTTGTGGAACTCAGTGAATGCTGTGGAGAGCCTTGTGAGGATAACAAACACTGGAGACGTTTTTATCAAGATTATGTGAAAACCTATGTTAGTATTGAATTTGCAGCTGTACCAGCCCTTACATTATTTCCAGAATCTGTACTCTTTTGAAGAGGGTTTTTTGTTTATTTGATTTTAGTTTTTGGTGGGTTTTTTTGTCTGTACCTTGTAAGGTACAGGCAAACCTCTATCCTACCTTTCAAACAGTAGTTTGGCCAGAGTTATCCACTCCCTTGTCACCTAAATCCTGGATGAGTTTAACATGTTCAGTGTGGAAGTATATAAAGGAAGGAGAGGCTGCGTATTCCAACAGCAAATCACCATTGAACCACCATGACCATATCTATACCCAGCTATCATTCTTCCAACTCATCCCATTCTACTTTTAGTTTTTATCTGCAAGACAGACAAAATAGTTGGCTAATATAGTTATCTAAGAGGAATCATCAGGGCGAAAGATTAAAGTCCATCGTCTTTTCAGTCAGCCAGATCATGCATTTTAAGCATATCAAGATTGAGGAGGCAAAAAAGAAACAAACACTATTTAGTTGATTTTTTCTGTCCCAACTGCCTGAGCAAAACATCTACATCAGGTAACCTACCAACAAAATTATGTTGTCTAACCAATATGTATCATAATGATTTAAAAGAAAAAATTCAGTATTATTTTTCATTGTGGGAGGTTGACCTTGGCTGGATGCAGGTGCCCACCAAACTGCTCTATCACTCCCCCTCCTCAGCTGGACAGGGGAGAGAAAATATAATGAAAGGCTCGTGGGTTGAGATAGGACAGGAAGATCACTCACCAAGTACTGTCATGGGCTAAACAGACTCAGCTCATGGAAATTGATTCATTGTCAAAAAGTCAGAGTAGGGTAAGGAGTAATAAAAACAAATCTTAAAACACCTTCCCTCCACCCCTCTCTTGTCCCAGACATAAATTCACTCCCCCGGAGTGAATACCTCCTCCTCCATAGCAGTGCAGGGTGACAGGGAATGGGGGTTTAGGTCAGTTCATCACATTTCTCTGCCACTCTTTCCTCCTCACACTCTTCCCCTGCTCCAGCATGGGGTCCCTCCCATGGGAGACAGTCCTCCATGACCTTCTCCCACATGAGTCCTTCCCACAGGCTGTAGCTCTTCACAAACTGCCCCAGCGTGGGTCCCTTCCAGAGGTTCCATCTTTCAGGCACAGGCTGCTCCAGCGTGGGTCCCCCGTGGGGTCACAAGTGCTGCCAGCAAACCTGCTCCAGTGTGGGCTCCTCTCTCCACGGGGCCACAGCTCCTGCCAGGAGCCTGCTCCACCATGGGATTCCCACGGGGCCACGGCCTCCTTCAGGCATCCCCCTGCCCTGGTGTGGGGTTCTCCACAGACTGCAGGTGTGCATCTGCTCCCCCGTGGGCCTCCATGGGCTACAGGGAGGTATTCTGCCTCACCATGGACTTTATCATGGGGTGCAGGGGAATCTCTGCTCTGGTGCCTGGAGCACCTCCCTCCACCTCCTGCTCACTGACCTTGGTGTTTTCAGGGCTGCTTCTCTCACATATTCTCACTCCTCTCTCCTGGCTGCTGCTGCACAGCAGGTTTTTTTTCCCCCTTCTTAAATATGTTAGAGCCAGCTGGCATTGGCTGTGTCGGACATAGGGGAAGCTTCTAGCCCTGTAGTCCTCCAGTACCAAAACCTTGCCATGCTAGAATTTTAGACACAATTGCCATCATAACTCCAGAAGACAGTAATTTGCTGGACACAGGCACTTGCTAGTCTAATGGAAAAAGCTAACAGAAGTGAAGAATTAGTTGCACTTTAGTCCCCTTCAGGGAAAGACATTTAAGTATAACTAATTCAATAAATGCTATTCTTATATAGACATAAATTGAGTGAAGTTTGTCAATTAAACAGGCAAACGGTGCCTTGAAGAACCTAAACAAAGAGAAACTAAATCAGGATCACTGAAATGTCCTCATCAGGCTCCCTAAGTAGAAGAATAGGATAGTTAATTTCATTTTACGTACAGCCTTTGTTAAGAATTATCCATTATTACATTGTGCGCTACCAATAAAGCTGTCTGTGCTACTCATCCAACAAATTCATTTCTTTCAAGCCTTTCACTTTTCTCAGCTCAGAAGGCACAGAGTTACAAATAATGTGGGAGATCATCCTCTGCACTTTCCATTTTAATCACCCAATCTGAAAGTACATTAATCTGTTGTTACTCCTGTATTGACCTATTCTAGTCACAACTTCCAAACAAGCCCTTATCTGAAGTAATGGATAGTGGATTTTTAGGAACTAAGTAAGCCTTTGTGACCATCATATCACAGTAGAATGGTTCTCTGTTAGAAGCTGAAATCGAATTCAGACTGTCACTACAGAAGTCCAAGCATCAGGCACCTGAGTTTCAGAGTAGGACAAGTTGCACTGAGAGGTCCTCAGTGGACTGACACATCTATATTGCACCGTATTATAAAATGCTATAGAACACTGCTTCTGCACAGCCTGCTTGAAACAAGAGTGTTCATGAATATTGGTTTTCATTTTTAAATGTCACTTTTGAAAGATCCGTTATGTAGTGTAGCAATGATCTAGGCTGACTGCATGGTTCTTCCTTTAAAAATAAGTGTGCTGACTTATACTGCTGGCAAAAAATTTGAGACCTCATCAGTAAAGAAAAAAAAAAATCCCCTGAGTCCCTGCTGTGCTTAGAAAAAGTCAACATACACTGTAAAGCTAATACCTTCTCCCATCAGACTCTCCCCTCAATCTTTTTTTTTTTTCAGCATGACTAAATGCCTGTGTTATAAATGCAATCAATTATTTTACTATATCAGCCGCTCACTACACTCAGATGTTATCAGCTCTTTGTAAAGAAGCTTGCAAGAGGAGAAGATAATAGACTTCTGAGGAAATAGAGAGGATGTCAAGGTAACAGCAAGGATAGATAATGTCCTTGGACATATGTGCTCATCTATAAGCAAGAGGTACCTGTACCATGTGTGAAGCTTTGGAAATTCTTTACACTGGCATAAAAAACAATGGATATCAATGAAAGGTTATTTTTCCGGGCCTGCAGAGAAATGGATTTTGACTTCTGGAAATTAAAGTTTTAAAAAGGTTTGCAAATTCTAATCAAAACTTTCTACACTTGCGTAAACTTTGACATTTTCCAGCATCACCTTTGGTCATGTTGACATTGAAGCAATCCTGAAATGAATGCAACAATTAACATTGCTTTAATCACTATTATAAACCTCCTGAGAACAGTCACTGCAATAAAATTGGCATATTAAATATATGAAAATATAATTGCAGGTGCAACTAAACATGATTAATGATCAGACAACAGCTTCCACATGAAAAGAATATTAAAGAGCTTTCACTGTTGTCAGAGCCAAGATTATTAACACAGTGGCTTGTTTATTTGAATAGAGCACAGGGCAAAAGGACACCAAGTACAATTTACACACTTACAAAATGTTGCATGCATGTTTAAAATATAATTATTTTTAAACCTCACTGGTTAACAAAATATATGTAATGATGCGATGTGATAGGGAGCATCTGAGACTCTGTAAGGCAGCTTTCATACGAACTTTAATATACTGTACAATTTCCTTTATGGAAATAAAAATCTGACAAACTTTTGTGGAAAATTATTTTATAGGTAATGGCATCTACTGTCTTCAGCACAGTATTGTTATTTTGAGGTTGAGTTTACTATCTGCCTGCTCATCTTGTAGCAAGTTTTTCTCCATAAAATAAGGAAAAAAAGTGAAACTTTTCTGTCAAAGGGGAAAAGAAAAAAATATAAGAAGTTGTAAAGTTTAATATTTTCTTGGCTCTTTAGAATAGTTTATGGAATAAAAGACAGAAACTGTTGTTACCATCATCTTGAAAAATATTTAAAATAAATCCAAAACATCTATACAGAAGCTATCACTGTCTTTTGTTACTACTTTTTGCAGTTTGTGAGGAATTAGCCATCAGATATACATTTTTTTACGATTGTATAAAACTATTCCTATAGAATGTTTGATGTGTTCAGTATATGACCAGTTCCCATATTATCAGCAATACTGTGATATTGCAGATATTCTTTCAGATACGATTCCAAAACACTTATGAAGTTCCTTAGGCAGGTATTACTTTTAATTAACATCAGCATGTGGAAAACTTATCGCGGTACAGGATAAATTCTTTATGTGTCTATCGCTAATGGCGTATAGGTCAGGTTTACAACTGAAAATGACTGTATATATTTATATTGTTAAAGCTGAATAGCAAAAAATTCTTGTTAAACTAAGGAATTCAACATTACTGGCCCTATTTCCAAGTTCCCTATTTTAGTGTCTCAGTGAGAAGCAGCTCACGTAGACCATCTAATTCCTGAATGTAACACTGAAGTTTATGCTTTTTTTCCTTCCACCTTACCCCTGCTGGTTTTCCTAACCATTACCACTTCGGAACTCAAAAGCAGGTCTGAATAATTTATACTTAAAATTTTGACTAAGCGCATGCAATTTTAGCACTTTCTTTAGACTACTAACATGTAGAAGAACAAAAATAGATCCAGCACATATTTTCATGCTGACACCTTCTTAGATTTTACAGACCCTAAAAATCATACTCTTTTGACAGTGAAGACTTGGGGTGGAGTAATTTTTTCTTTCACTCTCCTCCTCTTCCCCCCCCCTCCTCCCCTTATTCTTCTGCAGGTATGAAGTTCCTTAATACAGCATAACATTTAAAAAAAATATTGTCAGTAATAAGAGGACAAAATTGGGACTTTTAAAGCAATATAGAGACAAGTGGAATTTACATTATTGCTTTATTTTTAATTATAGTCTTAAATTCCTTACCTTACAGAACTATTTACAACTGGACATAATTTTCAATAATATTCTTCATATATAAAAGCCTTTTGACAGTGAACCTGTGTTAGGGTTAGTAATTTTGTAGGCTGTAACAAAGATATGAGGCGTTATGATACATATAGTCTTTCACAGGGAAATGTTCACAAACATTTCCACAACAGAGCTACTGACTAAATCTCATATATATTTATGCATGCATGTGTTTTGGATATGTCAATCCTTGTGCTTTAAAATCTGGAAAAATTTAATCTCAAAAATAAACACTGCTAAAAATGTTGCTGAATGAGAAGAAACAACTAAATTGAAATGACACATAATATGCTATAGTGGATTACAAAGAAGTTTGATTCAGATGGTAATCTTATTTAAAAATTTGCTCCAATTACATAAATTGTTTAGAATATTTGCTTTAATTCGAGAAAGAATTATAAATATGCTTAAATGTGACATATTTGAATCGGGAAGTAGCCATCACAATGTGAAATTTAAAAATATTTTTGAATAGTGGGTAGGACAAAGTTAAAGAATTTATTTTAAGACATCATTGCAGTTTTACAAAATATTATATCCCTAATGGCTTAACTTAGTTCCTAACTAACCCCTACTGTTGGATTTGAAAAGAGCCTCGCCTATATTGAGTATGCAGGTATAGGTAGCAACAAGAATAGAGCCTATCATGAAGGGCTTAACATTAACTTACATATGATAATGTATTTAAAATCAGATTTTCTTTATTGTTAAATTGAGTTACAACAATTCAAAATAGATTACTATATTGTGGTGATGAATTTTTCTACTTTTTCTCAGCAGCCACAAAGAAATGAATTAATCTAGGCTGAATCAAATGATACTTCTATTTTAAGACATATGCCATGGAAGATTAAAGAACTTAATGAATCACAGGAAATGAAATTACATTCACCAAAATTTGTATATGTCCTCTTTGTCAACTATGACAACTGTAGCATTTTATTTTATTTTATTTTATTTTATTTTATTTTATTTTATTTTATTTTATTTTAAAGAAAAAAAGCATTTGTTGAATAATCCTTATAGAGTGATGCTCCCTTGCTAGTGAAAAGAAGCTTAAATAGAGACTGTACATCTAAAACAAGGATTACAATTTTAATTTAGCTTCATATTTACACTGTACATTACTGAATTGAGGTTTTATTTACTTAAATATACTTACAATTAATGTGACACAGGATTGACAACTCTATATACTAATGACTTTTTTCACAGACACTGAAACTGTGACTACTTTTCCTGCTCCTACTTCATTCTCAAAAAAAATATTTAGCAAGATGAAAAGCAAGACGCAAAGCGAGATGAAGAGAAAAAAACCCACCATCTCTTTCTTTATACTGTCACTCACATACTTCGGCATGTCAGCCCTGGTCGTTGGAAAGCTGTGAACTCTGTAAAGGGAAGAAATGTTGCATTAAGAGGACAGGGATAAAGCATGGTCTTAATTGGAGAAGAAACACACATATGTGTATACATATGAATATAAATGGAAATAGAAAAATTGAATGTTAAAAAAAAAAGAAGGATTGGCTTTAGTTCCCTGGCTGTGGCACAAGTTGCTCAGAGTTGGAAAGGTTGAGCATTTCAAAGCTTAATTGGGTAGTGTGAAGCAGATGAGATTCTTGTTGTTGCTGATGGGTGGGGGTTTTTTGTTCACAGTATTGTCAACTTTCTCTAGAAAAGGTGAATGATTAGGTCAGATGGGTACCCTTGACATGAGGGGCAAACTGCTTCTTCTTTTGTGGGTAGCTGAGCATCTTGATGAGGGAGGTTTCAGAGGCACAGAACTCATACAGAAAGAATAACTAACTCATGAAGGAGCTGCAGGTCTGCAGCTCGTAGTGAGATAGAACTTTTGGAGAAAAAAGACAGGACTCAGAGGTGATGAAAAGGGATTTCCTAAGGTGTTCTGCAGAAGTTGTTGCAACTCAGGAAGTCAGAGCTGGCTGAAACTCAGTTTGAAAACAAGGACCTGTTCTGAAAGAACACAGGAGGTAAAAGGAAAGTGATTTATTAATTATTTCTTTTTTTTTTTTTTTCTTCTCTCCAGTCACTTTGAGATTGTTTTAAATTAAAATTTTATTATTAGCATCTGCATAATAATAAAAGTTCTGTTTGACTTGTGGTCCTGTCAGAGCAGGCTTTTTTTCCTATATGGTTCTGTCTAAAATTACCCCCATTACTATGAGTCTGGGCAGACTTTCTGACAGAAGCAACCATAAAAGGCCAAATGGTATTTTGCTGCACTTTTTTTTAATCAAGAATAATAATTTTTTGTTGTTGTTGTTTGTCAAGTTTTAAACCTTCATTCATAGAAGCCAGATTATTCTGGTAAAACAGTAGTTGTAGAGATATTACCTTCTCTACAGCAGTATTTTGATCACTTTTTCTTCTTTAGCCTCGATTTTTGATAACATGTCAGCTAGTAAAAACTTAAAGCTAAGGGGATGATGAGTTGTGTTTTTTTTTTTTTTTTTTTCTTTTTAATGATGTGACAAATCTATATGAATCAAGCATTTCATGACTGACCATAAATTCATGTTGTATAGATTTATAATAATGATGATTTTTCAGCTTGTTGGATTTGAATCAGTAATTATATCAAAGAGGAGGTTTGTGTCTTAGTTAATAATGTCTCTTCCATAACCAGCAATGATATTCTTAGTAACATAAAAAACATATACTCCTGTTTTAATGATGTTATGAAACAAGAAGTGTAGGTCAGGTGTTATCATGTTCTCAAAAAGGAAAAGTAAACCTGGTCTTAGAAAATGCACAGTAGTGGAAATAATTTTAGTGAAGTATGGAATAAGCCAAGCAAGGGTGCATGCCCAGGAACCATCTGGCTTACTTTGACAGAAGCAACCATAAAAGGTGAAAAGGTATTTTGCTGCACTTATTTATCAAGAATAATTTTCTTTTTTCTTTTTTTCTGGTCAAGTTTTAAGCCTTCATTCACAGAGGCCAGATTATTCTGGTCAAAAGTGTCGTCCAATCATAAGTGTAATGAAAATAAGGTAAGGGATTACACATATAATAACCACCAAGAGAGATTTACATTTACAACCCGTAACAATTATGTAGATAGATTGTAGGCATAATAAACAGCCACAGGAGGGAGGGAGAGACAAACAATTACTCTAATGGAGAGGGAGATATTGTGATTAACATTAAATGCTACCCACAGTGAGATATCTATGTAAGAATGACATACATGACAGCTATATAAGATACACTTGCCTTCTGGGGAGGCAAGACAGTGAGAATAATAAATAGCATATTATATGTCAGAAGAAGTTGTTCCATAGATTTATGAAGTTTTAAGAATATGTCTGCTTTCCACCAAGGCCAGAGTAATTTCTTTATGGTGAACCTTCCTTCTTATTGCCATTTCCAGTTCGGAAAGTAAAGTAGCTGACATTACAAATAATACTCAGAAAGGGAGAGAAATAAGAATGGAGAAGGGAAGGAGAAGAAAATCCAGCCCTAGAACTGCAAACCAGGCAAATTTGTTTTGGCTATTTATTACAGATCATACTGAAAAGTGAAAGCCCATCATTTTGTCACTAATATATTTGAAACAGACATATTCTTCTGTAGAAAACCGGATTTCTGAAAACACACAATACATAAGAAGCTTTGAGCTTCAAGAATATATGAATAAAAAGAATACGATTTCTCATGAAGGGCACGATTTATCGCTTCCTTAATGAAGGCTGCTAATTTGAAAAGTAGAGACAAGATCTCCGATAATGACATCTACAAAGGAAGTGGTGTATGATGTTAAACTCATTCCATGCTTTACTGAGATATTAAATCACATCCATTCTCTTGCAAAGAAGTTTTTCTGTACTCGTATATGGAGAAGTTAAATTTCATCAATGGTCTGAGGTGGACTTCTGCAATGTTCTCTTGTTTAATGATGCAGTTTTCACTGTATGAATATCTGGCCATGATATTTATCTCTGAAGTGGTTTTTGCGTCAGTTGTTAGCATTTGATGTCTAACACAGCTGGTTTTAATATAAAGTTAGGTAATTAACCTGTAAGCAGGAAGGAAAGCCTGATTTTTGCCAGTGCTTATAATTGTAGGCTTTTCTTATTGGAACCCTGAACAACAAGGTATAAAATAAATGCAAGATTAAAACAATGTACTTATTTGAACTGAAAACATGATTCAGCGAGGATATAGATATCATAACTCTCTTAATATTTTATTACAATTATGCACAAGGCCCACAAATGTGGAAAATACTCCATAAGAAAAGACAAGGCCCTGTCTTCCTTTGCATAGTAGGTTCACCCTAAGAAATTAATGGAGTTTTGAAAAAATGTGTACTTGAAGATAGAGCCACTGTGTACTTCAGATAGAGTCACTGTTATTTAAAACGAGTAAAAGCTTCATAATAATACAGTTTGTTCAACTGCAATGTCATAGGTGATCTCCTTCACATCTAATCTCTTATTAATTTGAATTAGTTGTGAACTAGCCAGGACATTCAAAGCTAACCTGAAACTTAAGAGGAATTATTTTGTAACTGGATTTTCATTATTTCAATATCCTGAAATTGGTATCCATATCTATGACTAGAAGTGCAAATATGGGAACACTCAACTTCATTGAGACTAATAAAATAATTATAATTTTATCAAATATTTTATTGATGACAGATTCTCAATCATAACCATCCAGTTTTAATTACTGATTTAGAAAAAAATATGCTTTATTTTTTTCTCTGTCTCTGGATGGAGATATAAGTCCTGTCTTCAGACAAAATAAAGTCTGAAGACTGATAATACAAAATTAATAAGAGAAGAGGCTTTAAAAGTGGAAGGAAATAGAGATATTTTTTGTTATATTAAGATTTTCAACTATAGAACTCAAATGCATTGATTAAAATTACTTCTCTGGCCTCACTGTACTGAGGATGTTGAGGAACAGAGAAAATTCCAAAGGCGAATAGGAGATGAATGCTGATTCAGACCATGTAAATTAGCCTTGCTTTCACTTCTGTGAGGACCCTAAAAATCCTAGACACCACACTTGGCTGGTATTACTACTGTCCTCTAAAACTGCAGGTTTTGCTTTTATATTATTTTTACTGTTATTACATACAGATATAAAAAGAGTATATGTTACACATCACAGTATTTTTCTTTTTGTAAGGTGTACAAAGATTGATGTGACAGAGCAGGTAAAAAAGAGGAAAAATTAATCTTCCTTTATGCCTTGTTCACCTTCATAAATGCTGTGTCTAATGGATGTGCACCTTCCTCTGAATGTGTTCTTCTGTATATAAAGGTGGTGAGAGAATCTGAAGATGCTAATGTAATACAATGTTACTGTCTTTAAAAATCTTCTGGATTCCTCTTCAAGACCTTATTTCCAGATAGCCTACTCTTCTACATTCATAATGCTTTAATTCAGTGAAGAAAGCAACTTGTTTTATATCAGGCAAAGAGCACATGTCTAAAGCTTTCCACATAATGCTAAGAAAAGGTTAGTAATATCAAATACTGACAAGTCACAGAAGATCACAAATATAATTTTAAAAACATAACAGTAGGCAAACTATTACTAGCTTTTTATTATTTTCATCTTCAGACATTACCATAGTAGCTGATTCTGGATTCCCTTCTTTAAAACAAAACACACCAAAAAAAAAAAAATAATCCAACAGTCTATGGTAATTAGGAAGTGATTAATCAAATTTGCTGCAGCTCATTTTGCTCATTTTCCTCTGTTGAAATGGATCTTGCCTTTAACTAATGGATGATAGTGCTGATAACAGAGGACATTTTAATCACTGAGTACTGATGATAGATGGTTTGCCTGTTTAATTGAATTGTTACTTGACAGCATATTGTCTTTGAGACTACCGTGATTTAGATTCAAAGGTGGAAGGCATATTGTAGAGTAATGTGAAAGTCATGTTTATTTGCTGAAACTGTCACTAGTTCATAACAGAGAAACTACTGACCTTATTTATCTATTAAACCTGTAAAACTGAGCATTTGAATCTTATTTTTCTCCCCTTGCCTGTCTGGAAATTTATGTGTAAAAATATGGAGAACAAAGACTACATGGGCACTTTCAACGTTTGCTAATAAAAATACTCCTATTCCACAGCCACACAGCTGATTATGCAGATTTATAAATTCATTTGTGCAATGTTTCAAAAAATGTAAACATTATGTAAGAATTAAATTACTGTATTCTAGGTTCTTTATTAAGATTTCTATTTACTGTTGGTGGTGTTCTTTAATAGGCTGTGTCCTAGCACGTTCTGATCTTAACTCTTATTTATTACTATCTTGCCTAATTTGAAGAAAAGTTCTACATAAAAATCGGTAAATTTGTTAAAGAGAAAATAAAAGGAGCATTAGAAAAAAAGGAATTCCTTGCAAATGCAGAGTATTTAAAGATCTGTATTAAAGTATGCAGGAAATACAGAGGAAATGCAACAACAACAACAACAACAATAATCTGGCACAGCTAAAGACCAAGGAAAAGTAGAAAAAAGTGGGGAAAGAATCCTTCACTGAATTCTAAATCTGAAAAAATTAAAGAACCTCTCCCAATCTCAGAAAAATTAAATGTAAACTCATATAAAGTCAGGACAAAACCAGTTTGGGCAACAAATAAGATGAAGCTTAAAATCTAATAGAAATGTCTTTGTTCAAATATACAAAAGCGAGAAGCCCTCCAGAGAGTTTGTGTGAAGCCAACAGACAATCCAGATATAAAATAAATATACTACTATAGAAGACGAATTCAAATTACCTTCTTATATATTTATTTCTGGTGGAAGAACTTCTAAGACATTCACCAGTCTTCTTGAAGGTCTAATTAGCTGATCCCTCCTAAATAAAGAGTCAGCAGAAGCAGCTACCGAGCAGACAGACAAATGTAAAAAATGGAGTAAATAAATGCAACAACTGCCAGGACTATTTTACCTGTAGCTGTAAAAGAAACGAAGAATGAAACATCTCACCTACTATTGTGTAAAATGACACAGTTGTTTTTCTGAGACTCTGTAAGTCCAAATATCTTTGATAAGTCTGATGTTTCTGTCAGGTAATTTAATAGGATAGATAATAAAGAACAAAGCTGGGGTGCTCATGAACGAACAACATTCTAGGTAAGGCTCGTCATGGTTTTGAAAGTTACAATTAATTTTCTGAAGTTCCTTGAAAGAACTGTAGCAAATATATGAACTAAGGAAATCAGTTAAAAGTCACTTTTTGAAGTTTAAGTAGACTTTTGATGTGGTCCTCATTACCAAAGAGACAAAGAGGACATTCAGAATAAGCGTGAATAATCTGTTCCCACAGTGAATGTGATCCATGAACTTCCACCAGTTCTATATTGTTCAATGCACGTATTCACAATGTGTAAAATAGCTGTGAACAACAGTGACAGAATTTGCCTATGATCTTAAATTATTTGGGAGAGTACAGACAGAATCTGAATGTGAAGAACTCCAGTATCTACATACACTACTCAGTGACTCACTAAGCAATAAAATGTCAATGTGGAAATTGAATATAGTTAAATACAAAGTATCCCTCACTCTATCCATCAATTTTAAGTTACACATACAGTAATGGGCTCAGAGCCTAACTGTCATCATTCTGGAATGAGACTTTTGAGTTATGATAAGTAGTTTATGAAAATACCAACTCATTAGCAGGCAGAAGAACAAACTGAATCCTAGAAACTATTGGGAAAGAAAGAACAAACAAAGTAAGAACATCATTATGCCGCTGTAGAAATGGATGGATTCCATGGAACATCATAAAATTTCCCCCCCCCCCCTCTGTCTCAAGAAAGATACAGCAAAGCTGCAAAGGATTTAAAGAAGATACCAAGGGTGAGCAAAAATATATAGCATGTTCTGTATGGTGAATGACTGAATAGATTAGGCTGAAAAATTAATGATTGAAGGAGAATACCATGGAAAGCTATTTAATGATACAACATCTGGAGAGCTGAAAAGTGATAATGAACCATCCATCCCTTCACCACATCTCACTTGCCTCTTCGTTAAATATTTTTGTAGTCACTGTATGCAATATATACTGTGTAAACACATTTAATACATAAGCTTTCATACCACCAGGTTTTAAGCTTCTGTGATTTCCAGAGGCATGTTAAAGAAACCTGTTGATGCTGACTTTTTTCTACTAAAAATCCCAAAGCAGTTACTCCCCTGATGACTGATAATACAGCTTTTAGAATTCTGGGGTTTTTTTCCAGACTAATGAGGAAAAGGAAGGAAAAAGTCTTATTTTGTCCCATTTCTTGAAGATAGGACATCAAAGATATAGACTTGAAGATGTTGGAGAAATGCCATCATTTCCCCACAGACAGATAGCTAGTAATATTCAGGAATATAAGAATAATTAATATATTTTTTAAAAAAATATTGTGTGAGAGAGGTAATGGCAGCAATTTTAGAAGAACAGCATCTCAGAGAGGGATTAATGTTTAGCAATAAAATTAAGGAACATTTTAAGTCTTGTTTCTGGCCTTATGAAGTCTCACAGAGGGTTTTTCCAGAGCTTCAAAATATATTGACTGCTACAGTTAAATTCCTTATCCTGATAGGTAAAGAAAATAGATTTGGGGGTATAAGTTAGTTACAAATGAAGTAGCAAGGCACCTTCATGCACATTGATATAAGAGAAGATGCATGGCAGCCTATAGCCTTAACATGTTACTTATCTCCTAATACATGCATGGATCTTTGCGGATGTAAAGAAGAGTCCTTTCTTGTCTTTCCTTCTTTATATTTCTCATCTTCTGCATATGAATCTCTTCTTTTGCCTCCACTGAAAATACCAAACAAACAATCCTAAACTCAGCAATTCATTAATAGTCATTTGTACTTACATTTTTGGCCATGTTTTTAGTTTTCATCAGATTTCATTGAAAAGACATTACAATAGTTGCAATTGTAGCTGTGACTAGGAATTCTGTTGTTTTGGGGTTTTTTTTTGTACTGAGTGAAGGCAGATCCTGTATCTAACAGGTAGCACTAAACATAGATGCTATTCAGAAGAGATCAAATTTGATATAGACGAAAAGTTACAGAAGTGAAAACATTTTAACCAGATCTGCAAAGTCCAGTCAGTCCTTTGAAAGTATTCAGAGTCATTTCACAGTCCTGATTTTATTCCTGTTTTCTAGTTTTCTTCAATGGTGATTAGCTGTTAGAGACTATCCCTGATTATTCTGTGATATACTAAAAATGCCATAAAAGGCATCTCACACGCCAAAAGAACAAACTACGTTCATTTGTCTAACCTCTTCTGACAAAAAGGATAATAGGCAAAGTAAAAATCTTTATGGCATGTTTTCCTAAAATGCATCTATGCACTCACAATAAGATGGTATTTTAGTGCAGAGATCTGCACTCCACAGAACTGTGATTTATAAGACCCTTGGTAATGCTGAATATAAAGGAATTCAAAATACTGTGTAGGCAAATTTAAGTCTAAGCAGTGTTCATGATCTAAATATTATATCATCGTTCCCAGAGTGTTTGATCACTTGTTGCTGTGTTTTCAGCTTTGACTGACTTACTGTCTTGGGTTTTTCTAAGCTAACTAACAGTAACAGTAAGTAATAGTACCTACACTTACAAAAAAATGGGCATTAATCTCTCGATAGAGGTCATTCCTAGACTCAAATTAATATGTGTATTAGAATCTTCACAGTTTAAAAAAAAAAAAAAAAAAAAAAAAAAAAGATACAACAGAATCATTTAAGAAAAATTCCAGAGTTTAAAATTTGTAACAATTCTTTATATACCCTAGTCTTGCAATCAGTTACTGCTAAGCCTTTTAGTATATGAAGTACGTATTAGGCAGGAACAAGGCAGAAATCATCTGCTTTAGGACTGGAGAGAATAAAGGCATTATTGTGTTAAGGGACAGCATGAGCTTGCTCCTCTTTCTCCCATCTGTATTAACTGACAGTCCATTTCAACAACCACTGATACCTTAGATCCAGTCTATTAAATAGTAAGTCTGCGCATACTGGTAGTTTTATCTGTCTATCAGGGCTAAATCTACACTAATCCCTACTGTAGAATTGGAAATGGAATTTGGAAAGGGCCAGGAGAATTCAGCCTATTGATTTACAGGCCAATGCCCATTGAAGTTGCTCTGCTACTAACCAGGAATGATTACTTTTTGAATGTACAAGGTAGGGCAGACATTATCTGTGTTCTTCTGCGTACTAGTCTGAGGTATCTGAGAAACTTTTTTTCCGTATCTTAAAATAAAAAAGATTGAGTTTCTTAAAGCAGCTTCTTTGATTTCTGTGTGTGCACTACAAGGAACAACCTTTCTAAAATTACAGTTAAAACCTTCTTCCTCATTGGTTAGACTTTGGTGCAGTTGTAAAGAAAAGGAATGAATGCATTTAGTATTTGGTATAATGCCTTAATGCAAAATATAAGCTGGGGACTTCTAAAATACTCACTTAAGCCTTTTGCTAGCCATTAAAAACATTTACTGAAGATTTGCTTGAATCAGAATCTTAGATCCAAATATTTCTAGGGAACTATAACTCTCATCTGAAATCCACACTGGTTCTCATCTGTAAAAGGACAAGAAAAGCCACTGGAAGACAAAACGGTTTGTTCTAAACAAATATACTTTGGAGTTAGAACACATTTTGTTGTGATAATGCGTTACAGTAAAAATGCACATGTGCATTTGCAAATATACGTCAGAAATTAGCTTAATGTTCTACATTAATGTAAAATCTTAAAATGAGTTACTTTGAATAGTAACACTTTGACACTTTGATGTTGGAGGAAAAACCTCTGCTAATCTTAGCAAATGATGCAAGCAGAAATCCCCATGGAATCTCATGGAAGAACGATTCCAACTCTGAAATTAATGTTTTACAAGAACAGTTACTCCACTCGAAATTAGTGATACTTTTACTACTGAGGGTAATCTTGGATGTCAGGTTTACATCTGTATGGATTTTCCATTTTCAACATGAAAAATGTTTTTTGCTTCTAATTAATTTAGGGAATACCTTGTTTGAAATTTTATAATGAGTTGTATGTATTTAGGAGAGTGGTGAACAAAGGAGGAGAAAGAGGTGAACCTTGTAAATAGATTCATTTTAAATTCAAAGTGTTGTCATCCCAGATTTATCCAAAACTGTAAATAGTTGCCTGGTTGAAGATGCATGCATTTGTGAATCATTCATGGCTTTATATAAGACTTAGCATGATGGCACTACAACATCCAAGTATCATTGTCCTGTTAGTATAGATAAAATAATAATATGATAAAATTTTAGTCTGTGAATGTTCTAGGCCCTAAACATTACTTTGAAATAGACTATTACTTTTATTAGTATTTTGTATGGAGAAGAGGTTTGTTGAATGGGATCAACCAGAAAATCGAAATTCTAAGTGAAGTTTCAAATATCCAAAACAGCGTTAGGCCACCCATAAGTTCTTCAGTTTCTGTCCTAATTTGGGGAAAGCAGTATAAATGAATTCTCCACTGTCTTTCTGAGTTAACATATCAAAAAGCAGATTCAACTCGAATAGCTTATGAGGGTGATGAAGGCTAAAATATCTGAGATATTAATAATTTTAAGTGGTACGGCAAAGGCTTCCAATCTTTTGAATGGTGGAAAAAAGGCAAAGCTTTTCAAGATCTATTGCAAATGTGCTATACTTAGTCCATTTATAGGGGCTGTGAAGGAAAGAATATTAAAGGCTTCTTTGTTAAGACCGTTTTAAAAACTTCAACATTTCTTCCTTTTCTTTTAAATTATTTTTCCAGAACCCATACAGGTAAGGAAATCTGGAAACCATATCAGGCATGAATTGATTCCAGTAACAGCCAGCTGGTTTGTGGCCATTAAAAGCCAGTCCTGGCACATCTATGACAAGGGACATCGTGTTAGGCTGGAAATTAGTAAATTGATGTGAAATTATAAGTAATTAGCTGCCACACTTGTACAAACCCTGTGAAAATTATTTAAAAACATCTCGCAGCTGTTGGTTAATAAAGAGAAATAGTCTAGTTGCTGCAGAACATTTTAAGTGGCACTACCAAAAATGTTAGTATTCTATGAAGGGTAGCTGCTACATGACAGCAGCAAGATCAGAAAAGAGGGTGCTGAAGAACAGGTGTCGTCAAACTGTAGGTAGCAGATGTGTGAATCTGAACAGGTAACTGTCACATACTGCAGCCTGAGTTTTTCTAAAGCGATTGCACATAGTGACCAGTAAAGTTCAGCTGAGCACTCTTTCCTCTTGTTAGCGTCTTGTTAGGTGCACGAGGCTATTAGACATACATATGACCGTCTCCTGCTTCCTTCCCTCCTGACAAAAGCAAATGCAGTTCTGTTGTTTGGCATTGATGAAATAGTCCTTCAACCGAAAGCCTGTGTAAGCGACCAGTATTCCACATCTTGATAAAGACTGGTTGTTTATTATTTTTTTGCAGGAATTCCTAAGGAGTATTCTATGGGCAATATTGCATGTTAGCTGAAGGTGGCATATAATGATTGCAACATAAGTCAGCACGGCTGCTTTAATTTACAGTTTGGGTTTGTTTTGTTCTTCCCTTGCATGTGCTAGCAGCATGTTTATATCAGGAATATGAGTTCTCATGATAAATGGCTAATTACAGAAAACTTGACATCCCTCGCCAAATCCCAAATTAAAACAATTCTTCTCACCATGGGGTTATGCTGTTTTACATATATTTAGGTCGTAAACTTCATTGTTATTACATTTTCTTTTCTGTTCTCTTAATCTTAGGTTTAAACAACAAGCTATGACGGTACATTAGCTTCTTTCCCATTATTTGATGCTGAAAAAACTTTCTTTTTTTTCCTCACCAAAATCACAAACCTTGCTGCGCAGCAATACTACTGCTGAATGCAGATCCAAACAACCTGTAGAGAGACAAGATTATTTCTGTAATACATTACTAACAAATTTGAAAAGCATCTTACATAACAGGAAGCAATGTCAGTCTTCAAAAAGGTACTTCAAGGAAGTCCTAGTAGATACGGACAAAATTTAATCTGTAATGTTTGAAATTCAGTCAAAAAGTGAGCTTCTAAGGATCACAAACAAGTCACACTGAAAATATCCTCAAATTCCTATGTAGCAAAATGCTGTTCCTGATCTTACTGATGACACTAATTTTAAATACGGAAGAGGGTTTTTTTCGCCAGAATTTTGTAGAGATTGATTCCATATTAGAATTGACTGTTATGTAGGAACCAAACTCCAAATCCAAACATCCCTCCATTCTGAAAAACATCGGATTTAAATATTTAGATAGGTTTTAAAGTCTTTAATACCATATTTCTTTTCAGTCAGTGTGTAAGACTTAGTCAATGTGATTAATATTTTTGCTGAAATGAATTGATAAAAACTGTGCAAAAGTGCTGGCTTTTAGTCAGGTGTGTATCTGTTATTATAAGGGAGATCCCAGACTGCACATACTCCAAAACCAAACAACTTTTGTATTTACATTACAAGGTTGTACTTGGACACTTTGCAGAAAAAAAAGAGGAAGATTATTTCTGGCCTTCTACCAGTCCATGTGTGTATGAGCAAAGATCCAGTACAAACTGGTCTGATATTGGCAATGATGAAAGAATACAGATTTTTTGTTCGAAGGCATAGTTCTTTCTGAAATTCTCAGAGATAAAAATTCCTCAGCTGTCTTGTCTTACAATTTCTTTTAATTCCTGTACTTGGAGAAATTCTATAATCACTCTATTAATGAAAACTGTCTTGCTGTATTCCAACAAAATCCTGGTCAGAGTGTCATACAAAATACACTCACGCTGTGGCTGAAAGTACTTCTGTGAGAAATTCTGAAAAAAGCTGCTCCTAAAAAATAGGACCACAGTTTTTTCTAGCAGATGATACTACTTCTCTTTGGAGAAAACATCCTAATGTTTGTGCAGACTTATTCTGACTTACCCAGAAAATGAGACATCTATCGGCTTGCTACAGCAAGCAGCCAGTTAAAAAATATCTTCTGCAATAGTTCTTCCAGGGAACGTAGAGTTAAATGTACTGACATACTGATGTACTGCCTCACTATTTGCCTGATTAACAAAAGGGTTATATGCAGTCAGTGACTGGCAATAAAAAAGCCATATTTCAGTTTCTGAGTTTTCTTGTAACATTTTTTGACCCAGAGACCTGTGATAATTAATTAAACAACCTAAGTGGTAATTGACTACTACTTCTCCACTCACAAGTATAACTAAGCAAATGATTCAAGCAGGAACTCCAACTGAGCAAAGGAAGACTGAAAAAAATCCAGAAAAGAAAAGATTGACATTTCAATTTAGAAAGCCTGAGTCATCCACAGCATTCAAAGGTATTTCTTTGTCTGGACAATGTTGTCCTCCTAAACCTGAGACCAACGATGCGTTGCCAATACTTTGGTCATACTTCAGTGTCTGCATTGAAAGGTCCAGCTGCCGGCAGGACAGGGGAGAATTTGGCCACCAGTAAAGAACCAGAATAACAATAGGACCATGTAATGGATACCATTCTAGCATTTGCAGTTCTCCACAGATATTCTGGATATGGAAGCCATGTCCGAGCTGATGTTCTTAATGCCTGCTGGCTGTGCTTGTCACTAAGTGTCTGTCAATCCTGTAGGGCTGAGGGGCAGTGTAACCACATGACTGTAGATTAAGAAGTGTTTGTGTGAGGGAAAAGAGCTTTTTTTTCCTTCCCAGGTAAGCTCCCTAGGATTTGAGCTTCCAGTTCTGTAAGACTTATTAACTGACGTTTAGAAAATACGTTTACATTTTTCCTGTCAGGTAGCATAAATACTAAAAAACATTCATTAACCATGTGAAGTACTTCCAGTGAAATAGAAAATTATAAAACTTCACTGACTACTGAAATTCTGATTCAAAGGAATCTGCAGCCACTAACTAAGCTACGTCTTGGAAGTTTGAAATTCATGAGCATGAATCCAGATAGCCTACCTTAAAGGATAAAAGACATTTTTTTATTTTCCCCTAATAGTAATATTAAATAAATTCTGGTATGGAGTAACTGCAGTTAAATACATATATGTGTGTGATATATATCGTCATTGTGATTGTTACCTACCCATATAACATAAAACTGTGAATACTATTGTTAGATGAATTTTACAGGGTTTTTTTTTGTCTTCTGAACTGCTTGCATCAATTATCTTTGACTGGAGAAGAGACATCACCCTTTTTATTGCTTGAAAATCTTTATCTTGAAATATAGACTTGATTAGACAAGGGCAGTTTCTGATTCAATGTGCACATATCTTTCATGAAAACAGTTGTACTTGTTTATAAAGTAATAATGTAGAGCTGTTAAGTAACAATTTATTTTCTGGATGCCAGCTCTTTTACTTGGCTGCACACTCTGGCTTTGACATTTGCTGTTTTATTGGTCTAGTAGTAATGAATGAAAGGAAAAAGTCTCATCATAAGAGAATTTATATGAAGCAGTTTATATGAATGGGGGAAGAGAGGTGTGCTGGGTTTGTGTGACGGGGTTTTTGGTAGCTGAGAAGGGGGCTGTAGCGGTGGCTCCCTGTGAGAAGCTTCTCGAAGCTCCCCAGCTGCAAGTCAGACCTGCCTCTGGCCAAGGCTGAGCCAATTAGTGACAGTGGATGCACCTCTGTGATAATATATTTAAGAAAGGGAACCTGGGAGGAGTGAGAGTTGTGAGGAGAAGTTGTGAGGAAGACACCTGTGTGAACACTGAGGTCAGTGGAAAGAAGGAGGAGGAAGAGGGGGAGGTCATCAAAGCAGAGGCTCCCCTGTATCCCATGGTGAGACATCAGGGCTGCCCCCCTGACACCCACAGATGTCACGGGAGGAGCAGACGCCCACCTGAAGCCCGTGGAGGACCTCACAGCAGAGCAGGCCACTGTGCCTAAAGAAGGCTGGGACTCTGTGGGAAGCAGCCCCTGCTGTTGCCGCTCAGTGCTGGGAGGACTGCAGCACGTGGGGGTGATCTAGCTGGTCTAAGCATTAAGTCAGTGCTTGTGATGAAGTAATGACCCTTTTCCTGTTTTATGCACTTGACATTGTCTATCTGATGGGCTGCACCCAGAGCACTGTGGGCACAGGGCGAGGAGGGGGATTCTGCCCCTCTGCTCCGCTCTGGGAGACCCCCCTGCAGGGCTGGGTCCAGCTCTGGGGGCACCAACAGCAGAAGGACACGGACCTGCTCGAGTGGGGCCAGAGGAGGCCACGGAGATGCTGGGGGGGCTGGAGCACCCCCCTGTGAGGACAGGCTGAGAGAGTTGGGGGGTTCAGCTGGAGAAGAGAAGGCTCCGGGGAGACCTTAGAGCAGCCTTTCAATAAAGGGGCTACAGGAAAGATGGGGAGAGACTTTTTATCAGGTAGTGTAGGTATAGGATGAGGGGCAATGGTTTCAGACTGGAAGAGTGTAGATTTAGATGAGATGTAAGGAAGAAATTCTTCCCTGTGAGGAGGGTGAGGCCCTGGCACAGGCTGCCCAGAGCAGCTGTGGCTGCCCCCTCCCTGGCAGGGTTCAAGGCCAGGTTGGACGGGGCTTTGGGCAACCTGGGCTGGTGGAAGGTGTCCCTGCCCGGGGCAGGGGGGTGGGACTGGATGCTCTTTAAGGTCCCTTCCAACCCAAAGCATTCCATGATTCTATCTTCAATATATTAATTACTGACTTTCTTGACCTGGCATCCTTCAAAAGTAATTAATCTAAAGACTGTGATTGCATAGGGCACAATCTGGTTTGATTTCCTTCTAACCTGCTGTATTTTGAACTTTCTTGTGCATGTCTTCATTTGAACAGAGGAGGGAAATGGAGATGTGAATGAGAGAAACAGGAGCTGTTGCAGGGGCAACCTCATGCTGCCTGTATTCACTATCAATTTGTCTCAGGCTAACCATTGTGCTGGAACACAAGAATCAGTTTGCAGATCTGGATACTTTTCACTCCTTTTGCCAACATATCGCAGACTAATTTCCTAATGGTGTGCTGTGAGAATTGATCAGTCGGTGGGCATCATTATGCCAGGGAAACATATAAGGCCTAGCTTAATTCAATGTTGTGTTGATGAATTAAAATTAAGAAATCGATAACTAAAATTAGTAATGATAGTAAATTAAACCATCTTCTTAAACAACAAACAATAATCTTTAAACCACGAATATATGCACATCTCACTCACGTGTAACCGAACTATGTACATACAGGCCATACCACAGCTGTGTAGGAGAATTTGTGTCTCCACACTTCCTCAGAGTATCCAGACCTACCTGTACTGTTTCTCTGTGATCATGGGGAATATTCACCACCACTCTCCCCACCTCCTTTCTTTACCATGTCAGATTCATGTTACTAGTCCCTTTCATTTACTGTTGCTGGATTCTTCCTTGTTCCACTCCTTGGATTCTAATCTCTATGAAGAGCTGTTGTATCTTCATTTTACTTTCAGGTCATTACTATCACTAATCCCCACGCCAGCACCATTGACTTCCTTTCAGCAATCATTGCTCAAGGAACATACGTCCTTTCTGACATTCAATAACTATTCAGATTTTTGTATATATGCTTGTCTCTGACAAATACAGGTTTTGTACAATCAGGCAGAGGAACCTGGTCAAGAAGTCCTAGTCACCTTTGTTTTTCCTGTTGGGTGTTACTTGTATAACATCAGACAAGTTCATTACAATTACAAGTATACTGAATGTTTTGAGGTTTGTTGCCTTTCTAGTCATGTCCACTCAGGTACCAGCATGAGAGGATATTTCTCAATCTAGGCCTGAGAATCTGCGAAATAAAGTTAGTAATAAGTTTATTACTATCACAGTAGAGTTATAAATCTAAAGTCTTTTTGATATTTGGTAGACTTAATAAAAACCCAACACACAATAAAAATTTAAACCATGTGTAATTTATGATTGCATACCAAAAATTACCTTTAAAGCCAGTAGGATTGCAAGGCCAGTAAGGAAATGATAGAATCAATCTCACCTATATTCAGTGTTCAGTATGATAGCTTTGTTACCATCTACATAACATTTCTTCAAAAGGTCTTGGTGTTCGGTGCTTAATAAATGAACACTGACCAACGTGAGGGTATGACATAATGGGTAGTTGTTCAATGTAAATGAGGCCTGAGGCCACACTTAATGCTGTTGAAAACTTGTTCTGAATACAAAATTAATAATTATTTAAATGGCATTTTTGTGGTATTTAATACCGCAGTTTCAGTTTTACATCGTTGACTAATTTGTCCTCAAAACCATCATTCTAAATAGATGTTGTATATTCAGAGTGCAAGTTACATGATCTATTTTGATTTGTTAAAAGTTTCCTGATTGAATTAATGGTTTCCAGTTTAGCCTGTAAATCCCCCAATGTTTTAAGGCTTGGACACCTGCACACATCAGCAGGTACTTGACCTTGACACTCTCAGTGTAAACAGCAAGGTGTTTGGCAGATTATATATGATAATCTATGATTACCTCAATTTGGAAATCAACTTCCTTATCAATTAAGTGTTACAGGATTCAGTTTTTTAGAAATCTAGACACGTTATAAAGCCTATCTGGTTTTGTCTTCCATTTTTCTATTAAAGAAACTGAGGAAATGGTCAGGTGAATTCAATATATTTATTTTAGGAAGATATATTCTAGACATTCAGGACTGTGAACAGATTACAATAGTTTTCTTCTGAAAACTGAAAAAAAATTTAATAAACTAATGCTAATGACATTATATAAATTATATATTACAAAAATAATGGTCCTTGCTTGGGTTTATATTTTTTTTCCTTTGCATTATCTTGTAGTACATTTCACTAATGAGTTTATATGCAGGAATACTTACTGAAAAAGGCTTTTTCAATCCATTATTATAGAACAACCATTTTAAACCCAATGCTTTTTACCAGAAAAGAGATTATGAAATGCCTGTGTCTCCACTTGGACATCAGAACTATCTGATATGATATACAGGCTTAGTCAAAGATTTAATCAGTGTGTGGTTAAATGCTTATTTATAGCAATAAAGGGTACAGATTGTTAGATAATTTTAATAAATATCTTAATGCACTTCAATTTTTAAGTCTTTATCTTCTTTAAGTTTCATGCCCCAGCTAACATTAAATCTTTCATTTCATTGTCGTTTGCCACAGTTTATAAATATATTTATACATATATTTGATGCTTCACATTTCTCATAAATTTGTTTTGACAAGAATAATATAATAGGCCTAACTTTTGTTTACAACCTCAAATAAGTTTGTCACTGACCACAAGGCAGAGATGAGCTTAAGCATTACAGTAGTGTTTCTGCTAGCAATTAATGCCAGAAAGACTAGCTTTGAATACTTCAAATCATACACAGCAAAAAATAAATAATTTCAGGTGCAGGAATGGAATTAATATTATCTTTTCACCTGCAATAACCAGGATAATATTGACTCTATATTGGCTCTCTAGCTCACCTTGACTCATGAGACAACTCTCACTAGTTTTGGAAGAATTTGAGTATAAATATTTCTTTATGGAAGATGATCAAGGGTTCTGAACTTATGACTCCAGAATACTTGTATTATTTTATAGACTTCCTATACAATGAGTTTGCATTTTTTTTTTAAGGGAAAAAGGTTAAGTCTTGCAGTAATGTTTGACTGTGGAACTTTGCGCATTGTGATGAGTCGCTCGGGAATCTTTGTTTAAGACCCTGTGACTTAAGCTGGTGTCTGCCTGCTGAGCTGTGTGCACTAGGCATTTTGCACTACCATGCCGTGCTCTACCCCTTTAAACTGCACATGCACCATTCAGCATCAAAACATCTCCAGGTACATGAATATGGAGAGTTCCATTAACAGCCAGATTACAGAACACAACCTGTTGTCCTGTTACTAGGTTTCCTATTTGGTTTAATAGCTTCTTGCAAGACTGATTTCTGTTGTTCCCATTCACAAACTGGTGAGCCTGGTTTGCTTGAGAATAATGCAGAAGAAATATGCATGATGAGAAGTAGTCCTTTGGAAACCCATTGGATCCTAACTTGCCTGCTTATATGTAAGGCAATATTTATAATATGTGATCGTGCAAATGGCAGGGTGATTCATTTGTCTCAGTTCATCATAAAATGCAGGTCGTCTTCTGCTCTTTAAATCTGTCTCCACTATTGTCCCTTTCTTTATTCTTTCAGCTATGTATTTCTTCTGAAATTAATGCAAGTAGTTGAGTAGCTTTCTGAGCTTATCTCCATAAGACACACTTGAAGGATTTCAAAAAAGCTTTTAAATAACAGTCATGGACAGGAACAGGGTCTCTTATACATGGAATTGCTTTTATTTACAGAATTTATGCTGGTTAAAAAGGGAAAGATTTTAAATAATTAAAATGAACTGAAACAAGGAACACAGTGTGTTTAAAATCACTTGAAAACGGGTTGTTTCACAGAGGTTTGCTTTATTTGTTGCCTAAATCTGTTAGAGCACTTTGGTGAATGAGTTACACAACCTTCAAGGAGTAAGTTCCCTATTTCTTTCTCCACAGCTAATCTTAAAAATACTGACTACAAATACCGGCTCTAGAGTCCATATACGTAAAAACCTTATGGTTCAGTCAGTCTCTGAGATGTGTTTATCTCTCCAGACACCTGCATCACCATTTAAAAATGCAGTCTATGAACTAGTAATCTCAAACTGCAGTCATCATTGGCCTGAGAAATGTTTGGGTAACAGTCTTATCTTCTTCCATCTTGGGTTTTCCAAGACCTGGTTATATCCATGTTTGAAGCTTTACACACTCTTCATATCCAGAAAGTGTTTTTAGGGATCTTACTGTTCACATGTAAATCTGTGTAGCTCACTTAGATCTTGAGCTTTGTCCCTGTAGGAATACAGGATCAGCTTTCAAGATCTGTCTTCAACATTCTGTCTATTTGGCTGTGAAAAGATCATCAGAGGTAAAATTTTGAGATGTACTACTTATTGGATGTTCAGGTGAAAGCAGTCCTAGAAATGAAACTTGTACATACCGATTCTCTTTTTATTTGAAGCTTTCTATTTAGATTTGAATCCTTTGTCCATTCAATAGCTCTGCCTAAACAGCGTTGCAACATTGCTGCTTTTGTCAGCCGTACTAGATACAGGTCTTCCTCATTGTCCTCTCAGCTCCAGCACCCTCTCTTTCACTCCAGATTATTTTCTCTGTAGGTAACCAAGTTACTGATTCCATCAACAATTACACTCTATCTGTAATATTAATTTCAGTATTTCTATGTTGAATATGTTATTTTTATTTCATTGAACTCTGAGTTTGTTGTTTCATTTCAGCTGAGCATCTCCTAGTCTTCAAAATAGTTCAAAACCTCTGGTCACGTTCTTTTAATTTTTCTTGTTGTTTCTTTTTTCCTAACAGAAGATCTGCAGAGAACCTGGAATCTCAATCTCATCAATGTTATATTTTCAACTGAGACATCTCAAGATAACAAGTTATAATCAAATGCCCATCTAAGAAAAAATCTCCAAAAAGACAATACAAAATTTATATAAATTTTTACTATGTGTTTTCTTATGACTTCTGAGGGGAAACACTAACACATCAAGCACAGAATGTTGTCTCAGTATCTTTTCAGAATAGTCACTGATTTTAAGTAGGGAAAATACTGCCTTTTCGCATTATATACAGTTCCCAAATGAAATAAACTCCTACTTAGAGGAAAAAAAAATCATATGAAAAATAACCAACACACACACATTGATGCATAATCACCACTGAGTATATTTGCTCTTGTTTTTACTTTTTTCTTCTGTAACTATAACGTCCAAAACAGTGGTCCTCTCAAAGCCTCTGATGTAAAGCAGACTCTCTTAGTACTGCCATTTCAGTTCTATTACAGCTTTTCTGTCACTCACAGAATCTTCTCTAGCTCTCTGGGCGTTTTCTTATTAATGTATTCATTTTGTAAGACTGAGCACATCACTCCTTTTAAACCTGTCCTTCCTGCCACACTATTCCAAGATGAATTTTCTTTGATTTGTGATGTTTATGAGACATTCCATTTACGTATTATTTATGTTATTGGCTGAAGATCTGTTTTTTATATTTTACTGCTTACGTGTTTTCTCAGAATCGTGATATCTACTATTGTGCACCTCTTTACAACAACATTTAAAACATTTCTGACTGAGAGTTTATTCATCTGCTGCAGGGTTTTCCATGGCTCTTATGAAGAATTTATCTGAGGTAATGGACCTATTGCAATCTATTGGTGCTTGAAAAAATTGTTAGCAATCAGCAAATCAGTACTGCATGATTTACTGCTTTGCATAACACAGCAAACAGTTGGAACCATCTTTCTGTGAATCTTTCAAATGTACAGCTTCCTATGCTTTGAAAGGTGGTGGAGGAGGAGGGAGAGAAGTTTGAAGAAGCATCGCCACCTGGGGTGACAGAGGAGGAAAAATACTGTTTGTTTTCAACAAAGGGGTGTGGAATTGTGTTATCTTCCATAAAATTTTAACCACTCTGAATTCTATCCAAGATGTTCTAGTTTACTCATGGAATGCAGCAAAAAGAGTACTGTGTAAAAGAAATGGACACAGCCTTCAAGAGGAAGATGTAAAGCCATTTCAGTCAGATCTATTGTTCACAAATCAGCTTTTGCATAATCTGGAGATGCTTGGATTTTGTTGGGTTTGTTTGTTAATGTCCCCTTTAGCTCTTCCTTTATATTCTTCTAAAGAAAATCGTTGTAGGAAATAAGTATGGTAGTTCTACGGGTAATTACTGTGAGGTAATAAGAAGCTTGCTTTGTATTATTGTCTTGGTTCAATAGCTGAAATTTCAAGAAATGACATTAGAATATGTTGTAATTCAGCCTCATTTATTTAATAGCCTTGATGGAAAATAAGGAAGTCTGGATAACCGGTCAAAAGAAATGGGCTGGCTGATTTTAAAGCATCCAGGCCAGCTAGTATTGCCCTTTAGTGCCATCTGGTCTGGAAATGTAGCCAAAATACAGTCTGTCAACCTCCCAGAATTCAGGTTGCAATCCCTGGTCTGGGGAAACACAAAAGACTTCTTTGTTCTCCACACATTCAGAAACCAGTTGTGCAATTATGACAGCTGTACTGCTTGCATGTGTTACCTCTTCGGATTTTATTCCGTAAAGATACACTGTACCTGTGCAAAACCTGTAAGTAGTGCACGGGCAGACCATATTGTTAGGGAAAATAAAAAGGTAAGTACATTGTTATTTGAGGAAAAATTATCTCAAGCTCAGAGGACTGACATAAAGAACAGTGACAGAGAGCACATCATTACCAGCTGTCCCAGATAAATATTTTACACCCATAGTGGTACTACATTAATATTGATGATATATTGATATTTCCCACATTTACTATATAAATTAATGAAGTACTGGAGCAAACAGCCAGAAGGAGTGGGATGATTTGTCACTCTGTATCTTCCCCAATTTGCTGTCTTCCCAAGACTATATATTATCAAGAATAACAAATGGAATTCATATGGTTCCCTCATTAACACGCATTAGCTGTATCAGAGTGTGCCTCATGGTTTATTAGGGTCAGTTCAGGAGAATCTCCTTATCTTGAGACAATCTTTCTCTTCCTTAAAGAAAACTAACACAGAATTAGGACATCTTAAAGGAAAAAGATTTTCAGTTGTTTTTGTTCTCTTGTAAAGTTTGTGACAAGTTCAACCAATGCACTTGCCCATAAATATAATTTTACTGACCACCTTTGTCACATGGGTCCACCCTATGAAACTTATATACCGTCTGTGTTTTCTAATTATGTTGTTTAGAAATGCAGAAGATTGGCTATTGCTTTTGGTCAAAATAGGTTTCCTGACTTCTGGAGGTTGCCAAACTTTTGGTTTATCGTATCCATAGGGCTCACTGTTTCAGGTTTTTTTCTTTTTGTTTATAGTAGATTCTAAACAAAGTAGTCAAGTTTACTGTATCAGGTGCTGCACAGAAACATTGCAAGACAGGCCTCCACTCAGTTTGTAATCTAACCTAGGGAAAAAGTGGAGTAAGGCAATGCTCCATCTTACCAAGGAGATATATATAGCTCAGTGTCACCACAGGACCAGAAGATAGTTTTACTTGTTGCATTGTTAATCTCTTAGGAGAAAATTTTTTGAATGAAACGTTAATACTTTTTATCCCAGAATGATCGAGGGTGTGAAATGTTTCTTTTTTGCATTTTGTTTTGGAGGTTTGAGGGTTTTTTTTGGTTTAATTAGAGTCTTCTTTTTTTTCACTGACCAACCAACTTTCTAATATTTATCTATAAACCCCAACTTTTAGTTAGTCTGTCTCAGGCAAGAGTTTGAAGAGTGAATGCTTCTACTAATGGTTCGGCTGCCTGTGAAGAAAGAACCACAGATAAGTGAGCAAGCCAAGCAATCCAGCACAGTTTTACTAACAGCTTGATTTGGTTGTTTTTACAGGCAGTTTATGGCTAATGAAGATTTTTAATCATAAATGTTACCATATAATTTGATGTGTGTGTCCAGTGTGTCTGATCTCTCTATATTCCAGAGTGTTCTCTTATTCTGCTAAACGTTTTCAGAGCTCATTAGTACATTGCTGTAGATATGATTGCACTTTCAGTTGGCACAGCATTTTCCTGTTGATTGCAGGGTGGTAAAGAGCTCCCTTTGGTGCCTTTCCCTCTCATCTGGAGCACAGAACCTAACTGCTGTGACCACTTATGTGACAAATTTGGCAGATGCAAGATCCCAGATGGAAACCTCTCAAATTTGTGTTTCCAGTGTAGCATCTGGGCATATGATTGTCTTCCTGACTGACTCCTCACAAGATTTCCTGGGCCGTTTCTACACATTTTCCAGTTGTAACAGCTGCAGTGAGAGTTGTGGAGCTGGGTTATAACGGACTGTTGACAGGGCCTCCTAATTTGTATCACCTACTGAAGTTATAACTTCTTTTAAATAAATAAAACCCCACATTTTACTACTTAAAGCTATTATATTGACCAGAGAGTTAGTCTATTTCAATTCACAACTATTCTGCTCCACTACTGACAGAGAATGTTTACTGAGGAGGTGTAGCATCTGCCTGCCAGTTAGGAGTCACATTTCATTCTCCATTCTGTGATAGATCATGGGATTAATAATTTTAAAAGGCATTGACTTATAATGAAACAAACTAAGTGCAGGGAATCATACTATTACTAGTATTCCTGAACTTGGCATAGACCTCTTCATTAGCAAGCGATGGCCTACTTTGTGCTGGGACTAAGAAAATGCATTTGTATTTCTAACTTCTAGTCAGTTGGCAAAACAAATACTGAACTTATTAATATGGGGAATAAATTAGCATACAATATTAAAATAAGCATAAAAATTTCATAGGGATATTCGGTAATCTTTATATCCTGTGTTATTTTGCTTGTGACAAAGTTGTGTTCTTTGAAAAATACAGAATTTGTCTAGGAAGTAGTCTCTTTCAAATTCTGTAGAAAATCTCTGCATAGTCGGAGAATGAATTAAAATGTTTGCATTAGGAATTTAGGTACAAAAATTACATATACTAGCTATGTATTTAATATCTACAATAATAATAACACCTAAGAATCCTCACTGAAACACTCCTTAAATTCAGGAAATATGAATGGCACATTTAAAGTGCTATGCAATGCCTGTAGTTTCATTCAAACAGAACAAAATTTCTATGCACTTTATGTAGTATCTTTTCTTGTTAAATAATAAAAAAAACCCAAACAACCCAAACAACCAGAACTCCAGAATGAAACCTTCACAAACATCAGTGCCTGTGTGAGAATGTGCCTTTCTTATTAGCCCTTTACTTTGAACTTTGAAGCTTCCAGGGATTTAGTTTTGCTATTCAGGATTATAAAATGACATTTCTGCATATTGTAATGGGATTCTGAGCATGACCATTAGTAAACTTAACAAGTGACTTTATACAGCATTAAGAACAGTGATAAAAGTCCTGGTTCCTCATACCATTCAATTAAAATAATTCAGTAAAGGGTGAAATCATAAAATGCGTGTGTTCTTAGCGATTTGACTGTTGAATATGGGCAAATCTAAGGGTGAACTTTGGGTTCAGGACAAGTAATTCCACCTTCAGCTGTCTTCAAATATGTGTACAACTTGAAGATTCGGTACGTGTTGAAATTAAAATGGATTAACTTCCTTAGGAACAAGTCACAGCAGAATTGTGAAAGTTGCAAAATTGTCACATTAGTTCAAGCAAGGCTTCAGACTCAAGTTTTTTGTGAAGTGTTCTATTGCATGCGTGCTTCCTAGGGAAACAAGAATCTCATTCTTTTCATTTGTTATGTAGTGACCTAAAATTTCAACCACTGACTTACAATAATACCTAAAAGATTATGTTTTTTCCTAGCAGTTAGTTCACTGGTTTGCCTTACACAGTCATCAGGATGACTCTGCATTGATACTGCTGTCCATAATGTATATAGATTGTTTTATTTTATAGTATGCTTGGCCTTGCATAATTCATGGTTCTTTTCCTTATTTCAGTAGCAGCAGTATTTCTCTATGTACTTAAAATTTTAGTTTTCTCTTCTGGATTTTTTAAACAGTACCACAGAAAAAGGCATGAAATTACTTTACAGTGAGTCTTGTGGCCAAGATTTTTGGAAAATGAGGAATACTCATAGAGAGAAACTTGACAGCTTGTAAAGATTTACCCATAATAGCCTTTCCATGATCTGTTATGTAGAGATTTAAAAAAACCACCACCATCGCTCTCACTCTTGCCCTCCCGGTTGGTGTTACAGTTAAGAAAACTTAAGCAATACTATGTGCAAGTTTAAATAATAAACAATTTGTTGGCATGAGGTTTCCTCTATTTTAAAGCTACTGGGAGAAAAAAGGCTCAATATTTTTGCTGGGTTTTGATACGGTTTAGGTGAACATTTTGTAAAAAATATGAACCAATCAGAGTCATGCTGTCACCAAAAACAAAATAAAATAATTTATTGACACCAATGTGATGCAGATAAACAGACACTTTTATTAACAGCTGGGTGTGTAGGAGAGTTGCCTCATCAACAACGCATACCTAATTTGTGTAGCATGTTGATTATAAAGGATACAGCAATACATAATAAACAAGTTCTCATGCATAAACATTATAATTCCCGTAACTGTTATTCCCACCTCTTTCCAGTCATGTGCACTTAAGTCCTGAATTGAGTAGGGGAGCTGCTTTTGAGACCACCACGGACCACTGACTCAAAAGAAAGACCCTCCAATGTCCTTGACCCAAGGATTTTGGCTCACATTGCAATTTTAACACGCTTTGAGGCCCTTTCACAACGTATCTTTTAGAACACCTGGTCTACAGGGCAATAAAACATCCTTACCGAACAGTCTAACGATGGTACCTGGTCATGAGTCTTATTCTTTGAATAGAAATCTGGTTAATGATTATTACCAGCCTACGTGGCATTAGCCCGGGACTTTGCAAAGGACTTTGTAGCAGCATAACTGGGTGTATGGTTGCTAAATACAGTATTTCCATGACTACTTATTACACTACTGTCTTTTTATAAAACCAATGCTCCTGTAAAATTCCATTTAATTGATTAGGCCTAATCAGTCCTTATCAAAATCACCAAAAATCATTAAAATCAACTCAATAACAAATCAGCAACAATCAGTAACAATGCTACAGTGCAACATGTGCTATGTTCTTAAGATAATGGAGAAAATATTGTACAGAAATCAAAGATTACTCAGTATTTAATATTTCGACTACATGAAGTATTTGTAGGTCTGTAACAGAATCTGGTGTCTCATACAGTGATACAAATCCACAGTAACTTCACTGGAAGTTACTGATATCAGCACAACTCTTTTTCCAGAGTTGTGCTGATATCAGTGTTTAGTGTCTGGCTCTTCTAGTGATCAGACACTGGTTTATTATCTTTTAAGATATTTAATACTGTTCTTGTCATTCAATAGTTGACTATCTCGTGTTAATTGCACCTTATAAATACTGGCAGTTATCTATCTCCAGTATTGTGTTAAAGGCCATTGAGCTGCTGAAAGATTGACTTTACAGGTAAGATGTAAAACTGAAGTCTTACTGCTCCTGTCTGCTAAAGATTTTACGACATTTTTTTTGCAAGAATAATATGCTACCATCAGTTTCTTGTATAAACTGCAGTTAGCTTAATTACATTCTGCCTTCCTAAATTCCTTCTGTAGTGTCATTTTGATAAGACATTTTTCACTTTCTGTCTTAAAACTGTTGTGTAATACTTCTTTATGCTGTTAAACATCTGCTGTATTCCACCCCAGTGGTGTCTGATTCACGGGTAGATGAAGTGATTGCTGTGTGCCTGGTGTATAAAACACTTTGGTATCCTTTGGGATATATATAAATGCAAAGCGTAGTCACCAAAGACTTTGTGGTTGTCACTGTGTTGCAAGCTATAGCAATTGGGAACATCACAAGCAGCAGTGATGGAACAGTAGAATCAGTTTTTAAATGCATCTGACTCTCAGCAGAAAGAAATGGTAGAAATAGTGATTATGACACAGAGCTGAACAGCTGTTATCCCAGCTCTTAGAAGACATTGCTAGATTTCCTGACAATACTGATTCCTACCATTCCCCTGACACCAAATAACTCTGGATGCCTCCTGAGAGAAGGAAGTGTCTTGGAGACCATGGAACAAAAAAAGATCTATCTAAATCCTCCTTCTTCAACGTATCTGAAATTTCCATGCACAAACTGGAAGGAGGGTAGTAAACTCTCATGTATTGTACTTGTAAACTTCACATTTTTCATAACTGCCATAATAACAGTGATACAGAGACTTGTTCGGTGGCATTACACTATCTTGGTAATGAAAGGCAAAGGTAATGCAAGATGGTTGTTCGGCTTTGATTATTGCAAGTATTTTTCTGATGGTTTTTAGAGAAGAAGAATTTCTCCAGTACTCTCCACTCTAATGCTTGCAGTGTTGTCCCTCATAAAGACAAAAGTACCAAGAAAACTCTATTCGGAGAACTTGACAGAAAATTTCCCCCAACATTAGCCAATACTTGTGCTTTTACGTGTGTTTTCTTTCATCTTTTTCTGTTGGTTTTCTTTCCCACAAGTGTCCATGAGCCAAAGTAAAATTCACTCTTTTCCAAAGGATTATAAGTGTTTTTATAACTGTGGGGCTTTTTTTTCAGACAGTGAAGTGTTTATCACACAACACTATAAACCCACTTTTGTCTTTCTGCATAATCTGAAGAATTAGCCTTGTCTCAAGATACTCTTGAGAGCACAAAGACATGTTTATCTTGTATGTTTCAGGGGGAATGTGACACTTTGTAGCCCATTAGAATTCAAGTCACACTAGTGTGCTGAAAAATACTTCTAGGTAGAAAATTACCTGTAAAATGACAAACAATTTAGGATACCTTAGATGTGCAGGAATGGCAACAACATAACTGGTTACTGAGCAAGAAGACTGAACTACTTATATATGAAAAACCTCTGCAGTACAGTGAGATAAATCCATATAAATTCTAATTATCAGGGAGTATAGTGCATAAAATTCTATTGCTGCCTATTGAAATTTCGAGCACTCTTGCTACTGATGTGTTTCAATTATAAATGAGAAACTTAATTTCAGTTTCTTGAGTAAATATTCTCTCTTTCTTATGACAAATCATAAATTAATTTCAATATGCCCGCAGACTCTGTAGCCTACAGTTTAGTATTGTTAAATCTACATATATATGCAATATAGTTATGGGTGTATAAAATAATGTGTCAGATGGGATCCAAAGAGAAAATTATGACAGCTTATGCAAGTGCTGGAATGCCAGTGATACAAGATCCCCCTGTTAAGATTAGGATGTGAATATGGTTGTTAAAATGTTGATGAAAGTAGCTCAGATGTCATACAGAATGCTTGAGATAATAAATGCAGCGAAACTATTAGTAAATACAAGGGAACACGTAAGAAAAAGGGAGCGAGAAAACGTATAGTGTGTTACTTTGTTCACAAGTTTTAATGCACAGCAGCAGAACTAAATGAATCATATTTATTATATCAGCCATGTCTTCTTCATGCGGTACAATAAAATGATGCACTTAAATATATACTACGATGCAATATGCCACAAATGTATTAATACATCAAGAAGAATCTACACTCAGTATGCTGCTCAAAACATAATAGTTCTGATTTAAGGATTTTTTATTGTTCTCATTAGCACTGAGGTGGGGGGGAAGAAACTCCAGGAACTAGATAAAGACAGGATTTTTCATTCTACTTAATAAGCTCTCCTCTTTTTTTTTTTTTTTTTTTTTTTTAAATATACTGACAGATATCATGACACATTGTTCCTTCTATTATTGTTCTTCAGTCAGCATAAAAGGATGGCAATTTATTGACAATTAAATCTTCAAAAGGAGTATTGGGTTGGAAATTCTGCTGGATTTGAAGGAGCTTATTTGAACCTTTTGGACCTGATAAGTCTCTCTAATTAAATTCTTGAGTGAACTTTTTATTTTCTTCTGAGAATTACAGTCCTTTCTTACTAAATATATGACAAGAATAGTGGCTGTTTCCCTAATTCTTAGTGGTTGTTCTTGAAGCTGGTTTACAGCTACTGCTATAACAAAAGTAAGATCTACAGTGAGTAAATTGAGAGAATAGAACAAGAAATAATGCTTCTATATTTTAAAAATTATTCCTACACACACACACACACACATATATATATATATATTGATTATAGGAACTCAGCAGGCTTTCTAAGCTAATTAAATCTCCAACAAGACATTGTTTTCTCATTCTTTTTACCAGCTTCCACCTAAGCACATCTCTCTACATACAGACATGACTCTCTGTATATGCATTTTCTATTTTCATGGAAAAGAGAATGGAATTTACTGGTGCTCTCTATATATCTTTCTAGTGAGACAGAAGTGAGACAGAAGGCACTTTGGGGCCACTAACTTGCTGGTAACGGTGGGAAGAAGCCAAGGTCTCCCAGGGAAAGGGTGATGGGGTTGCAAATAGAACTTACTTAAGAGGATTGTATGTCTCTCCTGAAAAAAGAACCTTATATAAAGTACCTTGTCCAACAACCTTGCTGGATATAATTCTGGCCAACACACTTCATGGAGCATTCATGGACTTTCTCCACGAAAGGCGCCCTTGTAGTTATGGCTTGTTAATGCTCTATTTAACAGAATTTTATATTAAAATTTAGTTTTAAAGCTTAACTCAGGTTTAAGTGGAATAACTCTTGTGATTATACACAAGGGAATGACACTTGTAAATGCTCCATGAAGTCTGTTGGCCAGAATTACATCCATCAAGGTTGTTGTAAAAGGTTCTTTTTTATGCTAAGGCACATGGAAAACAAGGAGGTGGTGACAGCCAAAATGGCTTCACTAAGGGCAAATTGTGCCTGTCAAACCTGGTGGCCTTCTACAACAGGGTTATAGCACTGGTGCACTGAGTACTCTGAGTACACTCACTGCTGCCCCACGCCTGGAGTGCTGGGATGAAGAGGGCAGGCGAGGCAGGCAGAGCAGGTCAGGGGAAGGCTGGCACTTGATGTGAGGGAGAGATTTGATGCTGCAGGCCTGACAGTCACCGAGGATGTGGTTGGGAGCCTCGGGGTGAGGATGAGGGAGATGGAAAACAAAGCAGATATCCTAGTGGGTGTCTCCTGCTGCTCACCCAGCCGGGAAGCCAGCACTGTGCAGTTCCTCTGGGGGCACTTGGCAGAAATCTCTGGAGTGCTGACCCTGGTCCTTGTGGCAGCTGTCAGCTCTTGTTTGTTTTCTCCCCTGCCCAGTCTTGTGGCTGCCCACGGTGAAGCCAGGCAAGAGGATGAGGGTTGGCAGCTCCCTCCCTCACTGATCCAGAGAAGGTGCCCTGCTGGACCTCCTCTTTGTGAGCAGAGAAGGCCTGGCAGAGGATGTGGCGGCTGGAGGCTGACTTGGGCACAGAGATTATGAAATAAGAGAGTTCTCGATTCTTAGAGAGGCCAGCAGAACTGCCATCCTGGACTTCCAAAGGGTTGACTTTCACTTGTTTAGGCACCTGCTTCACAAAATCCCTTGGGAGATGGTCCTGAAGGGTACAGGGGCCCAGGAAGGCTGGGCACTATTCAAGAAGGAAGTGTTAATGGCACAGGAGCAGGCAGTCCCCAGGTGCTGTAAGAGAAGCCAGCAACAGAGAAGAGCACCCTGGCTGAACAGGGAGCTTTGGCTGCAACTCGGGGAGAAAAGGAGAGTTTACAGCCTTTGGAAGAAGGGGCTAGCCACTCACAATGATTACAAAGATGCTGTGAGGCTATGCAGGGTGGAAATCAGGAAAGCTAAAGCCCAGCTGGAAATTAATCTGGCTTCAGCAAATCAAGGACAACAAGAAATGTGTCTATAAGTACATCAACAGCAAAAGAAAGACCAGGGGGAGTCTCCATCCCCTGCTAGGCACAGGAAGAAACATGGCAATAAGTGACAAGGAGAAGGCTGAGGTGCTTAATGCCTTCTTTGCCTCAGTCTTTAATAACAAGACCAGTTGTACTGAGGGAATCCAGCCTCCTCAGCCAGAAGACAGAGTCTGGGAGAACACCCCCCCTGCAATCCAGGAGGAGACAGTCAGTGACCTGCTGCATCACACTGACACACACAGGTCTATGGGACCAGACGGGATACACCCGAGGGTGCTGAAGGAGCTGGCTGGGTGCTCACCAAGCTGCTTTCCATCATTTCCCAGCAGTCCTGGCTGACCGAGTTGGTCCTGACAGATTGGAAATTGGAGAATGTGATGTCCATCTATAAGAAGGGTCAGAAGGATGATCTGAGAAATTACAGGCCTGTCAGCTTGACTTCGGTGCCCAGGAAACTGATGGAGCAGCTCATCCTGAGTACCATCACACAACACTTGTGGGTCAACCAGATGCTCAGGCCCAGTCAGCATGGGTTTATTAAAGGCAGGTCCTGCTTGACAAACCTGATCTCCTCCTACAACAGGGCGACCTGATTATTGGATGAGGGAAAGGCTGTGGATGTTGTTTACCTTGAATTTAGCAAGGCCTTTGACACCACAACATTCTCCTGGTGAAATTGGCTGCTCGTGGCTTGGACGGGCACACGCTTTGTTGGGTAAAAAACTGTCTGGATGGCCGGGCTGAAAGAGTTGTGGTGAATGGAGTTAAATCCAGCTGGTGGCCGGTCACGAGTGGTGTCCCCCAGGGCTCAGTTTTGGGGCCACTCCCGTTTAACATTTTTATTGATGATCTAGATGAGGGGATTGAGCGCACCCTCAGTAAATTTGCAGATGACACCCAGTTGGGTGGGAGTGTTGATCTGCCCGAGGGTAGGGAGGCTCTGCAGAGAGACCTGGACAGGCTGGAGCCATGGGCTGAGCCCAACTGGGGGAGTTTCAATGAAGCCAAATGCCGGGGGCTGCCCTTGGGCCACAACAACCCCCAGCAGCGCTACAGGCTTGGGGAGGAGTGGCTGGAGAGCTGCCAGTCAGAGAGGGACCTGGGGGGTGATTGACAGCTGGCTGAACAGGAGCCAGCAGTGTGCCCAGGTGGCCAAGAAGGCCAATGGCATCCTGGCTTGTGTCAGCACTAGCGTGGCCAGCAGGGACAGGGAAGGGATCTGAGCCTTGTGCTTGGCACTGGTGAGGCCACCCCTCGATAACTGGGTTCAGTTCTGGCCCCCCCATTACAAAAAGGCCATTGAATGACTCGAGCGTGTCCAGAGAAGGGCAACGGAGCTGGTGCAGGGTCTGGAGCACAGGTCTGCTGGGGAGCGGCTGGGGGAACTGGGGGGGTTTAGTCTGGAGAAGAGGAGGCTGAGGGGAGACCTCATCGCCCTCTACAGCTCCCTGACAGGAGGGTGCAGAGCGGGGGATGAGTCTCTTGGATCAAGTAACAAGCAATAGGACAAGAGGTAATAGCCTCAAGTTTTGCCAGAGAAATTTTAGACTGGCTCTGAGGAAGTATTTCTTTGCAGAAGCGGCTGTTGGGCGTTGGAATGGGCTGCCCAGCAGGGGGGGAATCCCCATCCCTGGAGGGGTTGAAGAGTCGGGCTGACCCAGCGCTGAGGGATCTGGTGGAGTTGGGAACGGTCAGGGTGAGGTTCATGGTCAGACTGAAGGAGCTTCAAGGGCTTTTCCAACTGAGATGATTCCGTGATCCTGTAAGTAGATGATCTTTAAGGTCCCTTCCAACCTAAACCATTCTATGATTCTGATTCTATGATTACCATCAAAAGTGACAAATTTTACTTTAACATGCCCAGCAATCTCCGCTATACATTTCCCTGTTTGCTGCTAAGGAAACTTCTTCCAAAGGCTTTGTCTTTATAAGACATTCTTATCTGTAGATGTCGCATATGCAGAGCAGTCTATTGATGCAATTAAAATGCCTCTAAATCATGATCCATATTATATATCTTAAGAGGAGGCTGATATTTACAGAAATAGAGTCACTGTTAGTTTAACATGGCAGTGATTATTTGGAAATTTAGCTTTTTTTGGTAAACTTTTATGTAAAAGCTATTTACAAATTTCCACTGTTGAGAATTTCAAATTTTTACTTGCAATATCTATAGAATTAGGGTTTTGATGAAACAAAGAATTTGACTAACTTCAAATAAATTTGCAAGATGATTTTTAACCCTAAATGATTCTTTGATTCTGTGATACAGCAAAGCACTTCCACTTCACTGAAACAAATTAATCTTTTCCAAATGAAACATTACAATAATTTTTCAATGAAAAATTAAACAAAATTAATATATCATGCAGAATATGCTGTATTTGTTATCAGTAATGGACAAATATTGTATTGATTTTACCATTTCTATTTTTGGTTTCTAGATAAACTTCCTTATCCTTTAGTTAATATAATTTCCTTCTCCCTTTGTAAACTATCTTGCATTTTATGTGTGTATATACACAGAAATATATATTAAACTTAAATAATTTTGCTGAGTTTTTACTTTTATTGTACTTTTTATGAAAGCATTTTTTTCTTATAAAATGTTCTTACATTGGTGATATGCCTCATCTGCTCATAACACGTGATAACGTGTATTAAATGTTTTAAATTAAATAATTACCTAAATTTTGCCTGAAATCATAGATTATCTCAAGTTGGAAAGGACCCATAAGTATCAGTGAGTCCAACTCCCTGCTCCTCACAGGAATACCTGAAACTAAGCCATATGAGTAGGAGCATCATTCATAGGCTCCTTGAACTCTGACGGTCTTGGTGCCATGACCACTTCCCTGGGGAGCCTGTTCCAGTGACCGACCACCCTCTCAGTGAAGAGCCTTTTCCTGATGTCCAATCTGAACTTCCCCTGGCGCAGCTTCATTCCATTTCCTTCTGTCCTATCGCTAGTCTCCAGAGAGAGATCAACACCTCCCCCTCTGTTGCCCTTCTTGAGGAAACTGTAGAATATGAGGTCACCCCTCAGCCTTCCCTTCTCTAAGCTGAACAAGCCAAGTGACCTCCGATGCTCCTCATAGATCTTGCCCTCGCGACCTTTTGTCATCTTGGTTGCCCTCCTTCAGACACACTCTAACAGTTCAATGTCCTTATAGTGAGGCACCTAAAACTTCACAGAGTACTCGAGGTGGAACTGCACCAGTGCAGTGTAGAGTGGGACAGTGACCTCCCTTGACCACTAAGTTGTGCTGTGCTTGATGTACCCCAGGCCACAGTTGGCCTTTTTGGCTGCCAGAGCACACTGTTGACTCATATTCAATTTACCATCAACCCAGACCCCCAGATCTCTTCCTGTGGGGCTGCTCTCCAGCCTCTCATCCCCCAGTTTGTACGTATAACTGGGATTACCCTGCCCCAGGCGGAGAACCCAGCACTTGGTCCTGTTAAATTTTGTATGGTTGGTAAGTGCCCAGCTGTCTAGTCTGTCCAGATCTCAACGTAAGTTTTCTCTACACTCAAGGTTGTCCACAGCTTCTCCTAGTTTAGTGTCATTGGCAAACTTACTTAAAGTGCTCATGCATCCAGACCATTTATAAAAACATTAAAGAGCACTGGCCCTAAAACTGAGCCCTGGGGAACCCTGCTGGTGGCTAGTCACCAGCCTGATGTAGCCCCATTTACTATAACTCTTTGAGCCTGTCCCATCTGCCGATTGCTCATCCAATGTATTATGGACTTGCCTAGCTGTGTGCTGGACATTTTGTCCAGTAGGACACTGTGAGAGACGGTATCAAAAGCTTTGCTAAAATCCAAAAACCCCACATCTACTGGCTTCCCTTGGTCAGCTAGATGGGTGACTTTGTCATAAAAAGAAATTTAGTTAGTTAAGCAGGACTTTCCTCTCATCAAGCTATATTTGCCTGGAAAAAAACATGCCTTTGCAAAGGCTAGTGTTTATAAAAATTATTTGTGTGTGAATTAATGGAATATTGGCTCCACATGCTTTGTGATGCACTGCTGTGACTTCAGGCTACAATACCACGTCAAAGGTAATTTTTTCAAAGTCATTCCATAACTCATATTTTATATTTAATAAATGTATCTAACCAAGATAACTAATTACAATTCTTGGAATTAGCTGAGAGATAAGACTACTGAGATTTTAACCACAAATGCAGAAGAATAAATTATTCAGAAGACACAAATAGGGATTTATAAATTTGTTCTCCCAAAAATTTTTAAAATTTTGAGCTCCTGATGCATAAATTAAGATCAACATCTCTAATGTTAGAAAAACATCAGGTGCCTATTAGTATAAAAAGACTCTGAAAATTTGATTCCGGTATATTCCAAAAACTCAGAAACTAGGAAGTCAATAAATAATTCATACTTTCTTTAAAAAAATACTGAGAACATAAAGAAATCTTCATTATTTTGAGAAATTTGGCAAATACAACCATAATTCCTAAAAAAAAACCCCTACACTATTTAACTCCTATCTCAGTTTCCCATGACACTTCCTACCTCTCTTCATTATTACTCCTTGTGTCTTACTCCAAGAAATTGCTCTGGAATCACGCTAGTGCTTCTCCTGTCATTTGACTATATGTATACTCTGGATTTTCCCTACATGCATTTATTTCCACTTTGTATAATACTTCTCTGTCTGCCACTAATCTAATGGGGGAAAAGTCATTGATTTGTTCTTTGCAATCCCTGTGAAGAGATGATGCAATCTTATTGTTATACAGAGTGGTTCTCTAATTATCTTTATTTTCTGGATTTCTGCTGGAACCTTTCTAATTTCTATACTACAACACAGATTTTTTACTTGTATAAGTATGGATGAAATGTCCCAGGCCTCTTTTTTTCTTAAAAACAGAAATTGAGAATCTGTGGAGGAGTAGAAAATACTCTGGACTTTTTTCCAAACTAAAATGTAAAATGGACTTGGGAAGCAGAGGTGATAGCAGGTTTATTAGTAATATATATACGTGTGTGTGTGTGTATGCATTGCCACTCCATTTCTAGAGTGACTCTAGCTTTAGGACTAACAGAAATTATGGAAGATTTTATTGCCAGTGGCTACCTGAGGAAAAGGGCATGCTTTTCTCTTTCAGTTCTAAAGACTCAAAAGCACAATGTCCATCTGTGAGGGCTGAATGCTAGTGGAGGTTATGGTCTTTCAGGCAATCTATTTTTAAGGGTTACTCTCTGACTTTCTCTAAAAATTGTTAAGAAGTCCACTGTTCCTTTACAGCAGTGAGCCTTCCTGAGTTCACAGGAATCTTTTTCACCTGATAACATAAGACAAACTTGAAAACGCACATAGATGGAAAGGGACAACATTAACTTATTGAAGAAACAGAGTATCACATAGAGGCAATCTCCTTTGAATTGTTCGCCAGCACATTTCTGTCTTTTAACTTAAGCCAAAGCTTCATTATAAATAGATAGAAAAAGTGGTGCTTATAAAGACACTCCTGAGGGCAAGAAAATGGAAAAACTAAAGTCTCAAAATCCCTATGAAGACTAAACTGGAAATAATTACATATTTTGGCAATCACTTAAAACTTCACACATCAGCCAACCTTTCAGCCTACATCCAGCAGTAAGTAGGCAGGCAACTCAGCAATCCCAACACTGAATAATCATGCAGTGGGAAATAAACTTGGGAGTACAATGTGATGCTTTTCTAGGAATTGGATGGTGACAAATGATGATGATCAACCAGAAGATAAACAATAACAAGCAGGCTTAATGACAACATTGTGAGATTCATCGGCACCAATGCATTCATTGCCCACTGGCACAGCCCCCTGTATCTGTTTTTCCTGTGCCAAATTGGAATTCCCTCCATAATTACTTTTTACTCCCAGTCATCTTTATTATCCATTTTACTGTCCAAAAAGTAATTTTTTTAGTTCATCACACACACAAAAAAAAGCCATTCAGTTTTAACTTAATTTAGATGGAGATAGTAAGATACGTAGACAGACAGTCACATTCTAAGAGTCTGGTATATTTCTTTCTGTTAAAAAATCATACGTATACAAACTATGTAAAAAAGAGTCTAAGTTGGATTAATAAATATGTTTGATATTGAAATCTCTATGCTAAAAATGACCAGGATCGGGTGTCAATCAAAGGCAGAAGTGGTGCTGTGTTCACATAATTGTAGTTGGCTAGCAGCTTGGTCTGATTGGCTGAGATGTTTTGTTTGGAAGGAGGATCAAGGACTCAAGAGTGAAAAGATGCAGATGGGTGAAAGAGCTGGGAAACAGCGTATGGTGATGTTATGGAGAACTGATGTATTAGTAGTTTAGGCTCCATTTGGAGTCCTAATCATCCTTCAGTTGAGTTCACTTGCTGCATCAAATTGGTAAGCAAAAAATCGCCAGCTACAAAAGAGACGATTATTACAAAACATAGATAAAGCTGAAATTGCAGGATATAAACGTGCATACATCACTGCTTCATGTTTTATGACATATGCTCGTAAAACTAGAATTATTATAAAGCTATCTACAGTAAATACATAAAAAGGATATGTGGGAAAGGGAAGAAATCAAGCATAAAAATTCCTTTACAGCTTTGGAGACTGGGTAAGCATCCAGAAAATCAGTTTTTTAGCTAAATTTCTTATTAAGGCCTGCATTAAATATTTTGCACAGAATCTCAAACCATTTGAAAGGAGTTTAGTTCTTGAAATGTCTGTCAACCTCAATCTAAATCCATGGGATCTCAGTAAATTAATTATGCTGATCACAGCTGGAAATCTAAATTCCCTTTCTATGTTGCTACTTGTAACTGCTGCTCTTATGCTTTTCTTTCCCTGGAAACCAGAAGAGTCTTCGATTACTGTGAAATTTGGATTGTCCCTAACTTCTTGAAGGTCAACACCAATTGGTTTCAGGTGATTTTTGTGATCGCTGTGGAACGGAATAATTTTAGGCTTCTCATCTGACTAGTGAATTCCTCATAAAATACCTGAATTTTCCTAATGCCAGTTTCATGGTACTTCATTGCATGGTACACCAGACACAGTGAATGCATGCATGAATAACGGGTCCTTCATTTTCTTGGCTTGAGAGAAGCTTGGTTCATATTTACAGCAGAAAGCCTGCATTATTTTTCTTATTTCTTTTCCTCTGGGGAACATCCATTTGGTATGCTGTGTGAATTGTGGAAGCTGTTTGGTACTCAGGAAATAAAATCAAATTACTCAAAATGGCTGATGCTCTTTTTTAAGTACAAGGTTGTCGTTTGTGTCCTTAAGACAAAAGGTATTTATAAAAAAGCCTTCTTCTGTTTAAATTTTGAGGTTGTTCCAGAGAAATGATACTAAATTATTTCAAAACGAACTCATTAGAAGAAAAAGAATTCATAGTAAATCAACATTTATCTGTCTCTCTCTCAATTAAGAGCATACTGACTGGTGTAAGTGCAAATCATATATGCTCTATAATTGCAGAGTATTAAACACTTTACAAAATTATTTAATTCACATAGTTAAAAAGTATATTCTAATATAAAAAAAATTAATATGGAGCTAAAAGGAACCCAAACATAATACTACACTATAAAAATATATATATTTCCCTGCCATAAGTTTTTGAAGCAAAGGATGGAGAAGATTAGAATATTTTCACTGAGGCAATAGCTACCTCAACATTAAGTTGTTTGAAAATGTTTAATTTGTGACATAAAACTAATTCATGGATCACACTGAAAAATAATGTTTGTGCAGCTTTCATTTTTATAACATAATAAATGAATGCACCTTACTATGTAATGTATTAAATAAAAGAAAGCAGGAGGGTATGAAGCGAAAGAATATTTGATATTAAGACATTTATTGTCAGGTAGTACCCTAGATTTGAATAAATGGCCTGGGAATTAGAAAACTATTAAACAAACAGCAGTTATTGAACAACTAGGTTTAATCTATGGGAATTACTGAAATCAAGTTTTGACAGTACAGAAGTTTCTTTAAACATTCTATGCAGGACATCCAGTCCCCCCGCTAACTCAAATATAACCCCATACCAAAAATTTTATGTATTCAAGACCATTCTGCTGTATGCAGCTACCACAACAAGAATTGTCTTAGACATTTTGGTCTCTTCATTTTTGCTTCCTAAACATCCGCCTGTAGTATAAAACTTGCATTTTTTTCCAGGATATTTCCCGAGAAGATTGCACTAGACCAAACATGGATTACTAAAACTTGGCTTCATAAGGTACTTTTGTGACATTTATACTGAAAGAACCAGAAGAGTTGCAGTAGATCAGGCCTGGAATTAAAAAGGAAAAAGACATTTTTCTGATGAAGGATGATCTAGGATCATAGAATAATTCAGGCTGGAAGAGACCTAATTACATTATCTAGTTCACTTCCAGCTCAAAGCAGGGTCAGCTATGAAGTCAGACCAGATTTCTCAGGGTTTTATCCAGTAAAGCTTTGAAAGCCCCCTAGAATGGAGGTTGCACAACCTCTCCAGACAACATGTTTAAGTGTTCTCACAGCCCACATAGTGAAAGTTTCTCCCTTCTATTCAGTCTGAAACTCTCATTTCAATTTATGCAGACTGTCATCTTTTCACGAGACACTTCCATGTACAGCCTAGCTTCATCTTATAGATGACCTCAAATACAATTTCATTTGACAAAGAAAATCTAAAAATAGCATATAAACATTCAACTTCTTGCTACTAGTTTGTGACTTTATAAGGATGGGGCAAGTCTCATAAGACCTGTGATCCTGAGATACAGAAAAGTAATGTAATATTACACAAGAAATGAATGGTAAAGAAAACTGTAATAATAAAAATTGAGTGATAAAATGCATCAAGATATAGTTAACAGAAAATTTCTGTTTTAAGTTGAAGTGCCTTCAGTTGGAAAACAGAAGGGAAGAAAGAAATAGGTGTATTAACTTATCAACAGATCATTATGAGTTATAAATGTGGTATGGCTGAGAAAAAGGTCAATAGACTTTTGGGATGCTTGAGGCAAACTACAGATAGGAAAATACAAGTGATGTTGTACAACATCATCATCAAGACCTTATGTAGAGGGCTGTGTATACCTGTGATTACTGCAATTGAAGAATATGAACTTGACTTGGAGCAGATATATTAAGTGCTATTAGGGTAGCTGAGAAATGGAGAGCCTGAAATGAAATACAGTTGCATTCTATGGGGAAAAAAAAAAAAAAAAAAAAAAAAGGCATAACCTAAACAGAGATTAAGAACATTTTATATGAGGGACATACACTGTGGTGAAGCAAGAGACTGGAGACTGGAGCCATCCAGTTTTAGAAGAGCTTTCCAAATAATACAGAAAAATCAGGCATTTTTTTACAGCTTTGATAAACTTTTGCATGTGATTAAGAAAGCTAATAGGAGTGGACTAGATTTAACTGTTTGGAAGGTCATATTTTAGGTGAGCTTAAGATGGGAAATAATGTGTGTAATATACTATTTATAAGATTCAAGACTTGATATACCAAAAAACCACCAAACCACACAAGAGAGTTTTTATAGAAGGCTAAGATAGGCTCTCCAACAATTAATGGCAAATAAGCATTTCTTTTCATAATCAGTGCATGTTGAAAAACATTGATGGAAACCTGTTTCCTTTCAGAAGCTAAAAAATACATTGCTGATTCATGTTAGTTTCTTGGAGAACTGCAATATCACTTTATAAAGAATCTTCGTGAGGCAACACCACGTACTCTGCTGTGAGATGATTGTGAGGTCTGAATTACTTCTTCCTGGCAACTTTCCTTGAAGAAAAGACTGTAATGTTTTCATACTTAAAGGTCAACCTTTATTAGAAACATAAACTGAAGTAATTTTTTAAGGTGAAAAAACTCACAGAAATTAAGGCAGAATAGACAGTGATAAAGCAGAAGAAAAATAAAATGGGTTTATTAACAGACTTCCAAAGACACACTGTTCTTGTATGAAAGAAATCTTCCCTGAAAGTGATTTCAGTTTCTTTGTGTTGCAGAAAACTCTGCATCAGATCCTTAGGAAGTCTCTCACCTGACTTAAGGTATGCTTCCCACTCCTTTCTCTCACTTAAAAAATGCATGAGCTACCGCTCATTGTTCAGAAGTTCTTTTTTTCCCCCTTTTGCCCCACTCACAAATATGAAATCTTTTTCTTCCAGCTGAGCTGTCTTATCTCTGAGGGAAGAATCAATCTTTCCCTACTTCCATCCCTCCTTTTTAAAAGGAACAAAACATAAAACCAGAATAAATCAAGTACCATATCAGAACCACACTTACACACAGATCCATTAAAAATATTCCCCATACTACAAAACTGAGTGGATGAAACTTGGTAAATACCTTCTCTCGGTGCAGGGCTTAATGAAGAAATTTTCAGACACAATCTAACCATGCTTCAAATCTATACATACAGCAAGAAGACTAACTCTGCTTTGATTTTTTTAACAGAATGTTTTAATTCTTCTTTATCCTAATTCAAAATAGAAATGGCAAGTTCCTCTGAAAATAGTATTTACTAGCTACAGGTGCCAAAATATCTTTTATTCCAGAAAACTAGATATTGTTTTAGTAAAGCTCATAGGTAGCAATAAAATATTTCCAGTTTTAAAGGTTTTTAACGCTTCCAGTCATCAGCTAAAGTATTCTTTTCTACAGGTTTGGAAACGAAAGGAGTTAAGTGTCTCTCCACCTCTTTGTAGACTTCAAAATAAATGCAATCTTCAGGTGTTTAAACAAAAAATAAAGAAATTGTAGTAAAACTCTTTGTTTCTTTTTTTTTTTTTTTTTTTTTTTTTGCTTTCATTCAGAATTGCCATATTGTTCTGAGGATCAAACCTCTTTTTCTTTTTCTTTGTCACCACAGGAGGAACATCTTTTTATTTTCATAATTGCCATGATTGACAAATGATTAGACAATAGTTATGATTTTGTCTCTCTTCAAAGAATTTATGTTATTCGATTTCTTCACTCTTCTGCATTATGACAAAAGGCTAAGTGACAGCACAACAGCAATGAGAAATCCCTGAATAGTTGGAAAAGTGAAATAAACTCCCATGATATTCTCAACCCTAAGAACAATGCTTATTGCTACTCTTCATACACACTGTACTTCTTAACAGAGTACGTGAAAACTTTCATAATTTTTCATTTACTGAATACTTGTTGGGTAGATTAACAGTGCACTTTGCAAGCTGATGGTTTTTGATATTATGTGCAAATACTGTTCCAAATTATGTTAGCTACTGGTCATTTATTTATTTGTCTGTCTATCTATCTATCTATCTAATCTATCTATCTATCTATCTATCTATCTATCTATCTATCTATCTATCTATCTAATTTATTTTGACATATATTATCGTTGATATTTCTTGAATCCAGAGTTTTCTCATAACACAAATTATTTTAGAAAGAGATCAGTAAGAGGATGGAATACTGATTAACTTCATGAATAGCTGAAAATAAACAGAACTGTAATATTTTGGAAAGCCTAAATTGAGTGCAATAAAAATAAATCAGTTTTAGCTTATTGCAACTAGCTTTGATAATATACAGCATATTGAGACTCTGCCTTTCCCTCCCTTTTGTTACACACATATATTAATTTCTTATACCTGCATCCAGATTTTGTTACTGTAACATACTAGCCATGACATAATACCTGGAAGCATCAAAACGTTTACCCAAATGAGCCACGAACAGGGGTACATTAATATGAAATATTCATTATAATAAATGAATGTGATTCATACTGTTAGGAAGAACCTTTTTTTTCTACAGCTTCAGACAGTGACTTTGTGAATCTATGCATTGAACTGTTGGCTGTTACACTGAGATGCTGTATCACCAACACAAGACACGTGGCCATCAGGTAACAAATGTTGTCTCTCAAATTGCGGTGTAAAACAGTGATTTAAATGGGATCACGTGCATGATGATTACCAAGTGTAGCTGCAAATAGCAAATGTGATTTTACTGGCTGTACAATATAGATAATGGAAATGAATTCTTACATGAATGTGTCTTTGAGAAGGGAAGTTCTCATTCTACAACACCTACTTTGGTTGGCAACTGCACTTTTGGCATTAACAACTTTGTTTCAGTTAAAAAAAAAAAAAAAAAGGTAAATTGCCCATTTTTGTACCTACAAATGCATTGTGAAGAACTGAATTACAGACACATGCAGGGAAGAAAGGAAGCTCTGTCTTTATGTCAGCTTGAGTGCATGAGTAAGAATCATTAAGTCCTGTGTTGTAATCTCAATTTTATTTGTATGATACTAAGTAAAATTATGATTTCCAGTTAGAAAAATCAGTCAATCTAGTTTGCCTAAATTGAGGACAATCTTCATTAAGGAATGGTTTATTACAGCATTTGGTTTGTCTGGAAAAGAGATTTCTGATATAGAATTTAATAAGAACTGATATCTTTGCAATAATGGGCAAGATATTTAAAACAGTGTCCTTAAAAGAGCAATGACTACAAAATAAATGATTAAAATTCAGAAAATTACAAAATTAAGATAACACTCTTAATTCTGCCCTATTTCTCACATACATTAGGATACAGTCTCCAGTAACAGAACCATATGTTATTTTTCCACTGAGTCCTCACTTTTATAAGTGTGTAAATTGGATAACAGAAAACACCTGTTATTCATCATGTGTGGCTCCATAACTAATTTGCTGCTTCCTACCCAAAGATGTCCTGAAACAAGAATGTTACTTACTTTCATGATCAATTATTTGTCCTTTTTTGTGTTGATAAAAGCTAAAATAAGAAATAATGACTGCATCTTCAAGTGCCCTGAGAGTGTTAAAATATATCAGTGTATGGCCATGTTAATTATTCCCATTTTCCCAGCTTAAATATAAGATTGTAGTTGTTTTTAATGTACTCCTAAATGTCATGTGCTTCAATGTTAAAGCAGCAATTCTCTTCCACTGTAAAGAAGATGGGAAAATGCATTTTTTAAAATCACTTGCAATTTAGCTAGATGAAACTCTCCTTTATTCATGTAGTTAACCACCATTTCAAGTATTTATTCTGGGACAGAGACACATAACTGAAAAAAAAAAAAAAAAACCAACAAACCAAAAAACCAAAAAACCCCAGAAAATTAGACAGTACAGGAAAGAAAGGAAACAAGTAACTGGAAAAATTCTGTCTGGTAGGTTATAGTCTGTCCAGTTCTTCTGCCTGTTTTTCTCTTAGAGGCTCACATCTCTTACAGTTTTAGTTATGCAGTGTACTATCTATTGCCTCTAAAAAATATATAATTATATAATACATCTATAAACAATACAATAAATTACACTTAGTTTTATCAGTGTTAGCATGATGATTCTGGTCTTAGAGTAAGCATCATGAAGATGCATGAGTGATACTTTAAACCAAGTAAACATAAGTCTTTCTGCATTCAAATGTCAATGTTTGGTTTGAATTGGTGGTTATTCTCTGTTCCTTCTAAATGTATATATACTCTAGAGAGTCCAGCAGAATCAGAATTAAATTCAGTGCCAAATCATTTGGTGAGACTCTATTGTATATACATGCACAGGCTACAGAGTAACGTGGAAATAACCTGGATACCTGGATTAAACTCCAGAAGTAGATTCAAATTTCATTATTCTGTTTGTGATGGTGTTGTTTCTAGACTTCATCATTATTTAATGTATTTAATTCTAGCTCAAATCAACTTGTAGTGCTGTTTCATTTAGAATATCACCACTATTTGAGAAAAGCAATTTAAATTCATTTTGCTATCTTTATACTACACAGCAGTCAGAAAAACGACACAGTTTGAGGCCTGAATTATACAGGGGGGAGCAATAAACACTGGAGCACTAGGTCTGGCAACAGAAAAATGAAAAGGCAATCATTTTAGATTGACGTACAAAGTTTAATTAGAAAGACCATGTGAATTTCAATGCACATGGTTCAAAAATATTTTCTCTGACATGATATGAAAGCTTTCTCTTAGTTACAGGTTATTTATTTTCCTTCCACCCTTTCATATGGAATACTCTTTAAAAAACAGAACCATTTGAAATCTGGATGGTATTTTGATATGAAATATTGTTTGGTTTTGAAATGTCTCAACTTTCATGATGTTTCAAGATTTGAAACATAATTATTGGATTAATTCATTAGCTTTTCACAAAGAAATGATTGATGGAAACCAAAATACAAAAACTGAAACTAAAACTGCACTTGTTGTAAATTATGTTAAAAGAAATTAAAATTTAAAGATTGGTTTAGTTTGCTATAGACGTACCTACTGACTTGTAAATAACTGTAGTTATATTAAGACTTCACTCAAAAAAAGAACTGAATTATTTGGCAATTTCTGTTACAGAAAAATAGAAAATAGATTTGTTTAAAGCGTGAGGTATGTGAATTAATAGTACATAAGAAAGATCTCACGAGCATATTAGATCAAGCACAGATATTTGTACGCATAAGCAAATGTAGCACATTTTCTATATTGGTTATTTTGGAATTAGGTTTAGTCAAAAAGTCTATAGCAGGCTTAAAATGACATAGTGAATTCAAACTGATCCATGAGGAGTTTTAATCCTGAGGAACTAAATGTCCGGTCAAAAAGATGTTTTGTTGGGAAATTCCAAACATTCTCAACTGTGCATCCATATATTCTTGTAATAATATTTTAGTCATTAATATACGTGTAATTTCTTACCAAGAGTTTCAGAAGACTCACTGAAGTAAAGCTTTCAAATATGTGGCTGGAAGAGATTGTTCTGCCATTTTTAGGCAGAGTAAGACTGTTTTGTTTGTTGTTTTTTTTTTTTTCATGAAGGACTTTAGAAGACACAAAGTGAAAAAGAAAAAAGAGACCGATGAGTCCTCCTCTGTGTTTAAAAGTAATGGTAGCCTTACACAAATTGTTTACATGACTGGTAGCAAATTATATTCTTCATTGTTAAACTTTCTTAAACCACTTGCTGAATAAGAATCCGTTTAACAGAATGTTCGCTTTCTTCTTTAGCGTATATTGAACCTGAACGAGGTTGCTCTCATTACAATGACATTCAGCTAAAAAAGCTGCTTGGAAAATTATTTCTTCTGCAGTAAGTTCTGCATGTTTAGTGATGCACTAATATAGTGTGAAATACCATTGTTACGATTTTGCTGACAATTTGTTTACTCTCTATTTCTATGCAAAGAAGAGATAAAAGGACAGACTGTGAAACACTTCAAGACATTGCTTCAGTTCAAGCAAGTCACTTCCAAGGAAATGAACAAAAGACGATGAAAGTTAAGTGCAGGTGTGCCTCTGCAGAGAAACAAAGCAGGCTTGATGATGCCCACAATTCTCTCCCCCATCTGTATCATTCTGCACCATGATTTGCAGAAAAAGACTCTACAACTCAGAGTTACACAGCAGGTACGTTTACTTCGGCGCCGGGGTGCAAGACGATTTCTCCACAAAGCTTGCACACCCACCCCACATTGTACCAAAAATTTATAGAGTGTGGATATCCATATTCATTGGGTTACATAACACAAACATACATATGCATGAGTAAGGCTGGGTTAGCTCTAGAGGCTGGTGTCAGCAGTTTATGTTCTCTTTGCACTGGCCCATTGCCTCCTGGTGGGTGTCCTCGGGGGTCTGTTGGAGGAAGGCTCACAGTCCTCCTCACCTTGTACTTTTTCTCAGAGCATGCAGATTATCTTGGCCAATCTCTTGAACAAGAGTGGTTTCAGCTGGTTTAACAATTCCATCCTATCTAAAAGTACCTTCCTTCCTTCCTTCCTTCCTTCCTTCCTTCCTTCCTTCCTTCCTTCCTTCCTTCCTTCCTTCCTTCCTTCCTTCCTTCCTTCCTTCCTTCCTTCCTTCCTTCCTTCCTCAGAAAAGATGGTAAAAGACCCTCCTTCTTAGTTTTGCCTCCTTCTGTCACTTGGAAGTTTTGCACATATAGAGTCTAGTAGATATAATCCAGTGAAGCCATTTCTGAGTGGTTTGGGATGTTTTTTTCTTCACATCACTCTCAGAAGTAGACACATAATTGTTGAAGAAAGGGTAGAAAAAACAAGTGCAAGGAATAATTTGATTTTATGAGCCAGCCTCTCAACTGGCATATGTTTAGGAGTGTGTACATTTCTACTCAGATCAGATGTATAGATTATTTATATTACTTGAATCCAGCCCAACAAGATAGTATGGTGCTTTCCTGACTGCTGCAGGGAGGACCTTGATGCTTGATGCTAAATAGCATCACAAACCAAATTTATCTTCCTGTCAGCCAGTTTTATTGAAATTGATCAATTTTTCTTGTGCTCATATTTCCAGCCCTACAACTTATGAATGGAACAACAGAAAGGATGTTTAGATATATGTAACCATGCTTTTTAACGTAGAAGTCCTATGTTTGAGTGATTTACATGTATTACTCAAGGTAGCAAAGTCTGTGTCCAAGAAAAGCAATGTTATACCAATATGTTCCTCCTAACTTAGCTTTTTGTGTCTCTGTCAGCACCTTCTGATTTTATAGCCATCCTGTTATTACAATCACTTTTGAAATGTATTCTGGACTCATTTGCGTCACGCAGATCTAAATTTAGTGAGTGGAGTTCTCTATAAACCGGGCCATTACTTTGGCTAGTTGTGCTTAGTGTTGAAAAGTAACTCTTATTAGAATGCTGCTTTTTTAACTCCTGCTGGAGCTAGCAAAGTTGATTTATTTGGTACAAAACCAAATACTGTAAGGAAAGGGGAACTGCACAGATTTAACTCTTAGGATGAGACAACTTTAGGCAGACTTTATACAAAACACTTCTGGCCTGCCCAACTAAACAAAGAAACTAAGAAACCTAATATAAATAGGGTGTGAGTTTTCAAAAATTGTCTGAAGTAGATAGACACCCTTACTCAATGCCAATTCAAAAAACCTTCTCCACTTGCTATTTTCAATTTGCTTCAGACACACAGAAACCCTGAACTACTTGCCCAAAGCCAGTTTTGATAAGCAAGGCTTCACCTTTTTTAAGGTAAGAGAAACTTTTTACCCTAAAGCTAGTTCCCTTGGCCTTGATGTCAGACAATGCTTTAAGCTAGCCTCTTAGGTTAACTTTGCAAAAAGTGAAAGTGCAAGGTGAAGAAGCAGTCGTTACAGTTGGTCAGGAAAACACAGCACAGATAGAGTTTTAAGCAAGCCAGGAGTTCTGCAGATACAGGGACTAATCCTAGTCGCCTCAAATGACTCCAAATTCTATATTGGCTTCACTGGGATACACAGTGCAAAGTCAGCTTTATAAAGAATTTGGAGAAGGCCCAAACAGTATTTTTTTTTTTAAACCAAAGGATTTCATAAACAGAACTTTTATCCTAGGCTGGCTATTTCAATAGGAATTATACATATGAAGACTTTCTCTGCTGATGATAGTCTCTAAATGTATAATCCCTGCTGAGCAAGCTGGTTAGGGGAAACTGCCACCCTGCCTGTAGTTCTGAGCAGGCACGTCACTTGGAGTTTAAGTACTCCTCATAACACTGAGCATTCTACTTTAGAAAGCTTAGAAGTACAAAGGCAGTGAATGTAACTTGTCTTCTGTTAATGCTGCACTTTGGTGTGCTCGAATTACATTTTACTTTTCCTCTCTTGTTTTCCCTTCAGAAAAATGAGAAGAAAATCCCTGTGAATATAAGAAAGCCTTTTTTTTTTTTTTTCCATAGACAAATAGACCCATGAATAATATATGGTTTGAAGAAAATTTTGGAAAATGTATCCTACCAGAATTTGCCATAATGCTTCAAGGTGAGGCAAAAAACCTCTTTACATGCTTTTCAGAGCCAGCTGCTAAAAAATGGGATCTGCGTTTCTCAGAACTCATGTGTCTCTGTAGGGCTAATTGGAAAAGATGAAATTGTGTTATCTAATGAAGAAGAAATTAACAAGAATTGTCATGAGGTATTTACCATGTTATTATTAGATGACATGTAGAGTTGTTGCTACTAAATGTGTTATTCCTACTGTTTTCAGTAAACACGTATTTGCTACATAGGTATTGTAAAATACAATGTGTTACTTCCTTGGCTGGAAATCACTCTTATAACGAGGTTTTTGATATTTGTTTCCTCATTTATTTGGGAGTAAGTACCCTGAAATGTGGGATCCTAAAGTGAAATTACACTTGTTTGGAATTATCTCTTTAATTTGTAATATAATTTACAGCAAACCTTGTTAAGCACTTTTTCAGTGGCTAAGTATAGCTCTGGTCCCACTACACTTTCCTATCCAGAATTTAATTATAACTACTATATTTCACTTTTTCACACTGTACATTCAGTGTCTATTGATTTCAGACTGAGCCAGGGTCTCTGGACAATTCGAAGAATAAAATCTATGTGTTTAGTTAAGAATAGCTTTAAGTTTTCTTGGGCTAGATCAGCAGCAAAGGAATCAGTGGGAGCTGCTTGAGGCTGGAGTTCGCAAGTGAGATCTACCATTATCTCTTACTACATATTACTAAAATACCTGTCTATCTTGTGTATTATATAAACAGCATGGACTAGATACAAGGATTAAGGGTTAAGTTCCAGGATGCACAGACTTCTGTGGTATGAATACTGGTACTCTGTGCGGTCAGTGAGGAGTGCTTGCTGCCAAGGAATGGGCAGGCATATTGGTCAAGGAGATACAAGATAAAGATGCTCTTGACCTTTCACTAATGAATGCTGTATTTCATTCCTTATCTCTTTTCAGGAATTTGACATGTGAAAACTTCTGCTCAATTTCCCATGTTCCCCCCTTGAAGAGAGATATTAATATTCTTTCCTTCAAAGAACTGAGCAAGTGGACCTGCTTCTCCCCATCCCCTCTCCAACTATGACTAGGAAGAGGAAAATGGTATTTTCTCTTTTATACATGACACTGACAGACAGAAAATTAACCAAGGAAATAGACAACTGGGCTTCTGCTTCGAAAGGTTAAAATACAATAGTGTATTGACACAATTCTATAAGCAGCAAACACCTAGCAGTTAGGCTGTGCTGTTGTGTATCAAGAAATTTCTGATAATTCTTTTAGGAGTCTAGTTTTCTTTGTTATTGACTGTAAAGAGAGACTATAAAAGCAAGTATACCTTTGTAGCCTATCTGAAATAGAAGCAGCAGGTGTTTAGCTGACATCATCACACTTCACAGCTGAGAAGCCTCAGAGTGTGAACCTGAATGTAGATTGTGGCTAAACTGATGGGCAATAATTTTCTTAAGCCACATTATCTGATGAATCTTGATCACCTAGCAAAACCCTTAATATCAGAAAAATCAGGATTTAACTTCTCTTTAGAAACTTGAGGCAGCTTAGATTTGTGGTTTACTTCTTCCAAACCCTTCCAAATTTGAGCTTAGGTTTTGAGAAGCTCATTATTTGTTACTCTGAGAGTAGTTCATATTGTTATTTACATTGACACTAGGTACTATTACTTTTCGTTTCATTTTTGAAGCAGATATCTTTCTGTTGTTGGCCACTGTGCTAGATTTCAGAGCAGACATGTTCAATTATCACAAAAATGGTGTGATAGTTATACTCTCAGCACAATTTACTACGCTGTAGAAGAGTAAAATTGCTAACCCTCGTTAAAGAAGAATTCTAACAAAGACTACCATAAACAAATTCAGTAATGTTTTTTCACAACTAAAAAGAAAATCAGTAAACTAAAATGAATTCTTGTATATTCCACGTCCAAGATTGGAGGAATGCTAGCTGAAAGCCTGCTTGATTTAAAAAAAAGATGAAGACAATTAGCAATATTGCCAAACAGTACAAAGCACCATGATCTTGCACTTTTGGGTGCTTTTTAGATAAGAAAAAAAAAATAAAAAAATTTAATTTCAGAAGAAATAGTCAAGAAGGCATGGATATATATCCAACATAAATTTCTAACAGCAGAAACTGCAAAGAAAGTGGTCTGATGACAACAGGTGATTTACTGGAATCTTTAGAAGGTGTTGAGCTAAGGATATTGTCGATAAGTAACTGAGGGCTTTACTTCTGTTTGCTTCCAAAACTGACTAAAAATGCAGGTTTCCAGTATCTTTTATTTCAGGATTTTCAAATGTTATTTTGGAAGTGAGAAAAGCTTTTATTTTCCTCCCCAAACTTAAACATTAAGTCACATTAGATATCAGTCGTAGTGATGTGTCATAAAATAATGGATAAGGAAATTAAAGTAAGAAACCACAAAATGTTATTAGATATATTCTATTTACAGGAGTTGGACAAATCAGATGGCATTTCTCTCAACAATGATATTTATAGCAATGTATGAGAAGTAATTGATGGCAGTCATATAAAGAAAAAGATCAGGATATAAATTTATGAAGACTGATGGCACAATCACTATTAAATTGGATTAATAGTTCCTTTCGCTTGGGTTTAAAGAAAGAAAATAAGCAGGTGCACAGTAAACTTTGAAATCAAAGAGAACGTCAGTAATTGACTGGAGCAGGATGTGCTCAAGCTACTGCTAAATGTGTTAAATCCAGGGAAATAAAGTGAGATTGCTTGACAGTTGATAGGGTAAACAAATAAAATATCATGTAGTTATTCCTGCAGAATGACGAGACAAATATTTGCATAGGAAGAACAGTGCTGAGATGCTGTCAAGGGGTACAAAGGCGCCTTTTCGGTGGAAATAAATTACGGGATGTCAATGTAAATAAAAGGCGTTAGAGTTTGACCCAGACAGACTCTCTTCAGGATAGTTAAACATTTATATACCACCATATTCTGGAAAATTTCAGAGGAAAAGAAGTAATTTCTTGTTTAGTTAAAACAAATGCAATTGTAAGTAAAAATAAGTCTATTTACTTTTTAGTTTCATTTCCTTCACCCCCCCCCCCCATTCATTTGAACACCCTCCAAACATTCACTTTCATTTTTATGAATATTTGCATGCTTTACTAAAGGACACATTAGACTTGGTTTGTGCAAAATTTGAAAGACATACTAACACCACAAAATCATAACTGGGGAATTTATACTTCTGAAATTTATTTTACAAAATCCTGTAAACAGTAGGAAATTGAAGTCGTCAGTATAGGCAGATACCACTGGAATTAAGGGAGAGCCTTAACTAGTTTGTAGCAAGGTAGTTTTATCCTTTAAATTAGCGACTAAAGAACCATATGACCACACATACATCTAGCCAATACATAGGGCTGAACAGGGAAAAAAATCAACTATACAGAATGTGTAGAGCCAACCTTGCAAGCCATTTTCACTACTAAGACCTGAAGTTTTCCTAATAGTGTCAATCAGCGGCAATCCAGGACTTAAATCTTTAAGAAATTATCACATTGCTACCAAAACCATAACATTTATTAATAGCACAGCATGACATTTCAGGGAGACAAATGCAAGTACGTTCAAATATTCTTTGCCATTTTTTACATTTTATTTTTAAATAAAGAGTTAGGATTAATGGCAAATCAAAACTTAACTTTAAATTGCAACCTGGATTTCAGGCCTGGACACACTGCTTAGACTGGAAAAATCCCTTCTTTCCTATTTTTTTTCATGTCATTTACCCACACACCCCCCTCACTGTACAAAGCCTGTGCTCTGTGCCTTGTAACGGTCTTGGAAGATTGACCAATTCTTGGATTTTCACAGCAGAGTTTCTGTGATACTACTACAGGAGGATATTGAGTTGTATACAAAAGTATGATGATAATACCGTAACAGTCTTTGCCAAGTAAAGGGAACACCAATTTGAAAAAAAGACATAATGAAAGCACGTACTTATAGCATTGAGTCATATGAAGCTGGTTATCAAACTCAGATATTATCAGCATTCCAGCAGAAACATGATGTACTAAAAGCAGGCATTAGAAATAGCAATGTGGCAAATCTCATTTTGTTTTCTTTTCCCTTAAAATGTCCTGAGAAAGAATGTGGAATTGATGTCATTTATAAACCAAAAATTGCTTTTGGTTTTCTATTCCTTTCTATAGAGGTTTAAAGAAGTTTCAAAGATCCTAATTGACAAAATCACTTTAATTTGTTTAAACTTTTTTTTGTTTCTCTGTGTAGGAATGAAAAAGTGTAAGAAATACTTAGAAAACTCTATAAAATGTTCTTTTTTCTGTAGGTTCTGAAAATATTATTGCATAAAGATTACTTTTTCCCCAAAAATTCTCTTAGGCTGCTGTGACATATCAGTATCGCATAAAACAGCCTACTGAAATCTCATAATGCGATAATCTCATAATCTCAGTGTGAGTAAATATTTAATTAAATCCAGATGTGTGAGTAATGGGGTCTTGATACTTATCATAAGTCATGGGAGAGCTCAGAATTTATGGAAGCAACCCTTAGAAGACAGACTGCTGATAGCTATCCACATTAGTTCAGGGTTAAAAGCAGAGAAAAGAGGGCAGTTTTAAGAATACTGTTAGAATACTGAAGAATTCCAGGGTGGAATTTAAGCATCCAATCTGATCCACAAAGGAGTTTAAGCTATCCAGAAACACACTTAGGTAAGCATTCTGGGGGATATAAATACTGTGGATATGACCTGCTGTTAACAGATTTCACACAGAATGCGGAAAACAGCCTTAAAGTGAAATTTGAACAAATGTCCCAGGAATACTTTTAGGTGTGCTGTCCAAGTCCTCTGTCAGTTTTGCCTTTTGAAGCTGTCTCGCTGTTTTGTAAATAACTACACCAATGAGGCCACTGGGAGAGGTGAAACATCTATTTGGCTGTCTGGGACACATTAGCACTTTCAGTTTCTATTAGGAGTGTAGTTTTGAAGGAAATCTCCATCATTCGTATTTAGTGCACTTTGGTTCATGTCACAGAGAAAACCTGGAACCTGAAAACAGGATTCCTGATTTAAAAAATTAAAATAGGACGATACTTAATCTAACGTACTGCAGCTACTAATGGTTATTGATTTTACAGGACCAGACTAGAACTACGTTGAGCCAAAAATCTCCAAAATGAAAATACTGTTGTCTAGTTTCTGGCACACTTTTTTTTTTTTTTTTTTTCCTGCCTACAAATTTACTCCTTTTGAGTCATAGAGCTTGCTAATGGTGACAAAGCCTAGCTTTGTTATGATTCAGAAGGTAGGAGTTCAAATTTTTTACCTAGCTAAGAAGGTAGGTGGTACAAGAGGTTGGTTCAAAACACTTTTATAATGTAAAGAACAAAGTTCAATAGTTAACTACTTCTAAATTGCCAGTTTTGTTGCCATATGAATGAAAAATCTTTTAATGCTGTTATTGTCTGAAAGTTCTAGAACCATAGCAGTAGCTCCCTTTAACAGTATTAAACTAATTCACATATTGGATAATATATTTTTTCCCTGTCCAAATGTAAAAAAAAAAGAATATTCTGTAATTTTATGTCTTTGTAGCCATGAAGAAATGTACCCTTAACTGGTATTTTATATTCGGGTTTTTGTGCTTCTAATAGTTAGTAGTTACAAAGATTTAGTTCTGCAATAATTGCTACATACCCAGGCTTATGCTTCAAAAATATACATTAGAGTGCGATAAAAACATCACTTTAAAATGTTCTCTCACATACTGCTTCAAACCTGAGGTTCAAGCAAGACTCTGCAAAACAGGCATTTCTCACCTAAATTGTGGTGGAATTGACAACATATAAATAAACCATATAAAGAAAATCCTTCTCAAAGCATTTAATCAAGACATTTATTTATTATCATTTATTCAGATAAAATGATCAGCATTTTAAAATGTTGATGCATAAAGAAGTATGGAAGAAATGAGTGCAAAAGAAACCTCAGAATGGACTACCTGGAGAATTACAGTGGGACCTTCTAAAAATCAGTTCAACAATTTACTGTTGTATGGAGTCCGAGTCTAATAGCTATGGCTGTATAGCTCACCATGACTAAGGTAAAGCCCCACTTGTATATACAAATTTATTTATATATAAGATATGGGAAAGAATCAAATGGATTCTACTGAGCTACAGGAATCAAGGCTTAAATGCGTGTATCGTGGATGACAACATACTTATTCTTTCTTGAATTTTGACAATATTTCTGCTAACAAGGGGGAGAAGAAATGGCTGGTGATAAATTCAAAATACTATTTTTGATTCTGCTATTAATTTGCATCTTGATCGGTCTTTTCATCTGCATCACCAAGATTCTAGTGAAAGCACACAGAAATGGCTGAACAACAGACAGCTTTTCCTTTATCTTATATTTGTAGGTCTAATTTGACCAGTGCATGGACATACGTCCCTTCCAGTGCTCAGCCCTACCCAGTAGTGCCTACACCAGGAATACTAAAATTCCTCTTGCCAGTTAGACATGCTGTGAAAGCAAGATAGAGTTGTAAGTCTATGTCTTTTCATAAACCTTCCCCTTTCACAGAAACCTTAAAGCCTGTTAGGTTATCCCCTCATCTTGGTCACTGCTCATCGGCTCACAGCTATAGTCAGTCACACTGGCTCTACAGCTTAGGTTTCTTCATGTTTATTCTTCCTCACCAAAGTATTTCTGGCCTAGGCAAACCCAGCCCCTGATATGATCTTTCCACTTACTTAATGACTGTTGTAAAAGATGGATCCATCATCCCGGAACAGATGTACATACTGATACTCTACACCAATTAGAGAGTAGAGGAGGGGTTGGATTAAGTGCAAAAAGCAGGATAGAGAAATAAATATTGCCATGGAATCACTATTCAGTAGACCTAAATATTTTTTTTTACCTTGGGGAGCTTAATCATCAGCTTTAACCTTTTCAAAGAAGCAGAGGCAGACCCTCCTATTCTAAGCAAAAGAATGCCAGACTTGCAACAGGTAGTGGAGAAATAGCTTTGTTCTTTACTGCTGAAAATTTAGACAGAAGTAGAAGGTTGCTAGGTAGAATAACCAGATGCTATGACAATTTAGACTTCACAGGTGAGTCACCGTGCTTTATCCAATTTGGAGCTTGCAACATAATCCTTCCGCCCAGTGATACTTAGCACAACGTGACTAGAAGCTGTGAAATATTTTCTCGTGCCTGACTTTTCCAGTTTACTTTACAGTGTAAAAAAACAGGTCTCTGATACAAAATCCCATTCTGTTTTCCTCAAAAAAAGTCAAGTTTGTGTAGGAATTGTTTAGAACATCTTTCAGGTTACAGTGCAAACTTCTGAATTTATCATCTGTAACTAAAGTAAATAATTTAGTGTGTTTTAAACCTATCCTTGACTCCACACAAACATGGGAAAGTGCTTTGCTTTCTTTCTCCCACTGATTTGTTTGGGGAAAATGGTAGTTTGTTGAATAGCTTAATTGGCCACCATCTGAAAGCATATGCATTTTTCTTGAAGTCATCTACCAAATAGGGGAGGAAAGAGAATAAATACCTCCTTGTAATACTTTTGTTGTTGTTGTTCATATTTCTGTGCAATCATTCCATGTTACAGAATACACCCTCAAACCTTATACTACAAAATTCCCCTGTATACCTCTCATTACTATAATTTGGTGGTGCTCTTAGCAGGTCTTAACTGATTAAGGATATCCAACTTCATTCTACCAAGCCCAATTACCTTTTACGTGAAGATAATAAATGTAAAGTTTAGGTGTTACAGTATTACTTAGTTATTTAGCTACAGGTCCTGCACTTGAACTTTATCTCTTAAATCTGGGACTTCAAAATTTCATTTCAGCCAGGACATTTACCCAGCTAATTTCTGTGTCACTTCCTAAATAATTTATTGTGTATAGAATTTCTTTGTATTTTCATTTCCAAGCAGGATTCTCTGACCTCTTCTGACTACTTATATGCTGACCTATAGGAAAGGATGGCCCTTTTCTACAAGGGGGACTTATCTGAATTGAGCAATTTCAACTCCTGATCACAGGGTGGTAGCACTCTTACTTCTGCTCTGACACTCACTGCAGTCAATAGGCAAGGGTGGAAAATAACAGCTTGAAGCTTCCAGATTCTGTTCTCACTGACATGAATATGCCTTAAAGTCATGTGTAGAAAGGCAATTTTAATATGTGATGCTCACATAATGTCACTAACATACGCTGTGCCAGGAGCAAATTGATTATAGCACAGCCTCTTCCATTTTTCTTTTATCCTGACATTACAGCTGACAGTTTTTAAATGTTGAACACTGGGACAGTTCTAGATAAATCATGCACACAGCCATAGAAAGCAACCATGACACATCAGACTCATCATGTCTGCAATAGTGAGCCGTTCTTTTCATGTACAGGTTAACTTGTGAGGAACAGTGCTAACTCTACTTCACATATAAAATTTATCTGCATACACACAGTAAAAGTTTTGCTGCAGGCCAGCAGTCTGGGTCACCAAGCATGGGGAAAAGCAATCTGTTCTCATAGAAACACATGAGAAGCTTCATCCCGTTTTATACAGGCACTCGGTAACTGCATTTGATATATAACAATGAGCATTCAAATGGTGACTATGAGGTTTTTCTTGAATGTAAGGGGTCCTCCACGGGATTCCTCCCAGAAGTTGTCTGTATTCAGATAAAACAATGGACTAAAGACGTAGTATACTTTAGTTGCCATATTCATATCTGAGTGGAGAGAATAGTACATTGACTTGATTGTTACTTAATATAGTTTGTAAAGCATCAATCTTTTCTTGCAGAAATATGCAAACCAAATATATGTTGCAGGAGGATATCGGACCTGCACAACTCTGTGAGAGTTACAACAAGCGAAGCCGTTTATTTTTCTAATAGTACATACATAATGCTCTCACCAAAGCTCTTACTTCATAATTAGCAAATCAGCAATTAGACAGTTATCGACCTTTTCTCCTATCGGCACAGGACCACTCTCACAGGGGCTGTGCAGACCAATCACCTGCTCGCTCAGGCGCTGTTCACGCAGCGGTAACTTCTCACAGTTCAGGACTTTCCCACAGCTCAGTCCATTGTTTTTCCCTGCCACCTTGGCACAACTCAGCAGTTTCTTATCTTTCTCCCAAGGCCTGTTTCTCATCAAAGCCTAGCTGCTTTTCAGAGGCTGTGTAGGGCTGACAGGCCAATCTCTCCCACAAATATTCATCTGTTAAAAACACACCAGACAAAACAAAACAAAACAAAACAAAACAAAAACAAAATAAAAAACCAAACAAAACAAAAAAAAACTCAGAAAATTGGAGCATTTATGTTCTGGACTTCATCAACTTTGCTGTTATACCTTCTTCAGCCACACATCAGAGCTTGAAATCTTGCGATAAATTACTGTTTTGTGGTTTTGCACTTCAGCTCCAAAAATCACAATATTTTAATTATTATTACTTTCATTCAGGCCAGGTAATCCTTACTGTGAGGTGATTTTGCCTTACCTCTGACCTCATTTGACCTGGGGTCCGGAGCATAGCATCTGGGGGTTGCTATGCCCATCTAGGGGAGGGGGAGCTTCTCCCACTCCGCCCCAGCACAGGAGTAGCAGAACACAGAGAATCCAGAGAAGCTCAAGGGGAGGAGGGAAGTTTATACAGGTCCCTACTCTGGCAACAAATAAATAAAAAAATCCAATGGCAGACTAAGCTGACAAGCTACACCACTCGCATCCCCTATGCAGCACTTGCAGCCCATTCCTCAGATACTTCCCAAAACATGGAGATTTTGACATTAGCCTGGCAAATGTATGTCCCCTTTTAGCCAGTTGGCAGGCTGTTTTATCTCGGTGTGTTACACATCTGAGCTGGAGTTATTCCATCCACCTGCATAGAAAAAGGGAAGGGGGGGAAAAAGAAGGTTCTCATTTAATCTTTCAAGGGCAGCTTTCTTCATAGCGAAACAGATGTCTGAGACGTAGAAGAGTGAGGGTGTTAAACGGTTTGTTGCTCTGCAGTGGTCTGACCTACCTGCCCAGCTGCTCAGCCTCTTCCTAGGGCTGAAAGCAATGAGGACACCATGGCTGGACTTTTTCATTGTAGTTTTGAAATAAAACTCTCTCTTCTTCTGTCCTGCTGCCCCCTCCCCATCTTTGCATTTTATTGAAACAGTTGTCCAAACCTCAGAAAATCTTGACAGTCATTGGTCTGTGTCCCTAATTTCTAGATTTCTGCCCTGATGCTGTCTTATTATAACTAGAGCCTTTTGACATTAAATTTTGCAATTACTTCTCTTCTCATGGCAATAATAAATATTGATCATGTATTTTGAGTACAATTTAATTTACTATTTTCAAATGATGCAGCTTCACCTGCAATCTTACTGAAGGGTGGAACAAAAGATATTTTCCTACAGCTAATGCAACCCTTCAGGCCAAAGGTTTTCTCTCATACATACCAGTGAAATCTCATTAACGGGTAAAAGTAGGACTGCCACATCTTCTAATTCCCTGTCTCTCTCCATCAAGGGAGTTTTAGTGACTTTTATTTTTCAAGAAAATTTCCTACGTAGCCTCTAGGAAAATAAGGGCTTAATCAACATCTGAAAATTCAGTCTGTTGAACTATATTACTTCTATTGGATGTTGATATATTAATTGGGATTCACACACTTGGAGGAGATAATAAATTATGCAGACTCACTATAAGCCAACAATTAGAATTAACACTGAAAACCTCCTCAAAACAAATGAAAAACCTCCTTCCCCAAGCTTTTTTACTATTGCCACCCAAAACACCAGGCAAATAAAATTTTGTTGAAAAGAGAATCCTCAAGAAGAGAAACTCAGTCATGATACTTCTAGGAAACAAAATTAAAACTACTTAGGAAATCATGACATTTCTTAGCTCCAGTTAATAAAGTGCAGGTTCTTGGGTCTGTTCTGGGTCTAACAGGTAGAATAAAAAAAATGGCCCAAAGATAAAAAAGGAGTTAGAAGGTAATTTGGCCCTCATCACATATGGAAGATGTTTGTTAGAGAAATGCCAAATAATGTCATGTCATCTCTGAATCAGATAAAAAGTTTTGCTACCTCAGAGAAATCGTCACTGTGAAATCAGTTTGTATATTACTACAAAGGAAACGTTGCACGTGAACACTAGCACAAAAAGATTTTATTTTTTTATTTTGAAATGTAAGTTCTTCAATGCTATTAAAAGGTAACCATTTAAAAAAATTTTAAATCAACCTTTCATCTGATGATTTGTATTACAGTGGCTAAATCATTATCTTTATAATTTATATCCTCTTAGCAGTTACTTTCACTGTGATTTCATCAAAAAGGGGAAATTTATGTGATAAGACTATTTGTATAATCACATTTAGCCTCAAATCTTGAAAAAATGATTCACAGTCACCAAATTCCAGAGAAGATTGATTTAAGAAAGTGACTTTGTGAATTAAATAGTGCTTGTTCATACCCACTGGACAGACAGGGATCTTCTGGTTTGTGGGACAGCCACATTCCACCTCCTTTAACTGTTATGAGAAATATTATGGAATGACATCTTACAACCTTTCATAGCATTTGAATAATAGAGTGACCAGAAATAAAAGTTCAAAGAGACCACTTTTCCTGTCTTTTTCCTTCCTGTTATCCTCACTTCACACCCACAAAAAAAATGACTAATTATTCATGGCATAAGAGGTTGGTTTAATGTATGTAATATCATACATTAATAAAAATATCTACTTTCAGAATTTTATTCAGAGAAATCAAATGCAGTAGTAAAAAGATCTTTCTAGTAAATTAATTTTACAGATGTTTTGGTGTATGTTTCAATGGGACATTTTTATTAATGAGAATCTTACAGTACTTAAAAGCAAGTGCTAAATACAAACACATTCACTTACAGCTGTTAAAATAAAACCAGCTACAGTTATAGACATACAGAAGTAGCTAATCTTTCTTCATCATTCATTTTGGTGGGCTGCTTTGAGGTCCTTTTCCTCTCCAATGGTGGTGTTGTGATGATAGTTATAAATATCTGTAAAGCAAAATGCAGATTTTGAATGCAGCTTCAGTTCTCAAAGTAATTATATAAATGTTCCTCTGAAACAGTCTGCTGTGTGATCCCTCCAAACTTCTGAGTTAATTTGTACTCTTGGTTGATTCATTGTGTGTATCTACAGAAATCCTTTTCGTAGAGAGGAAAAGAATATTAGTTATGGTTACAAGAAATCAACTAATATCGGGGGAGTGCATCAAAATGGTTTCTAAAAGGAAAAGAAAACTGTATCACTGAAGTTAGGAGTTTGCCCGTTACCATTCTGGAGTCCTGTTTCTAAGTCTGATCATCTTACACCAGCAGGACTGTAAATCAAAAATGTAATGGTGGGAACTGAATAGCTGTTAGGTTCTAGTTTAATCTTTTAGTACTCTGAAGATGCTTTTATGTTAACATTCATTGCATATTACCTTCCCCCCCCCTTCCCCCCTTTTTTATGTATATATTTAACTCTGAATTTCTTGAATTTACAGCTGTTACCCGGGAGAGAACGGCAAGATCTTTACATGTTTCAAGGTTACTGAAATTGCATGCTCCATTCATCTTAATACATCCACTTTCCCCCATGCTTTCCCTGAAAGCCTGCTTCAGAGTTTGTGCAAAATACGCATTCACCTGGCAACATGAATGGAACTCATCTGTATTGCTTGGTAGTTTCACTTCCAGTCATATTTTTAAAATGAAGCAGAAATCTGTCACTGCATTTCACAGGGAGTCAAAATAACTTGTGCACTTGAGGCTCGCGCTAAAACTATTAACTCTCTCCAAACATCGAGATTCTTCTTGTTCCTGGTTAGCCTGGGCGGACGTTAGTTGCTGAGCTGCTCCTGCGCATGAAAATTGGTACATCTGTGTATTCACAGAAATACAGTTTTGATTAGCTTGTGGCTAAGCTTAGTGATCATGCTATGGACCCAGAGTGATCGTTTCATTCAGTCCTAGGGTAGTTATCTTTGACTTGTAACATTAAAATCCCTTTTGATAGGGAAATAAACGTGAAATTTGTCAGGTATTTCCTCTTAGTCGCAATTTGAACATATACTGGATAACTACCACTCTCTCAAATTGTATCTCCATGTATTAAAATTCTCTCTGAGAGCAGCTGATCTAATTAATTCAGTTAAAACTAACTGAATCCAGAAAAAAAATAGCAGCAGCATCAGATCAGGGAATCTGAGTTTAAGGTATTTTTCAGTTGTCTTCTTATTTTAAGGCTGAAGATAATAGCTCTGTTTTACCCCTCCTGTGCAATAAAGCTTTTTAACACTGCTCTTGAACAGGTCTCAATTACTGGAAAAGTTGCAGTATGAGGGCACGAGGAGCCCTTGTGAGAAAATAACTGCTTAACAGTCTTTATGATGATGAGTCATGGGGCAGAAAGATCATTTTCATCCTCTTTTGCATAGCCTTGAAGACACTGCAATTACTTGCAGAAGAATATCATTACCCCAGGCTCTTTCTGGCAAGCCTGGGGATACCATAATGGACAGCAGCAGAAAAATAGTAACAAACAGCAAACAAAAACCTGTGTGATACAGCTTCTATTAAAAAAATAAAAGGGTGGAGAGGACCAGGCATTATAGGGATTGTCACTGTTGTTTACCAAATAGATAGCATATTATTTTGTTCTGAATCCATTCATGGGAAATAAAGCACTAAATAAATAAGAAAAGTAAACTGAACTTGGTGTTGCTCAGCACAAGACTTGCCTATAAACTTTGTGCCCTAGGTAAGGTTCTTTCTGGACTTTGTGGAAACTGGGACCTTTTTTTAATGAATAACAACAGATTAAGGATAAACATTTTTATTTTTTTTTCTACAGATTTTGCTTTCTTGAACTGTGTAGGAGATCGTGCCGATATCTAGACAGAAATCTGAAAGGTTAGGCACTATCATATTACACTCAACAGTACATGTTTTTGTTGTGAAGGAACAAAATTATACATTATGGATTTGAATAATGGTATCTCTGACATAGTACAAGGCTAACTGACAAGGCAAGATGCATCAGTGCCACTGCTTCAATTTTCAGTTTACTTTATTCATTACGCCTTTCCTTTGACATATTAAATGCGTCAAGTATTTTGTTCAGTTCCTCCCTTGGATTCCTCTTATGCCAATAATAATCTGGAAATGTATTATGAGAGTTCCCATCTCAACTAACTTTGCCATTGTCTAAGCATTTTTATACATGCCACCCACCTGAGGTTGACTGACTCTTGAGTTTCTGGCATGTTAGATAGATAGCATGAGTGATTTAATAGCATGACATGCAAAGAAAAGCTTGAAGAGAGGGCTTTGTTTGTCCAGCTATTAGCTGAGGAGAGGATCTATTCACCTTGTCTCTCCCATATATATTAATCTCAGTGTTGCAGTCTGGAACTCCTGCTCTGGGAACGTATCATTAAGCAGTCCCTAGAACATGGGATTTTACATTGCATTCTAGAAAAATTTCTGACAGCTGCAGCAGTGCCATACAGCTCCTCATCGTCCAGGAGCACCGAGGGCAAGTGCGGGAAAAACCCCACAAGGACTGAAGCCGGGACAGGCGGGCTGTGAGGAGCCATTGGTACCCAGACACTCACAGCTCGTAAGGCTTCAGCTTCCAGGAGCCTTTGGAAGTCTGCCTTATATTATAGCCATATCATACTGGTTTTGGAGTTCATACAACAACAGTCACCTTACAGCAGGATTCAGTATGTTTATCAGCTGTGAAAGGCTAGTTCCCAGCTCAATGTAATTGCTATGAATAAGTTGCTTATGCTAAAAATAAGACTCTTCGTATTAATGTGTGTTCTGCAGTATCTTTAGCCTGATTGATTGAAAGATAAGGACTTCCTTCTGAATTAATAAATATTAGCTAAACTGTCTTATCTCCCCTTCTTTTTTTGTATTTTTGCCAAACATTTTTGTCTGTTGAAGCACATGCTACAATGAATCAACAGCTTTGTCATGTTTACCAAACTCTTAAAAAACAATTCTTAGTTCGAGTCTCTCCTTTTCATTTCTCTTATTATTTTAGTATTTCAGAATAACTCATAATATAGCATTTCTGAAATTTCACATCTCTTTTTCACTGGTAGGTAATTTTCCTTTTGTTTTCAACTTGTGACTGTGGAAAATACAAGACATGTTGCATTTGGATCTTCCTGACTGCTGCTTTTCAAAACGTTGTGGGTTTTTTTAACAGGAAGGTGACAAACAATTTTATCCCTGTTCCACACTGCATTTTGTTTGTTGATGTGTTGACAGTGAGGAGCTTCTTCATGACTCTCTACTGTCCTCATTCATATAAATGGCATTCCTTGTCAGTAAATGAAAACAATCTCTAGTTTGTGGGGTTTTTCTTTTAATCTGCTGCCAACAAAATGCACAGGGTTTAGTCAGTTCTAATAGATTTTTCCATATCCAACACAAAGTGTTTGTCAGCTGACATTTGCCATCCACAAACTGCTTGTGGAAAACAAGCTTCCTAGCTGTCCTTGTACAGCATTTCTATACAGTTGCTATTTCCTTTATTCTGTTCATATGTCCTAGAAATTCAGAGGGTTTCTAATACCACAACGTAACTTGAAGATATCATCCAAGACGATTTCTCTGATAAAGGACCCTGAACCAGAATCTGCTTTTTTCAGACAATAAAAGATTACTTTTATTCTGAATATACTTAATGTCAAATCTGAGCCATGCAAAGCTAAACATGAAATTAAATTCTACCTACCTTGAAAATAAATTTCTGATTTCCTGACTCTAACTAATTTTCTGGGAATTTTGCCACAACTTTAGTAGGGCCAGCATTTACTTTTTAATGATAGATGCCAGTGTTTTAACCTTCAGTTTTCTCTATTCTACCTTCTGTATTTAGCATGTTATGTTTTCAAAATTGTTTAAAGTCCCATAAAAGTCTTGTCAAAAGTACAGACACATTAGAAAAGTCAAAATTCAGTTTCTGTACTGAATCTGTTTCCTCGAACTTCAATCTACTTAAAACTCAGCTCTGTTATATTAACCCTATTGTCCTTCTATACAGAGCTGTTTTCATTTGGTAACATAAAATACTAGTCCTCAGATCTTTCTACCCAGCTCCTACACATTAAAAAAAAAAAAAAAAAAAAAAAAAAAAAAAAAAGGAAACATAAAGCACAATAAAGGTGCAAAGAGAAATAAGAAAAGGAAAAAGGGTTTCGACTGTGCAATACAATCAAGAGCACCGGTACTGGAATCATTAACTCCAATGAGCAGGCAGCTGTGTATTTGCAACATCCCGATGAGGCAGGGGGAGAAAAGGAAAAGGGAGAACAGTTAACTTACTGTACAGATTGGAAAACATAACAAAACATCTAAAGTGCCTCATTTTCTTACTCAGACATCTGATTATCCTGTTTTCCTTTTAGAACTGCTGATTTCCCTGTATTTCTGCATATATAATATGTTTGTATAGTTCATTTTACAGGTATCTTCATTACAAAGACGAAAAACTACTGGAATAGTGTTTTCCAAAAAGTACAGCTTACACTACTGGTTCTGCAAAGTTAAACACTTAAAGTAGTGCTGAACAGCTTTATTCTATATGTTTCTCATTTAGGAGAGACCATTCTAATTAGCAATCATCCTGTCCATATTAAGTAACAGATAATTTTTTTCCCTTGTTTCTATTCCTATTTTCCCTACCACAATTTCACTGTGCTTGATGCTAGACAGGTAAATTTATAATCCATGGAAATTTTACTTGGACCTCGGTCGTGGCCTGCAGCTGTGGAAGAAGTCTGTTTTCCTGATTTGTACACCTGTTGTAATTAACAGTCATCAGATGGATCTGATGACCTCACTGTCTCCTTTTGGCCTCTGCTAACAGTGATCATAGAAGTTATTTCCGAGCACTTAGTAGATTCTTCAAGTGGAAATTCTGAAATTAGCTGATCATAGATGTTTCCCACAAGTAACTTCTCTGATGCTGGGGGAAGACTGGAGGTAATGCTGCTTCAGATTATACTCAGTTCTACTCACATTGCCTAAAGGATCAGGTGTGTGTGAGGAATACAAAGTTGAACAATGGCCTCTAAAAGCTGGAGAATCACAAGGTTCCCATGAACTAATTTCCTTAGGTTTAGCAAAGGAAAACAGATGGATGCTAATAGTCACCTAAACTTCAGTGGGATTTTCCAGTAACATCTTTATAAATAAAAAACTTTATCAAGCCTCCATGATGCACCGAGTTTTGTCTCTTACTGAGATACTGTGTTACAGGACATCTCTCTGCCTATATTGCATGTTTCGCATTATGATTTGTGGTCCCTTGTTTATAACTTTTTGAGACTAATTTATCCATATAGAGTACTCTGTATGTTCCACTTGTAGTGGAAAATAAGTGTATAGATGTGATATCCCATTCACATCTGTCATACTTCAGTGTGCCAGAAATAGCTCTAACGAACTCAATCAATTGGCATTGACTTTGTGTAACTGAGAACAAAGGTAAGAATTGACCTCTTTTCTGTAGTCTCACTGGTATGATCATGTTTACTAATATGACATGCTCCCCAAAGAAGACATGTAAAACAAAAAGAAGATTGAAAAACAGAATGGCTGAAAACGAGTCTCAAGCACTGAAATACTACTGAACAATGTATTTCCTTAAAAATTAGTCTAAATATGATTCCTCTTCTCAAAGTCTCTTAACATTATTTTCCTATTTATTATCTTTGTTAATTACTACTTGATTGAAATAGTACTTTTTTCTCCTTTAAAAAGACTCCTATTTCTCCTGTCTTTATTTTAAATACAATCATGTTATTAATGTGACTTTATTAATATGTTTGAGGTCAAACACCTCATTAGATAGGTTCTTTCTCTGGAAAGCATTTACTATGTGAATTGTCTTACTAAGGAAAATTCACCATTGAACAACTGAAGCAGCACAGCTAGTAACTAATTTAAAAGATGAGCACAGCAACATCCATTAGGTGTTTGTTACATTATTATGGTTGAACCCAAATTACTGAAAAAGTTTCACATCTCAAGCCATTTGCTTCATACAAATCATTATACAGACATAAGCTGAAGAGTGTCTTCATGCATTGTAGGCCACAAAGGGAGTTTAGGGGATGCCTAGGGCATGTTCAGAAAGCATGTTCTGGGACCCCTGAAGGGATATCTTGGAGCTGGTACATTTGCTAAGTATAATATGGGTCCAAATAAAGATACTTAGGATCCAAAAAGCAATCCACCTTTATTAATCTAACACTGTACCTAAGGTGGCAGGCCCCAGTCCTTCTGTGAGGCTAATTAACATGTCCATGGTTATACTGTTCACAATTTCAGACCTAGCTCAGTCAGCTTTAAGTCTAAGATAGCTACCGTGCTGTATGGCCATAGGTACTGCAGTGTTAGTCACTTACTTTTGCTCCAGCTTTCAGTTGTTAACCCTCTTTTGGTGCTGATATATAACCAAAGTCTACCCTGCCCCAAGGAAACTGAGATATCCCACCTTGATATCAAAATAGACAGTCTGCATCCATGCAAGTGTGCTATCTGATTCAATCCTAGGTCTTCTCTATCTTAAATGAATTTGCTACTCCTGCATGAAAGCTCTGATTAACAGGATATATAGACATACACAGATTCTGACTCTTTTTTTGCCGGCTTGAGGATCTTCATGTCTGACTACGTATGGTTGCCATCAGAAATATAAGAAACTGTACTGGTCCACAATTTGGAAGTTATTTTTATCAAATTCTACCTTGTTTTGCTTACTTCCATATTTCATTTAAATTAGGATTATTTATTAATAATTTATTAGAAAGCCACATTTGCAACAGTTTGTTAGGAAGCTGTTGGATGCTTTGTGTTTCTGATTTTGGTAGGTGACGTCAGAATCTTTGATACACAATATTAGCTTTGCTAGAAATCTGTCCCAATCCAGCATCAGGGGAGGTTTTGATATGATCCCAAGAGCAAGATTAAGACACAAATGAGGTCAAATGCCGTATGCTCAAACCAGTTTTTAGTATTACATGTGAAGGGTGTTAGCAATAGGACAGAATGGAAGGAAAAGCAGAAATCAAGCAAACATAGAATTGTAAGAATAGTCACCACCACGGATCCAGCAGCATCCTATTGGTCCTCAGTCTTCCGTGGTGGGTGCACATAAGGCAAAGTTTGCTGTCACCTTTTAAGTTCACCTTATCAGCTGATTATATTACCTGCTCACTTTTAGTTTTCCTTCTGTTCACACAGGATTTTACAGGATTCATGAGCAACCATGCAGCTTCTGGGGTAGAAATGCTCACCCCTTACCAGTTCAATGGTGAAAGCACAAAGTCACTAGCAATACATGCATGGTATCTGGCATACACAATAGAGCCACAAAGTGGCTTTATACAATGGCCGGTGGTCAGTGGTCCTTGTGCTTGGTGAGAAATACCCGCTGTCACTCAGGCCACCTCTCCCTGGGCTTATCTACGGAGTCTGTCAATACACCTGCAAGGGAGTGGGAGGCTGCATCCTTCAATACACCTTGGGTGACATTCCTTAGACTAATTACAAAGGCCACAGCTGCTCCTTGATGAATGGTCGAGATGTTACTGGCACCACCCCGTGACTCAAAGCTCACACACAAGCAAGTTTTGAGACAATCATTTGACATTTCTGTCTCTCACAAAGTCCGACTGAGTGACCCTGGGTCCCATAACTTATCAAAATGTTGGCAAAAAATGTTGATAAAGTATATTTGACTTCAAGGAGTTATTTTTTTAAATTTAAGAGCAATCAGGCTATGCTGCCATGGCAAGAGAGAGCTGGTTTTCCTCATCAATTAATAACTGATGAAAAACTAACAAAAAAAGGACAGAAAGAAATACAGATTACACAGATTGTCACAGAAATTCACACTGGGACCCCTGCTTTTCAGGTTTAGAACAGTCAAAACCATACTTGACCATGAAGAGTAGCAGGAAGATCTCAAACCACTAAATGATCTAGTGATAAAATGGCAGATAAAATCTGGTATGAATTAAATGCATGTGGAAAAAATAATTAAATCTGTACAGTGATGGCTCTGAATAATTTACTGGTACTTGGGAAAGGGATTTTGAAGTCATGGATAGCTCCCTGAAAATGTCAATCAGTATTCATTTGTAGTCAAAAGAGGAAATTTTTTGTTGAGACTTACTAGGAGAGAAATTGATCGCAAGAAAAGGAAATGGCACTATATAAATTCCTTATATACTGCTAATTTTAAACCCTATACAAGTTTAGTATGCCTCCTGAAGTCCATTTTAAAATGCCTAGTTAGAACTAGGAAACATAGAAAGAAAAGTGACAAGGATAACCAAAAGAGGAGAATGATAGTGATTTGGGGCAAATCACATATATTAGGATTCTTCACTTTGGAAAAGACATGAAGAAAGATATAAATGATATGCAGAAGGTGAATAGGGAATAACTATTCAGTTTCCCTTAACAAAAAAACTGTCAGGCACCTCATTAAACTATCAGGCATCTCATTTAAAAACAACAAAATTAATTATTTTTTGTCTTTCATCACGTAGCTACACAGTAGAACTGTGTGCTATAACACGCTGTGTTGTGCAAAAAATACTTGAGTTTAAAAAACCCTCAAAAATAGTCAAATTCATGAAGCATAGATCCATCAATTGTTCCTTTGTTATTCTCCAGGTTACATTCTTACACAATCTCATCCTCAGAAGTGTTCAACCTAGTTTTAGCCCAAAGGAGATTATAGTCTCCACTGAAGTGTTCATTCTGTGTCGCAAATCTGTCAGAGACTGTATTCATTGCTTTGAAAAATCAATTCCATGCATAAATTTTAAAAAGTTTCTCTTGCAGAAAACAAATGCACAATAGAAGTCTCTTCAGGTTAACTTTAAATCTTACTCTCCAGCAGGGCCTAAAACACTTAGGAAAGATTCTTCTGCTGTTCCTTCACTCCAAAATGGCATGAACATTAATTGACTTGTCAGTAGATATCAACCTGGGACCATTAAAGAGTCTTATATGTAATTTTCATTCATTTTATAACAAATTATGCATACAAACACTTGTATTACATTAAAAAGACTAAGGTTGCAATGTCAGTGATTCAAAAGTTGACAGAATGAATGCTCATTGCATAACCATCACTGGTCCAACTTCAAAAACTCATTATAAAGAAATCTTAATTGCATGGTTACGTATTTTTTTTTCACAGAACTCTGTTGCTAGGACTGTGACGTGATATGCAGTTCTTTAGGCTTGAAAAACATTTAAACAGATTATAATAAACATATATACACATAATATATTGTAAATAAAATAACCATAGAAGTAATCAAATTATTGTTACAAATATATAAAAATCATTAAATTATTATTTTTTAAAAAAAGAATGTATTGATAACAAATCCCCTCATGTGGTCTTTTCAGGATAAATCACTAGCATTACAGTCTTCAGATTCCTGCTTTTCATGAACAAACATCTGGGACTTGAACTAAGGGCTGCACTGGTGTCCATTCTTATTGTCAGTACTGCCTCCTGAGGGACATTCAATATGGAATTATAATTGCAGGGCAATCATCCATGAAGGGACAGATATGCTCAGTGAGAATGGAATTTTTACCAATTTCAGCTCCTAAATACTAAGAAGCATCTGTTGAAGGCTGGCCTTCAAAATAAAAACAATCTATGAGAAATTCCAAAGAATTTATCTTTCTTGAGAAAGCAATATATACCATATAGAGTAAGAAATTCTTCAGTTTATTGGAAAATGGCTGTTTTAGAAACAAGTATGTTAGGGTTTTTTTCCACATACACATTATGACTTAATTTTATTGGAAATGCTAACAAAGGTCTCCCTGCTGATACCAGTACTCATGCAAACTCTGTGAAAGTTGTTTATGGCATCAACTAAAAGTAGAACGATGAGGGATTAAACAGTCATATAACTGCCAATACCTGGAAGATAAGCAGGAATAAGAACATAAGAACGGCTGTGACTATTTCTACAACATTTTTTTTTTTTTTCATTTTTACTTTGGTTAGGTTTAGTTACTTTTGTTTTTCTGACAAACTTTAAACCCAAATAAAAGAAAATGTAGCTTTTTCTCACAAGTTTCATGCTGAACCTTGTGACATCTTCATAGTGGGAAACTATCAAAGGAGATGAAGGAAAAACAGGGAGAAATGGTGCAACAAGCACGTAAGTAAACTTAGATGGAGGAAAGGGTACAGACTCACATGCTCCTTCCTGCTCCTGGTACACTTTTTAACACACTAATTATGTCTTTACCAAGCAGTGAACAGGAGACGCACTGACTGTCTCAGAACAGCAATTTTTTTTTTTTTTTTTTTAAGTTGCAAGTTGAAATAAAGAATACAATCTGTAGTTGTATTTACATAGGGAACTTGCATGGATGTTAGAGTTAACTGCAGTCTAATATTTGGCTTACACCCTTGTTAGAAATGCCCTCAGTCTCCAAACACCTTTAGTGACAATGCACTCACTTTCCCCATCCTTTGGGATGAGGGGAGGAAAAAAAAAAAAAAAAAGAGCCTTTCCCACAATTATTTTTCATATGTAATCCTTTTTAAATGGGTCTTCCATTTCTTTACAGGGTGTGTGTGGGCTGCACTGCAAAGCTTTCCCGCTACACGCATCTTCATTTGAAAAAGCTTTATTCATCAGATAATATTATTTCATTAAATGTCTGTAAACACAGATACTAAGATCAAACATGTCTGTATGAGGGGGATGAGACAGGGTGGGCATTTGTTTGAATTAAGGAGTTTTAACATATCTGACATTGTGATGAATAGAGAGACAAAGTGCCATCTAGTAAAAGCAGTAACTGTTAATGTAAAGAAAAGGTTAAGGTCTTACTGAAGATTAGTTCAACAGTGTCAATTCCTAGATGTGTGTGAATATAGCTAGTGCTTTATCAATATCTCAATATATGCAGCAAGCCAATTATTAGTTATTCAAATCTATGAGTACTCCATGAATTTCTGCAGCTGTCTTAGGAAAAAAAAAAAAAAAACAAAACAAAAAACCAAAAAAACCCCAAAACACCACACCACAACTATTTTAATACATTTTATTTTTACAAAATGGAGCATGGTTAAGTTGTGCTGGAAGTGCTGTATTTATTCCATGAGACACTTTCCCTTCTGAGACACCAGCACCCCAGTACAATGCAGAGTGTAACCTGTGAGCCACTCTGCAGGACTGAACTGCTTGAGGTCAATAAACAGTCCACATGCTTTTCAGAAAAAACAGAGAATTTACACTGGGAATTTCTACCTGTCTCTATCCTACCCTCTCTTGAGTTCATCTGGTTTGAATAGATTCTTCAACACAAATTGCACAGGGCATTAATCTCTGAAATCATTAATGCTCAGAACCATTGGTTTTAGGGTATTGATCAGTGGTAAATAAAAGTCTTTCTTTAAGAAATAAAAAAGAAGATCCATTGAGACATTAGGAAGCAATCTGAGGTAATTAAACCTCAGATTAAAGGTAATCTGATACATTAAACCAAAGATTACCTGTCCATTCATTTATGAAGCTTGACCTTTCATTGTAGGCTGGTGTTGTACAAGGCAGATATTGAAATAAGTCTCCCTTATTTTTCTCACTACAGAGTCCCACCCAGAGCTTAACATGTTCTGCTTCAAAACTAAATTGAAAGTGTTTCAATGAGAGTTCAGTAACCGCTTAGACCCTGCAGAGATTCTCTGCACAGAGGGAACTTGCATGTTGTATAATCACGGTTTAACATTTTTCACCATCTCAGCTTGAAACACTTCATTTTACCAACAAATATACTTTAATGTTAGCACTCAGAGAATCATAATTAGCATATGAATCACTTTGCTCAAGTTCAGAGAAGAGCCCTCAACCTTGAAAGATGTTTCATCATTTTCAGAAAGCTAGCGTTCCACACCACAGCTTATGGTTTAGTGAGTGTCAGCGACTCAAAACCAGTCTTGAATATGGAGCCTATGTGCAATGAGCAACCGTAGTTCAATGTTCTTAGCAAGCGAGCGTTAAGCCTGCTTAGTGCAATTTCAGTAGTTCAAAGTGAAGTGGACACAAGGGGAGACACAGCTAGTGAGGAACGTTAGTGTGTCAGGATAACAATTGTCATGTCAGTTATTCTGGCCGTGACTCCTTAAATTTCTAAGAATAAGTCAACATGGTATTTAATAAACTGTAGTAATTAATGAAACAGCAGTCATGCTACTCGGACACCAAACTAAAAAAAGAAACTATGTCTGCAAGGAATTTCTTCATCAGAGCTACATCAGCTCAGTTTATTGTATCACTCAAAGATTTTAACAAAAATTTGCTTTTAGGGAATAAATACTCCTTTACTGTGGAATATTGGGGTACGTTATACAACCTAGCAAAGCTCTTTAGCCTTCTGACTCCTGAGATAGGTGGCCTTTCTTTGGTTTTATGTTGTGCACAGTGCTGTAGCATCTGAGTTTCTCATAATAATTACCAAATACATTGACTAACACCTATAAAATAGTAGCTATAATCATCCTTATTTACATAAATTAGTAAAAAAACCAAAGGTCAAAGTGGCCTGGGTCCTAAGCCATTAAAATAAAACTATGGTAGGACTGGGACCTCAAGCGCAGAACCAGCAAAAATGCAGGATTTTTAATATTTTAGGGGAAAAATCTCTCAGCAGCAGGCCAGGTAATAAAATTAAGCTAGCACTCCCTGTTTCAAAATGCTTGATTTAGCTACTAAACATTCTCCCTAGCAGATAAATACTCGTGTGTGTATCCCATACAGTATATCCTGCAATACCTACTTAAACATTGGAAAGATAACTAAAAACACCACAGCAGCCACAGCTTGATTTCCCTTGGCATTTGTTCTAAAGAGTTAAAGATTCTTAGGTGGCTCTGAAAACATATGGCAAGGTGATGGTTTGGTTTATAATTTGTATATTGGCGATGGCTTCCTTTTCCCCTTATTCCTAGCTAATTATCTTTATGGATCTTTAAGGTTTTGTCTGCTTGCTGTTTTTTCCAGTCAATACCTGTATATGGGCCATAGGTATGATACTTGGGTAAGAATGTTATGACTAACTTCAGGTGAGTTTTCCTCTACCATCCTGCTCCACTGCTTAAAAGTGTCTTTTTCAACAATTTTTCTATCAGCAAAATAATTTTCTAGAATTTATTACATACTCAAGTATTATGACAGGCAGGGCAATATAAAGGTAAATATAAACAACATTAATATAAAGGAAAGAAATATTAACAGTAAAAATCATTCACTTAAGTGTGAATGAATACATGTCAAAATGTCTTTGAAATATTGCCAGTCTCTTTTCTTAGAACAAGGGGAGAGTGATTCTCTAATTTGCCTTCCAACTTTTATGACAAATCTGGTTTCTAAACTTTTAATGGCATCAGTTTTCAGCAGCACAGTTTATCAAATACCAGAAAAGTTTTTCATTATGAATTTGAGTCTTTGCAAATTATTACTCTTTAGACATTATCAAACATGGTAGCATGGAGAAAGGGATTCCCAAACCCCCAAATGCATCTGTCTTCCTCTTTTGTTGCAAATTTGGAGTGATTGAATCTAAATTTTATAAATGTTGCTTCAACTGTATTTGTCCATGGCATAGTTATTGGTTTAACAGGAAAAATAGATCCCTTTTCTACAAAGCTAAGGATCCCAGCTATAGTAGCAATAGCAGGCATTATTAGGACAGTGCTAGGTACAGCTGAATAAACTTTGCCTCTGTTATGTCATCTGTCTTCAAGCCATTAAAAGTAACATTGTAAGCTGTTATGTAGTTGTCATATCAGGAGGAATAAATCTTATTCTGATTTAATTAAATTTTTCTGACAACAGATAAAAACAGGGAATGTAAATAATTAAGCCCATATAGATTATTCCCTTCTGCTGTTAAATCATTATTCAAGTAGAAAACCTCCTAAGTTTTATCCTTCATTGGGCATTTTTAGGAGACTATTTTCTCGGGTTCCTGCCATTTATTAACATGTTGATTCAGTTTAGCAGGATTGATATCTCTAGGGGACCGTAATTAATTTCTGTTGAATCCCCAACATGCAGAAGCTGCTTCAGAGAATCCTTACCAAATAGTTACAGATGAACTATCATCTGAAATCAGTGTGATGTATTTAAAGTTGAAGGCAGCTGCAATGCACAGATTTAGGATAAATGACTTGGTCACTGCCCAGCCAACTATTCCTCTGAAAGACTCTCAGAAGTGGTGTGAATAGGCTGCTCAAGAGTAGTCAAGGTCAGATCCAAGAACTTAGAGATCCATTACCCCATTTTAAGGCAGATGCAGAAAAAATGGACACCACAAGCCTTTGTTAAGTCTCTCTACACTGTGTAAAGGGGCAGACATCTTCATATGGCATCCAGAGCAGTTCAAGGAGGGGTGAGATGCCTTAGATCAGTCCTGTGTATTGGAGCTTCCTACTGCCAGCTCACTGGGAAATGCTGAGCCTAAAATGCTGGCTTTATTGAGCTATAGAAAAAATTGCATTTCCCTGGCTTTGGATTCACTTCCTCCACCCACTGAAATTAGAAATTTCACTCCCTAAACAGTATTGAAGATAGTGACTCTGCCTCCCCCTTTTTATTTAAAATTTTATTGCTAGACCACAGTAATGAAGTAGAAAAGCAAGTTTAAGTTTTTCTCTCCACATACTGGAATTGACACACATTTTCCTCACTTCCATGCCTAGTCATCTGAAAACCAGTCTATTCTTTGTTTATGGATATACAGGAAATAACATTGCTATGCTGTAGTAAATTTGTAGCAAAGCTACAAGTAAAGAAGGAGACTTAATTGTAAACCCAAGATAATTTCACTCATGTGCTTGCTATCCTACCTGCATACTCACAAGAACTACACACCTTGTGTGTATGGCATCCAGCAAGAGACATGCCTCCAGGAGATCTGACCATGATCTCACGTGGTGGCCTGAGTGACAGAGGACACCAGCTATCCAGTCCTGGTTAGGTTTTTTTTGGTTTTTTTGTTTTTTCAGATGGTAACAGCATGCTGGATTTGGATGGGATTTGCACCACTGTGGAGTTCACAGGGATTTCAGTCTGCTATTTTGTCCTACCTGGGTGAGTCGTTAGCATTTACCCATAGTCCTGTCTCCTGCAATGGGTGTCCTAAGATGAACAAAGTCATTAATACACAGAACTGTTACAGCCCTTCCTCTGCCGTTTGCTCTGGTGCTTTCACACACAGTCGGTCCTGGTTGTCCCTTTCACGTCAACCTTAATGCTCCAGGTACTATTTACTAACAGTTTCAGGGGTATACGGAAGGAAGGAAGATACAGGGATGAAAGGCAAGAGACTTTCCATTGGTCCTGCAGTTGTCTGGCAAAGAATACAAGAAAGAAGAAGTAATAATAAGTGACCAGTTCCACAGCCTAGCAGTGCACTTGGCTTGCCTGAGTTTTGCTTTCAGAACTGCTGTAGTTTAGAATCAGGACAGAATAACAGACTAGTTACTGGCACCTACTTGACACCATGTGTGCACAAAATGGATATGATTAATACTCATTTGCTGTTTTGGATACAGTTGGGAGTGAAAGCAGGTAATATCATGTGAATTGCAGTTACAAAACACCTGTTCTAGGACTAAAAGAAATGGGCTCAGCGTTATATAAATTGGCAAGGGCCTGCATCGTCCTGTATGCTAGCTACACAGTTTACACAGTCAGATTTCATTTCACCTTTGATTTTCAGTCCCCTTCCAGCTTAATACTATAATAGGCAGGAAGAGTTCCGAACTCCTGGGATGTACATCACTACTATATCATCCTGGGACATCTACTTCTATTTCATTTGTCTCCTCCCTTGGCCACACAGATCAGAAACACATGTTTCTGCTAAATACATGAAAAGGAATACAATTTCACATCGTAACCTCTGTGTAGCTAAAAATGATCATTCCTCTGCCAAGCAAGCTATTGTTCAGCTGTATGTTTCTTATTGTGCCAAGGAAATACTTGGCTACTTTTAGTACTAAAAACTATGTGGTTCAGGGTATGCAGTTAACACAGAAGAGCATGGTCATAGTTGCTTCCTCTCCATCCACCTGCATAGTTTCTAAATTGAAAGTTTTATCACAATACTCAACACCCCTACTTAAGAGTCGATAGGTTGAAATCCTAGCCTGTGAGATGTTATAGCACTGAAGCCAAAAATTGAACTTACAGTAATAAATCATATTTTGTAGTTATGTACAGGTTTTCATCTTGAATGTTATCAGAGTGTTTTGTAAACCAATACATACAAGAACTAGGCATTCTCAGCTAAAAGAGGGAGTGTAGGTAACAGAATAGTATAACGATAGGAAGCACGCATTTTGGCAGAAGTATTGCCTTTCTGAAAAGTTCAGTTAAATCCTTTAATTTACCTAGCTCAGAAGTAGGAACTGCTGAGTAACACTTGTAATATTTTTCTGTTCACAAATAATTATTTCAGTGAAGGTTTATTTTATGAATATACATCTTCCCAAATATTTACAAAATACTCTTTGTCACTGCATTTTATCTGATGGAATATTTCATGTGAGCAGTGCCAATACATTATCTTGCAAAAATTAGTCTTATTGTGTACCTTTATAATTATTAACTAGTGTTGCTCCCATTTTGAATAATTGATTTAAACCTCTTAAACTGTAGAATTATGAATAAGGAGTAATACCCTTCCTGACAGCTTATTTTTTTCTTTTGAATACATTTGTTCCAAAAACTTGAGTAAACATCTTAATTTCATCAATATGGGAATATACAACACATTAAGACTATTTTAAAAATGTGTAAGTGTATCATCTTTATTTGGAAGCATTTTTAAAAGCATAATGGCATGAAATAGAAATATCTGGCTGAATTTCTCACCCACATTTTCTGCTACAAATAAGCTTTTATTTAGGGAATTATTTCCGATGTACCATGTATAAGATAACCAATGTAAAGGAAATGTTTGTCTTCATTTTGCACGCACAGAGCTTTTATGGAGCAAGTTTAGAGTAATATTTTACATTAATGTATCCCTCCACTTCTCCAAGAAACTAGGAAGTCAGGGGATAGATTATGAATTTCCCTACATTTCCTCTTAAATATAATATACTTTTTGCCTATATTCTCATCAGGTTTCTGTCTCACTTGGATCACGTAAAAGCTTTACCCTGCAGCCATCCTGGCTATCAGCCTACATCAAGGCTGCACACCTCTGACTTTGAGATCTCCCTGTATTTCCCTTTGCCAGCTATAGGGCAAAGGGAAAATCTCAATTTGTACAAATGACTGCAGTGAAGTGTATTCACCTCCAGACTGATGAAACAAATGTACCTCAGGCAATATGTGCAGACTGTTAAAATAATTCATTAGAATTCTTCTCAGCTGTGCTAGTCCAGGGTTTCAGCTACTAATACAGGTTAATATTTCTCTATTTTTTGAGAGAGGCAGTAAACAAGAAGATAACCTTCATCACGCATTTCAGAAGAATCACTGGAGGAAGATTTTAGGCAGAGCATAGCTTAAATTAACATTTTTTCATATACATACTTGCTTTAATAAAGTTTCAACTTATCAAGGTTGCAGCTGAAACACTTCTAAGGTTCAGCACTTCAATGAAACTAATATTCTTCTTGACGTTTGATATGAGGAGCTCCAGGTGTAAAATGCATTGTAGACAAGACTTTCTTGCCTCTGGAAGAAACTCATAAAATGGTTCCATTGTCACAAAAGTGACAGTAAGGGACAAGAATGCAAATGGATTTAGAGCTGTGGGAGCTCCTGAAGGACACAGACATTGAGTTAAGTGGCAGTCTGGAAACATCTCTGGACTTACATCCTCCTCTCCAATAAACTCTCATCCTTGATTGCACACTACAGGCCACAAGGCCAGCAGAAAGCACAAGGCTTGAGCCAAGTTAAAAACTGAACCAAAGGAGGAAAATACAATCTATTGACTTATGACACATCTGAACTGGATTGTTAAAAGGTTCAGTTCAAAGAAAATTGATTGAGGGACATACCACATTTGAGCTTTGCCTAGAGAAAATAAGCATGTCAAGATATTCAACTGGCATTTATGCTGGCGTATAAAATGAAAACCAGTGATGCACTGGGTAGTCATAAATGTTAGGAAATAATGTTTCCCAGTAGAATAAAACACTCCTTACCACTTATTCCCAAATACATGAATATGGTATTTGGTTTTGGTTTTCAGTTCTCCCCACTCCCTTCCATTAGCTGTTTTAATTCCTGGGCATCAAAGGTGAGAAAGAGCTACACAAACTCCTCTGTAGTACAGTGCAGGCATCCACTGATTCAACACTCTCTAATCCTCAGTTCCCCCATAATATATTCAGAATTATTTTCCCCAGACTATTTTTAACAGCCTTTGCTATTCTCAAACTATTTTAATAGTGAATACAGCTGCCTCACCTCACATCTCCCACCACTCTATTTTTTGTATAATAAACCATGTTGGAGTATCCTCACAGTTCTTACATCCTAGCTCTCACTATCTGTCAGTAGATCCAAAGGTGGAACTCTTTCGAGGGTGATATTTTCCATTGCCCCTGGTGCTAGCTCTCGTTGCCGCAGGTCTTGTGAGAAAATCAGAAGCCTCTGGTTTCAAATTTATGCCAACTGGGTATCATATATGGGCGGCTAATGCACCACTGGCTTTTCTATTTTATATGCCATTATGAACACCATGCTCTGACATGATTATTTACTCTAGACCTGATCTACCCAGGCTGCCAGATGCACGTGGAGGGGAGAGCAGCTGGCACAGCAGTGGCTGCCAGCAGGTCCCCTAGCTGAGTATAATCAATATCACAATTTCCACACCATGAATCCCATTCTCTGATGAATCAGTAGTGCCCCTACTTTTGTCAGAGACAGTAAAACCCATTCTGCTCTCACTTTTACTAACCTCTTCTGATCATACGATCATGCTGGACATAAGATTGCGCAGTCACATCAATGTGGCAATTTGCCCAAGCTACCAGCCCAGGTCCAAAGGCAAGCAAACTCAGGTCTATCTGTGAATTACTGGGAAATGCTGGTACAACAAATCAGCCCTCATCCAAACCTCAGCTCATACCCAAAGTACTTCTGTGAGAAGAAATCAGAAATACTCAGTTGTTGACTACATGACCTTTTCTGACTCTTCTTGAAACTTCACCCTGTTCTCAGTACTTCACAGAAAGGGACACCTTACTCTAACCTGCAACCCACTGAATTCAAAGACAAAAAAGGAAAAAAACCAGCTTCCATTGACATGTTCCAATTCTAAAGATATGTTTTTCCAAGAAAAGGTCTAACATTGGGGCTACCGAATATGACACTGTTCTAGTGGAGTGCAGTCCTTCTCGTTACATCAGTGTCAGCTTACAGTTGCAACGGCAGAGTGGCGTGACCAAAGGGTGCTAGAGAACAAGTAGCTTTTGAAGATCACACAATTACTTGTTAGATATCTCCACAGGAACCAGTTCATTTTCTTCTCAGAGGGAAGGCAGGAAGACTAAGCTCCAAAATCATATTATTAAATTCAAGCAGTGAAAAGTACCCAGTGTGACTCAAGCACATAACAGCAAATTCAAATGATAGAGAGTGACAGTGGGTTTTCCTCCATCATGTCATAGTACACTTCTTCCCCTCCCAACTAATTTCAAAAGCTTTACTTATGTCAAATCACATTTTCTGAGATTTGAAGGTTTCCCCCAAAAAAACAACATATAATCTGCGACCTTGAAGGCAAAGCTGCACCAAGAGATACCATCCCATGAAGTGAGATACTGCGGAGCAGGAGCAGACACAGAGCCAAAGCCCCACAGCAGCATTAAACTGACCCCAGGATGAGCTTAAATGGTACCTCAGAGCAGTGGTCTGGGAGACAGAGGTAATCAGGTGGGGGTGCTCAAGGCCAGTATGGCCATCAGTGCTCTCAGGGCCCCGAGCCGGCATGACGCTTCAGGTGGGGATTGCATGAGAACTATAAAAGCAGGAGGAAGTTGAAGAAGGATTACCTATCCCTTGAGAATGAACTTAAGGGGGGGAAGCATGTGTGTGGGGAAACTTGCTGTTCCTCGAACCTCTGTGTGTTTGGTTAACTGCATTACTGCAGAGTGAAATTCTGAAGGTCGTTATTTTCTTGGGTTTTGTGTCACAGGAGTCATTTTTGTGGGAGATCTTGTTATAGGCTAGACTATTTGAAATACATTGGGCTTCTGAGTTTAGAGTGCTTAAAGACTTTTGCTGAGAATGTTCCTTCTATTGCTCTTCATCTGACTTCAGAACTTTGTAGGAAAGGGATGGTTTCCTTTCTACTTAAACCTTATTCGTGATTATCACTATATTAATGTATGTACGATAGTATATAGCTGTAGACAAGATAGGAAATACTTTACAGTTTTGTCAACAAAGGTAAAAGTTAAAAATTTTACTAGAAATAAGGATTGCTTCAAACCAGGTGTGTTAAGCTTTCTCTGCCACTTAGTCTACTTTTTTTTTTTTTTTCCTATGAATTTTAAAATTTCCTGAAGCAACTAGTTTGCTAGTGGTATAATGTATGTGGACATGCTTATATGTTATATATATGTGCTAATACATATGTGAGCTACATACTCTTGTGTAATGCCTTTTATGTCATGAAATCTCTTTATTAAGTACTATATCCTCATTTTAAAGTAACTGTACTATACACAAGGGTTAGAAAAAAAAATTTTTGTAAGTGAAGTTCAGAGTTCTGAATCTGTAATAAAACACCAAAATTAAAATTACTTTCTCTTCTCAGTTGGTGAACACCCATAAAGATATAAAAATCAATATAAGGAGCAGGTGTTCAGGCACTACTCTTAAGCACTGCTAATACACTTTCAAGTACTTTTTTTTTTTTCCACTCATAAAATGGTGATCCTACTGTGCTGGCTATGTCAGCTGCACAATCTGCTGACTAATTCTATTGCTGTTAAGAGAAGAAATGTAATTTAGCAAAGCATGATGAGCTTCTGTCAGCCTAAATGGAGCTGCCTGTCTGTTGTGTTGTTGCCCAGCACTTCAGACAGTAAAGACTTGCAAAAGCAAATTGTTGGCTCTTCGGCTGCTTGTTCAAGCCAGATGGAGTCCCACTTTGTAACCTTAAATAGGAAGGACATAACGATTATCTGGTCATTTTCCTTTCTGTCTCCCTTTGCCTCTCCCTCATTTTACTGAGATTAGAATTGCATATTCAGCAAATACCATATGTTCTTGTATGTTAAGAAGCATTCAGGTGCTAATCTGCATTACCACCCTTTGTTCCTCTGCAACTCTGTTAGACTGAAGAAACACATTTCACAGAGCAAACTAGGAAAGCATTGATGTCAGAGTCTTCTTCTCATACTATTCCTTAATCTGTTGTCCCCTCTATTTTAAACTATCCTTGCAGTATCATTCCTTCCCCACTTGCTTTAGTTTCCCGTAACCCTTGAGACTATTATGTTAATATGCACAATTATATTAAAGTGAACACTTTGTGTGCATTCTTCCAGTTTTGTGTGTGGTGCCAATGGCAAAAACCTGTATTTGTGTGAGTTTCTTATAAAAATCTTAAATTCTGAAGTTATTTGTGTATGATATATGGGTTATGTCATGTTGTAATGGTAGGTAGGAACTCAGGTCTTCCAATTGGCTGCAAAGTGGCTTTGGAAGATTACTGACACAGAATTATTTCTGTAATTTCTTGGGAAGCTCACTGCTTCAAAAACAAGTGATGACACAGAAGTATATCCGTGTTCCCCTTTGGCCTCTGCCAGTATTGGAGCTTAGAAAGTTTTAATGTGCCAGGAAAAAAATTTTTGTCAGCTGGCATTAGAAATAAACATAAGTATGAGGACTGCAGAATATTAAACAGCAGGGTGTATTTTTATGTTAACAACTCCTGAACAGATATTGTTAGCTCATTCTGTTTGACGCTGACAAAACTCTCTCCATAGGGTGATAAAATGTTCTAAACTTTTTCTTTTTTTTTTTTTTTTTTTTTTCCCAGAGTAATTTAAAGAAATGTAAGTGGGTTCCTTCAAATCCTCTGGAGTTCTGTTTCCATATAGGCTATTGCAGATGTTGTTTCTTTCAGCCAATGGCTTTTAGTGCTGTACCACGACATTCAGTAAAGTTATCCAGTAAAAAGGTAATAAAACTGGTATTAACCTCAGGGACCACTGAAGAACAGTTAATCAAATGGGGTCAATGACACTGATTACTTCTCAACAGTTTACCTCAGGATCAAAAGTAATGAAACAAACAGTGATTTGAGTAGGATAGAAAGAACCTGTCAGTGTAATATACTGCAATAGCAAAAGCTTTATGCTATTTTTTTAAAGGTTGCAGCTGCCCAATGCATCTAAAGCATATTTACTTCTCCTCAGCCCTATATCTAAGGATTATTTAATGTGATGTTTGATTACCAGTTCTCTGAAATTCAGTGATGAATATGACAAAGGTCATTTAGATTCTCCTTTAGTCTTGCTTGTTTGCATATAAAATGGTTTTGTGCCAGCCAAGTTGCTACTGAGTTTTGCTGACACTGGAAGTAATATTTGTAAATATTTCTTGATCTATTGTTGGGCTGGTAATGCATCTGATTCACCTTGCTTGATTTTTTTTGTTGTTGTATGTCCTTCTCAGAAAACATTAGTGTTTACAATAGTTCCGACTATATATAAAGTCCAATTTGATTAATGTTTGAAAAAGCTCCAAAATCTACATGGATTAAATTTTATGTGTACACAACTTTTCCAGTATGCATACCTAGGAATACTTTCTTTAGGAATATTGATTTCTTCACATGCTAGTGAAGAAGAAACTGTAGTTTAAAACAAATGGAAAAGCACCTACAAAGACTACCCAAAAAGACAAAGAGTAAAATCATTATAGCTTCTTTCTTTGATGATTGTTTCTTGTAAAATAAGAAGGAAAATATTTGACAGGGGGTTGAGACTCGATGGTTTTAAGGTCCCTTCCAACCAAAACTATTCTATGATATATGACATAGAGTGCCAGTTTATTCTTTTCTCAGGACTCTGCTTTAATTTGCTATTATTTCACTAAACTTTGCAGGATACTTGAGCTGACCATGAGGCACAGACAGGCATTATGTGACTCTGCTCCATGCCAAACTCCTCTTAGTGCAGAGCATTAGGGGAATAGATCACAGAGCTCCCAGAAGACATGTGCAGTGACAGACGTGCCTTTGTCTATGTCTTCTTCCTTGGAGCCCTGCTAACTTTAAGAGGTCTCTGAAATACATGGTATGTTTTCCTCTCCAGTTACTCAGTACACGTACACTTCCCAGGTGCATATAGGTACTGTCCAAGGGCTTTCTGATGTACAGTAAAACTCCCCACACCTGTGTCAACAGAGCTTCCTGCTCAAGAAACATTTCTCCAGATATAGTGAGTTTTCTGTGAAGAGCTGGTGGGATCTGCAGCTGTTTCTCATGGTAATGATCCAGGCTGTACTGCTAAGTACTCTCAGCATAAAGCTGTGCTTCTTTCTCAAGTCCATCAAGAAAGTTTCATTGTATTGCCTGAAGTCTCGGAGTTCTTTTTTTTTTTGTTTCCAAAGCCTCTCTGATTCCAGTAGTTCCTCATAAGGAACCACCACTCCAGACTAATTCAGCTTTATACGGTCTTGAAAATAACAAATCATTCTGTTGCACACAAGTGTGGCTGGAGGAATTTCTTTCCTGTCAAATACTCTCAAATAAAGAGCATTAATTTACCATCTGCCTTTGAGTACTGATTCTTTTTTTATGATCCAGATACACCAGTAGATTTATTTTTGCCCTCAGCTGTAATTTTTTTTCTGTCCTAGAGCCTTCATCGCCATCAGTTGCTTTCCCATATTTGAACAACCAGTGTGTTTCACTAAAAGAAGCGTTCCTGTATCCTCCACTCTGTTTTGCCTGAAGAAACCAATCATTCTGAAGAAGTATAGTCTGAATAATTTCATTGGCAGTGCTTATGCTCTACAGTCACAATTTTCAGTTTCTCAGGAAAATGACAGTTTTTCAGCTTTTTACATAGGTGGCTTCTACCAATTTTATCATTTCTACAGCATCATGGTTACTCTGAATTTCCAGGTCTCATAGCTTCCAAGTTAACCACCAACTCCTGCTTGATTTCTGTTACCTTTAAATACTGAATTCTTAGAACTGGTATTTCTTTCTTTTTCTTTTTTTGGGGGAGACATACTACACTCAGAGGCATCAACACATTAAACTTTCTGCTGCATATGATTATGTGGTTACAAAAGATGTCTTCATTGTACAAGTCTGATGCACCACACCTGAGTTCCAAGTTTGACCATGCTGTCAGCTTGACCTGAATTGTCTCAACATCTCAATGTCACCTAAGCAGCCTTTAGAATTGTCTTTTTCGGTAATTCCACCTGAGGTGGATCTAAAGTATGTAATTTCTTTTTTTTTTCTGTCTAACTCACTATGACAGTTATAAGCTTATAACTTGCCCCAGACAAGAGATGGATCTGTGTACTGTCTAAAACTAGCACTGCATGTGTTCCCAGAGTATGGTGCAGCATAAATAATGTAGCCTATTCAGATGAACAAGCAAAAGTCTTGTAGTGTTTTAGTCTTATTTTTTCATGCAAGCCTAAACTGCTCAAGTCACGACTGGCATTTTATTGCCACACCAATTAGAGTGAAATAGCAGTTGCTCCTTCGAAATGATTCAGCTGGCTGTTGGATTGTAGATTTCAAATCAGGCTGCAGTGAATAAGAAAGTCCTAAGAAGAAAGGAAAGCTTCACTACAAAGAGGTTTGTCTCCCACTAGTTTCCCAGATGCTAAAAACCAGATTAACAAAAACACTAAGTACTCCCACACTCATTGAAAAGGAGGTTTTGGAGAAAAAAATTGATTTTGTGGGTTCTAGTAATGTGAGGAGATAATAAGCTTTTATACTTTCTAAAATAATAATAATAAAAAAAATAATCAAGATACAGTTTGTGGCTTACCCCTTTGCTTCACCTCACCTCAAAATCATTCAGATGAGAAGCTGACTCAAGTAGGCACTACATATGATATCCAGAGTGTGTCTAGTGGGCAACGCCATTGTGCTCTGAGTCACCACTAAGTAGTAATAGATTCAGCAGTCTGAAAGATCAAAAATGTTTCTGCTCTCCTATTAGCTGGAAAATTAAACAGGAGGTTAAATGCAAACTGCTGGTCACTATTAATGTAAGCACTGATGGGCTGTATGTCTTGGAAAGATTTTGTATAATGAGTGAAGATGACTTCTACCTGAAGTGATACCACTGAAGGGGTATTTGTGCAAAAAATCTACTTGTGCCCCACAATTATTATTCAGAGATCAAGAAGCTTTTCAAACTGGTGAGAAGACATCCCTTCAGGCACTTTTTCCTAGGTCTTAAAGCCATTGTATTGTATTTGAAGACTTATTTCTAGAGTAATATATGTTGGTTTTGTAGCTTTACTATGCTAATGCACTGAGCACAGTGGTAGTAGTTTGTTTTCTGGAGTGGAAAGAGATAGCAAAAAATGTTTTTACTGGTTTTGATGCTGCTTGGAATAGTGGCAAGGAAAAATGCTTAGGGAGATTACATAGGTACTATTCTTCTAACCTTATTTTCATATTTTATTTGTTTCAGGTTGATTATTATGTGGCTTTCTTAACATGACATTACTGAAATGAGAAGCAAATTTGATTATTGAGAAGCAATTCTGATCATTGAGGTTACTCAATTAAAGCAATATAGGATGTCTAACGGATGACTAACAACAGAGGGTACTCACAGTATTACAACAGTAAAATAACTATTTGACCACCAGATAAAAATCCCATCAGTCTATAATTCACTTGGTTTTAGTGATGGGAAAACTAATCTTTATCCTAAAGTCTTAGTACCAATTATTTACTTTTTTCCTGTCATTCTGATGTGTGATTGGAGACTAAAATCATATTTTAATGTGGCTATCTCATGCCTCGACTGCATAATTTCAATATTGTTGAATTACAGCTGTTATGGATTAGATTAAAAATCCATCTATCAAAAAAACCCTTCTTTCACACTGACAGCAAATCAGAAAAAAACGGTCGGAAAAGTTTGTAGCAATCCTTTCCACAATACCCTTACAGATTTAGTAATTTGAATATCATATCAGTGTTTTGGCAAATATTAATCACGAAGACGATTTCAGGTGACAGTCTTTAGATATGTGGTTTATGTAATTTTCAGGACTCAGTAACATTTTCAGAGAAAGTGATAGGTATCTAATCCCTTCAACAATGACTAATAGGGTTTTTCCTTGTTATTTATAAGACTTTTTTCCATGGCATGCCTGAACCTGGGAAATAATTAAGAATAGGTATTTAAAATATCTGCATAAACCTTTTTTAGATCTTCAGTGAGAATGGGAAGGTACATGGAAATGCATTTAAAAATCTTAAATGTGTTATGCTTGTATTAGTCGTGACACCATAGGGGACTTATAGTAATGACTTTCATCAGGTCTTCCAAACATTGTCAGTACAAGGCTGATTAGACCAACTCTTTAAAGTAGACCACATAAAGATTTTGTTTCAGTGAAGTGTTCTTTTTTTTTTTTTTTCTGACAGAAAATGCCATTTTGTGAAAGCTGAAAGTCTATAATTTGGTTATTTGTAATAAATCCTCACTGGAAGGGTCACTTTCAGGTCAGAGATCTCTTTCGCATCAGAGACACTACTGTCTAGGTTGTGTTAAGTTTGTTTTAAGGAGTAAATATCTATATTATTATAGAAGTAAAGTTTCAGGTAAAGCAGGATCTGCATGCAGAGGTACTAGAATAGCTGGTATATTTGAAAAACTTAGGTGACTGTTTTGGATACATATGAGGTTTTTAGGAGCAAATCTTTTACATCTTTTATACCATTGCCAAATGCAAGCCAATTTTCCACTCTGTGGTTTCTAAAGACCATTAAGCGAAACGAGTTCTTTACCAGCTTCTTTAGACTATGTGCTTAAGTCTGCCAAAAGCAGGGACTGCGTATATGCTAATTTCATTACAGTGAGTTTTTTCTCTTATTAGTACAATCAACTGTAATCAAAATTAGAGCTATATATTTTAAAAGAAGAGTCAACCAGATAAGCAGTTATATTTTTGTTCAAATGGACACATAGATGTTCATACGCTTTTGCCTCTATCTTGCCACAGTTCTTGGTGTTAAAACTTTGCAAAGCCATTTTCTTTTGAGCAATTCATAGACAGTGAAAGTGGGATTGAGTGCATCCTCAGCAAGTTTGCAGATGACACCAAGCTGAGTGGTTCAGTTGACATGCCTGAGGGTAGGGATGTGCCATCCAGAGGGACCTTCACAAGCTTGAAAAGTGGGTCCATGTGAACCTCATGAGGTTCAACAAGGTCAAGTGCAAGGTCCCGTACATGAGTTGGGGCAACCTGACTGGGGGATGAAGGGATTGAGAGCAGCCCTGCCAAGAAGGAACTGGGGTACTAATGGATGGAAAGCTGGACATGACCCGGCAATGTGCGCTCATAGCCTAGAAGGCCAACTGTATCCTGGGCTGCCCCCAGAGCGGTGTGGCTAGCAGGTAGAGGGAGGGGATTCTGCCCCTCTACTCCTCTCTCGTGAGACCCCCCTGCAGGGCTGTGTCCAGCTCTGGGGCTATCAGCACAGAAAAGACATGGATCTGTTGGAGTGGGTGCAGAGGAGGGTTGCAGAAATGACCAGAGGGATGGAACACCTCTTCTATGAGGGCAAGCTGGGAGAGTTGGGGTTGTTCAGCCTGGAGTAGAGAAGGTTCCAGGAAGACCTTATTGAGGCCTTTCAGTGCTTAAAGGGAGTTTATAAGAAAGATGGGGCAGAGTTTTTAGTAGAGCCTGTTACGATAGGACAAAGGGTAATGGTTTTAAACTGAAAGAGGGTAGATTCAGACTAGATACAAGAAAGAAATTCTTTACTGTGAGGGTGATGAAACACTGGCAGAGGTTGCCCAGAAAGGTGGTAGATGCCTTATCCCTAGAAACATTGAAGGCCATGTTGGAAGGGGCTCTGAGAAATCTGACCTAGTTGAAGATGTCCCTGCCCATGTCAGGGGGTTTGGACTAGATAATCTTTAAAGGTCTCTTCCAGCCCTAATCATTCTCTGAATTCCATTTGAGTCCCCTTGCACCTTTCAGAAGAAACTGTATATGGCTCATCTGGTGACGAATTTCTAACACTTGATAGCGAAAAATCAGGAAAAGGTTTCTATAGGCTGGACTAGTCAATTGTTTCTTAAAGCCAATTCAGATATTTCCATGCTTCATTTCAGCAAGTAATTCAAACTACTCCACATCTGTCTTTGTACAGTTGATACTTAGTGGCAGATACAACTGCTTTTGAAAACTACCTCCTTTGCTGTATTCAGATGGCAATATCAAGTTTTTTAAAACACATCTTGAAATGGTGATGCCTCTTGGATGCTACTTAAAATGCAACCATCATGAAATAGGTACTTAGTCAGACAGCACACAGAACATTCTTTTCCATTTTGAACATTTTGAGAAATAACAGCAGAGAAGAAATTCAGGAAAGAGCAGTTATAGATGATTACAGATCAGGAGGAATCAAAATATAGCATGTAAAAAATGTTTTTAACTTATCCAAATGAAGAAGCTGTGAAGAAATCTATTTGAAAACCGTAGTGGGGCTATTTGTCCCTTCTAAGCCTGTTCCAATATATAATTCCCCTTAATACTGGGAGTTCAGGAAGTATTCTCAGAACCAGAGTTACTGGCTCTGATAAGCCCATTAAGGAAAGATTTTGCTCAACTTCTGAATCGTGGGACTGTATTAGGAAGGAAAATGCGACTGTGAAAAAGATGTTGAAGAAAAAGCTCTCCAGAAATATCGGAGGAGCAGATGAAAACAGGCCTTAGCAAAACGAAAAGGTAAGTTTGCTTTGGAGATCAGGATTGAGTGATGCAGTGGATTCCTGTGGCTGAACAGGGCTCCTGGCCAGGAGGTGAGAGTGTCATGTTAAGGCCTTATCCTGACACCTACCGATACCTCTTTATTTGGGGGGCAGGAGGAGAGTAGAGGTTACTGATGTAGCTTGACAAGTCAGAAGGATGACCTGTCCTACCCTCACCTCTGTTCGGTTGGGAGTGGAGAGCTCTGGAAAAGCCTCTGGAAGTCTTGGAGTTCACCTGGGGATAAGGACATCTCTGAGAGAAAGACAGGCTCTCAGACCAACAGGCATTTGAGAAGATGCCCGTGGCAGAGAATTTCATTGCTGTGTACTTGTTATGCTACCTTGGAAGAAGTGGTATTTTTGTATCTGGTTGGCTGATGAGTCACCTGAAATCAAACTGTCACAGCAGCCTCAAGAATAATCGTGAATCATGAAGGAGGAAGGAAGAAGCAGGTGACTTGATCTGTCAGGGTGCAGAGTGCTTTTAAACAATAATCTACAAATTGTTAAAGAAGATCTACATACCAGTGAAAAAAACCTGCTTAGGTTCCCCTGATGTTAAACTACGGATAATCGTAAGGTATGCAATGCAAGGAAAAGATGTTTTAATGTTTATAGCTGGAGAATGTAAGATATCACCAAGGTAACTGATGTATATTGCATCAAATGACTCACTACAATAACACTGGACAAAGCACTGAAAATATGCCTGCATTAATGGGAAGATGAAATTAATGATCCAACATCAAGAATTTTCCTGCCAAGATTTTATTGACATAAACTACTGATATGTCTGTATACATCTTTGCAAATCATCCAGAATGTCCTTTGCCTAACTAAAATAAGGGGCTCAATGCATCTCATATCAATATTTGAAGTGGATTTAGTGGGGCTTCTGGCTTCTGGGACTCTGCTATTCTGAGAAGCTTGCTGGGCCATTAAAAAAACTGTGAGAAGTTGCCACGGATCTTCATTACTTGATCCAAATTTTTAAGGTATGATTCTTAAACATTATTTCACTCAGAATAAAGCATACGTCAAAATGTATTGTCACTGTGATATTTTAACCACAAGCACTAGCTTAGTATTTATTAGTATTATTAGTATTTATTTTTTATTCTGGATTTCTAAGACTTTTCTCTGGTACTCTGAAATTATGTTAATACGAATATAGGGTTTCTATGGCTGTTCAGATGAAGTAAAGGAGCAATATACTTCCTAGAATTGTGAGTGGTATTGCAGTGCCATCAGTGCCAGAGTCAACACTGAGATCATACGCTTAAAAGAAAGCATTATTACTTAATTATTAAGAAATGTCTGAATCGTGCTTCAAGAAAGATTAAGTTTAAAAAACAATTAAAACAACTTTAACATACATCAGTCAGTAAAATAATAAAAACTCAAATTTCAAGGAAAAAAAGCTAGGCACACTTCACTGCCACCCACAAACAGAAGGAAAGAGGATAGTCAGGATATATAATTAGTAGTAAGAAGAGAGATACACTCATTACTTTCATGAAATGTAAAAAGAAGTCCCGATTAAGATTTATAATTAGTGCTTTCAAACAGAGGTCTGTCCTACTTATTTTATGCAAAAATACTCTGCTTGGTCTTAACTTTTCAGTTTGTTGTTGATTCACTTCCATATTTTTATCTGGAAAATAGCTGATAGTTAAAGACGCGTTAACATTTTTAAAATTTTTTTTTGTCAGTAGTCTCTAGATTTTGTCACAGCGATGTCAGAAAATTGGGAAAGGAAGAATTGACAAGATAATCTTTCATTAGGTAGTGTTTATCAGATAAAGTATTTCCTAAACTTTTAAAAAACTCTCCTATTTTATGCTTTAGGTTTTACTTTAATTTCTTCAAAACTACAACTTGAGTGATCTATTGCTAAATGTAACGATATAGAGAGACTTGATTCTAGTGAAGTTAACTTAGGGGAAAGCATTTTCGTCTTTGAAAGAAAATTCAGATAAACTATATTTATTTTTCTATATTTTCATATTATTTTTATATTTACTTGTAAACAAGTTAAAAATTTATTTAATTAATATATGTTTATTCAGTTCATATTTCCTTCAGACAGAACAGTGATTCCAGACTGCAGTGTTCTTTGGGTTAGTGCCATAGCAATGATGCAAAAGGAGCCATTCAGCTAGGTCTTACATGCACGTGCACTATTCTTGGTCTCAGGTCAGCCCTATGGCATCAGTTAAAGCTGCCTCTTTGACACCATTCTACAGTAGCGCAGGGGAGGACAGACTCTTCTCCTAATTACATTCGCTTTCTGGCTCTTCAGCACAACAAGGAGCTCAATTCACTGCTGGGAAAAAATAAAAAAAAAATAAAAATCTGTAGACCTTCATGAAAGATGTGTTAAATTCTCAAGTAAAAAAGTGTAACCAAAGTATTTTGTTATTGCTTAAACAATCACAAAAGTCTTGAGATAATCTGATTTTTGGAATCTTTGGAAAACTAGATGTTGCTAGGAGGTTTTCATGCCATCACAGAATGATCGTTTGCTGCAGTCAAAATCTAAATGAAAAGTCCCTAAACTCTGAGTTTAGAGGACACTTTAGTCTTGTGATCTGAGTAACTCCTGTAATTCCATTTCCTATTTTCATCAGTACATGTGCAAGCTGGCTTAACTGTTAGATATATTCAGATGTCAGTACAGTCTGATTCTTTTTTTCTTTCCCTCCTAAACTATTATAACAGGAACTAGGCAACACCTATGTCCCAGCACATTTCACAGCTCTCTGAGGATAAAGAGGGTGGAGGGGTTGCCCTCTACATCAAGAAATCAATAGAGTGTGAAGAACTGTCTCTGAAGAACAGTCATGAGCAGTTTGAATGTCATGGGTAAGAATTAGAGTCTGAACCAGCAAAGGGAAATGTTTACTACAGGTCACCAGATCAAGGGGAGCCTATTGATGAAGGCTTCTTACTCCAGCCGCAGCAGTCGTCGCGCTCACAGGCTCTCGTCCTGCCGGGGCACTTCAACCACCCTGACATCTGCTGGAAAAGTAGCAGGGCGAGCTGTAGGCAGTCCAGGAGACTCCTGGAGTGCATCGAGGATGAATCTGAGGCCAAGTAACAGACAGCCCTCCCAGAGGGGATGCGATACTGGACCTGCGGGTCACCATCGCAAGTGAGCTGATCGGTGACATCAAGAGCGGAGGCAGCCTGGGCTGCAGTGATCGTGCCCTGGTGGAGTTCACAGCCCTGAGGGCTATGGGTCAGGCGAAGAGTAAAGCCAGGACGCTGGATTTTAGGAATCAAACTGCCAGCTGTTCAAGGAGTTAGTCAGGAGGACCCCCTGGGAAACTGCCCTCGGGGACAAGGGGACAGAACAGAGCTGGCAGATCTTTAAGGGTGATTCCACAGAGTGCAAGAGCTCTCGATCCCCAGACATAAGAAATCAGGTAAGGAAGGCAAGAGACCTGCATGGATGAGACAAGACCTGCTGGTCAAATTAAAGGGCAAGAAGGAAATGCCCAGGCAGTGGCAGCAGGGACAGGTGTTCTGGGAAGAGCACAGGGACGCTGCCTGCTTGTGCAGGGATGGGGCCAGGAAGGACAAGACACAGCAGGAGCTGAACTTGGCAAAGGACACAAAGAATAATAAGAAGGGCTTCTACAGATATATCAGCCAGAAAAGGAAAGTCAAAGACAAGGTAACCCCACCATGATGAACAAGACTGTTAAACTGGTAAGAATGGACGAGGAGAAGACTGAGGTACTCAAATTTTTTGCCTCAGTCTTCACTGGCAACCTCTCTTCATACACTTCTAGAGTGGATGGACCTCAAGGCAGGGACTAGGGGAACAGTAGGGGGTAGGGTGGGTGAGGGTTGTGATCCATGATGAAGTCCAAGTTCTTTCCAGGTAGCAGTTTCCTGAGAAATTCTATGAGTTTACTACAAAATTGACAGTTGGTGTGCTAGTCCCTTCACTTCGACAAATTCAGGGTGATTTGTCAGTTTTCAGAACATTTTGTTACGGCTGGAGCTTTTTCTTCCAGACACTTTATCTCTTCTAGGCATTGTTTTGTCTTAGTGTCCTGTTTTGCTACTAACTTCCATGTTGTAAATTCTGTGTAATTCAGTGGAAATATTCATTAAAGCTACCCAAGTTAACCATATGCATGAAAGCGTGGAGGATGAGGTTCAAATGCTAATGCAAAAGAGGGGACATAAGGATGATCTACATTTTGAAGGGACAATATTCCGTGTTGCCCTCCATAAAAAATGTCTCTTCTGGTGGGGTGGCTTGTGTTCACTGTATACATCATACTTCTGAATTTATTCTCAGAAGAAATTCTTACACTTCATGTTTATAGGAGTTGGTCTCGAGTTGTTTAATGACTTTGGAATTATTTCTATTGAGTACCAAGTATGCTGCAAATAGAGAGGGGGAAGATATAAATACTATGCTTGGAATAGTGATAGATCAAAAAGGTACTGGAATAGGCACGTCTGGAATAGGTATGAAAGAGGATTTGTACTGTTTTGAATTACAAATTGAAGGTGTAAGGTTTAGGGTAGTTTTCACCAAATGAAAGAAGTTCCAAATGTTTGCACAGTTGATATTGCTGACACTAGTCTTGACATAAGTAAAGAGGTTTCCTCTCTGAGATGGAATTATCTTTTTATTTCTTTGAGCCAGTAAATCACGTAGAACAAATTGGTTTCTGGTATCCTAAAATTCAGTCTTTCCATATTCTGAAGGCATATTATGTCCATTAATCTTTCCTTTTATAAATTATTTCTAACAAATAAAATTGTAATGTTTGTGCCAGAGACGTTGGTGCAGAATCCACTAAGCTCCTGAAGGCACATCTTCTCAGTAGTCCATGCAAAAATGATTTATTATGTTGTATTTCACATGGAAAATTTACACTATCATTCACCTGTAATAGATTGCTTTTGCTAAATGCTTTAACATACAGTAGAAATGGTATGTAAATTTAAGATTACTTTTGGTTTGTAACTGGACCTTTCCTGGAAGGTAAAAATAAAAGAAAAATATCAGCTGCTAACTTTTTCAACATGTAGTTTGATACTTGCAGTTCTGGGATAGGAAATGTGGAAACAAAACTTGCAGCAATGTATCAGGACCAAATGTCCTTTCCTTGAGATCTATCGTCAGTCTAGTTTGCAGATCTAGCTGCAGAGAATCTAACAGTACTTTTCAAGACATCCTTCCATTCACCACTCAGCAACCTTTTTCCAGTTACAAGTGAAAGCAGTTGCTCCCGACACAGTTTTACTTAGCCAAAGATTGAGATTTCCCCAAGACGTGTGGGTGTGGTCACCGTTTGACACGGCAGACAGTCAGGTGTTGATATTTAGAATATTAGTTATACACTAATAAAATGGAGTGCTGGCTCTGAAAGCCGTGTTGTCGTGTCTATTGTAAAGACAAACAACATTTCATGCAGGAAAATGTGCTTGTATTCCTTTCTCTTTTTCTTCCTTTATGGACAAGAGAATAGTGTGAAAAAATGCAGCGAGTCACATCATAAACTAATTGAAGGTCAGGTGTGATATCTCTTGTATCCAGGATTAAGTTTTCCTTATTTTATTGTTGATGTCATGCCCATAACAACAAGCAGCCTTATAAATTGACAGATTTATCATCCTGACATGCAATTTTCTGTGTAACTTTTCTAAAGCAGTGGTTAAATCTGTGAGGATATTTCTATTTGGAAAACAAACTGATTTTGAGGATGTGCAGAGTTTTATGCTATATTCAAATTTTTCCCTTGAATTCTAACTTTCGTCTGTGGTACTGCGGAGACTGGATTTCCTGTGGTTGATAATAATGCTCCATGGTTAAGAAGAATTGGAGAAAAAGCCACGGTGCTGTATTGACAGTGTTGAAAATACTGTGGTTTTGTCAATCTTTGATCCAAAGTATTTTGAAGCTTTGATACCTGGAATGCTTTCTCTAGATTAAAGTTGTGTATTTAAAAATTGGTACCATATTGCACATGGAAATAGCAGCAGCATTATAAAGCCAAGGTTTATGTGGTAAACGGGAGAAGAGGGATGAAATGGGGTACTGTCTAACCATAACCATGAGAAGACAAGCAGTCAGGTTTAAAAAATCAGTGCTGAAATGTGACTTAGACAATTTGCCTTGTAGATGGTTAAAGTTGAGTAATTATTTTGAAAGAGTTTTATGGGGAGCCATGCATTTTACTCTTCAGAAAGACTGTAGTTTCAGGGGAGATAGATTAAACTGTATATAACAGAGCATTAGAGTCAACACAGAGCAATTGTGACAAGTTTGCAACTCTTCTCAGGTCAGTTTATTATCTAAATTCAGTGAACTAAAGAAGCATTGCATTATAAAGGGGAAACTGGCATTATGAAAGTAAGTATGGACCAGTGATATAAGTTAATTAGCCATTGTAGATGTGAGCTGAAGCAGCTTCAGATTATGCTGACTACTTTTCAGTGACACTTTGTTGCATTAAAGGGAAAAGTAATTCAACAGAAAATAAACCCCCTTGCATTTCCATTCTTGATCATGATTTACAATAGAGATTGTGGAGACTGGAACAAGGGGGTACCATCTACATCCTTTTGTAGTTTAGACATTTTAGTATTACCCTCAATAATTGACATGATTTCATGGATGCCTTCCAAATAGGCAAACCACGTACGAACTGTGGGTTTCTGGGCAATGCCAGCTGGTGATGCTGTCCCTTTACGGACTACATCTAAGTGGCAGAAGGCCCCTGAATGTTCACACTTTGTTCTCTCCTTATTTCTTCTCCTCATTTCAGTGCTCGCACTAGGGACAGCAGACCCTTCTCCAAGTCCGAATACCTGCTTTCTGTATCATTGAAAGAGTGAGCTAAATTCTAGTTGTCTTTCCAGCCCCTCTGGCCCCTTCTGCCATAGACTGTAATGAGAACCATGTTCACTGAATCCCCGTTCTACATGGATAGGGTTGCTTAGGCATATAGGACCAAGCTGTTGAAACAGCCTTCGCTCTTTTATTAACGATTCTAGTGCATTTGTGTGCTGTTCCGTCCATTTCCATGATTTATCTTTTGAAGTAAACTGTACTAGAGATGAGTAATGATGGAGAAACAGGAATATGTTTGCACCAATAACCTAAGGCTCCCAACACTTGTTGCAATTCCTTCACACTAGATGGATTTTTGTCCCTGTTCTTTTTTTTTTTTTTTTTCAGAGTATCTGGAGGTATGGAAGCAGAAACTTTGACCCACCAGACTCCCAGGAATTTAACTTCCTGTGCAGGTCCCTGGCATTTCAAGTCTGAAACTTTCAATCCCAATATAAGTAATGTCTCCCAAACGTTTTCTATTGTGTCTCTTACACTGTCTTTGTTCTTTCCCGCTATCAGGATGTCAGCAGTATACTGATATACTGTGTTGTCAGATGGAACAGGAATCTCTGCTAAGACTTTAGACAAAACATTGTGAACGATTGTAGGGGAATGTTTATATCCTTGTGGGAGTCTGTTAAAAGTATATTGGATCCCCTTCCATGTGAAAATGAACTGTGCTTTGTCTTGTTCAAGGAGCATCAAGATATAAAGAACATATCTTTACCATCCAAGGCAGCCATCCAGGACTAGGCAGCTCCTTGTATCAATGTCACTATTCTGGCAATATTCAAAACTGTGGCAATTAAAGGGGCAGTGTTGGCACTTAACTGTCAAGAATCTACCCTACTGTACCATTGTCCAGTTGTTTTTTTGTTTTGTTTTGTTTTGTTTTTTACTGACCACATTGAATTATAAGGTGAATGTGTCCCTTTAATGACACCTCTTTTTTTCCAATTCTGTTACCACCCCATCAATCCCTGTGAGCACCACTGCAAGCAATGGATATTGCCGAACATTGGTGATTTTAGAGGGAGCTAAAGCTATAGATGTTTCTAAAAGAGTTAATCTCATTGTGCCTGATTTTTCTTCATTTCCTGAAAGACTCCACACGGTTCCATCTGGGAGTTCCCACATTCACCCACACAGTATGTCAAATCCCAGAAGATTAGTATGTGCAGCACCAATTAATACTTCTGCCCTGTTTGGTCTCCGTTCTCTGGTAGCCAGAGGACAATTTTTGCTGTAGGTCATTCCTTTACCACACCATCAATCCCCATGAATTTGACTTTGAGTCAGCCAGCTCTTATGCACAGGGTTTGTGCCATTTCATTAGTGACTACTGACATTTGTGCCCAGGTATCAGTAAGAAACTCTACAATATTTTCTGGGGTCATTCCATCAGTGGGAATGGCAATGGTCGGTTCAGAATATTTGTCAGAGAGTCACTGAATCGCTAATATCCGTCAGGCAGGGTGGGTCACTGTCCTCCCCAGGGATGGACTTCTTCTCTGGGATTCTGTCAAATCAACTGTGTTGCGTTCCAGTGTGGAAGACACAATTTTCTTGTGGGTTGGGGGTTTTCTAGCTAAACATTTTTCCCTGACTGAGTTATACTTTCTAGATAAAGACTGGATTAATGCACAGAGATCCTCTGTAGAGGCACTGCGTAAGAATTGTTGAGGTACACCCATATCCAAGACACAATTCACTACGTTCTGAACTAGATCTGAATCTCCTGTCAGATTGAGGGTTTTTGCAAACTCCTCAGGTGGGATCTGGGGTTTTTCCACTGGATGAATTGATCCAGCCCATTTGGTACATGGGTGTGCTGACTTCGGCTACGACTGTAATTCACATCTTCAAGGGCGGCTTTTATATGATCTTGAGTATTTGCTATGTATGAGACAATCAGAGGGGCCATGGATAAGAGGAGTTAATTGTGCTGGGCTGATAGGGGCCAGCATTGGGATTTTCTTTAATTTGTCTCTTTCATATATTGCTTGTATACAGGCTGATGTCTGTACTGCTGCAGACAGACAGGAATGGCCTGTGGCTCTAATTTCCAGTGGTTACCCTCTCTTCTGAGGATCAATACCACCTGCCCAATATGTTGCTCGTGCAGTTAAGGAATAATTAAGACCTCCTGGCCTGGTGGTTAGGAATACTCTTGTCCCCCAGTAGCCTCCTACTTCTTCCTCATTTAACATAATTCCATCTCCCCCCTCAAAAGAAACTGGCCACACATACTCAACTTTAGACTCTCCTGGCTGCCTTGAATATTTCTCTAGTATTTTTCATCAACTCTGCTGGAGACCAGGGGATGGTACACACGGTGTGTGCCTCATCATCACTATTGACAGCAGTTTCAGTTTTAAACGGAGGTCATAATGGAATCAACTGATATTCAGAATTGGGGGTTCCTTTGATCTCACTGTTGTCCCTGTCAGGCCATATTTCTCTAGTCTTAGTTTCAAAGTTTGGGTTATGCATTAATCTACGAATCTGTTTGACTGGAGCAGAAGGTTGCATAGTATCTAATAACCAATTCACCTTTTCCAGAAGTTGCCTAAAATGACTATTCTCACACACAAGTTTATGAATTCAGGTTCCTAGTTTTTCTCCTGTATCCCTCTCAAAGGCCAGTAATAACCTTAATGCCTCATTTTCAGATTTGAGAGTTGTATATTCTTCATCATAAATCCAACTGTGAGCAGGGACTTCTTTAGCTTCTTGTGGACAAGATGAAGAGGCGCGTAAAACCGCACAAATAACACCTTTACCTTTTCCTGCTCTGAGCTTTTGCACAGTCTGATGCTGCTCAATATGCTCTACCACTTTCTCTTCATCCTTCCAAAATCTTTGGGCCCACTCTTTCCCAGCTGGGGAATGCACACAATCATATTTTTTCAGCAATTTATCCATGGCAGTCCTGCCAGCAATGTCAATTTTTCTCTCGCATTAAAGGGTAAAGTAATTTGGCAGAAAATAAACCACCTTGCATCCCAGTTTATCCTCAGATGTCAGAGGGGCTGGGGGCGTCTAGGTTTAGATTCTGAGTGATAACCAATTTGTCATTATTAGTCCAGTCATGTTCAACTTACTGAGCTATCACTGTTACGGATGCAGTAACAGTGCACTGCACTTCCAGCTTAGTCACACTATGAGGACTCACACGACCAGACTTAAAGAGTTTAGTGGCACCCAGTGAGAAACTTCTATGACTAGCTTAATGAATAGTGCAGTTTATTAAAGCAACAGAAGTATGGATTCTTATGGAGTGTTGGTAATAAATATACTGTCTGCAAAAGCACGTGCAAATATTGAGATTATAAATAATACAGCACTCAAAATTAAAAAGCTTCTCTATATAGAGATATTTCTAAGTTTTCCAAGCAAGCACTTGCAATAGTCCAGATCTTACCCAAAGGCATCCCTATAAGGGGGGGAATAGAGTTTCAGGCTGTCAGCTGATCCTAGGTGTCAGAAGTAGTATCTTGCCTGACTTGTTTACAATGATATCTTTCCCCAATATTCCCCCTTTCTCAGGTAATTTTTTACAGTTTTTTATCATCAAGGTGGAGTTTGAGTGACTCTAATCATACATACCTGTATTATGATTGGTGTAAGATTCTCTCACTTTGCTTTTAAAGGTATAGATTAACAAAAATTCAGGGTTCAAGCTCAGTGAGGGGTGGTTGCATTTTGGAGGTGTCTCGCCTTTGGGATGGAGGTGTGTTTTGGTATTATAACAAGGTTATAATGCACAAAGTTCACACATAGGACAGCATTTTGTCAGAATATAACAGTCTATTGGCCCAGGGTGGCAAATATGCAACTTATCAGTACCATAGTACCATGAAGTTCCCATCTCTGGTGTGGTTCACAGAGCCTGGCCACAGAACCTTCACACTGCTCTACTCTCCATGCTATTTTGCAGGCAGCATCATCCAAGGAACCACTGTGGAATAGATTCATTGAAAACCAGTCGTGCTCCACCCTGTAGGCTTCTTCAATGTTGTATATTTCCTTAAGGTTTGAACAATGCCATGCCTTTAATATAGGTTTGATTTCTAAGTTACTTCTGGTAATTATTCCACACACTTGAGGAACTGTCTTCTTTTGTATCCTTTATTTCTTGGGGGCTGGGAGGGGATGAAGAAGTCTTATGGACTGAACCAAGGTCCTGATGAACTCGCAAAAACGAAAACTGGGTTGACTTCTCACAGTGACAAGAAGGAGGAAAGCTAAAACATGACAAGGGTATTGTAGATGCATGAACCCAAAGAGTTGTGAGTTGTGAGTCCTAGTGGAGCCATTTATTTCTCCTTCTCCCTTTCTGGAGGATAGAAGGTAAGAAAGGGGGATTCCATTTATCATTAAAAGTTATGGTGGATTTTACAAAATGCTGTTATGGATGACTTCTTTGCAAGCCATGCAAAGCCAGCAGCATTCTTGTGCTAGGTAGTCCCAGCTTTCAAAGAAACAGTGGGCAAGATTTAACATTGCCTCTTAGAAACCTCTCAGGTTATACCTCTGACTGTAGCTTGAAATAAATTGCTCTGTGGATGAACAGAGGATTCCGTTTTCCTGGGCTGTCAACCTAGCACCCTTCCCAAGTATAAAACTCACCTAAAGAGAAAACAAAGAAATCCAATAGCTGTAAGACCTGATAAAATGCTAGCTAAATTGGGAAACCCAGAGGAGTGCAAGCATATATAGTGACAAAAATACCATTCTCACATGAGTAGTGCATCATGGCAACTCTGTTACTGCCAAGATAGGAACAACTAAGCAGGTAAGAACACTTTGAAAAGAATCAAACAAGAAAATACCTTAACCTGAGAACATCTCCTTTTTGTTCTTATTGGTACAGAAGCTTTAATATAAAATCAAGGTTCAAAATAGGCTGATGTAGGGTCAGAAGTATTTACTAGCCTAGATGAGTTCCTTTATCTGTACCTGCGGAAAGTAGATATTGCTGTAAAACAAGCTAGAGAAAATTCCAGGTATCCAGAAGAATACTGAGTTGGCTTTATGCATATTATCTGTGGTGGCACAGGAAGAATAAAATCCTTCCACAAAAGGATCACATGATTCAAGTAAGAAAGAATAATGGACTGTCTTTTCCTTTGTGTTAAAGCAAATAACCTAGTTTACTAACATGAACCTAGTCCTCTAATCCAGTTGCACCTCTCTGTGGTCGAGGCTGCAAAGGGAAGGACTACTGCACTGAATTCTAGAGCGTGGCAGATGGTGTATCTTCACCTTCTGTTTCCTATTTCTCATGCATCTGAAGATGAGTAAGGTTGTAGCTTACTCACTTGAATACATAGACTGTCATTAATTTGTTAACCTTCAGAGCAAAGCAGAAATGATCTAATGCTAATATGTCTGTGGAAGGGTATAAAGGAACTTAAATTTAGAATCCAAGGTTAATATCCAGGAAAATGATGAAATAAACTGACTATCCTTGAAAAGTAATTCAATTGAACATTTGTAAACCCTCAATCCTGTCAACATCTGCCTTATTCTAAACTAATAAAAATTTTGGAAGTGTTCATTTAGTACAATAAATACTAGTATATATAAAAAAACCCCCCACCAACCAACTGAACTAATAAATACTAGTCCTGGACTGATTTATAGAGATAATATTTTAAAAGAACTGACTTTTTGGTATTGCAGCATTCTAGTCAAAGGGAATTTACACTGATAGTGGAGTTACTCCTAAATATTTTGGAAGCACTGCAAAGAGCAAAAAGATGAAACGGCTTACCTGAATGCCATTTAGATCTTTATCCTTCCATTTCTGTCTTTCTTTAAGTCATGCTCTAATTTACTTTAAGTTTGGATAGCTATAGCAAATCTTCCCTTTCCTGTTGTTGCTTTTTGTCTTTAGTCAGCACCAGTTATCCTCTCTGTTAGTGTGACCAGTTTCTTCAAGCCTGATAACAAAAGAGAAAGTTCAACTCTATGAATATAAAAATATGAATTTAATCTATTTAGGGTACCTATTTTAGGCAGCTAACTTTAAAAGTTGATTGAATCTTTTTCCTTTAAGGCTTAATTCAAATATCAGTTATTTGCTGGAATTATACTGGCCTCATATCTCTCAAATTAGATCAGAATCAGACTAATCAGCTTTGAAAAGTTTTATTTCCTTGGACACAGGGTTCAAATACACTGTTGCACTACTATGAATGAGAAATAACTGAATTTAAAAATGAGGTTTGGAGTTACTTAATTCTGATGTAAGTAATGCCTAACACCAAAGTTTTTCAGTGACTGGAAATATCCTGAGCAGCAGTTTGACCTTGTGTTATTTTATGACTGCATAGCTTTATAATTATGGTAACATATGACTACACCAGCATTTACAGGACAACAGCCACACATCGAATTAAGAGAAATTTTATAATAGGACAAAGGAACAGTAAATACGTAACTTACATATTTCAAGGATTCTTTTCTATTTCTTTTTTTTTTTTTTTTTTTTTTTACACCAAAATTAGTAGGGGAGGAGTGGCTGGAGAGCTGCCAGTCAGAGAGGGACTTGGGGGGTGATTGACAGCTGGCTGAACAGGACCCAGCAGTGTGCTCAGGTGGCCAAGAAGGCCAATGGCATCCTGGCTTGTGTCAGCAATAGCGTGGCCAGCAGGGACAGGGAAGGGATCTGAGCCTTGTACTCGGCACTGGTGAGTCCGCACCTTGACGACTGGGTTCAGTTTTGGGCCCCTCACCCCAAAAAGGACATTGAATGACTCGAGCGTGGCCAGAGAAGGGCAACGGAGCTGGTGCAGGGTCTGGAGCACAGGTCTGCTGGGGAGCGGCTGAGGGAACTGGGGGGGTTTACTCTGGAGAAGAGGAGGCTGAGGGGAGACCTCATGGCCCTCTACAGCTCCCTGACAAGAGGGTGCAGAGAGGGGGGATGAGTCTCTGGAGCCAAGGCCCCAGCGCCAGGCCCCGAGGGAATGGCCTCAAGCTGCCCAGGGCAGGGTCAGGCTGGCTCTGAGGAAGGATTTCTGTGCAGAAGGGGCTGTTGGGCGTTGGAATGGGCTGCCCAGGGCAGGGGGCGAGTCCCCATCCCTGGAGGGGTTTAAGAGTCGGATTGACCCAGCTGAGGGATCTGGTGGAGTTGGGAACTGTCAATGTTAGGTCAATGGTTGGACTGGATGATCTTCAAGGTCTTTTCCAACCTCGATGATTCTGTGTGATTCTGTGTGGCATTAGGGCCTTATTCCTCAAGATTAGCTAACAGACTGTTGAAAATGAGACAAGCTCTTGCATTAAGACCTGAAGAGTAAAATACGATGAAAGACCTTCTCAGTACTGCAGCCACGTTTGTATGGAGAAACTTCCTGGTTTTCTATTTCTTTCAGGTTTTGTGCTGATGAATAAAACACATTGCAGAAGAGATTATGGTTTTTTAAATACACTGAATTCTTACTGGGTTAGAGACAAGTGTGACCAGCAGTTTTAGGTTAAATGAAACACACTTTTTGTGTATGAGCTGACAAATCCTTTTAACATTTTTTAAAATTATAATTTTTTATGCCTGTTGGTGATGCTGAAGAAGTTTTAGTTGGATACTCATATAAAATGTCAGATTTTGACTGGGACTTTCATACAATTGTGAGTAACTTAAAAGCCTTATTGACTTGCAGTGTAAAAATATTTCTCTTTGTATTTATTAAAAAATGGGATTTTGTTCCTAATTATTAAAAATTCATGAACATTTTTTCTTGAAGTTGTATAAAGTTATTTAATAATAAGATTCTAGAAACAGGGAAGAAGCTTGAGTACATAGAGAGACGTATTTCTAAAATGAGTGGTATCATGAATTATAAATTAATCCAGTCTAATTCCTGAATGTATTTTCTGGATATGCATATTGGAGAAAGATATATTAGACTCAATGTCAAAGGGTCTCTCTACAGAGAATTCTAAGCCTAAATCTTGCACTACTGGTTGTATCTGAGTCTGAGTCTGAACCAAACTCATTATTTAGTAGAACCTAAATGGTTCTTCTACTTCCACTGATTACTCTTAATGTCATGAGAGATAAACCAACAACTGAAATAATAAACCAGTCTAGCCAGAGGCTGATAAGCTTGCCAGACACAATTCCTACTTATGAAAATGTTTAGTTTACAGAACAATATATATATATATATATATATATAAAGTATATATATTTTTCCTAATATATAAGCTTATCAGCAAGTGTTCTCATGATTTATTTGTCAGAATAACTATTTCCATTTTAGAAAGTCACAGGGTTGCATTCAATTTGGGTACATACTTAATGCTGACCTTGCAGGTAAGGCAGAATTATTGCAGACAGGTTGGGTTGTGGTGTTAGATTAAGGACCGGTCAAATGTTACATTTAAAACTTTGAAGTTTAATATTCTTCAAAGTCAACCGTGTCCATAAATTTTGTTCACTTCTGTGACCATCTTTTCCATCTATACCCATCAAGTCTCCCTTTTTTCACCATAATAACCAAAAGTTTATACATTTAAGTGTCATTTAGATCTGTCAGCTGAGTGTATTATAGGAAGGGAAGGTCCTATGTCTAATGTTCTTTTGTGAAGTAAATAAACTTTGGATAATAAAAATATCAATTTCCATACCCAGGAGACATAAGGGGCCCCCAAAAAAAGATTATAGGAATGTCCTGACTATACACAGAATATGTATAATATATATAGATCTCTTATGTGACTCTTGCAGCCTCAGTGTTTGGTAAGATATATTTGGTGGCATATTTTGGGAATACATGATTTCCCTCTGAGCTCTGATCAACTTCCAGAGAAGTGATGGTTTGAGTCCTGAGCTAAAAAGTCCCCTCTTTCAGCAAGGGTTAGTGGTCTGCTAGATTACATGAAGGTACAGCTTTCAGTAATTACTTTTGCCCATTGTGTAGTCCATAAATACACATATTACTTTTAGTTCATGTCTTTGTACACTTCACTGTGCATCTGTGAGCACACAGTGACTCGTTTGGAAAAAGTTATTTTAAGCTAGAGAACGTGGGGTTTCTGAATATGATCACTCTATAAAATAGAAAGGTCAAACCAGATCCTTGATAGATGAGAGGAAAAAAAGTGAAAGGGGCACTTCATTTTTTTTTTTTTTTCCACTTAAAGAAAAAGCGGTCTGAGCCAAAGCTTCATATGATTGGCAGTCATTGTTCCACTAAATATGAAGTTAAAATTGAACATGCACTTATGGGAATTATGTAGTTTCTAGAGAGTCAAGACTGTGTTGTTCCTTTAAGTTGTCAGGGCTTCTGTAGTGGCAGATGCATTTTTGATCTCAGTGTGCACCATTTTGTCAGAGGCAATGTTCAGCCAAAAGTTTTCCTAAGAAAATTCTCATGTAACATGACTGAAACACAGAGGTATTCATCTTTCTTGAAGACAAGCTGACTGAATTAACGATAGTCCTCCAGTTTACTTTGTTCTGCTGCCAGATTCAGTAACCACAAAGATCTGAAGATACTATGAAACACTTGATTACCATTTTCGTTATTAAATGATGTTTTCCTATGGCTTATTGTACATACAAATAAAGAAGTTATTCTTGGGTGTATAGACATGAGTTACTTTCTAGCAAAAAAGGTACCAATACAATCTGTATGTGGAAACAAGTGTTGCATAGTTAGATATATTCATAGTAATGTCTTCTAACAGCAATTCTGATACCGGTGAATGACAGTTATTAGGCCCTAGTAAATGTCCAGAAACAGCTGGTATCTAATAGAAGAAGACTAATTACTCTTATTATGGTGCCAGGCTGTACAGATTTAAAAAATTTTTGAGATGTTTAGGGTGATTTAAAAAAGTTAACACGATAGTTCAAGTCAATGTGCAACCTATATAACAAGTTTTCTTTATTCATAAAGTTCTACTTCAAAAAGCTGTAAACATACGTTACTGTTAATACTCACTGACTATCAAGGACCATTTTAAAAGAATAAATGAAACTACTGTTGTCTAGTGTAGACACAAAAATGATTAGGTTCTCTTCAATCAGTTCTTCCATTCATAGGCATTATTTTGCTCTGCAACTACTTAGCAATTCCTAGATTAACCTGAAATGATGACATCTAGTTTTTGAGTCTCCCTTTTTTTTTTTTTTTTTTTTTTTTTTTTTCCCTGTGTTCTGGGTGACCTCTGCATTCAAAGAGTTGAAATTTAAGTTAGATGAACACTTGCAGCAGTTTATGAAGGGGAAAAGCCACCTGACATGAACTTATTTTTAACAGTTCTGCTTTTTCTGTATCTAATATCAATCAAGATTTTCAGACTGAAATCGTGGTTAATGCTCTTTAAAGTTCACAACGTTAATGTTGATAGTAACACTAAAGTCACTGAGATGCTTTTCATAGACAAGTCTGACCTGTGCAACCATCTTTATTAAGGTTCAAGTACTGTAAGAACGTGCTTTGAAACCAAAGGGCACAGGTGACAGAAGTTTTACATCTTGGTTTTGTCCTTAAAAGGGGTGGAACCACTAGAAGGGAAAGAAAACATTTTTAGAAACACAAGTTTACTGGTGTTACACATTGCAGGAGCATATCGCCCTATATTTATGGTTCCACACTTGGCTGTTTCTCACTGTGGCACCACAAAGTTTATCTCTACACAACACTACCTGACTGCACACCATGACAAATCAAACTATTCCATAACACTTACCACTAAAAGCCTGTGAGAAACATTTTCTCAAAGACTAGTATTTTTAAAAGCTCCAATGTTGCTATGCAAGTTTGTATCTTTCAATTGCAGTATGAAGAACACATCCCACATCCTAGCTAAAATGTCTATTACACTGCTATGCTATGGTCAGGTCTTATTTTTTTCTTCAGCTGATCTTGCAGAAATTAACATGTCAGAAAAACGCAAGTGATTTTTGTCATCTGAGAAAGATAGACGTGTCATGTGGTCTCAGTCAGCAAAGGTTGTTGAGATGACAGTGCACTGAAGTAGGCTGTAGTGAAAGCAGAAAATTATCTAAGTCACTTTCTTATTTTGCAGGAATGATTCGATTGTTCATTTTTCTTAAAAAAAAAACCTGTGCAGGCAATGACATTTTCTTTAAGACATCAGATATGCAGTGTATTTAATGCATTTTTCATTCCTCTATTTGTAATAGAAAAACATTATTCCCTTCCTTTTTTCAGATTCTTAGCGTTAAAATATTCTATTGAGTTTTCCGTTTGAAGACTGTATACAGTTTTCTTATCTCAGTATTCAATGGGCTCTATCTGTCCACAGTAATCTCTGTCAATTTTGACTTAAAATTCAACAATATTCACATCAAGCACTACACAATAGAGTATTATGACAAACTGTAGTTTCCCCAGAACCCATAATATACAGCAGTAGTTCACTTCCTAAGCTTTCTTTGGAATGGTTATCTTTCATTATGGAATTTGAATTATATGCAGACACCCAAGTTAATGTTCCTTTCTTCTATCAGCTTTTTTTGGAACAAACCACAGGATCTGGTATTGCTTATATTTAGAGCTTAGCCTTAGGCTGAACACCATTGTGATAGTCAATGCAGAAGCACTGAGGTGAAAAATATATGTATCAAGGAAAATAAGATTAAGTAGATTAAAAAAAAAAAAAAAAAGAAACTGCAGATGTTGTATCTACACAATCAAGACATAATTCCTTTTTAATGCATATTTGGATGCCCCTTGCATGAAATAACTAACTACACTACATGTGCTGTCATGCTAGAATAGTCTGTAATGTTTTTCCAAGTGGGGTTCATCTAATCTAACTATTTTTAGTGTCTCCATTCATGCTTTCTCAATCCCTTAGAGAAGAAAGGCATAGACACATCTAGGGAATTGTTCATGTCATTTGAAAACAGACTTCTAAAATGCTATTGGAATTACTCATTATATGCGATTTCTCTTATGTTTAAAAAAAAAAAAAAAAAAAAAAGCCCCTTCACACTGCCTGACTTGCAATGGGGACATCTAAACTATGGGTGTGTAATTATTTATCTTTGCCATCTGAGGTTAAATATCACCACTAACCTAAACTGTATATATTCTGTGAAGCGATGACAACTAGTGCATGTCAGCTAATGGAGATAGTTTGGTTCAAGTTAACCCCCTCTGCTGAGGGAAGCAGGACCTGCATTGAGCCTAAACAGAAGGATTTCTGAGATAAAGCCTGGTAGCAGTTTTAACGAGAATTTGCTATGTAACAAAACCAAGAAAGAAGTAAGTGGGGTAGGAGGACAGAGTTCACAACTCTGTCTCAAAACCCAACTCTCTCCATGGAGATACTAAGGGATCCAGGGAAAAAAATGCTTTTGTGACTACTCTAGAGTTTTGGGAACAGGACAATGCCTCCTACTCTTCTGCAGCTTCATGGCTTTTAACACATCTAGAATAGAGAAAGCCTGTCGGTCCTTTCTTGCTTTTTTGCACAGATAATATTCACAGTTAAAAATAAAAATCTACTAATGTTCAAAAAAGATGCTCGAGTTAAATATCAGAACTAACCTTACTTTAATTTGGCTACTTTGTAGGTGTGCATTATAATATAATCTCTGATCACATGATTATAATCCAGTTTTCTGAAGGAACCTGTAATACCTGTGGGAGGGAGACCACACTCACTGAATACACGACTATTAAATGTAGTTTTTTAATCTCATCATCTGAATCCTTCACTCATTCTAATTCTCATTCCTAGCTACTGTCTAATGGAACATTTTAATTACTGCTTATTCCAATTCTAAAGGCATATGCAGAACAACAAATTTGTAACATATCCAGCCACTCTAAGTTTCTCTTCATCTGTTTGTTCTTTCAATGTTCCTCTGAGTACTATGGTAGTAACTCAAATATGACCTATCCTTTGAAAGTAATAGGCAACAACAAAATCTGTAGGGAAAAAAAAAAAAAACCAAAAAAAAAAAAAAAAAAAACCAAAAAAAAAAAAAACAAAAACCCACAACCCAACAACTTGTGAAACACATACTTATCAGACTTTATAAATATCATAAATTTTGGAGAAGCTGGATGAAACATTCAGCTTGCAAATTTAGAACAGAAATCTTGTCACGCAACAGAAGAATAAATGTGCTGTTCATCTATTTATCCTTTAGAAGCACCAGTAAAAAAGTCTGAACAAAATTTAGTTTGAGCAGGCAAAAACCACACATTGTTTATTGCCAGATTTTTTTTTAGAGCATGAATATTTGCATTGGCTTACCTTTCATCTCTTTGAAGCCAGGCCAACATAGTTTTTACCAAAGTTATTCCTTCAAATGCATTGTTAATCTGACTAATAAGCACTTAAATTCCCGTTTAATTGAAGTTACAGCCTTTCTTATAGATGAGAATTGTCCTTTCACTGAAAGTGATGTACAAGAGGGCTAAGCCCTCCACTTTGGTGTACTTCAGTGTAGCTGTATTCTTTATCCTCCTCTGACTGCTTTCCTGGGACTGTCAGTTCCCTCAAAGAGAAAAAAAGGTTCTCCCAGATTAAGACTCCTCCAAGCCTCCCTGCCAACTGACTGCCTACTTCTAAATTTTGTACAACCGTGAGGAAAATCTTGTTAGCTTCTGCAGGAAAGAGAATGAGAATTACTGCCCAGACTTCTAAAGCTTCTTTTTAATTTAATTGTTTTTCTTCTTTGGATACCTGTGGACAGAGACATTTCTGTTAGGAATGCATATGACTGAATATATAATTTTATTTTCACAGGTGATATTTAAATCTGCTCATGATTACCATTTTGTCACTAGAATTTAAGCGGTTGGCTATCTACAGAAAAGGAGCACAAAAACATTAGCAACTTAATTCTTGCAAATTGGTTTTAAAAACACTATCTCCTGCTTGTTTATCTATACACTTTTCTCAGTATTACTTGGATATACATTGGCTAAAAAGAGAAACATTGGTTGTATGATTGAAAGAGGGTAACTAAAAATACTAAGTAGATACAAGGAAATCTGAAATTTAAAGGAGGGAAAAGGGTCATCAAACATAAACTAAAATGTTTGTTTGCATTTGGGTTTGGCAGGCTATTTCTCCATACACATTAAGGCTTATATGCCACCCAACCCTCTCTCCTATGCACTTACACAAAGATGTGGTTTCTGGAATAATGTCATGAGTGACTTGAGACTACAGGTCCAAAATTTTTTTCATTGTTACTTTTGATTGAGTTCAGGCCAACTTTTTTGCCCTTTCCAACGTGGGAAAAGGTTCCTTCCTTACGCTTTTCAACATGTTCTTCCTGCATGCAGAGAGAGTTTCCGTTAAAACGGAGTCCTGTGATTTTGTCTGCGGATTTTAAAGTTTTCTTACAAAAAATATTTAATCTAATTAGTAACAGAATGAAGTTTTGCTTTTGAAATTTGAAAAATTTAAAAAGGGTAAAATTCTGTATGTTTGACTTAATCTAAGGTATTATCTTTTTCAATCTTTTTACAATGTTTTCCATGAGAACAAAAGTTAATTTTGAAAAGCTGAAGAATCTAAGAAAACTAGAATAGTATGGCTAGGTATTGGAAATAAAAAAACAGCAGAGAAGAAATTCAGATTAGTCAAACTATATCAATTTAATCAAATAGGATATAGGGAAGGTGGGGAAAACCAAACTAATACTTTTTAAAACCTGAAGTAACAAACAATTTCTGGTTTGAATGTTTAATTAATTAATTAATTTTAATGTACATATATCTAATTACATCTATATTTGACTTCACTAAGGTGTTGTGTTTTGTTGTTTGGTTTTTTTTTTTTCAAAGATAAGGACATTTTAACAGTTAAAAGTTTATCATTTGAAAAAACTTGATCCAACTCTCACCTGCTGTAGATTATCTGCAGTTTAAGATGGCTACCAGTTCGTCATAATGTCTGGGCACTTTAACAGTGTTTTCCTATTTCTTGTTAGAAAAGGAGAGTTCATTCAGATTATAAATATTTGAAAAAAAAAAATCAATTTGAGTTACATGTCTCACTGAAATATTCTTTTCATGTTTTCAATATGTACCTTCTGTATTTTGGTTGAACTAAGAGCTATACGTTCATAAACAAGTAGACTAACATCACAGAGCGGTATATTAAGAGTAGCTCACACACTAAACCTGTGTCATGATCATGCTCCTGGGGCAAAAACTTGTCACATCTTTAAGTGACATGCATAATGGTTTTGCACTAGGAGGGTGTAACAAATGTTGCCTACTCATTGTCAAACCTAAAAGGAAGAATGCCAAATAAGAAAGGTGTAATCCTGGTGGCAGCAATGTGTTGCCAATGGATCAGGCAAATCCTTTGCAGAGTCAGAGGCTGCTTTAGCAATCTGTGCATCTAGAAAGCTCCTTTTGCGGCAACAGGTGGGAACAGAGCATGTCTAATTAACAATTTGCTTATCAAAAGCTATGGTAAGTGAAGTAACATAAGATTATATGATAACACATTTGCTTCTCTGTTTGATCTCCACCTGCTCTGAACAGGATGGTACAGATAAATGATTTTTGTTCATGAATATTCTTAGGAGAGAGCTCACTGAACATTTTTTTTATTTTATTCCTGTAACTAAGTTGCTATTATTTCTCATGGTAAATATCAAGCTCTTTTGGATGCACTGCATGCTAAAAGGAGTTTACCAAAATAAACAAACTCTTAACGTTATTTTGTGCTATCATATTTTCTCATGGCTTTAGGCTCCTTTGCAGTATAAACACAGAAAAGCAGTAACAATTCAAATTCCAAAGTCTTCCTACTATTCCTTATATATGTATAAAAGGTTCATGTCATATGTCCCAATGTGTCTGCTTTTCTTTTATTCCCATATAATTTCTTCAGAGAAAAATTCCCAGGTTGTTTCCTTTCCTATTTGCTGTCGCACAACCTCAGAAGTGCAGACAGTCCTTGATTCTGTACTTTAAGTGATGTTGCAACACTGCTTGAAGTGATTTCTGCATTTAAGTCAGGTCTTTGCTGTTAGAATCCCTACAGTTAGTCCTGAACATTGGATGATAAAAGCTAGGTTGTGCTAGTCGGGCTTGGTGTATGGAGTAACGTGACATCTGGCTTGTCAGGATCAGTGTGTCTGAGAGATCAGGGCAATGAGCAAATAATCTTGGAATTTTCAAACTCTGATATCTAGATATGGTTTTTTCTCCCTTGCAATTCCACAGTGGAGGTTTATAGCTGCTTTTTCCATCAGTACATACTTTTGCATAATGCTTAAAGAGATACGAACACTAGTTAAAGTATTTTGCCTGTTTTATTGGCTATATGTGATGTAGAGAAAGTGTTTACATTTTATGTATGGTTTTGATAGAGGTTTTGACTTAAAGCTTGTCCATTATTTAGTAGTACTAAGAGTGGTAGAGATAGGTGCAGTTTTAGACTGGCATAATGTAATGCCTGTGACAGAATATAGTTATATATTTTCAGGTGGTGTTTGATACAAAATTGGGATGGTATGTACTAATGTCCTTCTACCTTCTACCAGAAGATAAATGGTTAATCACACTTTAAATGCCTGGACAGGTCAGTGATTGTTATATATAATGTAAAATGATTAAATATTAACATATGATGAGTACTGCAATCAGATTCCCTGCTGTAAGCTGGAAAGGGAGGAGGAAGGGGGAAGTAGAGAAAGGTGGCAAAAAGGTCAGCAGTGAATATAGAATACAGTGAAAGAATTTTTTCCTTGAATAGCTGAGCATGCATTTTTTTGTTGAGTACTAAAGATTTGACAGAAAGCTTAGTTTTGCTTACTGGAAATGCAGCTTCCCAAATGCTGTGACAATGGCTGGATTGACCTCAATCTTTGGGATATCATTACTTTTTCATATGAATCAAAATCCTTAGACAGTTCTTCAGAACGGGATTTGAGTAGGCAGTGTTCCCTTCACCTTACGTACTACAGAAAAATATGTTAAAACAATGATATGGTGGTTAGACTGTGCAGAGGAGAGAGCTGATCCTTTACACACTTTTCCTCTGACTTGGAAGAAATAATTTAATTTTCTTGAGCTTCCGAGTCTACCTCTACAGGACAACAGATGTCCACAGCCCTTTAGGACACTTGAAAAGCATACTTTTTCTCTGTTGACACCTGATGAAAGTTTTGTAAAGTTAGAACTTCTTTTGATAGACCTGAAAGAGTATTTTGTGTCCATACTCTCTTTTGTCATCTGTGAGCTATTACATCAGTCTTAGGGGCTAAGTAAAACTGATGCATGTTTGAAAGCCACAATTTTGGCTGGTACCAGACACTGAATTCCGGGCTTCTTCAAGAGTAAAAGTATGAGTTCTGTCAACCTTAACTAAAAAGCTAGGCAGTTGTGCTGAAAGTCCAATAGGATTTCATTATAATGTTTGGATTGAGCCCACATAATACATAATTAAAGCCAAACATTTTCATTCTATTTCATTTCATCTCAATCTCTGATATAGTATTTTCCTTTGAAAAGTGTGATTAAAATTGTCTTGAAGCAAGTAGGAAGTTTTTATTTGGATGCTGACTAATTTAATCTAAATAAAATTTGTGGAGAACAGGCTCCTGAAGCTTGAACTAGAAGACTTCACAAGATCCTTCCAACCTCAGTGATCCTGTAATTCTGTGGCTTGGAAAAGTGTTTTATTTAATAGCTTGCTTAGATGGGACGTCTACAGTATTGGTGGATGCACCACTAGGAAGGAAGGATCAGGGTTTGATTTGCTGTAGTCCGTTATGTGATTTGTACATTATGCTAACAGTAGTCCTGTTAGAACAGAATGGGAGATGACAGAATGAAATCTTTACTGTGGGCCTGAATTCTAAACTCAAGTCAGTAAGTATGTGAAAATTAATACAAATATTGAGTTGCTCATTTATGGAAACTACTCCTGAGGTAATTTCACAGGTGTTTTTTCCTCATAAAGCTTCACAGAGGATGGGGTTAACATTCTGCACATCTGTGGGCTTCACTTAGAGGAAGTAGTACAGATGCAGAGCAGCCCCATGTGTGTCAGGGGACATTTCATACCATCTTGCACAAGACTGAAATTATGGCAGAAGTATTCATGTTTCCACTGCTATCTAACCTCATGACCTCCTCTCATTTCCCTTTCTGTTGCACAAAAATGGAATCCTTTATGTGTTGCTCTGATCTTTCAGTAAATCCAAATTGGTCTCAAAACAACTATCAAGGAAACGGGGAGAATGACATACCATGTGCCACTGCTAGTCAGGAAACAAAAATGTTCTGTATTTTCAGATCTCTGAAGTGCAATAAATGTCACTTGGAACACAGATAATATTTACAGTGACATAAAACCAGAGCAAAATGTCCTAAAAAAAATTTTGTTTTTAAATTGACACATGATGAATCCTTTTCAGCAAGCAAATACACATATTTGCTTTCTTCCCCCTCCACTGTATTTCTGTAAGGCAGCCTTGCTGCAGCTGTGATTCAAGACACCACAGCTCTTTTCTTGAGTCAAAAAATATTGCAACAACCATCTGGTTAGAAATAGGAAGAATCGAAAGGCACACTCTTAATGCTTACTTCTACTCACACTTTTATTTCTTCCTGGTACCTCATATGCCAATTTTTTTCTGATTTCCATTCAGAAATTTTGCATCGTGAAGCAAGCCCACAACCAATTTATAGAACAGATATGTACCCAAATTTTCTCTGCTATTTTAGACTTTTTGAACCTTATAGAACAGATATGTACCCAAATTTTCTCTGCTATTTTAGACTTTTTGAACCTTCATTAGTGACCTGGAACCATCAGAAAAATAGGCCATTTGATCAATGACAGCTGAAATAATCATATTAAGATGGAAACTTTCCATCAAGAGCTCTTCAGATAGCTTTTTGTTAATTACTTCCTCACCAACATTAGAAAAAGGAAGTTCATTTACACAGAAATAGCAAATAAATGGAAATAAGGAAATTTGCACAAAGCTTGTGAAAATAATCTAAGCTTTTGCTGAAAAGATTTGAAGGGAGAACATTGTACTATTCAGTCTCAATTAGTTCATTAATCCCTAGTGACCATCTAATACAAATATGCAAGTCCACACTGAAAGCTGAAAAAAAATCTCATTGCTGTTTGGAACAAATGTAGGGATAGCAACTGTTAGAGAGGAGACGTTGTCCTTTATTTCAATTATTCATGTTGGTTTTAGGGGTTAGAAATCTGCTTCTTTGAAGCTGTTAGGCTGAATCTGTTCACATTAGCTCCTCAGATACATTTTTTTTTTTTAAATCAAGTGGATTAGAAGACCTTGATATTCTACCTTATGCTAAACTGTACGTGTTATCATTGTGAGGATAATTTGCTGTATATCCCCACTTTAGAGTACACATTCAATAGCAGATGGTGTCTTGATGTCTCATTTTTCAAAAATATAATAGATTACCTTCACTAGAATGCTATAGAATATCATCATAAACAATTGCCACTAAAGGAGTTGGTAAATTAAATACATATATTATGACATTAATTTCAATTGAATTTGAAATGGTTCCTACCTATTGAGAGAGAACTTGTCGAGTGCTACAGAGTACTTTGAAATACAAGATGTTGCATATTTATAATTGCTCTTACAATATTTTCGTCTGCCTATTACTAGGCTGTACTTCTTGCCTGTGCAATATTCATGTCTTTCTGCATCTGTATTTCTAGGGCTCTCAGTTGCAGGTTTTAAAACGTTCTCTAATGTTTATTCATTTTGCTTTGCCTTTTAATTGTATGATCTTATATTTAATTAAGCTTTTTGTGGCATCTGCTCCAGAAGTGCCATATAAATGTTGTTTCATACATCTATGGATTATAAATACTTTGTTCCAGCAAAAACCAACACACAGAACTGCCAACACCTACACATAACTAGACGACCCATAAAAATGTCTAAAGTTGAAAGTGTATAAAATTTGGTTTTAAATGTAAAACTGCTCCAGGCTTTGTGAAACAAACTTCGAAAGCAGTGGACCTATTGCTTATTAATTTTCATTATATCACTGAATTTGTTTTAACATTAGTAAATCAACTATTTGAAGACCTAGTTAATTTTTTCCCTCTGGAATGCAGAAATATAATTTTCTCCTTCAAGTGGGCTAGGAATAAACTTTTTCAAAAGATAGAGGTTGAATTGTTTGATTTCCAGATACCTGAGGAGTGTTCACCTGCCCCAGTGACTGAAATGATGGCTACACCACTGCCTTCTAGGACTCAAAAGTTCATAGGTAGCTTCAGATTTTGTACTTATGTGGCAGCTTGTGATACCTGCCTTCTTTCCCTGATTTAGCTGTAAAGCTCTGGACAGATATTGACAACCATGAAGATACCCAAAGCTTTTTACTGTATTGTCCTAGATAATCTGGATTTAACGTTCTTGACACTTCTCATGTCAACATCAACTGCTATGCCCATTGTGGTGGTGCAACCCCTCCTCGCTTAGGCCACTAGGTGGTTAGTGCAATTTTCCCCTCATGAGGTCACTTTCCATCCCCATGTGAATAGGGAAAGACAGGGAACCAGAGCATAAAGGCACTCCTTAACAGTCCTGATTCCCACCTCCCTTTTTGCTTGGGAAAGGACAACATGCCAGCTCAATTGACTTGGGAAAGGCACTTGACCAGAGTGTTAAGGTGCCCTCACCTGGTTCCTGCCCCCTCCTCTCCAGCTGTTTGAGAACAATGACAAAGGCAGGGGACCAGAGCGTTAAGTCACTCCCTTAGCCCACCTGGTTTTTGCCCCACTCTTTTACCATTTAAAGAATAATAAGAATTATCAGTTGCTCCTGACAGCCTAGTATGTCTGCACTTGGTTGTGGCCCAAAAGGGGGTGATACCAGAACTCCAAGATCTATCAAGTTCTAGACATGCGCTACTCGTAGAAACTGCCGGTATATTCCACCATCCAAATTGGGATGAAATGGAAAAAATACCTGATGAAAGTTGATTATCTTGGATCCTATAAAGAGTGATCCTAAGTGAGACCCTTTGAGCTCTCCTGGATCATGGCAGGCTGTGACCAGCATCTCCCCCGAGCTGGGATGACTCTCAGGCTCAGACTTCTTGAAGTTTGGAGATTGTCCGCCCACAAAGCCGATGGCAGTGCAGAGTGAAATCAGACTTCTCAAGGCTCTATTATTACCCATTGAGGAATGCTGATGCACTGTGAATATTTGCTTCAAACTTGAGAAGAGGGAAATTTTAACTATATAAGCCAGCCTCTTCCATCCATCTCTTTACCTATCTGTGTGCCTGAATATGCACATTTGCCTTCACAATAGTGGATGTTTATATATTTCACTGGATATTCAAATATTTCCATGCTGTCTATGTACGTGCATGTCTGTTTTGTGTGTTTATATATATACACATATATATACATTTTGATTTAGAATACATTGTAGTAAGTTAGTTTGAATCTTTTAGTTCTTGAGTCTGTAATTAAGTCACTATTTTAATCATAATATATTCTATCAGATCACCTTGTTAATCTTTACATTGGTCAGTTATTAAGTGTTTGCTAAATTTCAACATTCTGATCCACCTCGCACCCTTAATAAATCTGAGTTATTAAATCATAACCATGTGAGATATTTTCATTCACAACACCCATACAGTAAGAAAATCAGATAATAGAATGTGAAGACTTAAAAGACTACTGTGTTTGACATGGGTCTTCAGTTCACTTCTGGCTGTTCACCTACTTTAGAAAACTCCCAATGTTATCATAAATGGAGGATCACACATGTAGCCTGTGACAGCATCTTCTCCTGTCTGCTAATGTACAGCTTGTAGTCATATAGTTGAAGTTTTTCGGAATCACAGAATCAACTAGGTTGTAAAGGACCTTGAAGATCATTCAGTCCAACCTAGCACTGACAGTTCCCAACTACACCAGATCCCTCAGCACTATGTCAAACCTACTCTTAAACCCCTCCATGGGATGGGGACTCCACCACCTCCCTCAACAGCCCATTCCAACACCCAACAACACCTTCTGGAAAGAAATACTTCCTCAGAGCCAGTCTGATCCTGCCCTGGTGCAAATTGAGGCCATTAACTCTTGTCCTATCACTTGTTACTTGGTTAAAGAGACTATCCCCCCTCTCTGCACCCTCCTGTCAGGGAGCTGTAGAGGGCCATGAGGTCTCCCCTCAGCCTCCTCTTCTCCAGACTAAACCCCCCCAGTTCCCTCAGCCACTCCCCATCAGACCTGTGCTCCAGACCCTGCACCAGCTCCGTTGCCCTTCTCTGGACACGCTCGAGTCATTCAATGGCCTTTTTGGGGTGAGGGGCCCAAAACTGAACCCACTCATCGAGGGGCGGCCTCACCAGTGCCGAGTACAGGGGTCAGATCCCTTCCCTGTCCCTGCTGGCCACACTATGGCTGACACAAGCCAGGATGCCATTGGCCTTCTTGGCCCCCTGGGCACACTGCTGGCTCCTGTGCAGCCAGCTGTCAATCACCCCCCAGGTCCCTCTCTGACTGGCAGCTCTCCAGCCACTCCTCCCCAAGCCTGTAGCTTGTTGTGGCCCAAGGGCAGCCCCCGGCATTTGCCCTTAGTGAAACTCCTCCAGTTGTTCTTTTTACGTGTACCAAAAGACTTGCTACAATTGTAATTGCTTATGAATAATTTTAAGTATTTGACCAAAGATCAAAAAGACAGATACAAGAATGGTTTCATCCTCCTCTACCAAAAAATGTTTGTACTTAATTTTCCTGTTTTATGTAAGATTCATCTGAATGTTTTAATCACTGCTCACCTCACTGGCAGAGCTTTATTGACAGGATTCCCTAGTACTAAATTCATGTTATCATACTAAATACAACAAATATTCTAATTTTTATGTTTAACATTCAACATTTATTTGCAAAAGCTTCTTATAGACCAAGAATTAGATTTCTGCCTAAAGCACAGGGCCACAGATTAAAAAGAATTCTATCTGTTAAGCCCTCAGTTGTCTCTGGCAAATATAAAGGCATGCCTAGGGAAAAATACAAAAACTGGGTAAGCATAGTAGCTGGATGTGTAATGTGCGTATTGAGTAAACACCTCCATTTATTCCATTAAATTGTCCGGTGTTCCCTTGAATCCATGTAAATAGTTGGCAACCTCAGCATGCTTTGGAATAGATTTATAAAGTTCAGCCTTCAATTGTGTGGTAAATCACCTTCTTTTTTTTTTTGTCTTTTGGAATTATTTCCCACTAGCCTCACCTGATACCTTCTAGTTCTTGCGCTGTAGAGGGTGATGCTCATTTCATCCTTATCTGTTCTTCCCATGCCCCTTATTCTATATAGACCATATCTCATCCTCAGTCTTCTCTTTTCCAAACTGCATAATCCTAGCTAGTTCAGCCATTCATTCTATGGAAGTCATGCCACTTCCATAATAATCACTATGACTAAATTTACTTCGTTAACTTATGAACAAAGTAAATACTTATTTTTGTTGTTATAAAATAAATTCCTATTTTTTACTCTTATAAGAAAGTCATGTGATTAAAGAGAAATGGGATTAAAATAAATGGTTCTTGGGAAAGGGAACAAAACCCAGAGTTAAAATCAATCCATATGCCTCAACTAACAATAATGGAGTTTTAAATCTTAACCTAACTTTTAATTTCATATTTAATGATTCAATGTAATTATTTTAATATATTCACATTCATTATATCATGGAATGTACTAATTCAATTCTGAGATCCATTCACTAACCAAATACTTAGGATTGTAAAATAACTCAGGTTAGAAGGAACATCGGGAGATCTGTAGTCTAACCTGGTGTTCAAAGGAAGATCAGCTCTGACATTAAATCAAGTTGCTCAGGGTTTTACTTAGTCTGGTCTTCAAAACCTCCAGGGATCTAAATTACACAGCCTCCCTGGACAGCCTGTTCAAATGCTTGACTGTCATAATGGAGAAAGTTTTTTTGCAGTCTGAATTCAAACTGAAACTCTTTTGGACAGACAAAATTACTCTTTTATTTCTGAACTTACTGCACAAGAACCAATCTGGTACTGGACAAGGATCAGAGTGCACACTAACAACTGGACAGCCTTATAGTTGAACTGAAATGTTATTTTGAGACAGAAACCACAATCGACCGGGTGTGTCAAACTGGAGTTGGCTTACATGCAATGTAATTTTAGTACCCTGGAAAGAGGATGGAGTTGGCATGCATGGCCTTATCACCTTCCAAAAAAAAAAAAAAAAAAAAAAAAAGGTTTAACAATAATGGGGCGTAATGTATGAATTACTATATATATTAAATTAATCTCCATCTGCCTGAATCATTCCTGGGACTGATAAGGCAAAATCTTTTTGGGGAGTATAAGAGAAAAAGGTTGACATACAGAAAAACTAATTTTCTCATGGATAAAGCTTCACACTATTGTACAGCTCTGCAAAATTTTGCTTATGCATGTTCAAGGGAGATTATAAATTTAACTGATGTTTGGAGGGGCAACTGAGATGACTGAGAAGGTAAAGCTTATTTCACAAAAGACAACTAACAGAGCTTGGCTTGTTTAGTCTAGAAAAATGGAAGCTGAGAAGGAACTGATGGCTCTCTGTTGATTCATCAGTTTTGACTGAATTTAAAGAAGAAATTTAATGTCAGCATAAGAACAAATTTATGTCTATGAATAAATTTAAGATGGAAATTAGAAGGTTTTTAATCATCATAAACATAGCTTTTCTGAACAGATTTCCATTAGAAATAGCAGAGGCAAATTTTTAAAAAGCCTATAGTAGTTTATGAAAGACTCATTTGTGACTGCAGATGACTGCATCTGGTAAAAGATTTCCTGTTTGATGTTCTTAGTTCAGCTACTGACCTTTTTCCAAGTCTCTCAAGGCCTAATTCTCAGAAATGTTAAAACCAGTTCAAATTTGTTTAATCTTTTTCTTCTGATAGCAGTTCCTTTGTCCATAAAATAGATGTGCTACTTAAATTGAATGAACATTGCAAACCTTAGAATAATTTTTAAAAATCAGTTAAAATTAAAAACACATCCTGAGAGCTTTTTGAAGCAACATAGGAATGTCAGATTTGCAAGGTTAATTAACCTGTAATAGAAATAGGCAGCTAAATTGATAAGAACTTTTGAAAATCTTATAACGCAGAGGTAAGTCTGAACCATAGCATAACCTTCAGGCGTCCTTTGAGTGTTTTCTACAGTGTATAAAGAAATTTTGCTAGTATAGTACACGGTTTAGGAGCACACAGCAATTATTTATTAATACTCAGGGGGAGTAGTTAGTAATAACTACCAGGTCAAACATTTTCATGCTCATAAAGCAGGTATGTCATAAGTCTGTTGGTAAGGCAGTCATTAGACAGGAGGCGAAGGGGTGTTCTCTGTTGGTCAAAGTGTTGCTACATTGCTGTGTCCAACTGAATACTTTTTTTCCAAGGCTTTTATATCATTTCATACTGATGCTTTTCTCTCAAGTCCTTGAGTAACTAACTATTGCCATCTCTGCTTCTATCTGTTCTTTCTTATCGTGTGTAGAATTAGCTTTTATTCCCTCTTACAGCTTAACGAGCCAAGGTCAGAAAGCTGTGTTTTAAAAAGGCAGGCTTTGGATCACACACAGCTGAATCCCCAGGCTGAATTTTAATAGTTTCATCTCTGAATGATCAAAACTTTGAGGTCTGTAGATCCACCACGAAGTATAAAGAACTGCCCTCCTCTAGAACCCGTAGTCTTAGGTCTGAAAATGCTCAGGGTAAAATCTATTTCTCTTACTCTGTCTCTTTCACTGTAATTGTATTTTACGCACTAAAGTAATTGAAGCTTTTGCATTACTTCACTGTAGTTTTGCCATAAGTAGATTGTATTATGTGCATATGTTGAGTAGAAACATATCTAACAGGAATTATACTTAATTGCAAATATATAAATATGGCACACATGGTTGAACAATAAGCTACAAGGGAGGGGAAGAAGTTACATTTGCATCATAAAAAATGAAAAATGACTGGAGTTTAGAGCTTATGGTAATCTGAGAAGAGCCATCTAGACAGAAACATTTTTCTAAAATGGACCATTTCATTATTTAGCGGACATTTTTCAGTATGACAATAGCAATCTGTGTTTGCAGAACAATGATGTCTGTACACTCAGCTGCTAAGTTTGCTGTGCTGATTGCCCCTTCAAATCTGTGTATATATAGAAAGAAATTTAAGTACTAGAAGCTTTAGCTGCAGACTATTTAACTTTCGTCTTGAGCTTCCATTTTCTAGAAACAGATGCAGCTTGGATTTTAAGCAGAAGTGATATTAACTTAGCCTTTGCTCTGCCTTGGTTTTGGTAATGTTGCTATTTGAATGAGCAGCTCTTCTTTTTCTCTATAAATGGCCCATTTAAAAGAAGCAGGAAATTATTCAGTTGGGGGTGTAAAGCCTCTTAGCTGAGGTTAGACTTTGGAACCTTGAATGTTCATCAAAACCAATGTCATACATTTTGAGTTGATATCATTATGTTTACTATTCATTAAAAAGAGAACAATAATGGTTAGCCAAAATTTCTGAGCTTTTAAATATGAAATACATTTTTATTAGTGAAGTAGGAACTGATCCACAGGCTCACATAGTAACCAGTTCTTGCCTCCTCTCGCTTGTCAGTATGGTGTAGTAATGAGTATTCTAAATGTTGTATGTTCTTATGCAAATGGCAAATCTCTAAAAATAATACAAGGACTGAAATTCTAAATGACAGATTCTTTGCAGAAACTATTCTCAAATGTTCTAAGTAGACAAGTCTCTTGGTCAAATTAATTTATCTATTACATGTGGCTTATTACCCCTCAAACAGACAACTGCGTTAATTTGTATGCTCTTCTATTGCAAGTTGTCATCCGTAATGATCTCCTTCCTTACTGTTCCTCCTGGACATCTGGTAGGTTTATACTGAACCCATTGCCATATTTCATGTTAATATCAGGACACTCAAGGGATCAAAGAGTTTTGCAAGAGTTTTCTTCAGTCATGACATCAACAGTTCATTTTGTGTCATGGTAATTTATTTCCATGTCTTCAAATCTGCTAAAGCTTTTCATGGACAAGGTAACTAGAACTATTTGATCAGTGACAAATTGACATCAACAGACTTAATTAAAGGGACACTATTACTCTGATCTGTGTAATTATGTATCCTTACATACTTTCAAGTACAAATTCAATGTATGTAAAATATCCTACTAACTTCACTCTTCCTTATGTTGCCGTATTACACATTTTTCAAGCTCAGTCCTTATTCCCTATAAGGAGTGAATAAATTGTTGACAGTAATAATACTTGCCAGATATTTCTAAGTTCTGAAGAATTTCTAGATTAAAAAAAAAAAAAACCCAAACAAAACAAAACCCACCTTAGAGATTTTCATAGTAATTTCTTTTAATTCTTTGCTCTAGCTCTGGTAGAAAAGAGAATCCACCCAAATATCTTGTAACTGCAGAAAATTAATTCTAAAGTACACTCTTTTGTGATGTGAACACTAGGACCTAATATACCTCTTGCATCTTTAATACTATAGAATGTTGTCCTTCAAAAGGACTCCTCATATTGATCAGATAAAATTGCAAAGTAAGCTTTTATGTTCATTTCACATTTCAATATAAGAAATGAGTTTCCAGAGATTTCTTTAAAAGGATGAAACATTTCAGTCTACCATAATTAGGCATCTTTGCATAAGCACTGTTTTTCTCCTCCTTGGAAAATACTTATTTATTGGAGGTGTTTATCTTTCCAAAATTTACAGCAATCTTTACTGACACCAAGTAATCTTCTAGCCTTTGCTGTTCAAAACTGACATTCCTTTTTGTCCTCAGGACAAGTACCATTTTCTCAACAGGTGTATTAATGTTTGGGGAATGTCAAAAGACATTTAATGAGAAATAACATGCTTGAGAAGGGATGTCATATTTTCCAGGGTGATTGAAAGCCCCCTCCACTTTGTCCCTGATATCTTATTTCCCTGCCACTCTCACAGCTTCATGTTAGTCACACACTGCTTGACATGTCCATATTCATCAAATAGACTATTTTAAGCTATTATCCAGCAGTTTACATTGTCCAAACTTGTCATAAACTTCACAGATATTTTTCCAGGTTCTCTCTATAATGAAGAAAATAGTAGCAAGGCTTAGTGGGACTAGAACGATAGAAGGAAATCTTGCTTACTCAAAGTGAAAGCTTAAAGGGTTACAGCTAACTGTTGTAGCAGAGCTTGAATATTAACGGTTGCAGACAGGTTGTACTGTCAGTTCTCATCAATCCTATCTTGCTACCCTTTCCCTGTCCATCCCCTGTGTGCCCTCCACCCCCCTTGCAACACCCTTAACCCCAGTATGAAAAGTACTGCCCTCTAGTAGGTGAGACAGATTTGAGCAGACAAAACTTGGCTCAACTTCTGTTGTTTCTAACACACAGCCACCATCGTTATTGTCCCTTTCCCTTTGTTTCAAAGCCACCACTCACTCTACTGATCCTGTGGCTAGCATCTGGCAGGTCCTACCCCTGCCACAAAACATTTTCCAAGCAGCAGCAGGTCCTGGAGTTCCTCACCTTCTGGGCTGAATGGTGTGCTGGTGGTGTTGGAGAACGGCTTGCAGAGACCAAGGCCATGGGTCTCTGCAGGAGCTGATTGCAGCCACCTGAGGTAAATAAAGGAAAAAACCCAGGGTACAGTTATGCTAACAACGGACTGTTATGTTAACAAAGAGAGAAACTGAGGTACACAATGGCCTTGATGGTAAAAACAACCTTGGGAAAGGAGGCAGGCCAGAAGAGGGAAGATGTTGTGACATGTCTGAGATGCCACAAGGGGCTGGGATATTATAATGTAGCCTTTTACATGTATCCAATAGATCTGTGAGTAGTATGCATGATTATTGTAGAGTGCTTATATGAGGTGTGATTTCTTTCAATAAAGTTGAAGCTTGCTCTATCATTCATATTGAATTGACTGCTTGCTTCCTCCGTCCTCCGCAGTTGGTAATAGTGAAGGTGGCATTAACTTATCCTATCCTGTGTTTTTTACAGAGACCAAGGCATCAGTACACTCTGACAACTACTGATAAAACAAGATCTCTATCCTAAAGCAAGTCTTCCCCACAAAAGATGGTGCTGAGCCAGCATGCCTAGGATCAGAACTAATGTATGGCTTATATTGGCAACTATATGCTTCATCATTCTCCAGTGCTGGTCAGCAATTGCAGTAGGCATTTAGTTGAAGAATTCCATTGTTTTAGATACAAAAGTTGGAGGAAATCTTGGACAGGAACAACATCAGCTTACACAGATTCATAGAGCTACTTGGTACATACAGTAGTTATTGCTGCCCATTTATAGCTAAAATTTCTTAAAACCAGGTAGACATTTCATTTAATGATGACAGTCCAAAATATTCCAAATGGATTACCTATAGAGTTCAATTCATATTATAACCTGTTTATTTTGAGATGTATATGAAACTGAGAACAAATAGCTGGCCCGCTGGACACTCTTGTATAAGACATCAAAGGACCAGTACATCTGAAGCCTCTCCAGACAAGCTTCTTTTTGATGTTATGTGACTAAACCTTCTGCTTATAGTCTGTGATGTACCTTGGTTCAAGCTACCAGCTCTTTTCCACAGAATATTGTAATACTTCAACAGAATTGTTGAAATAACAAGTTTGTGATGATATCCCATGACGTACTTTTACTTTGACAGGCAGAGGGCCCAATCTGCGTGCGTGGGAAGAGTAATAATGATTCAATGCTGAAGTGCTTATAAGAAGTAAATAATGACCTTCTTCAGAAGAAAGTAGTAAAAGGTGTATTCCCAGACTACTAAATTTGTTTCAAATGCACCAGATTCTAATGGGCTTGTCATTATTGTATCTTAATTTTTTTATAAAGTTGTTATTATTAAAATTCTGATATTTTTCTTTCTGCTTTTTGTGAGTCTGCAGTGAGTATGCAGAAAAAAACCCATGAATATTCAGTGTTTACTTCCATGTTATCCTCTGTATTTGCCTTAATATTATCAGTAAAGAATCTCACAGCTTTTTCTCTTAGGTGTAACGGTAGATACAAAAGTGAGTAAACTTACATTGTCTGGTATATATGCGAGACTCCATTTTTGATAAAGAAATGAGTAAACTCCATTATGTTTGTGTTATCTTGTTCGAGACTACTGATTCTTATATTTATTTTCCAGTTGCATAGACAAGACATGCTGAGATTGACTGGTTCACCCAAAGTCATTCAGCAAATCCGTGGCAGAGTGGAAAACAGAGTCCAACAACACTCTTCTCTAACCTCTCAGTAAAATGAATTGACCTAATGTAGCGCTTATGAATAAACAGCTGTAGAGTCCCATTCTCTCGTTTCTGAGGTAATTCTACTGGCAAATGAAACAAAAGAATGTCCCAAAGAATTCGAGCCCATTCTTGCTGTTTGTTTTCTAACCACTTATTAATTTTCATAAAGTAAAAATGGGCATAAATAATGTAATTAAAAATAATGGTATGTTAATCATCTATCCCTAAGCTTCATTTAATTCCTTGAAGGGTTATGTATTTGGATCTGATACTTATTTACTAGGGATGATTGCTTAGCCATTTACCATATTAATATTGACAGATGTCCCAGAGAGATAATAAGTGAAAGCGTATCAGTAGTTTGCAGTCATTTAAGGTGAGCACATAATACTACTTAATACACTTTGACTTCTACATTCAGCTTCTCTGGTGAACAGAAGAACAGCTTGAGAGGCTTTTCAAGAGTGATTGTCATAGAATAAAAACAAAATGATGTGGAAAAAAACTTCTGCTTTCTAAAATGACAGATTTAATGTTTTATTCCATTAATGGGGGGGAAAAATATAATATTAAAGGCTAGTTTGTCAGGTGCATTTATAAAATAGATGATTCCAGGTGGTTTTGGAAATGCTTTTGAACACTAATTATAGTGGGAATTCTCCTCTCAAAGGCTGTATAAAATTCAGATAATTACATGGACACAAGTTTTCACAAAATTTCCCTCCTAAAAATTCATGGGGAAAAGAAAGAAACAAAGACTTATAAACTCATTCATTTCACCCCTATAGGGACGGTTGTACTCTACTATGATATATTCTAAAGCATTTCCTCATCTAGATATGAAAATGTTGAGTGATTAATCTCTACAACTGCCCTTGATTGGTTCTCTCACTCTCAAATACAAACAATTTTCAATCTTATTTAAATGTCAAGAAAATGCAAGTAGTAGTAGTAAAAAAAAAAAAAAAAAAAAAAAGAAATGAGGGAATGTTTAATGATTTTTTTGAGGATTTTGAAACAGTATTAAAACAGATACTGTACAAGTTTATGTTTCTGACATATAGTTCATCCAACATGCACAACAAAGCAGTATGAATATTTGAATACAGTAACTGTCTTAACACACACCCTTAGCAACTCTTCTCACGCAGTAATAGCTAAATTAAATTGAAGTATTTGGAAGGGTATGCAGAAGCTTGACATTTATATGACTTCTTTGATTCCTACCAAATTTGAAAAATGTAGCTAACAATGTTTAAAAAATATTTGAAATTGGCTTGTTGCTTGATTGGTGTTGTTTATTGCAGGGCTTGTCAAGTTTTTGTCTTTTCTTAGCCAGGGAATGCAGAAAAATATTAAACATATATATGTATCTGGGAACACACAGAAGACATATACTCTGTATCCAATGGTAGTGATAGTGCTTGATATCATTATTCAGGATTAGGGAATGGATTTGCTTTTGCTTTCTTAATACATATGCTTGTTTTGTTTCATACCATCCCCAGTTTGGCCAACATACTTCCACCGCCTTTTAGAAGGGCATAGACTATCTCAATAAGTGGAAGCTACTCTGGTTTGCTGTATCTTCCTTACAAATTACAGAATCACCATACCTGGACAATGAATAATAGTCTGGTTTTATTCACTACAGTTTGTCTGTTGCTACAAAATCAACAGTGACTCAGGAGCAGCCATAAGTCACTGCCATCCTCTTGAGGAAATCTGTATCAAATGAAATAATATATTGAACTGTGTACTAAAAATCTTGTCTGTAGAAGAAATGTCAAGAAGGGCTGGTTTGGAATAGGTCAATATGGGAACAAAATATTCAGCAAACACAGTCTTTGTTTTATTTGCACATCAAGCACCAGAGTGAATGGGACCCCTAACCCAGTGAGCAGACAGGAGTACAGACTGGGAGAATTCAGTAACAGTGAGGAGTACCTCGACTGTTTATTACTGGAAAAGAGCGAAATCTGTAAAATTATTACAGATTTTATCCACTAATTCAAAATATAATTTTATTTAAACTAATCCCAGAAGAAAAACTCTGTGTGACTGTTCATTAAGTTAGGATGCCTGGGAAATAGCTACGTGCTTCAAAGGAGTGTTTTCTCATGTAAGGCCTTTATGTCTATCAGTACTTTTGAGTATCTTTGTCTATGAGGAACAAGAGAAAGAAATTACAATTTTAGAGACAAAATACAAACACAGACATCCTCATAACACCCTCTTTATTCTCCAGCTGAGGAAATAAGTTCTGATAACACAATTAAAAAAGAGCCCAAAGAAAGGAACTCCTTTAGATGTACTCTTCCTACTGAGAGAAGTTGAGGTGGCTGACTTTCTTATGAAGAGATGTCCCAGGCATTAGAGTGTTTCAGAGAGAGATTTCAGTGTGCTTGCAGCAGTACTGATCAATAGGGATGCTGTTACCTGGGTGGTAGTTTTAAAATCACAAGAATCTTGATTTCTCTGTAGAAACTGGTATTTTTAACATGATCTTCAGTTTTATGCTGTGGTAAAGGAACATACTATGCAAACTGTATATAGAGCTAAAGGAAAGAAGCATATAAACTAAGATCTATAGTTAGAGTTCTCATGACTGAATTCTCTATAACTTATTTTATATCCAGTAATAGGCCAATAGACTGTGAACACAGTGATTAACAAATGAAGACAACTTACAATTAAATCTATCAGCATGCACAGTTAATTTGGTTTTTTTCACTTATTCTGTCAAGCTGTTCAGCCTAGGGCTTCTGTTTGCATCACCACCCATGGATAACCGCACGTTTTGGAAAATGTCCAAGTAAAAAATACTATTGTTATGGTGTGATGGTAACGTCATTTAGTGACCTGTAGAAAGACATGCATTTCTGGCATGTTTGGCAGACAGCCCTGAACGTCTCAGCCACTGATCTTTGCTGTACCAAAGAATGTAGCAGTCTCCTAAACAAACTATCTGGGTAAGGCTGAGTTCAAATAGTAACAGTGTGGTTTACTTCCTGTTTAAAGAAGAGGGAAAAAAAAAAAGATGGAGGTGTGTGAAAAAGTTGGGTTTACATTTATTTATGATATTTTATTCATATTTGGAGACCAATATGTCCGTTCTAAGGTTTTATGTTGGATAGCTTTCTGAGAATATACAGAAACATAGAAAATGCTTGGAAGTGGTGTTCCTCCTGTAAGTAGCTAATAAACTTAACAGAAGTGATTCTAAGTTTAAGAGTCAAATAACCATAAACTCTAGGAAGATGGCTACTGATTGACAATAAAAGTATTAACTTAAGCCACCCTTTGTGCCAATTGCTCTTTGAGAAGGAAAACTAATCTCAGTCAGCAACAGTCAAGTACTATTCTGAAAGAGAAGCCTTTAAGCATGTTTTTCATGCAAGGTATGGAAGTGACTGGAGTATGCAGGTGTATTGCATTAAATTAGATGGATATCAGTGCAAAAAAATTTTGTAAGATTACTGTTTTAAAGAATTGTGTTTCAGCTCCTTTTTCACTTTTCTTCCCCACTTTGAACAGGAAATGGTAAGATTAAGGCAGAAATATTTCAATTTCCTCATGTGTAATATATGACTGTGACAATCCTGCTGAAGATTAACTTCTCTTTCAATGTTCCTCAGTGTCAGTCATGAAGAAACAATCAGAAGTGCTATGGTACTTTTTTTAAAGAAGTTGGAAGGTTCTGATCATGTTAAATCTGGTCAGGCTGACAAGAACAGACTTGATGTGAAGATATCTTCTCTGCTTATTTGTGCTTTCTCAGAATTGACTTTTAAAAGGTTTAATTTCAAGTTCTTTTGCCATTCTACCAGAGCATAATTATCCATAAAAGGGGAAGAAAAGAGGAGAAAGTAAGAAAAATAGTACATAGGCAACCAATACCTTACTTCATATTACTTGATTTTTTCTTTTTTCTTTTTCTTTTCTTAGCTTTTTTTTTAAAAAAAAAAAACACAAAAAAACCCACAAACAAAAACAAAACAAAACAAAAAAAACATTGACAGGTTTCAGATTCTTAACATTTCATATGGACAAGGAGCAAAACCTCACCATCAGAAAAACACTAGGAGATAGGAAGTTGAATGTAGTTCTGTAAAATTGTTTAAAGCGCAAAAGTCAAGAATGTAATGATTTTTTTTTTTATATTATACAATTTAGACACCGAATGTCCAGGATAAAAAAAAAAAGATACTAGAGTTCAGTCAGGCCTGAAACATCTGTTTCAAGCTCCGGCTGCTGTTCAGTAAAGCATCTGAATGCCTGTTTAACTATTTATTTTCAATTTTTGTTCTGCCTTGGTTAAGGCATATTTAGTTTGAATTGTGAAATGTGTTGCTTGCTGGATGATTAAGCTCAAGAAGGAAGAGTGTGAAGATTACAAATTGCATCTAGGGTAAAAAGAAAGCACTTTTAAAGAAAACTCTGAGTTTTATTATATATAGCTATATCCATACAGTGTTAAATCTTCTAGCTCTGGTCATGTCTATCAGAAATATTAATTAGGAACATATATCCCAAGGACATGGTTATCACTCTTGACCCTATTAGTGTGATTATCAGATATAACAAAGAGGCTCTGCTTGTTGCTTTTGTAGACAATCTCCTTGTGACATAGGAAAAAAAAAACAATACAAGTGTATGTTTGTGGCCCTGACAATATATCTGTGGCTACACTGCGGGAGTAAATAGCAATTAACACCATTTTTCTTCAGACAAGAAAATTATCCTTCAGTAAATCAATAGCTAGTTCAGAAGGAGAATTTTGGAATTGTCTATTTCACAGATTCAACATTTTTTTTTTAGTTAGCTGAATATTTTTGCTAATTTTTGACCATGAACACCGACAATCTTCCTAGCATGTACATTTTCTTGAATGTGCTGCTGTTGAACTAACTTCCCCTATATTTGTTTCCCCGCTATGTCCATTTGCTACAGTCACGAAAAGGTTTGGAGATAAGTTGAGTTTGGAGATTAGTTGAGTTCTACTTTGCCAATATTATACTTGTATGCCTCTGCTTAAAATTTCTTCTGTATATGCAAAATTTCATTTAATTTCATTAGCCTCTTGTTTTACCAGTTGACAGGGTCAACAAAAAGGACACAGACAGCAAGTTGAAAAGATAAACAATTTACTTCAGTTTAAAGCAGCAGAAAGAATAAGGAAAGTAATCTACCTGATAAAGAATAGGCAAGCTAATGCACCTCATCATTACTATTTAAAGTTAGCTATAGTGACTAAGAAAGATACATCACTAAGTACCCGAATGCTTTACCATCATTCAGATCCGTGCTTCAGCCATTCTGCACCCGTCACAGTTCAGGGTCAGAGAAACCACTCTCAGCAACTGGGAAGTCCTACGCGGTGTGTCCACTTGTAGGTGAGATCTCCATCTTTGCTCTGAGAGCGTCCTGCTTTTATGCAATTTAACAAATAAATCATATTTTAAAAGGGTCATGGAAACATCTAGTATATTGGCTTTACTCGGGCACATCTCAGATCTTGCCAGGATCCCGGGTATGTCCGAGGAGTTCCTGTCTTCTAAGAAACAGAAGGCTTAGGGTCCAAAAAATATATATTCTTTAACTATAGTTTTCAGAGGATATTGCCATGGTCATATTACATGCTGATATGATGATGATCAGGAGTTTCATTCAGAAATCAACTCCTAGGTTCACTCAGAAGTCAATTTGGTTCAAGGCTTACGGTTCAGGCCTTTTTCTGTCACCTCTGGACTGGGAGTTAACCTCATATTTGATGATCGCTTTGATAATTCTAATGCTGCCATTTTTTTTCTCATTTTATGTCACAGAGTAGTAGCCTGTCTTCAGTTTATTCATGTAGAAACACCTACCTGCCCCTCTGGTGTCCAGCTAGTAAGCCTTAGAAATTAGGGGTTTAGTCAAGTAATTTACAACCACAGTGTGTTTTTAATTAGAATCTTCTCTTTTTGTAGCAGACTCTACATTCATCTTCTATCATCTGTAGACCCTAATGTTCAAAACCAGACAGAGGTTTCCCTGGAAGTACGGTTCTTTGGTACCAAAGAAACTTTTTGAGATATTACTCAAGAACCAAACAGATCTTTCTCTCTCCAGAAAGATACATTTGAAACCTGGACACTTGGAATAGTGCTTCTTCAGGGACACTATTTCCATCAAAAGAACCTTCACTTCAGTTTAGTAATCTGATCTTGGTTTTCCCTGAAACCTTCTTTCACCTCCATGGAGAGATGGACTTCCCAGCAGCAGATCTCACTCACAGTGAAAGCCCTTATGTGAGTCAGTGAGGCAGCCAAGACAGTATTTTGGTCTCTTACAAAGGGTAAAAACAAAAAATGAAAAAGGTTTATTTTAGTGGTAGAACAGTCAGTGACTGTGGGCCATGTCCTCTGTCTTTTTTTGATCAGGATAACCATCTTGGACCATATCAACTTGATGCTACTATGAGCTCTAAAAGGGACAGAGTATACTCTCTATTGCTGCTTCCTAGGGAAAACTTACAGTCTTCTAACATCACCTCTGTCTCTCCTTACTTAATGTTATTAGGTTTTAGTTGGGGTTTTCTGTTTGGTTGAAAACAATTTCAAAGTAAATCTGGTTAATGGTACTAACTGAAGAGAATCAAACACAAATACATTTAAATATTTGCTTTTGATACTGACAAGCAATGTTCTGAGAAAATTTTTCCCATGAAATTTACTAACATATTTTGGCTTGTATAAATACTTTGGGAAATATTAAATACATCATTTTTCTCAACCTGAGATGGTACTGTTTCAACGAACTCATCAGTTCCTTTGTTTCCAATAAAATAAAACCCACTTTTACTGCTAGATGCCCTCTCTCCCTTCTGCTTTCCCAGTTGTTTTCCAAGTGATTTTTTTTTTGATTGGTAGGGAGTGCTATTACAGTTGATACTACTAATAGCAATAATGGGTTAGAAAGCTAATTGACTATCACAGGAAAAAGAACAGTAGCTGTCCATTCTATGGGTATATTAAGTGAATGTAATTTCTTAATATGAAATGCTTAAATACGTAGCCCAAAGCTCACATCAGTCAACTCCATGCTCCTCCATATTTTCCTATTATGATACTTGAAACTTTTATGAGTATTTAATTTTTCCAAACAGAAGGATTTACATTCTGCCTAAGAAAGACTGAACTTTCTCAAGTAGAAAACCTCCTGGTGTTACAGATACATGAAGTGTGCTGTGTCGAGAAACTGAGAATATTAAACGAACAGCAATGACACTTCACTATTTTAAAGATGTGCTGTATTAGACACAGGCAATTTCATTCAAACAAACAGCTTCATTCCATTGCTTAGGCTTAAACCTGTAGTGGATTAAATAGAAACATTCACAGTTCTCAAGTTTCAGTTGTTTTACATGTAATGTTCTCATGGAAAACAAATAGGAGACACACCAGGAGAAATCAGAGTTTGTAAGCTCTAGTTTTCATGTCGCATGACCACGTTTCTGTTTGAAATCTGTGTTGCATTTAGGCGCAAGAATTGCAATCTTACTGCTTTCAGGAGGTTTGTTTGAGCTTACACCATCACTTGAATTTGGAGTTTTCACATGTCTGATCAGGAAAATTCAAACAAACCAGTAAAAAGAATATTACTTAATCCCTGAAAAAAATATCCAGAATTTCCTGGGATTTTTTTTCCAGTGTACTGTATATGATTTTGCTAACTAACAATGGATAACCATTCAAGTTTAAAAAAGGAGATTTAAAAAAAAAAAAAGGAGATTTAAAAAAAAAGGTAATACTTATGCATTGCTGCATTAAAGGAACAGAAACATAGACGTGGTGTTACAGAGCATGAAGTGGGAAGGAAAATATTTTGATGACTTATAAAAAAAAAAGTAAGAATGGAATAACATGCTTTGTAATGCAGTGATGGAGCATTGCTCTGTCATTCTATTCAGAGAGCTTCCATTAGCCGTTTTACCTTTCTGCAGCAAGAAAATAGTCGAAGTATCTGTTGAATAATATGGAATGTAGGGTATGTGGTATGTATTCCCAAGGAAGTTATATTTTATGGCATGAAAACTTTATCCTACTAAGTACAGCAGCACTGTCAAAAGGCTTGTGACGACTGTTAGTTCTAAGCACTCTAAAATCGATTTTGGTAGCGTGCAATAGTAATCACATCTCATTTTCATACTGCCTTTAACAAGAACTTAAGGGTTTACTTTGTCTATGGTAACGTGTTTTAATAAACAATAATTCCTCTATAATCATTAACTAGAAACACCATTTCAAGGTTTTAACCAGACTTGCTCTGAACAACCAAAACTCCTTAAGATGAAACTAAGCATATTTGTAAAATTATTTAAGGAAAAAAAAAAAAACAAACAACAAAACAACAAACAAAAAAAGAATTCAGCATCTGATTCAAATTATTTTATATTTTTTTCTACCATTTCAAACACCTTGAAAATTATTCATAAAAGCCAATTAAAAGCTAGCCTGTTGGCTCAGCAAGAGGGATTCATGTATCCCTTCAGTACAATCATTACTGAGGTAGGATGAAATGGGGTGAAGGTAAAGAAATAGTGAATTTCTAGACTTAAAAGTGACAAAGTATCTACTTACTCCTGATAGCAACTGAAGGGGAAAAATCAATTATAATGTCTCTGCATCTAAAAATACAGCTTGTACCTCTGCGTGGTGCATGATCATCAGAGCTGAGCAGATGAGAGAGCAAAGAGGGAATGGGAGACTGGGGAAGTGATCACCGGAGAATGCATTAGAAATTCAGCAAGCTGAAAGCAATTTCAGTTAGAAAGGAAGAAAGAAAAGTGTTTTAATGTTAATCCATTCATGCTTCATCATTTGACTTGCAGTCAGGGCCACCTGCTTTGTAGCTTACTTACAGAGAGCAGGTAAAAATTTTTATGCCTGATCCTGATATCTCATCATGCCGAAGCAAACCAGAAATTAATCCAATAGAATCGGCCTCAAATGTTTATATAAGATTAGTGTAAAAATCAGACTCCTTCCACTCAGTGGTATTTCTGTGACACAGATCTATAAGATTTACGGCTATTTCTTTCGGACGCCCATCAATTCTTCAGGCAGAATTCATAAATATCCTTCAGAGCAGTTCTTTAAGCAACTGCAAGCAGTTTTATTCTTGGCTACTTCCTCTTCTAAGAGGGGAGTCAGGACTTTACCTTCTCTTCCTTGGGGGATATATTCAGCTTAGTCAAACTCTTTCATAAGTGTTTGGCTTGAGTTCTGGATGAAAGGGTCTTGGTTCTTACTGTTTTCCAACCAGGTCAGTCCATCCAATTAGAGTAGAAAGCAAAAGGCCTGCCCCAGTAATCATACCCCCTCTTTGCCTATGATCACTGCAAGCACTGACTGCAAAGGAATGACAGGGCTTCTGCACTCCCTCTACTGCAGTCAATTACACTTCACTGCAGCAGTGTTAGGACATCTAATACTCTTTAACTCACTCTGCAGAAAGTGTGGGCATTTCATATAGAAAATTCAAGGGATGCCATTCTGTGATGGCCAGAAAAGGCATAAGCAGTTATTTTAGAGATCAACAACTTGCCAGTTTGAGGTATACTTCACTTTAAGCACATTGCTAAATTAGTAGAAGATACCAAAGTGCTGCATATCACATGTGACCACCATGTGATTTTGGTAATGGTACTTCAAGAATATCACCCTGCCAATGTTCCCTGCAACACAGTTTGTAGCTCCTTTTCACACTTCATTCACCTCCCATCTGCAAAAAAAAGAAAAGATTGTTACCTTCAGAAATACAACTCAGAGAAAGCCATTTTCTCTGTGAACAAAGAAAGCTAAGCCAAGGCCATGAAAAGGTTGAGTACAAGGAAGCAAAACTACAGCTCTGAAGAACCAGCAGCTGCCTTGAAATACTGTGCTTGTGGTGAAATTGCTGCAAATGGCTATTTTTCTGCTGACTTAATTGGTACTTTACCCAACCAGAGCAGGATTCATTCTTTCATATTTTTCTGCTCAGTCACTAGGAAAAGACTCTATTAGCTGCTATGATGTACACCGAACCTTTAGTCAGTTAACAGGATCTAACAATTTATTCAGTTCGTCTAGTTGAGGTAAAATCACACAAAAACTTTAGTCCCCTTTAGTGCATCAACCGAGCTGCAGACAGAGCTGTCAATAGAAAAGAACTGAATCGGTGCATTTAGTATTAAAATTATTTAATATTTTGGACTTCATTACCAGGGCCAGGGTTCAAGACACAGAAGGGTGCCCCCTCCACAGCCATGCTTGTGGTGAGAAGTATCTTCCAATAAAATCCTTACAACAATTTCAGTTCTCAATCATTTTTTCCCAAAGTTTGTGATTTTTATGTTATAGAAATATTTAAGTTGGCATATGATCATATTGTATAACATTGTTCAGAGACAAGATTTTGACCCATCTGTAGCCATGGTAGAACAACTTTTTAGAATGAAATGAGGATGTAAGAAATGCAAACTTAAACCAAAAGTATGATACAAGAGAGTCTTTTCTTGATTGTTTCACATTTAAAAGTAGGGCTTAGTACTTCTACTAGTAATTACTTACAAGAAACCGTACTTTTAAAGGATACAGATATCTGAAAGCAGTGTGAAAAAGACATGTCTAAAATATGTCCACCAGGACTGGTCTTGACATTCCTTCACTCTATCTGTTAAAATCACTAAATTATAGAACAAAAAGTGCTAGAAATTATATGTGAAGATATATTTAACTCAGATTTCTGGTTTTAAAAGCTCCAAAGTAAGGTCTTAATCCGAGGTCAATTACTGTAGCTTAAAACCCTATTGTGCTACACAGTTTAGCATTCAGCGCAGAAAGACCGGATACTTGACCATGGCTTCTGAATCATCTGATTTTTTTCCTGTGACAATTTCCTAGCTTATACTTGTCACAGGGGAAAAAATAACTTAAACTGTAAACATTGACAGCTGTGTGTAGGGGTGAATGTCCGAAATTAAACCATTGAACTCTCAAGCAGAGCCTGTTGCTTGCTAGCTGCAACCGGGAGGGGCTGCTTGTACATTTTGAGAAAATGGGGTCTAAACAAAGGTGGCGTGTCCTGAATCCTCCATTTAACAGAGACATGAGACATGAGGTTTACATACAGATTATTCAGGTTTGGAAAAAGAGGCACTTAGGGTTCTGAAAAGAAGACTAGGTGCTGGAAAAGTAGAGTTCCCTAAATGAAGTAATCTCCATAGGAAGATGGGAACCTGGGGGAAAAAAAAAAAAAAAAAAAACAAAAACAAAACAAAACATCCTGGCTGGAGGAAAGATCCTGGAAGTGGGGGAAGATCCTAAAGATCAGACATTTTCATGGAGACAAATGCTCGGGGCCACCCAGGGACCTTGACTGGTGATGCCCAAGACAGGTGACTGCAAGCAGCAGCCTTTCAGACTTTCTGCCTGACCATTCTGTGCTAGCAGTGACCTCTCTGCTAGAAAGTCCAGACCGAGCAAGCTGATGAAGAGTGAGCAAATGAGTACATGAGATCATCAAGCAGAATAAAACCTTGAATATTCTTGATTCTTAAACACACCCGGATATTCAGGTCCCCTATGGGCTGTGGTTTACTCCATCCTACCCATAAGTGATGTCAGAAGTGGGATGCTATCAGTAAACCTTGGTGTAACAGCTTTAAGGGATTTCCTCCATCAGTAGCGTGTTTGTGTGTGCATTTATGTGTCTGTCTGTCCATCTGTCCAAGCAGGTCGCAGGTGTACATCTTACCAACTTCTTGGGGTCTATCAAGCTTGACAGGGGGACCTCAGTGGGGATTTAGTATATGTTGGTAACCACAGTGCTTCTGGGGCAGCAAGTGCAGTTGTTGGGCATTTAATTCAGTGCAGCATTTCTCTACATAAGGAAGTGATGAAAAATGTATGCTGGTCTCTAGGACAATCAAAGAAAGCAAAGCGGAATGGAACTAATGTCCTGATATCATCCATAGTAATAAGCACATAAATATTTTAGTCTTCAGTTTCATTGATTTTATTTGGATCAGTGTCCATCGCTGATTTCTCAGGGGGAAAGAGGATGCTTCTTTTAGGGGAGCAATTTAATTCTCAAAATAGGACAAACTGTGAGGTAGTTTTTATTCATGGGACCAGATTTTGCCAATTTAAAAAATGGAAAGTAGTAACAGAGAAGATGGTAGATGAAATTCCACAATATCCATATGTGGACTGAGTGGAAATGACCTGGATTAATTCAAGTATTAAACTAAAAAAAAAAAAAAAAAAAAAGAGAGAGAAGAAGGACAGAAAGGAAAGAAGAAAGAAGAAATGCAAGACAGCAAAGAAAGGAGGAACAGAGGAAAGATGAAGAATAGGTCACATGGAGGAACATGCTAGGAAGTCAGTACAAGGTAGGTGTGTATTCTTAAATTAGACAACAAATACATCTATAAGAGTTTCATAAGCCATAATACCTTTAAGAACTATAAAAACGAGGACTGCAAGTACATTTTTGCTTTGTGGTTTAACATGTTTTCTGCAGGGAAGCATAAGCCATAATCATTTGATGCCACTCAATGTTTTAATGATTTCTTCGTTTCCTTTTTTTTTGTACATATCCACCTGTTTTTAACTGTAAGACTACTTAAAAGTTGTGTTTATGTTGATTTATAAGTAGTTAGCTGTTAAAAAAATATCTTGCTGGTACTTTTGGAGGTTACAATTTTTCTTCAACAAACAAAATAAAAAGGAATTTTTTGTTTTAAAAAATGTGCTTGGAATTGCATTGGGTTTTATAAGATATAAAAGCAGATCTGTTAAAACATGGACGGGTGAAATATGACCATTGCCATTTAGGACTCCTCCAAGTTTTCATGTCCATCAACATAGCTTTACGGTATGATCCCAAGATCATTCACTTGAATCCCTCCACAGATTATTGCAAAGAATGTCAGAATCAAGGTAATTTAACAGTGAGTTTGATAATGGCTCCTCTTAATATTTTTCTGTGCCCCAGAGACTAGGGATTGGGTGTACTGCCTTCAGGGAGGTTTATTAAATTTTTGAAATGCTAGCATGCATCACAACTCCCTTTATTTTCCCCATTGAGTTATAGAAAGGTCAGTGTTCGCATTCTTAGAAAGGAGGGCAATCTGTTTAAATTATAAGCAGTGGGAAATTAGTTTATGATTCAAAATCAAGTTTGGAATCTGTGCTAGGGAGCCAAAAGCTGATTATATATACCCTTAACAGGAAATATTGCCAGAGAAACTGAGGGAATCCTTGCTAGTTGTTAGAAGCGCAGAGATAGGACTTACTTTAATGTGGGGGGGCTTTTTATTATTATAAAATCCATGCAGTTTCAGCAGAAGCAGTATCTATAATCCTCTAAGATTTATGCCTTTATTTTAAATTTCATCCTTCATGATGTACTTACCTCTATAAACTTCCCTGGCCTGCAGAAGCATTCTAACTTCAATTCACTACTTCATCATAATAAAACTTATTTCAAGGTACATTAGGCTTCTCCAGCCAGAACACTAATAGGATATGTTTGTTTCAAACAGTCAAACAAATGAAAAAAAGTGGTGATGGGAGGGACCTCTTGTATTCAGCACTCAGTGAGCTGAGACTGTCTCAAAATCTCTACTTGGCTTCAGAGTTATTAACTGTGTTGTGCTCTGCCATCTGTTTTAAATGTATTGAAACAGTAGGAAGAAAGGGATTCATGTAGTTTTAAAGACAAACCTGATATCAGAAAAATATTTTAAGAAAAAATAAACAATTCCAAAATTAAGAAAAAGGTAACAGGGCCATTCCATCTGGCAGTTTCTAGTTACCCTTCTGTAATTGAAGGAATACATAGCAGAGCTTTCAAAAAAAAATAGGAAAAAAAAAAAAAAAAATATATATATATATATATATATAAAAGCACATACATTACAATGGCGATTATTCCTTCTGTCTTTTCTCTCTATGCAACTTTTCCAAAAGCAAATCTCTCCAGGTCTTCAGTCAACTCCCTGTGTAAATGTACAATGTATTGTTAACTTGTGGACATAGAAATACAGGTCTCAAAGGACACATTTTAATCATCTTTATTAGGAAAGTCCTTTTTAAAAATTAAAAAAACCCCAAAAGTATAAAATTCTAATCATAGTTGTTTATAGCATAAAGGAGATATCTTCTAAATGAAATTCTAGAATTTTGTTAAATGATGTGATAATTTAGAAGCAATGTTTATCCTGTTATACTAGGAATTACAAACTGTTGTTTGAAAGAAATTGAGGAAAACTAAGTTTTCAAAAGTTTGTAAGTCTTCACCTGAATGTGTTCATACATATTAATTGTATATTTGCAAAATATCTGTGCTGATGCAAATTGGAATTTTCATACAGAAGAACTGGAATATCCGGTTTTTAATCCATCATCAAAAGATACATGTGCTTCACATTCCAAGATGTGTCTTAAGGTGTCTTGCTATGATCATGTTATATTAACAAATATTCATGTAAGATCAACTACAAAATTTATTTTCCAATATACGCAGAAGATGCATTTCTTGTTTCACCTACATAACTAAAAGAACAAGATTTAACTGACTTTAAAATAACATCTCAAACCATGGGGTTTTCTTGGTTAATTGCTCTCTTTTGTGTGGCCATTTTGACAGCAGGCTTTGTAAACACTACACAAGAGCCAAAAATAGAAGTAAATTTCTGGCTCAAAGATTTCTGAAGCAGGAGATTGTATTCAGAATTTGAACATGGACATACTGGTGTGCACTGGCTTTGCCAGACTTCAAGTATAGGAATAATTTACATCAGTCAATAAGGATAACTTCAAATACACAGAAAACTACGATGGATTCCACTTTGAAGCAATTACTTTTCTGATCGAAAATACAACTTTTGAGGTTCCATTAGCACAAAATGAAATGAGGACATTCAGTTTGTGAAAGCAAACAAGTGGAAGTAATTTGTTCACTGAAATTCTATACTGCATCACTTTCTGCATGGACCAAAAAATAGAAACATACATTAAAAGGCCCTTGGTAATATGAATGTGAAATAGTTTCTTCAGTTAGAAATCTATCCTTTTGGTGCTATGAGATCCAAACTGAATGCTCTTACCTACATATCCACATCTATGGTAATAGGAAGTTGTGGACTTTCTCAGGAAACATGAATAAATTTCACTGTCCAGGACAGTTGGGTAAAAAATAAAATGCCAAGAATATGGCTGAATTAGAAAAAAAAATGGTTAATGTAATTTATCAGGGAACCGTCAGGCATTTTTATACGCTGCAGATATGGTCCACCTGTCAGAAAGGCAATGTCAGCCTGGTTTTGGACCCTTCCTCCCTCCTATCACTAGTAGCTAGATAGAGATAGATAGGGGAAGTGTTTTTACATTCCTTCTGTGTCAGAGATAAGTAAATTGAACTTGTTTTTTAAAAATCTTCCTAGTAGTTAGTTTGTTTTCAGTTTTAGCTTATCAGGAGACAGTTCCTCATGCAAATAAATATGTACTTGCATAAGAAAGTTCTATATATTAAATCACAGCAGCTCAAAACTAAACCCTTGAACATCTGCCTTAGATAACTGACTTAATGAGCAAGAAATTAAAAAATAAAAAACCTCCAAATCAAACCAAAACAAAATCATATCATTTCTATATTGGCAGTAAGCAAATAATCCCTTCCCAATCCGTGCCACATCTCTCCTCTTTGTTCTTCAGCCTTACAAACAATGATGATCTGGATGCTCAAGAATTAAGGCATAGTGTATTGTCAGTCCATTATTCTTAGTTCTTAATTTTAAGTGCATGGCTCTGCAGAGACTCTTAGATACTACTCTCTTTTTTTGTATGCTTGACAAAGTTTTTGAAGAGTTAAATGTCAATTAAAAAAGGAAAATAAAACTTCAGAAAGAAAAGCTTGGTTTGCATGCCTATGTGACATGATTTCATAAGGCACTAAAATCTCATTCTAGAAAAAAAATTATTTCAAATATCTCATAGTAAGAGAGGAAAAGAAGGTAAAATGTTCCGTAATCACCTCCCTAAACAGCTTGCCACCAAACTACCCCTGTGAATGGAGTAGAAGACAGCTCAACATGTTCATTACCTTCCTTAACTGTGAAATTCAATCTCATCTTTGGTTTAAAAGCAAAACAGAGGCATACAGGTACACAAATCCTCCAGCCATTCACCTCCATTTCTTTTAATTGAATGCTTATGTGCATTGGTGTCTCAGCACTCTGTACTGATGACAAAACTCCTTTCAACTCTCTAAACCAGGAATTCTGTTTCCAAAGACACTGCATCTTTACTGGGATTCTTCTTCAAAAGCTATAATGGTTTAATTCTTTTCCCCGTTTCTTCTCTTTCCTTGTGTAGCTCCAAAGATTCTTCTTTCAGCTTCCTAAAGAGGCAGAAAGAGGTTTCTCTATTTCTTTATTTTCTCCCCTGCATTGAGATAAACTTGAGTGGCAGCCAGTTGAGGTGATTAAAATGGGAAGAAAATAACTCCAGATCAAATATTTAGATGATATCTTTTCTCCTAGATTATCAGCAGGAGATGTGAAAACATGTTTTGGGGTAAGTCACTGTTTAGCACACTGTCCTCTTTTTATTGCAAAATGACTGTAAAAATTTTAATAACGTGTAACAGCTAGCAACTGTACTTCAAAAACAAAAAATCTGGGAATGACTGACTGCTAGAAATACAGATAAAAATTTGCTAATTTTTATTTAAATTAAAATTATGTTGAAAAAAATATACTCCCTTGTTGGTAGCTTGATTTTACAAACTGCAAGGAGAAGCTCTGACACAGCTTAGGTCAAGCCACATAGCGGGAGCAGCAGCAGGCTCTCAGATGTGCTCTAGGCTGCTAGGTTTTTCTCCTGAGCCACCTGTTGGAGACATGGGGAGTGCGACACAAGAAGTGGCATCTCTGACCTCAGCCCTGGCCGTTTTTCCCCCTGAGGATGTGGCCCCACTTATTTTCTGCCCCAGGCATAAGCAGTGGGGTTCGGGCAGTGGGACCGTGGTCGCCCTGCGATGGGGAGACATGATCCACCATGGGCAGTTCCAGCTGCTGCTGAGATGAGAGCAACCACTGCCCACCAAAAACTTTAGCCAATTGGAGGAGCACTTGGCAGCTTTTGTGAACTTATTTAAAAATGGGTGGTAGAAGGTCACTGGTGGAGGCACATGCTGGGGCCATTGCCAGGGTGGTGTGGGATCTCCATGCCCAGGAGAGGCTCCACTGTGGAGGACTCTCCACAGTGTCCCTACATGGGACAGGTACAACAGAAACAGGTGGAGAATGAGGGCAATGGTAGGACCAGGTATGGTCTGGGGTGGGAGTAACCAGAGTGGCCCAGAGGCTCCAGAGGGAGCCGTCATCCTGATGCTGGGAGGTTACATGGCCATGGTGGTGTGCTGGCTCTGCATGGGGGAAGGTGCACACAACATGTGGGCAGATGAGAAATGAGGAGCCCAAGACGACCCACAGAAATGCTGGCTGGTTAGTGAGGTGGTTAAAAAGATCTGTGACTGGTCTGAGTCCCTGCCCCAGTGGCCTGGAGCCTGGACCCTCACCTCATGCAGAGCAGTGACCGGGGCTCCAAGATCCCTGAAAGCATGTTCCGCTGTTGTGCGGGGTCACTGCACCCTCAAACAGATGGCTGGAGGGAGATGGGCCACCTATCAGAGCAGAGGTCGGGCATTCTTTTTGTCAAGGAAATGCGCTGCTAACATGGGTGTTGGCCATCATCCTGGGCACTGCAGGAGTAGCCTCCAAGCTGGAGCAGTTGCCAGGTCTGGGCTGGACCTCCCCAACCTCGCAGATGGAAAATGGAGCTCTTGCAGGCTGCCCCAGTTCCAGTAGCCAGGCAGACCTATGGAAAGTGCAGCAGAGCAGAATATAATGGATGTGTTTCCACTATTTTAACATTTTTGGCTTTGTTAGAGTGTTAACCCTTACAGCCTGGTCTACAATCATGAGACGATGGAGTTTCTGAGGAGTAAATGCAATAAAGTAAACCCCAACAACTTATTTGCTGGAGCAAGGAGTGGAATTTTGCTTGATGTATGTGCACATAGTACCGATGTCAGTTATTGCTTTACAAGAAGGGAAGATTATATAATGCATATATGTTAAACTTGTGATGATGTTAAAAGAACTCAAAATAGATAGATATTCAAAGTGTTCTGGAAGAATCAGTGTTACAGAGGTCTGAAGGGTGGAATGTATTAGGTATAAATAGCAGGGTTTCAGTAGTGGTGTCTGTGGGGTGCCCTGTGTAGGGGAAAATGCTGTGAACTGCCCCGAGCCAGACACAGCTAGTTCCAGCCTGAAATAAATGAAAACAACTCATTACCTGCCAAAGTTTCCTCCAGTCAGAGGAGCACATGGAGCTGTTCAAATATGTTTAAGAGCAGTAACTGCTATAGGCTGAAGGCAAAGACATGAGGCCATAAAAAGTAGGATGTGAGGAGATGAAAGGAGATCTGAAGATGCATTTGGAGAAAAAGGAGGAACGGGAGGAGACACGGAAGGGGACACTGTTGGGTGCACAGATGGAGATGGACTCTTGGAAGGAGGTGCTCTGTAGCAGAGGCATATGCCTCTGAGGGGACTACAGCCCAAAGGTGACCCATGCCAAAGCAAGGATATCCCTGTGGATAAGCCATGCCAGATCACGGACACTCCCAAAGGGACTGTGGCCTGTAGGTGAGCTACACTGGAGCAGATATTGCACTGAAGGGCCTGTAACCCATAGAGGAACCCATGGTGGAGAAAAGGAAAAAAACTGAGGAGCAATGGAGGAAAAGAGTAACAGGCATGTTACTGTTACTCTTATATCCAATAACAGAAAGAAACCATTAATGTAGTGACCCCAACCTCCTGCTTCACATGTTGCCTCACCAATGGAGTTAGAAGGGTCTGGGTTTAATGTACAGTGAAAACAAGAGAAGCTGAAACTTCGGAGGATAAAAGGTGTTTCCTTAAGTGTTTGTTTGTTTATTTGTTCTCTTTTTTTCCTTTAATACCCAAATCAGTAATTAGATGCCTGTTAATTGAAAAAATTAAGTAAAATTCCCTTTGTCAGCCTTGTCCATGACACATCCATGTTGTATGATTACAAGGCAGAGTTCAGTTGGGGACTCTAGACAAGTATTGAAGAACACTGAAGTAGAAAATCAGTCTATGCAGGCCCTCACTGGAGTGAGCATCTCCAGTGCTGGAATGATCTGCAGCAAAGTGCTCTAGCACGGTGTTCAGGGGAGTTTCCTGCAGTGGGGAAACCTCAGGGGGATCCAAGAGAGCCTCCAGCAGCCCATAGGTCATGCAACAGCGTCTGAGTGGACCTTGGCAGGGCCAGGAGCAACAGCAGCCAAGCTCCCCCCCACTGTAAATAAGACCCTAGGGAGTACTAGCAACAAGCTGCTCTGAGAACAGGGAGGGCAGGAATGGCACTGTAGCTCTGCCAGCTAACCAAGGGAGCAGAAAGACATGGCCCCTCTAAACTGCATCTGCCACAACTGCCACAGCTTCCCAGACAGGGCTCTGGTGGGAACACGCTGCCGCTCAGGTGCCAGGCTGCAGAGCATGTGCCACACTCTTACACCAGTACGAGATGGCAGCAGCGAGCAGAGCAGTGGGAGGTGCACCCAGGGAGAGGAACTTTGGGCAGAGGTGAGTAAGTTGAGGAGTATGAGGGAGTCTGAGAGAGAGATAGGTTACTGGAGTCACACCCTACCTTCCCTTGGATGGGCCTGCCAGGCAGACAGGATGCATGATACAGATTCCCTATCCTCTCTCCGCCTGGATGAAAGCAGTGACCTAAGGGATAGGGGGCAATGGTGACAAGCTGCTTCTGGCACAGCAGACACTTCTCCCCTGTGACTGTCCCACCTTCCCAGGTGCCCTTGCCTAATAGGTATGAGGCTCAGCAAGTGAAACCGAATGATGACAGAGATGATGGTTCATCTAGGTTGGAGGTGTTACCAAGGTTAAGTTGGCCTATGCCCTGTGTCAAAACCTCTTTTATAAAGAAAAACAGTGGGGTCATTGTCAGAAGAGACTCTCTCCTGAGGGGAACAGGAGGCTCAATATGCAGACTAGTCCCACTTCTTAAGGAAGTCTGCCACCTTCCTGGGGTCCAGGTTAAAGATGTGAGGAGAAAACTTCCTGCCCTAGTACATCCTCAAATTATTTTCCATTACAGATTTTTCATGTAGGCAGTGAACAAGTTGCAGGAAGAAGTCTAAGGGCAATCAAGACAGACTTCAGGGCCTTGGGATGTCTGGTTAATGGACTAGGGACACAAGTAATATTATCCTTTATCCTTCCAGTTGCAGGGAATGATGAAGGAAGAAACAGGAAGGTCCATTAGATCAATACCTGGCTCTAAGCCTGCTGTCACTGGCAGAATTTTAGTTTTTTTGATCATGGGTCAGTCCAAATTACACAAGGCCTGCTGGCAACAGATGTGGTACACCTATCTCAAAGGGGTGAAAGGATCTTTCTGCAGGAGTTAGCAGGGATCACTGAAAAATCTTTAAACTAGAACTGAAGGGGGAAAGCAATAAAACCAGGCTCTCTAGAGGTAAGTCTGGGAGCGACATTCCAATATCTGAGGGACAGGGTGCTAGTGAGTTCCTGCGGTCTGCCGTCTCAGTGGAGGTATGGAGTATGGAGATCCACAGCAGTAAAGATGTAAGAGTTATCGACATGTTAGAAACCACAGAAGTGCCTGAGAACAGTTACATAGAAATTTCTTCTTCCTCAGAAAAGGTGGTGGGATCAATAACCCAAGTGAAGTGTGTCTACATCAATGCACACAGCATGGGTAACAGGAGGAGCTGGAAGCCATTGTGCAGCTGCAAAACTGTGATGAAGTTGCAATCATGGAAACATGGTGGGATGGCTCACACAGCTGGAGAGCTGCAATGCATGGCTATAAACTCTTCAGAAGAGATAGGCAAGGAAGGAGAAGTGGTGGAGTTACCCTGTGTATTAGGGAGTGTTTTCACTGTCCAGAGCTTGATGATGGTGATGAAAAGGTCAAGTGTTTATGGGTAAGAGTTAGGGGAAAGGCCAACAAGACAGATACCATGGTGGGAGTCTGTTATAGAGCACCCAGACAGGATGAAGAGATAGAGGAAATATTCTATAAGCAGCTGGGAGAAGTCTCATGATCGCTAGCCCTTGTTGTCATGGAGAACTTCAGATTACCAGGTGTCTGGTGGAAATACAGCATAGAAGAGAGGAAACAGTCTAGGAGGTTCCTGGAGTGTGTGGAAGGTGGCAACTTCCTGACACAGTTGTTGAGGGAGCCAACTAGGGAAGGCGCCCTGCTGGATCTGCTGTTTGCAGAGAAGGACTTGTGGGTGACGTGATGGTTGGAGGTCATCTTGGGCATAGTGATCATGAAATGATGGAGTTTTTGATTCTTGTAGAAGTAAGGAGGGGGTCAGCAGAACTGCCACCTTGGAAATCTGGAGGGCTGAATTTGGCCTGTTTAGGAGCCTGGATGACTGAGTCCCTTAGGAGACAGTCCTGAAGGGCAAAAGAGTCCAGAAAGGCTGGACATTCTCCAAGAAGGAAATCTTAAAGATGCAAGAGCATGCCATCTCCATTGTCCCCTTGTGCTGAAAGCTGAGCCAGCAGGGGAGAAGACCAGCCTGGCTGAACAGAGAGCTCTGTCTGGAACTTAAACTTTTTTCCTATCAACTTTGGAAGAAGAGGCAGACAACTCAGCAGGACTGCAAGCATGTGGTGGGGTTATACAGGGAGAAAATTAGAAGGACCAAAGCCCAGTTAGAACTCAATCTTGCTACTGTCATAAAAGACAATAAAAAGTTTCTATAAATACATTAACAACAAATGGAGAGCTAAGGAGAACGTGGATAAGGCAAAGGCCATGGATGTTTTTTACGTGAACTTTAATAATGCCTTTGACACCATTTTCCACAGCATTCTCCTGGAGAAATTAGCTGCTCATGGCTTGGACAGGTTTACCCTTCTCTAGGTAAAAAGTGGCTGGATGGCCAGGCCCAAAGAGCTGTGGTGAATGGAGCTAAATCCAGTTGTCAACCATTTACAAGTGGTGATTCCCAGGGCTCAGTATTGGGGACAGATCTGTCTAATATCTATCAATTATCTAGATGAAGGGATCGAGTGCACCCTCAGTAAGTTTGCAGATGACACCAAGTTGAGCCTGACTGTTGATGTTGATGCTTGAGGATGGAAAGGCTTTGCAGAGGGCTCTGGACAGGCTGGAGGGATGGGCTGAGGCCACTTGTATGAGACTGAACAAGGCTCAGTGCCAGGTCCTATACTTGGGTCACAACAACCCCACGCGACACTATATGACTGGGGAAGAGTGGCTGGAAAGCTGCCCAGCAGAGAAGGACCTGGGGGTCAATGGCCACCTGACTATGAGCCAGCAGTGTGCCCAGGTGGCCAAAAAGGCCAATGGCATCCTGGCTTGTGTCAGAAATAGCGTGGCCAGCCGGGACAGAGAAGTGATCTTCCACCCTGTTGGCACTGGTGAGGCTGCACCTCCAATACTGTGTTCAGTTTTTGGCCCCTCACTACAAGAAAGACATTGAGGTGCTGGAGCGTGTCCAAAGAAGGGCAATGAAGCTAGTAAAGGGTCTAAAGCACAAGTCTTATGAGGAGCAGCTGAGGGAACTGGGGGGTTTAACCTGGAGAAAAGGAGGCTCAGGGGAGATCTTTTCGCTCTCTACAACTGCCTGAAAGGAGGTTGTAGCAAGGGGTGGGTCAGTCCAAGTAGCAAGTGATAGGACAAGAGGAAATGGCCTCAAGCTGTACCAGGGGAGGTTTAGGTTGGGTATTAGGAAAAGTTTCTTCACTGAAAGGGTTGTCAAGCATTGGAACAGGCTGCCCAGGGCAGTGGTTGAGTCACCAGCCCTGCAAGTGTTTGGTGTGGACGTGGCACTTAGGGACATGGTTTAGTGATGAAGTTGGCAGTGTTAAGTTTATAGTTGGACAGGATGATCTCAAAGGTCTTTTCCAACTTAAATGATTGTATGAGTCTATGACACAGAGCCTGTTCTGCTGTTTTGCAGTGAATGTGACCACTCTGGGAAACGGGGATTTGCAGATGCACAAACTAACAATGCTTTGGATGCCTGCCTCAGATTGAAGAGATTACATTGAGAAATTACTATTTCTCTCCACTGAGTCTTGCCAGCTGGTTCTATTTTAATCATCTTCATTTGAGTCATCTGAAGAGATCAGATGAATCTAACTCTAGGAGTATTAACTGTTCTTTGTGTGTCTGTTAGGATACACACAGAGAGTGCTGCAAACTTCAGCCTGTTTCCTGCCATTGATGGACAAAGGTTTTGGACATAAGCTGAGAAACCTCTGACAGGTCATAAGCCTCTCTCTTCAGAAACCATCGGTAGGGATTTTGCAAGTGGCTTTAATGAAGTTCAGATTTTATCTTCTGTCCGTGAAAACGAAGATTATGATGCTTGTATTGTGAGTTTAAGATGCTTATCCAGCAAAGGCTTACTCATATGTTTAGTTTTTGCATAGCAGGTAAATTCTGACTGCGCTGTAATGAATGGGAGTTTTGCCAGTGCCTTAGCTAGGTTTTCACCTTGGGCTAGGTTTTCACCTTGAAGTCAGTGGTAATACTTACTGGATATAAAGTCTGTTGGAGAACGGCTTGCAGAGAGCAAGGCCATGGGTCTCTGCAGAAGCTGATTGCAGCCATTGGAGGTAAACAAAGGAAAAAACCCAGGGTACAGTTATACTAACAACGGACTGTTATGTTAACAAAGAGAAATACTGAGGTACACAATGGCCTTGATGGTAAAAACAACCTTGGGAAAGGAGGCAGGCCAGAAGAGGGAAGATGTTGTGACATGTCTGAGATGCCACAAGGGGCTGGGGTATTATAATGTAGCCTTTTACATGTATCCAATAGATCTGTGAGTAGTATGCATGGTTATTGTAGAGTGCTTATATAAGGGGTGATTTCTTTCAATAAAGTTGAAGCTTGCTCTATCATTCACATTGAATCGGCTGCTTGCTTCCTCCGCCCACCGCAAAGTAAATTACACAAGTAAACCTAGGGAGAACTAGAACCAAATTTATTCATGGTGTCTTATAGTACTTTATGGATTGATCTTGGGGTTGCTAGATTTTTAGCTCCTGTAGAGCTTGTTTTATCACATCAGTTTGCAAGCTCACAGACTAGTCTAATGATGAGACTAAAACATTAGCAAACGTTTCTTTATTCAAATGTAAGCTCTGAAATTGCCTATAAAATTGAGGTAACACAAAATGCTATCCTCACAATTTCCTTAAAAAATGGACAGGTGACAAACAGGTAAAACAGATTCCATGTTTCAAGTACACAAGACTTAAAGTGTTCATCATCTATAAATACTTCACATTTTAGAAACATGTGGCCTAATGCCACTCATTAACTGTTGTCTATTTCAGAGGAAAAATTAATTTGCTAGATTTGTGTTCTTTTTTAGCTCATTTAGGAGATGAAATGCAATTTGTAGGGTAGTTAATAAAGGTTTCCTGTCAGAGAAAAAAATACAAATGTGGATCATGAATTATGTTTTCTGTGTACTGAAATATGGTGTAGTAATTCTGTATGGCTTCTCTGTGAAAGCAAAATGTCAGATAATGCATTTAAAATGAGTGTAAATCTAAAATAAGTCCAGGTTCATCACCTTTACATGAGAGTAAAGGTGATTGAATCCTGATTATGACTCTTTCAGACAATTCAGATTGAAAACCATCTAATTGGTGCTAAGTTAATGGTTTCTATTTGGTTTCTGATTACCGTCTGATCCAGATGTGCTAGCTATGCCCAGAGGCAAGTAAGCGTCCTTCCCTATACTCTTCAACAGCAATAACCTCTGCTCTCCTTCACCCCTTCCCTCCCCTTATGCTCTACTTCAGCTTCCTGCGCTGTGGCTCCCTTCTTCCCCCAGCTGTCCTGTGCTCCCATCCTTCAGCCTCCATTCTGTACAGAAGCTTTCAGCTAACTACAGAAAGGGGAAGGTACAAATGAGGAAAAAACAATGAAGTCCACAACTTCCTGCAGATGCATTATTAACATTAGCAGTCTGTTCCTTATTAAAAAAACCCCTTGATTGCCAGCAGTAGAGATGACTATCAGACCAAGTGAAGCATGTTCCAAGAGGAGAGTGCAGACTGACGCAAGCTGCAAGCTTGTGTGTCAGTGCTGATTTACCTTATACAATTTTAGGCCACACAGTAAAGTGGATTAAGGAACTCGGCCATCAACAAACACTCTGGCAAATCCACAACTTGTCAGCAGGTTTTTTTGCCTCAGCTGAGCTGGAAAGAAAGGAATTGATGGTAAATCAATAGTGTTCAATTGTCATATGCAATACTGAATAATGGCAACACTTAACAGCCAAGCTATTTATGATAGTCCTCTGCTTTGAGGAATGTAAAGAGTAGATGTAACTTTCCAGAGATAGATTCTGACTGTCCATGTGTTTGGTAATTAAATTATTCATTTCCTGCTGATTTCCTAATATGCATGAGAAAGGGATCACTTTATAGTACTATGTTGAAATCACAAATGTAAATGTGACTATCTACAGGATTCCCAGTCCATTTCGAGGTAGTAAGGCACTACTAGTACTTATCTAATGAGAAAATGTAAACAGATTCAGAATTCGTGCATCTATGGAAATCATTGTGGGAGGAAGTACCTGAAGCATAGATCATTTCTGAGACTATTTTAGTTTGACTTTTTCCTTCCTATTGATCATATTAATCTTTCTGAAATGGTGTATAAATTTCTTTATTAATTTGGAAATTATACAAGATAGCATCCTTCAGCCCAGAAAAGATGACAGTAATGCACCTTCACCTGACCGTATGTCTGCAATGTGATCCTTGAGCTAGAGAGCACAACTGGAGTTTCACTTTTGCATTCCATCTTTAGTTGCAAAATGTCAAATGTTTTGTTTACTGTGAAGCTTAAACTACATTGAGGTTGAGGACCTAAAGAAATAAGATTTTCTTTTTTAAACAGTGTGAAGCATTGAGCTCTTAACAAAAAAATGCCTTGGGCCTAGAACTTTTTTTCTGAAGATGTCTGTGAGATTTCTGTGTTCCTTTCTTAATGGGATTTTTTTTTTAGTTGAAGTAGTATTAGTAGTAGAGCAGTATCAGTTGCAGAGTAAGATTTTTGTTACTTTTCTATTTGCCAATTGACCTTTCAATCAGCTTCTGACAGTGGTCTTGCAGGTTTTCATGGAAGGCACATTAACAGCAGTACAACTTCATGGAGATAGGCCTATCGCTTACCCAGTGTTTCAAAAGAACTTGAATACTTGGTCTTACCAGATAAAGGAGAACAGGTGTGTAAGTTTATATGTATGGATGTATACATGAACATGTACTTACAATGTTCTTGCTTGTTTCAGGTCTTTTTCATGTTATCAAAATACCTAAGGGTTAGTCATCCTGGGCAAGAAATAAGTCATTCCAGGCTTTTGGAGACTGTATCTCTTCCCAGTCTGGCAATGACATGTTGAAAGAGTCTCTAAAGTGAGTGTAGGTTGTGATCTTGCAACAGCACTTCACTAGAGTCATCGCAGATATTCACAGAAGGAAGTATGCCCACCTGGTATGACATGACAGAGAGGGTCTATCTTCATTCCTTTCTGAAAGACAACTGGTATATTTATCTTATTATTATTAAATGCATTATACTAACAGCTAAGGAACCTTCTTGCATTAGGCACAGTGTTACAGAAAACAGTCTTTGCACTTACAAAGTTTTTATTTTGGTGGAATATTGTAGAGGACATTGTTTTATTGAATAAACAAGAGGGTATGCATGTCTATTCCTTTTTCCAGTTGTAAAACTGGTTGAATTTCTTATTTGCTAGCTGGAGAGGGAAAGGGAGCAAATCCAGGCAGGTCAACTTCAATTATTCTCAGGTTGGTAGGGACTCTAAAAAAACTTAAGGGGTTTTTTTTTTTTTCAAAACATTGTACTTGATTTCTTTGTTTGAGGAATGTTATTAAAAACAATATACTACCCTACATATGAAAAAAAAAATATTGGAAGATAACGTTTTGAATATTCAAAATACTGAACACTTCACTTTGAAAATGATAACTTAATACAAGCCTCATTTACATGAGAAGAGACTTTATAGCCTCACCTTTTTGACCAATTATTCACTCAATTCAATTTAAATTCAAATTTTGTTTTGTGTGATCACAGCTACAGACTTAGTGAATCAGATGTGGTCTAGTCTCATTCTCACATATATTTCCTGCTGGGGTATTTGCATTCTAATCTACATGAAATCAGAACAAGATTTGTTTTCATGCCACAGCATTAGTGGCCTTCTGCCTCTGAACTACCTTAGAGGCAGCCTGCTAGCTTTGGTGATAACACTGTGCAAAAAAATCTTCTCCCTGTTTTTTTTTCTGCTACCACTTCTTTAATCAGAACGCTGATTTACTATAGAAATACATTTTATTTAGTTTAGGTTACTGTAATCACCTGAGTTAAGATACTATTTTCTTTACTTTCTTTTGAGTGGCAGAAAATGTAGTAAAGACAAAGTGGCCTTCACTGTCATAGTGAGCGTATCATGAAAATGTGTCTGGAAGATGTTTCTGTATCACTTGGCTGAAATTTATATGGATACCAAGATTTTATTGACCTAGTTCATTGTGCTATCTGAAGCAATTTATTGTGGTTTTTCTGTGAGATATAAATTCACTGAATTCACACTTGAGTACCAATATTTTCTATGCAAGTTCTAATATATACATCAGATAAGAATTGATGTATAGCTTCCAATTTCTCACATCTCTTCTCTGTTACAACATTCTACATTAAGATTTTTTCCTCCATTCTTCTCACCGCTGTATATTTGATTTGTTGTCTTGCCTCCTATCTTGAAAAGGGATTTATATTAATGGGCCATATACCCAACTGGGATTTCGCATAACATGGCATGTTGGGTCACTTTTAGCTGCAAATTTCATGTCTTTTTTACAAAAGTTTTTTTACCAGATTTCTAGTTAAGCTAGTGCTTTTTTCTAACTCATCCTTGGGCTCTGATAAGCATTGAAAAGTAAAACCTGATTAATTTTGTTTTTTTGAGTCGTCTGTTGTACACTGAGCACAGAAATTTAAAAAAGCCAACTTTAATAATGCTACCATTACCATATTTTTCTAGGATGATGGCATCTCAATTTTCCATCAGCTTTTGAGGAAGGATAATGAATGTTGGGTTTCATTTCCCTTATTGCCCTTTAATTGTAAACCTCTCTAATGAACAGGAAAAATTGCAGATGTCATGTGGTAAACGTCAGAAAGAAAGGAGGGAAGAGAATGACAGACAGACAGAGACAGAGATATCACCACACACGGATGCAGCGTCATCCCGTTGGTCTTCTTGATTCTTGTTGTCTTGGTGGTGGGAAGGGTCCCAATGATGGATGTGAGGGCGTCTCCCGGTGGTGGATCTCTCCCCTTGATGGTGGTGGGAGTCTCCACCCTAGGTCCTGATAGTACTGTTTTTATTCAGTTCGTGTCCCAAAGTCTCTGCATGGTTCCATGAAACTTCATTGTGCATGGTGGGTGTGGTGTCATGCGATGGTAGGTGTGCTCTGGTTTGGTGCAGGCTTGGTGTGTTACCGGTGGTAGCATCCTACACCTGCACTGTTAGGTGTTGACAGGCATCAAAAGCACAGCATCTTGCCTAGTTCAAAATCACAGAACATATATTGCTCAGACCTACCTCCACAGGGCTGGAAACCGGTGTCTCGTTCTTGTGGTTTTCTCTGTACCAAGAAAAGTTTAAGGCAAATATCTGTGCATCTGCGAGAGACTGAAATGTCCCATGAGTGTCTCGAAGCTCGCTGGTGTCTGTGCCAACCTCAGGGACAAGCTGCTGCGGCCTGTGAATGGGTCTGGGGGATGTCGCCCAGAGAAGCGGGAGTGTATTGAAGGATGCACCCCCCACTCTGTGCGGTTGCATTGTCCGGGCTCTTTAGAGAAGCCTCGGAGGGGCAGAGCTGTGCTGAGCTGGGCCCATCCTGGAGCCCTTTGTGGCTCCATTGTGTCGGCCAGGCCCCACGCTGCATTGCTGAGGAACTGATAAGAGACAGATGGTCCTGCCCTTGAAGCCGGATGCAACAAAACCTGTGGGACCAGAGAAAAAAAAACTAAAGGTGAGCAGATATGCTGATCAGCGGGTACGATGAACTTAAAAAGGCAGCAGAAAACCTTGTTCTTGGTGTGCATCTACCATAAAAGCCTAATCTGTGTGCATCCACTATTGAGGCCTGATCTGGTGCATCCACCATGGAAGCCAGACCCGTGTGCACCCACCACCGAAGAACTGAAGACTGAGGACCAACGGGTCGCTGCTGGGTCCATGGTGGTGACAATTGTTGCAGCCTTACCCCACATCCTTGCTTTATTTCTGTCTTTTCCTTCCGTTTTGTCCTATCACTACCCATCTTCACTTTTATAATAATAAATCCTATTTTGGATGTGTGGCATTTGACCTCGTTTGTGTCTTAATCTTGCTCTTGGGATCGTATCGAAACCTCCCCCGACATTGGATCGGGACAGCGTCCATCTGCCACAATGATTCACAAGACTTCCTCTGCTTGAGGAAACTGCCATACGCCAATGTCTGAAAGTTGAGTCATTTCTAATTCTTAAACCTTCTTCTCCCCTAATAAAATGCTTATAGCCTAACTTTTAGCTGTTCACGCATGCAGTGCAACTCTTAAATCAGAGATACTATTCTTTAAGTGCAGGAATTGTTTAGTGGACTCTTATTAATAAATTCAAAGTAGCTTTATTTTTAATAACTTGTTTTTATGATTTTTTAAAGTCTAAGATTTTATTTTTATATGTAAGCATTACATATCCCTTTATGTTGTAGTAAAACTCAGAAAGGCATTTGCCCATCCTCAGTTTCCATTTTGTGTTTAAATTAACATATGTGACTTCATTTCCTTAGGCAGTGACATCCTTTATCTAGTTTTGAGTTTACCTTCTAATTGTAGAAAATTAATATATTAAGATACCTTGGTATGTCCTTCCCTACTCATGATTGTACCACATTAAGTTAGGTGTGCTCCCGTGTGATCTTCTATGGCCGTTGATGTGAACTGAGAGTATGAGCTTCACTCTTGTTTAGCCTTTCCATATGTACAATTTGCAAGAGATTTTTCTGGAAGCCTGGTCAGAATTATCATCTTTAAGAATAAAAGGATGATGACATCTTTTTATGCAAGATAAAGATAGGGAGATTAATAAATCCAAAACAAAGCTGTGTGAATTAAAACCCTACTACACACTATTCTCCCCTTGGGAAAAAGAATGAGAAAGGGAATGCACTGTAAATGCTAGTCACATTGTTTAATGCAGTATTCAAAGATGTTCAAATATTAGAACAACGACAGTTAATCTGTGAATAAAACAGGAAGAGGAAAATGCACATTCAAATATAGTTTTATGCTCCTACTTTAAATACCTAAGTGAGCTAAATCTAATATGTATTTTATGTATTGTATGTTTTTATGCATTATGTTTTAAGTTCCTTCTCAATTCTTATTTATACTCAAGTTTTCTTGTGAAAAACTTAATTGCCTATAACCATACAAGTGTGTTTCTTAAACAAAAACCCCAAAGTTAGTCAATATGTTGTGCTTTGCATCTGTTCTGATGGCACCCAAAAGCAATTTTTCCCCTAAATAATAGTCAGTTATCTTCATTTTGGATGTATATAGAAGTTAAAATTTTCAGTGCCAGGCAGAGGTATCGTTTTTCAAAATTCCGAATTTTGAAACTGTTCTTTGAAGAGACTAACACTGTGGGTAAAGCTTAAGGTGTTTTTCAGGTGCAGCCTGTCTTATTGCAAAGAACATAAAGGAAATTCTGTGAAATATGCTGTATAGTAGGTACAGAAATTAACATTAGGAATATTTCTGTGTTGATCTTTCAGATGTCTGGGACTTTTTTCTTTATCCGATGGTGTAGTTCTCTAATATCCTTTCTTAGTAATGTATTTGTTCAGCTTTTCCTGATTGTGGTAGATTTGACCACTGGTGGCTTGAGCTTTATTCACAAGTTTTCTTTCATTCTACATACCTCTAAGAAATGCATTTATGCCATTTTCTGGTGAGGACATTGCTGAGTCAGCATGGCAATAAATTGCAAAGAATGTCTCTGCAAATGGGTTACTTACATCTATTTACATGTTTGAGTGACTACGGCCAAATGTTCTTCCTTAGTCATTATGAAATCCCCTTTCCCACCTTTTATGTAGTTCTAGCCCAAGCTACTTCTAATTCTTAAATCTGAGCAATGTCCTTGAAGCAATGACTTAAGAACAGTGATAATTCTCTCTCTGATATAAGTGTGCAATGGCAGAAGCTTGCCAGGTTCAAGAATTAAATGCCCAAGGTCAGTGACAGTGCAATGTAGCAACTGTCTTTGTGAAACAGATATAAACACCTAATTCTGAAAAAGATCAGCAATTGGCTAAACTGGAGATACTGATTTCTCACAGAATATATTCCTTTGCTGTCCAAGCGCTTTATTTTAGAAGTTCTTTAAGATGCTGGGGATTTCCAGTCTTTCATTCATAGATGTGGTAAGAAGCAACCAAATCCCAAGAAAATTTAAATTTGTCATATTTGGATTTCCATCCTAGCCTTTGTTTACCTCTGCACTTTTTAAAAGCTCTACAACATCATACCAAAAATGTCCCTTCCCAGGTCAGCGACTTAACTACACAAGTATGACCTATTTTGCCTTTTTCTGTTCCTGTGGTTTGAGTTCTTTTATACCATGGCTCAGCTTCGTTGGGAAGGGCATGTGATACCATTGTCTAAACTGTTCTGCAATTTAGATTTTTTTTTTTTTTTGTGGAAATGCTGCATGGTGTTTTGAAGTACTCTCTTAAAAAAATCAAGTCAAGATCTCCCATTTGTCTGGTGGAGACCAAGATTAACTTGATGTGTCATGATTCACATTTCTCTACATTTTCTCTTACAGAGAAAACAGTTTGTGAAGAGGAGCTTGTGATCTGAGTTACAAATTTAGAAGCAATCCTAATGTCTAGACAGGAAGAGAGGCTGGGATAAACCTCTAGTGTTTAACATTTCCTCCCATGTATGCTTCCCCTGTTGTTTCCTACTGGACAGTTCCTCCAAAATGTTTTATGTTTTCTTAGCTGCTTTTGTATGGTACTTGCCACTTTCTGTACATAAAACCTTTGGGCATGTCAGTTGAGGGGAACAAAACCATTCTGCTTGAGTCAGGTATCAATGTTTCGATAACTTAATGCATAATACATATGTGTTGAAAGTACATATTAAAACCACGTATTAATAGTTTGTCCCTCCTAAGTAGTGATGTCAAGAGTAACTATACAAATAAGTCTAAAATACTATTTGGAATTATATGTGAACTCCGAAATCATTAAGAGTATTACTAACCGAAGATCTAAGTGGAAATGTTATGTATTATATGACATATTTATCAGTAACAGGACTAAGAATGCAAAGTAACCACTTGGTCTGGAACACCCATTCTGTAACAATAAACGGGGTGAGGGTAGGAAAGGGGAATTTATTAACTTTCTTTTCAGTATGCTAATGGAATTTCAACTTGCTTTTTGAGCAATTTTAACCTTTTGTTTGATCTCCTTTGTGATCAGGTACCAAGTAAACTGCAATAATATATGTAAGATTGTCCCAATCCAATGTCAGGGGAGATTTCTATATTATCCCACAAATGAGATTAAGACACAAATGAGGTCAAATGACATATACCTAAACATTAATTATTATTAAAAGTGAAGAGGGGTAACAATAGGACAGAATGGAAGGAAAAGACAGAAATCAAGCAAGCATGTGGAATAGAATTACAAGAATAGTCACCACCATGGATCCAGTGTCATCCCGTTGGTCCTCAGTCTTCAGTTCTTCGGTAGTTGGGTGAACACGCAGCAAAGTTTTCTGTTGCCTTTTAAGTTCATCGTATCAGCTGATTAGTATATCTGTTCACCTTTAGTTTCTTTTTTTCTCTGGTCCCACAGGTTTTTGTTGCATCCAGCTTTTGGGGCAGAAATGCTCACCTCTTATCAGTTCATTAGCAATGCACGCATGGTTTCTGGCCTACACAGTAGAGTCACAAATGGCTACTGGATGGAGCCACTGAAAAGCATTTGGTTTCCGCTCAGTCCATGTCTCCCCCTTTGAAATTTATCTAAGGAGTTGGACAATGTAACTGCAAGGGAGGGGGGGGGGGGGTGTGCATCCTTCGATACACTCCTGCTTCCTTGGGTGACATCCCTGTAATCCAAAGGCTGCAGCTTGTCCTTGAGTTTTGCACAGACACAAGAAAGCTTTGGGACAGTCATTTGACATTTCAGTCTCTCACAAAGATATGAAGGATAAGAATTGTGTATAACTCTTGTAGTTTAGATGTTTGCTAAAGAAATTCTAGTAAAAAATATCCCGAAACATTCACTGTAGTGGTTGGGAACCAGCTGAACCTCTGGAAATAAACAGGTCTTTACAATGTGGAGATTACTGCCTTGTGCGATAGGCTTCCATGCAGTAGGAGAACAAAGCATCATTGGCTGGTTTTAGATGCTTTAAATGTAATTACAAATCATTACTCACTTTGGAATAACGCCAGGCATGTAAAGTTTTATGAAAATAGTGATATACAAAACTGCTATTGATATAAATGCTGTTCTCGCCTGTTGTTAACAACCATGTAATTGCTTACAATTCCCACGAGAATAAAATGGAAGAGGATCCTAAATAGCAGTGGATGGTACATAATGACCATAATGACATTGCACCTAACTGGTATTTCAAATTATGGATATTAAGATACAGTTCAATCTCTGGGGATCACAACCTGGAAATAATACACAGTGCAGCTCCCCTGTTTACTTTGGTTTACTTGGTTCATTTTAAAAGAATATGAGTAAATGGGAAACAAACTGAAACCCAGAGGGTTACAGATACCAGCACTTGAAGCAGAACTCTTTGAACTCTATTACAATTTCACAAAATTTGAAAAATACTCAGGAGATATAATTTACATATCAGTGACAACCAATATTGCTTTTATGTGAAGCACCAGAGTAAAACTTAGATGTGGAAACTTGCAGAAGCAAGAATAATATATCACGCACTGATTTTAGAGGTACACAGAAAAGAATATCAACGTATTTCATCAGATTGATACGTTTAAGAAATAACTATATGAATAAAGCCAAGTTTTTTATAAGACTCATGAGAAGTTACACATTATTGTGCAAAGTGGATAGAATCTCCTGTAGCCCTTGAGTAACCCAATGTCACACCACCTGGACTAAGGCTTCATCTTGTAACAAAGTCTGCATGTGGCTAAAATGTGTACACAGAGTCGTTCCAGTAAAGTTGGTGGCATGTTTAATTCCCTGCAGATCAGTACCCGAAGTAACTTCAGTATAGGAAAACTGAAGCAAACATGAAAGTGAGTCAGATATAATATTGAACATGGCTCCAAATAAAGACTACTTTCTGTAACTTCAAACAGAATGAAATAGGTGGTTTTTTACATTGGTGTTCCTTTGAACAAGATGCTATGACAGAGCTGATAAATCTTAACTCTGAAAGAGTAAGGTTGAAGGCTACAGCTCCATAGTATCAATTAAGCACTAGTATGTATCATCTTTATGATATAAAGAATTGCATCTGGGCCATGTTCACAAGTTTTATAACTCACTAAGGTTGCTATGAGTTAGAATTGCTTACATAGACAAATTTATATACTTTTTAGGGCAGCTATATATAGCATCAGATCTCCATCATGTAGGATAAGACAATATTAAAACATACTTGAGCACAATTTGGATGGGATTTGTTTACCTTGCTTAAGCAAGGCTTCCAGTTCCAGAGGGAGGCTTTTCCTGAGCGATGAATGCTTACATAGTCAGTGTCCAGAGAGGTACTTCATTTTTCCACTATCTGTATTGGCTCAATAGGCTATCAGAAGCTGGAGGAGGAGGGAGAAAGCAAAATTTTGAGGAACGTAACAGTAGATAAATACTTCATAAATTCCTAGGAGACTGGTGTCTGGTCAGAAAATGCCAATGGTTTTCTGAAGTTACTGTATAAATGTGCTTTGGAAATTAATGTCTTTTCCATTTCTCTTACACATCTTAGACAATGAATTATTTTGGCTATCAAAAATCAGATTTTTTTGTACGAATCAGACCTACAAAAATATGACAGTACAAACTGAATAAAATCTTCCAGGTTATAAAGTGAGGTATGTGAAAAATCAGAATGAATGGTGTGAAGTGTGGAAATATACACAACCTTTAATTGAAATATGAGACGTAAGGTTTTAATGGGATTGAACCTGAAAGGAAAAAAACAAGAACAGCACTACACAATTCTGCCCAGGAGTGTAGAAGAGCATTCAGTGCATTCATCTCTGATAACATTAGTAAAACTTTAAAATGTTTTCAGTTGTAAGATGGAGTCGGTTTAATTCACGAAGAACTGCATAATAGGGAGATGCTGCACACAGGACTGGTTATTAAAGATCTATATTCTGCCTCCCCCTAAAAAAAAGAATTTGAGTTGTCTCTAAAAGATTATTCATCCCTTTAGTGAGCTCCTGTAGGTGTCTAGTTCAAACCAGTACATAACTGGTATTCCTTTTTCTTTAAACATATTTCTTTTAGCTCTGTCTACCTCAGGGCATCCATTCCTCAGGCAAAAGTTTATTTTTCAAATAGAGTTCCTATCTTAATTGCTACTCAAATAATACAATAATAAATTATACAATAAAATTAATCATTGACTTCAAAGAAATTCATAATTTGACCCATAAGACCCTTGTGCCCACACATAGTGCTATCAACGATTCTACTGTAAACATTCTTTACTATGCCTTTGTACTCTTTTTATTACCATAATTATTGTGGCCTTTTAAATATATTTTAATGCAGTAGATCTCTGTGCAGGGCTTTTGTGTGTATTTGGTGGGTGAGTGAAAAGTAGCCTAATGGACAATAAGTATATAATCACTTTACAGTGCATTAACTGTTGTACTGTTTAACTATGGTAGGAGACTTTAAATACTGATGTGAGAAACAAGGGCCTCAGGAAGAGGAGGAGGGTTCTGGCATTGATTTCAGTGAGAATAAGGTGAGTTTGAAGTTTTTTAGTAGAAGGCAGAACATTATCAGGACTACTGCAGTAAGGAGAGTGCATGTAGCCATCTAATGCTAAGAGTTTACTAGCAGAGGAAAGGTCTGTTCTATGACAGTTGTTCTGGCAACTATTCTGGGCTTAAATTACTAGTGCAGATATAGCTTCTGAGAATCAGAGATTTAATACAGAGAATTTTATATAAGTAATTTCCCTGATGCACAGATAATTTAGATAATCTAGGGTGCTAGATAGTCCATTATTAAAGGACTCTTTCCCTGGTGTCTGAAGTGCCTTAGTAGAACGGAAGGTCTTTCTATCAAGACAAAATGTTGTGTTCGAGCCTACTAAGTCATTACAATATTTATTTTCCTTCCACTCTTGCTTTAAAAAAGATGGCAAACCCCCAAAACCTGACTCACTGCACCTTTATATGACATACTTGCACTGAAGATGTATGAAGAGTAGTAATATGCAGTTTATTTAACCAAGGAACTAAGCTTGAAATTAAAACTCAGTTGTATATAGCAGTTGGGAAACAAATACATTTAATGCCTTGCTATACTCCTGTTTCTTTTTCACATTAAATTCTTTACTGATTTACAGTCAACTCTAAACTTACTATTTTTTGATCAAGGTGATCCAAATATAGTCTTAGATAAAGAACAGACTATAGAAAGGGAAAAAATAGCAAGGGTGGTAGATGTTCCTCATGATTATTCTTCATTTTGAAGGTCAAAGTCACATCACAGGTTTCTGTTAAAGTTCCTTTACGTTTTCCTCATCAATACACATGCTTATGCTCCTCATGTATCCACCAGCTCTCATACCAAGCATCATTAAGAAAGAAGGGTTGTGTGTGTAGCATGGGTTTTGTTTATGCGACTGTATTTGTGCACACACATTCTGAGAGAATCAAAATACATTAAACAAGTCTTATTAGGGTAATACTATTATTTAAAAAAGAAGTGGAAATAACCAGTCTGGAATGTAGCACAAAGTATAATTAATTTGCTTTTATCTTTATTTAAAAAAAAAACCCAAAACAATAAACAATCTATTTTATTCACTTTAGGAAACAAAATCCTAGACTGTGTGTGTTACTCTCTTCAGCATTTTTAATAGGCATTTGCATAGAGTTTGCTTAGCAAGGTTTTGGTAATGGTGGTAATGGGGGGCCTGCAGGGATGGCTTCTGCGAGAAGCTGTTAAAAGCTTCCCCTATGTCTGACAGAGCTGATGCCAGCCAACTTCAAGTCAGATCTGCCGCTGGCTAAGGTCAAGCCCATCAGCAGTGATGGTAACACCTCTGGGATAACATATTTAAGAAGGAGAAAATACTGCTGCACAATGGCAGCCAGGAGAGACACCAAGGTCAGTGAAGAAGGAGGGGCAGGAGGTGCCCCAGGCGCCAGAGCAGAGACTGCCCTGCAGCCTGTGGTGAAGCCCATGGTGAGGCAGCTGTGCCCTGCACCCATGGAGGCCCACGGGGGAGCAGATGCCCACCTGCAGCCTGTGGAAGACCCCTTGTCAGAGCAGGTGGATGTCCAAAGGAGGCTGTGACCCTGCGGGGAGCCCATGCTGGAGCTGGCTCCTGGCAGGAGCTGTGGCTCTGTGGAGAGAGGAGCCCAGGCTAATGCAGGTTTGCTGGCAGCACTTGTGACCTCATGGGGGACCTACGCTGGAGCAGCCTGTGCCTGAAGGACTGCATCCCATGGAGAAGACATGTGGAAAGAACCCATGCTGAAGCAGTTCATGAAGAACTGCAGCCTGTGGGAAGGACCTACTTGAAGCAACTCATGGAGGAGTGTCTCCCATTGGAGGGACCCCAAGGTGGAACAGGGAAAGAGTGTGAGGAGTCCTTCTCTGAGGAAGAAGGAGCAGCAGAAACAACAGGTGATGACCTGACTGCAACCCCCATTCCCTGTTCCCCTGCACCACTGGAGGGGAGGAAGTAGAAAAAAAAGGAGTGAAGTTGAGCCTGGGAAGAAAGGAAGGGTGAGGGGAAGGTGTTTTAAGATTTGTTTTTATTTCTCATTACCTTACTCTGACTTTTGATTGTTAATAAGCTAAATTTATTTCCCTGAGTTGAGTCTGTTTTGCCAGTGATGGTATTTGGTGAGTGATGTCCCTGACCTTATCTCAATCCACAAGCCTTTGGTTGTATTTTTCTCCCCTTGTCCAGGTAAGGAAGAGCAGCTTGGTGGGCACCTGGCATCCAGCCAAGGTCAACCCTCCACAAGTTGTCTATAAAGAAATCACTGTAATTGTCCTCATCCCTCTGAACTTAAGTACCATGAAACGTTTGGAGCAGCCAGTCAGTGACAGTGAAGCACTCGTAATATTCAGTTACCCACTATATAGCAAAAGATATCTCACTGGTGGTCATTTTCTAGTCCAAATTCATGTCCTGAATGATTTCATGGAATAAAAAGCTTAAGGTTCAAACATGTAAATATTTTAACTCTTTTTTTTAATATAATAAAAATAACCTCTTCTGAATTTGTTTATAGTCTAATCATGTTTGTGTTATGTTACATATTATCCAACTAGAACTGCTAAGTGCATCCAACTAAATCATCTCTGCCATTTTTATTTTAATAGATAAATATCAGTGATAAACTGATTTTTCTTATTCTGTGGCAAAATATAGTGTTGTGGGAAGAGCTAGAAGCTACATTAATCTATGCCATGAAAACTTAACCAATGCATTTGAATAGAATTAAAACAGAAATCAGTCATGAGGTGACCCTTTTCAAATGTGTAGATTCTTACTCAGTGACATTTTAAATATGGGCAATCATCAACATTGGCTAAGATTTTTTAAAATTAAAAAATCAAATATAAAAGTAAAAATAAATGAGGAAATCAGTAGCCCTAATGATGTTATCACTTACTAATTTCCATTGACTGAGAATACAAAAAGGTTAGGTGCAGCTTTTACTTATTTTTCTTTTTTGCATGGATTTTCTAGTACAAGTTACTTCCTGTAAAATTTTACGTAAACTTGGTAACATAGAATAGTTCAATCCGTAACAATGATATGGGTTAAATTACAGACCTACACCTTTTCAAGCCTAGCAATACAGAAGCTGTCAGGGTGCTGCAGGGGCTGGGGGCTCCCTGGGGTTGAGGGAGCAGGGCTGGGGAGGCAACCAAGGCAGCCCCAACCCAGGACATCAGGCACCTCTATGAGGGAAGGGGTGATGAGGCCAGGCTGGGACACCAGCCTGCAAATGGGGGACAGGATCAGGCCTGGTGAGGAGAACCAGGGTCAGACAGTCACAGGATGGTTGGGCAGGGACACGAGGATGTAGATTTCTGGCTTTCTGATGATCTGTCAGTTCCAGTTCATCTTCTGGTGCAATTTAGAGCAGCCAGAGGGTTGTTTTAGCCTAAACTGCAGTTACACCCAAATTAGTTTACCTACTGCTCTGCCGGAGTGCTTCCCCAGTACTTCAGACCTGTGGTAATACTGGAAAAGGAGGAACTGGTGTATGGGCTGTTCAGCAGGCTCTATCTGTCTATGTATCCCGTGTATTTAAAGGTTTTCATCTAGAAGATGAGAGGAATATCAAAATCAGTGTATTAGACTTGTGATTTATTTTTTGCTGTGCCTTTAAACTTTGGGTTTTGTTTTTAAACCCTGAAAGATTCCTTTTTGTTTGCATAAGAATGGCTAATTTTTAAATATTTTTTTCAGTGTTAACTATTTTCTGACCTTAAGCTGAGGGATCATGGTCAGAAGCTGCAGGTACATTCAGAAAAGGAATGGTTGAATATACTTTGATTTGCTTTGCCTGTGACTAGTAACATTTATAGAAACAATCCTGCCTGGTCAGAGATAGATAGGATGACCTAATAGGTCTTTTCCATCTCTTAGTCCTATGGTTCTGTTATTTCATAAAATACATTAAAAATAGATTTGCATAACAGACTGGAAAAGCTCCAAGCAAGCCATTTCAATCTCTCAGGAACATAATAAATATGTAATTTAAATACTGCCTAAAAACATACTTAGTGATCTGTCTGCATTTATTCTTCCATTGGAGATTACAAAATGCATATTTACCAAACAGCTCTCCCTAAATAATGTCAAAATCTGTTTTATGGACTGAGGTCAGAGGGCTCAGAGGAAAGACTGAGGCTTTGTCCTTAGAGCATATTGTTCATGTGCCTTATTTTTAGGACTTGTAAGAGCAAGTTTTCAGAGTAGCACTAGTCTCAATTTATTGATTAGTTTTTACAGGTATCTCTTTGGCCGTAGTACCATGCTTTGCTTTGGAAAATGTGTATTTTAATTACCTAGCTGGTGTCCGATGCAAGTAGCCTGTTGAACAAAAATCAGCCGCAAACGTTTTGTGTTACCTTTTGAAAAACAAGCTGGTCGAATCTCCACTTGAACTCTTTCCTTAATGAACTGAAAGATATTGATGTACCCTGGTTGCATCCATTAGAAACAGGACTAACCTGCTCAAAGAGATGAGGAAGGAAACAAACACACTTCTACAAAGCTTGTCAATGACCAGACCTCTCCCTGGTCACTATCTGCCTGCTTACTGTTATCTTTGTCTCAAGCTTTCTACCTGAGACATGGCTTCCATGTGATATTCTGAAGGATGATGTTCACATTCCCCTCTTTACTTACCTTTACTTTAGAGCTGCTTAATTATCTCTTCTCTTGTACATACTGTGCTGGGGGTTTATTTGACAAAATAAGTTCCTCCGAAGCCAAATAATACGGTGAAGACTGACGTGATGGGGAATGTCTTTGTGAAAGATACATTTTCGACATAACTTCTTATGATATGACAGGATTTATTGATTCAGGCTCAGCACCGATTGGCTTTTCTGACTTTAAACTGAGTTTGGAAGAGCTACCTACACATTCCTACACTGAGTTTTCAAGCTCTAGTTACCAGGTTATTGTGTTGGCTTAGTTTAGCTGCGTTGTTTCCACATGTTCCTGTGGAGCTGTTTAGTTCTCCTTGAACCTTCAATACTAATTTCATGTACAAAAGACACTTAGAAGGACCTAAATAGCCAGACTGTAATCCTCCCTCTTTGGGCTACTTTTGGGCGTGTACAAAACTATGCACAAGATGTACATAATTTAAAAATACTAAACAGTTACTGGCTTATACAACACATTATGTAGCTGCACCTAGCAAGCTGTTAGGCATTAAATGTTCACCACACCTGTAGGACACCTAATGAATTTTTGACCAGGTGATCATTGGTCAGGTGGGAACTCATATTGTTTTTCACACCTTAGGAGAATCATTATTGTTCTGTCATAAACTGCAGGTATTAGACCTTGTCATATCCAAACTGACTCTACTATGCAGCCAATTCAGGTGTTTCTGAATCGTTAACACTGTTAACCCACGGCCTGGATGTCCATGGATGATTGAAAGGTGCATATTTGATAATATGTTTATGCAAGACTTAGTATTAAATCTGGTAATTCTTGAAGAAAGGTCATTAGTCTTTCCTACTTAAGATGTGAAAAGGATAGAGTTTAACAACTGGGGGCCAAAATACAAACTGTCTTTTAGAAATGTATCATGTCTCTGATAAATGACTTCAAGTCATGATGAATTAACCTTCCCTTATTAAACTCTAATACTTTTTGATTCTTCACGATGTTAAAAAGTTATTATTTCCAACTAAAATATTTCTTTATTTCTAATTTAAATATTTCAAACTTTGCCTTTCATACACTGGATCTTGTTATGGTTTTATCTATCAGATTAAAGGGCCTCTTAATTGGAATTGTTTTTTTATCAATTTTAAGAAAGAGGAAAGAAGAACTTCTAATAGCCATAAACTTAATTAGGCAATTACTATTGGAAATATTTGGAGCAGAGATAAAAAAATGTAAAGTAAAAATTGTAAATGATGCATTTTCTGAGTCTCTTAGAGGAAATATATGAAGAGGAAAACTTAATTAATGAAGCAGATTCAGAATTTGTATGAGACTGCATTTGTAATAGTAAGCAGATCTGTCTAGTAAAGTTAAAGTAGGACATTGCCGTGCTTGTGTAACAGAAAACAAAACCCACAGGCTGCTTCTGGTGGAGCAGTGTGAGAGCAGTGTATGTTAGCGTTCCTTGTTTTGGTCTTTTCTCAGCTGAAATAGAGCCATGTATCCTGTAGATGTGTCAGTCTCATGTGGCTTTTAAGCATTTACATTCTAAGACTACCGTATTTTTGAAACTCCACACACACACTTCAGAATCCCAGTCAGGAAAACTTATTCAGCTAAAGATTTTACCCTGTGTCTTACTATGTTTATTTCTATTCACCTGGTTGTACACAAGGAAAAGTACAGTTATGATGGCCAAGTAGCACTTAGCACAAGTAAAGTGAGGACATGGTGCTTTTTTAAACGTTTGTCCCTTCTAAGTGTGGTACTTTGAAACGTCCAAATACTTGAAGATTTTATTCACAACGTTTTTAATGAAAATGCCTTCTCATATTTCACATTAAAATGGATGAAAAATAAAAAGAACTTTCAAAAAGGCCAGAATAGTATTACGCTTTAACCAGGTACCAACTCTGCCGCAGAAAAAACATATGCATTGCACCCCTTTACATCAGTTTGCCTTGTTCTCTTACGATGGAGAAAGATACTGGTAGTCACTTTTTATCTAAGGATAGAAGAACTTAGTAAAGAGAGTAGTTCTTTTTATTAAAAAGACCAACTCTAGCTTTGGCTTTATGTTCTTTGGAATATATGGTAGCTGAGAGAAAGAATTAGAAATAGAAAAAGGATGAAGGCTAATCCTCAATTTAGCAGCATGAATTTAAAAGATCACTTTCAAGGCCTGCTACTTTTCATTCCAAACATCTGAACGCAGCATCTCTTTCCAAGTGTGACCCTTCTTATCGTTAAATAAAGGAGTGTGGTTTTTTAAGAAAAAAGAAACAGATATGGAAGCTTCAGTAAAGACATCAAAGAGCATGCTGTTCTCATTCAAATTAGAAGAAAAATATCTCTTCATACAAATATGTCTATGAAGAAACCAGAATTTTAACAGTGGTTATGAGCTATTGTATGTATCTGGACTAATTAACCTAGAGAAACGGTCTATTTAGGGTTGGTTTTAAATTATATGTTTACACATAAATATAGTTTCCTGCGTTCCTTTCTACTTCCTTCCTTGTTATATTTCATAAAACATCAGGCAGCCTACAGATTGTGCCCATGGTCAACCCCTGATTTCAGCCACGTGGCCCTGTTGCCAGCAGGTCCTTCCTCCTTCCCTCCTCTGTGTCAGTGAAGTCCAGCATCCAAAGAGCAGCGGTAGGAATGCACTCAAGATAGTTTTGGAATAGGTTTGTGTTGTGCTGTTAGAAATGGTCCAGGTGTCCTACTAACTAATCTTATACTTCCATTCCATGTTACTTGAGGGTACTGTCACTTTCCTTCAGTTCTCCGAGATTTAATTTTCACATTACATTTTTGTCACCAAACAAATGCCATTGGAAGCTGTTTCTTTAGAAAATCATAGTTTAGTGAAAAGTAGAAGCATGGAAAGAGATTTCCCCAGACAGCTAAGGCGATATAAACAGAATATATCTCTTTAAAGAGCATTTCATTCTGGAGTCCAATAAAACAGACAAATTCATCTTTCTCTTCTTTCTTTTTCCTTTTTTTCAAGTTTAATAGAGGTTATAGTAGTGTGGATTCAAATAATATCAGAGGATCTAATTATTTTTGTTAAGAATCATGAAATACTTCTCAGTTGTACTTTATTACATTCAATTTCAAATCATATTTAATTATTATCTGCTAAATAAAAGGAGTGAAAAATTATGAAGTCTGCACAGACTGAATATATCTATTTGAATTCACTCCCTAAACCTTGAGCTGTTAATTTGATTATGAATTGAAACATTTGTGAGGACTACTAATTCCATTGCAATCTTCATTTCAAATACCCTGGCTCATGGCTCTGCTTCTCTGATAACCTTTTGCAAAGTGTACCAGATTCCTTTGGGATTTTTTGTTACTTTTCTTTTTAACAAAGAGTACTTTCTGACCTCAAGTCTGCTGTTAAAAACAACAGATGAGAATGCTGAAATCACAGCTGTGGTTTCATTTCCTTCCACTGGGTGAATTTCTTCATTTGAGTTAGGTATAAGGCCAGGGAAGTATTATTACAGGCAGAAAGGGAACCATATTATAAACTGGATCATTTGCATGTTCTTCTCAGTACCTGAAATTAAATTAATTCTTCTTCTTTCTAGAAATACTTTGGAACTTTCCAGTTTGGTTTGATGGCTGAATTTGAAGGAGTGATTTTTTTTTTTTTTTTTTCCTTCCCCCGCTAGATCAATATTCTCTTTTCCACTTATTTTTTTTAAACTTCTCTCTCTTACTCTGCTTTAATCTGAATGCTAAGTGGTTAAAATACTGGGATGAAAAAATTCAAGCCTTACACACCAAGAGAAAATAATCTTTTGTCCTGGCTACTCAAAGCTTAGGGAATAACTGAAAAATATGAATTTCAGGCAGATAAAAATACTCTAAAGTGCTTGTAACTGAAAGGTGTTGCTCAGTTCTCCAGTGCAGGTTTGTTGGTTTGCTAAGAACCTTGTATTACTAAGGTACCCCCACAAAAAATAGACTACTATGAGATCTGCTTGATATACATGGTGCCTGTAATGAGGTTTTACAAAGGACATACAAATGGTACAACATGGCAAGCAAACATTTATTCTTTTAGTGCAGCAGACTCTGCCTACAGTAGAACAGGGTCATTTTTTTCTGTATAATTATTCTATTGCAGAGCATAGATTGCATTCTGTGGATACATGGAAAAATTACTGGACTTTTCTGTGGGTTGTAGAGCTGACAGACATTACTGTGTCCTTGGGAACTCTTTATAGGCTGGCTATTTTGAATTATAAGATACCAAAACTCAAAAAAGCAAAAGAACTAGTAATGTCATAAACAAGAGGAGCTCTTTGGAGTATGTTGACTTACTTTAAATCAGTCCTAATTAAACCAGTAGGTTTTGAATATTTGAAGAAAAATAGAATAGGTAGTGATCTTTTCTGTAAGACTTTTGGTTAGAACCTCTGTCTTGCCCCGTGTGGCTGGTTACGAGGAGGGTGAATCTTTTGAATTCCCCAAGAGCCTGAGTGCTGGTGGAAGAGTGGGTCTCTACTTGGCAGAGCCGCAGGGTGGGCCGAGTCACAATAATGACTCAGAGGAACAATTGTGCTGGTGACTTTATTGACTGACCACTTCAGTAAGTGAACGGAGACAATCTGGCAACAATCAACTGATAACCATCTGGAGAATGAATAAAGGCACTTTGGTGATGAGACTATTTTCCTAATAACCCATCAATGAGTAAGCAGTCCTAATCCGACAAAATTTATACACATGAATATACGTAAGAGAGAGAGAAAGAGCGGAAAGAGGAAAGAGAAAAGAGCAGAGGAGGAGATAGGAAAAGTGGAATCACCACCCTTGGATCCTGTGTTGTCGCAGAGTGCCCAGCTTGGTCAGTAGGTGGTGGGGTCAACAAAGACACATGTGGGGTGTTGCCTTTATAGTCTTTCTTACGTATGCATAACCAGTTGTTCCAGTAGTTTCTCATTTTGTCTGGCTTGTACCTGCACAGTTAGGTAAGTTCTGTCTCTGGGCAACCACAAGAGGGAGGGGGAAAGAAACGACCCACTGCCTCACCTCTGCAGAGCTGTCTCCACTTCTCCCACAGGGTATCGCACTCAAATTGTGTGAGACATCCTCTTTATCAACAGTTTCTTGTTTATGAACAGTTTGTGACAACTTCTAATTTGTGTCCTCTATATGGTGGGTTTGTCCCCTCTGTGACTGGTTTTTTCGTATGAAGGACATTGCACAAGTCCAGGCAATTTCTGCTTTCTCAGGATATCGAGGGAAGAAGGAATAATCTATAGCCTATTAAATAACATAGTCAGGTGTGGTTTCCTGTTCGTTATTGATATCTGTATTTGCAGCAGAAGAAACTTTCACAGCAAAAAGTACTAAGGATATGTCTTGGATCAAGCTGTAAGAAGACTGCATTACTTAGATCCAGGTTTCTCAGACTGTATTTCTGTGGCACTGCACTGTGGTTAATAAGCTCTGCTGATTAAAGGTGACTCTTCATATTTCAGGGAAAAACCTCCACAAGTGCCACTAAACTGCTTTCAGGGATATAAATCTATTCAGGTTCCTTTTCCCAGTCTGTACTTGTGACAATCATTATTGCACAAAAAAGATGAACACCTTTGTAGTGAACAACCAAAACTGAGAATGCCACATCAGTGCCCTAAACACACACCTTCTGCTTGCTGTCTGCCTGGCTCCATGAACCTTGCAGTGTGTTTAGCCCCGAGGCAGTCCATTGCTTAATGTGTCCTCTATTTTGAATCATCATTCTAAGATAGAACTGTCCCCAAACCTTTAGAGAAAGCCTTTATATTTAGACTTGGTCTAAGAGCCAAAAAGCTAAAAACTGTGTATGGCATTTTAATCCCGGGCACATAAGTCACTGCTGAATCTATATTTATATATATATATATATATATATATATATATATATATGTCTTGAACTGGTTTCTGTTAAGCACTCTGCCTAAGATTAAGGCATGTCAGTGTTTCACAGTACAGTTTTTTGAGGATGAAGCTGACTCAGAGATCATGCATTTCCAATTGCAGGTCTGGCTGCAAGGTTTATCAGCTTGTTTTTCTTTCCAAAACAGATTCTTCGCTTCTGTATGCACTGTAGAGCCAGAGGAGTTAATGAACTGGATTCTGTTCTGTCTTAGTACCTACCAAACTAACAGCTAAATTCTCATTTTCAAGATAATTTTGAAAGAATTATATTAAAGGCATTAACAAACAATTTGGTTAGATTTTGATGTCCCTATGTGAATTGCAAGTACTAGATATTGAGAGTTCTTAAGACAATAGATTTGAGTCTCGGATCCTAGAAATTCTCCTTGTACTCAAAACCCACAACTCCCACTTATGTGGGAAAAAAAAAAAAAAAAAAAAATTCAAGCAACTTCAAGGCAAAGACAGCACAAGTCTTCTAATGGCAGCATACTTATCTAGAACTGTTTTGTAAATTACATTTCCTAAAGTAGGAAAATGTATCCCACAATGCAAAACTACATTCAATGGCAAGGTTAAAAAAGAGTTACTGCTTTGCATAAGAAGCCCAGACGATGTTAAAGAAAAGAGATGAAAATTTTTGTGACCATGAAAAACTATTTTCTTAATAATTGCTAAATCTGTACAGTGGAGAGCTGCTAGAAATTTTCAAATACAACATGAACATCATGGTGACAATTCATCAAAACAGCTAGGCGAGACAGTTTTGTGCCCATGAAATATGCTACAAAACCATAATTATTTTTTAATTTGCTTTCTCCAAGCCTTCTTGGATGCTGTCAATATCTTTCCATACCACAGCTACACCCATCTTCCACTTCATTGCCTGTTTTAACATGCAGTAGCAGCAGTAGTTAAAATTGTTTCATTCCCTAAAATTTGTTAGATACGGTTCTTTTTCAGACCAGGAGTTGGTGTGAATCTGAACAGTCTATTCTACTTAAATGCATAGGCTTTTCCTTTAGACACCTCTCTGTGGTATCTAAAGAGGGTGGCTGCTGTTTCCCAAACACGCACATATTGTATTACTCCCCTCTAGTTAGTTATTCTTGTCTTTCACGGGTTATTACAAGACTGTCCAATTTGTGTTGTTTGGCGAGGCAAGAATGACAGCTACTTGAAACTGAGGCATGGTGGGACCATGTAAGGAATTATATGGGACCTACTTTCTTAAGTGCTCAGGTCTTTTTTGGACTGTGGTAGAAGGAGGTCTGCTAGGAAATTAAGACAAAGCCAGAGTTAGCTTAATTTCTGTCTGATTCTGATTTTTTTCTGGTTTGTTTTAATCCTCTCTGTTAGGAGGTAATAGTTGTCTTTAAAATTCTCGCAATGCAGTTTTGCGTCTTAGGCTGGGGTCAAGGGGCAGAAGGAAAATTTTCTGTAGATTGCTAAACCTAACACAGCTGCACCATATTATCTTTCCTTTTAATGCAGATTAAATTCTTTCCTATATGTATGACACTGAGCTAGTGCCACACTTGAGTTTATGAAGAGTTAAACTACTTTCCTGAAATACTTCTTTCATTTGATGACAGAGATTAAATTCAAATTACCAGGGTATTTTTGTTGCTTTTTCCTTGTAATGAGATCCATTCAATAAATCTTTGCTAAGATATTATCTAAACACCCTCGAGGCTTCTCTTTTCCAGGATCAATTTTGATTTTACCTCAAATTCCTCAGAATATTATTAAGAAAAATATGGATTTTGTTTATGATAGCAAGCTTTTGTTTTCACCCAAAGTAGAAACTACACATTTTCTTCCTTCAGATACTGGCTTATTGTATGTCTGTTCTTTAAAAAAGAATGAATTTATTTTTGAATACCACGTAAATCTGTACTTTTGAGAAAATAACAGTGAAATAACAGAATTGTAGACAGCCACATCACTTCTAAAGTCTTGCTGTTACTGTAGGACTGTTTGCTATTGTGTCTCTTCTGTGAAAATGTTTATTTCCAAGAAGCTCATGGAACTTCATGAAAGAAGGAACCAATAAAAATTAAATGAATCAAAATGAATGTTGTCCAATATTTTCTGTGTTGCTGTTGTTTGGTGAAATATTGTTATTACTGCAAGGATAGACATTTAAATTTAGTTCACTTTTACTCCTTTAGTACTCCTTTTAGATCAGTAGCTGCTTTTTCTGTTGGGATTTATCTAAAATGCCTTAATAGCATTACTGCCCCTGCAACTTGGGCTAGTATCTTCAGTTTTCCATATCTGAGTTTCTCTTATTTCATTTTGAAAAACAAACAAAAAATGGAAAATGAAGAATACAACCTTGATTATTGTGTCTCTGGGTGAAGTAAGAAGAGAACAAACAACCTGAATGGTCTCCACTGCTGGGTAAATGGTATTTAGAGGTATTTTGCTGAGAAAATACCTGATCATGCGATGCTGTAGTATGCTTCTAAATTTTGAAGTGAAAGGGCTCACTCAAGTACAAAAGTGCATTTTACAAAGATTATAGTAGTATCTTTCCCTGGTTTTCTTCTTTTCTGCAGACGTAAAGATGACTGTTTTTTCTTCCCTCCTTTTGAAACAGTTTAGTTTCTCAAGTTAGCCTGCCTGCGGTATGAGCAGATCAAGCGTCTCAAGTTGGAATATCAGAACTGTATTTTACTGGTGGTATTGGCATGACTAAGTGCTTTGAACAGAAAATAACACTGACTGATACAGCAATAGATGTTGGCCTGAAATATCTGCGCCTACACTGTCAATCTGGAAAGCTACTACAACCACAAATTGCACTATATGCAGCAAGTTCTGGAGAATCCAGGAGCCTTGAATAAGGGAGGTAAATAGCCACAGTCCAAAGTGAGGAGAGGCCTGTATATATGTATATATATGTTCATGTGAAATATCCCTGCTATTTCAGCCTGCAGGTTCAGTGCTAGTTTCCAGCAGTAATGTTTTGATAATGGGTTAATAGAGGTTGTTATGATGGAAATGTAATTAATTAAATTGATAAGAGGAGGGAAGGGGGTGCCTATTCTACCCTATTCATTCAAAAGTGAGCAGTCTCTTGTGGATGCTATCTTCATTTACCTCCAACAGTTCAATTAATCTTAATCAGACTTGTTTATTAGGAGATTTGAGTATGTGTATTTCGCATTGAAGCGTTTTGGGTTCTCCTGTCCAAACAGACTGAAAAAGAAGTGCCATCAATTCAATGATGTAGGGAAGTAGGAAATGAAGACTCTTTAAGCAGTATGTAGACAATGTGTGATTGTAGAGATGCATTACACCTTTAAATCTTTACCATTTCTAACGGAGCAGATGAAATTCCTTCTTGAAGTCACTCTGTAAACAGAAGCAATGCAGAGAATATATTAGACCCCGTATCTCCATGACAGCGCCTGTATTAAAAATGGATGGACAGCTTCCGAGTACCCATTGTTTGCTGTCACCACAGATAGGATTCGGCAAATGAAACAGCTAATTAGATTTTCGTAATCCTGTCGTCATTGTTTGAAAGGTGACACTTTGCTTGAATTTCTCATGTGGATCTCTTCACACTAGGAAGGAATACTTTCCTCTGGCCAATTTGGCTCTTGTCACTTTGCTGGAATGGCAGTTCCCTCTGTTGGTGTAATGAAATCACTGCCTTCCCAAACACAACTATGTCACTCAGCATTTACATAGAAAAGAATAAGAAAATGAGGATCCGATTAGTCAAATAGGCCTATGTTCAAAATCCATTTCTGAAATCAAATAGTGGAATTGAATTGTGTTCATAATGGAAGAATTACTTAGGTATTATTACAAACTGTGTTACATATTCATTGACTTGCTGAATGTGCATGGATTTGCCAGGCATTCTCCACTCCCCGTTCCTCGTTTCTATCCAGTGCAGATGCAGAGACGGGATAAAAAAACAAGTTAAAAGCCGTCTAAATTAAGGAGTGATTAAGACAAATTTGGGTGAATGTTGAATGTTAATCTCACAGGCCACATTCTCCTGCAAAGTAAGAAGGTGCAACTTTCACTGACTTCAGCAGTGCATCGTGATGAGACTAATTCATGAGAGAATGTAGTCTTTGAAGCTTAACTGAGTTGTGTGCTGGGTTTTTTTTTTTTGAAAGCCTCCTTGCTAATAGTGTTTCTGCTGCTATTGATTTCTAATGGGATATGGGAGCTTTATTCCCTTAGAGATTATTATAAAATCCCTGCAGTTAGAGAAACAAAACTACGCTGACCAGGAAAGCTGTATTAATTGGTAACTCAATATAGTTTGACCCATATCATCTGCATTTTTACCCGGGTGGTCCCCTGCCATCTGTGGGGCTCTGAGTTCTGTCCGCAAGAATCTCACTAGGCAGCTCAAATTATACTCAGAATTTGTTTAAGAGAGTTTAGGTTTAGTATGTTAAAATAATGAAGTTGAGTCAATCAGCATGCAAATTACAAACCTTCAGGGTAGGTACAGTTTGTTGAACACCTTTGCGATGTCAAAAACATTCTCCAGATTTATATAGGGTAATAAATGCTGTAATGTAACTGAAAACGTTTGTATGAATCTGTATGTGACCAGACTATAGGTTTACTTGATAAAGTATGTTGTCTGCTACTATTTTATTGACTTCACAGGCCTATTCAGTTTAAATACTTAAATGATATATATGAATATCCAGTGTTTGTTTAGCATTTCTAAATACAGAATCTCAAGGGTTTAATGCATAGTCTGTCTCACTACATCGCTGTTGTAGTAGATGCCATGTCCGCAGTATTGCTAGGCAAACTTCAGTAAACAAACAAGTCTTAAGTCAAGTCAGAGGCCAAACAGGATTAGAAACTGGAGCTCCTAGCTGAGCTCTAGCAGTTAGTGAGCCTGTTTTATCAGCTAATTTTCATGGTATGTGTGTCAGACTACTTTGATTTTTTTTTGTTTGTTTGTTTGTTTGTTTGTTTTTCTTATATCACAAGAGCTGTGGTTTGGGGGAACTTGGATTTAATGTTGAGGCAAGGGTACTATTACCTTCAGTTCTTATTTTAAGTGAGAAGACAACAGTTTTCTGTCATCAGATGTGAACCACAGAACTAGCACCCTTAAAAAAGAGAGGAAAAGAAAGGCTAATTGCAAAGGACACTCGGAAAATGTTTCAAACTTTTCACAGTGGATTCTATTTCTGTAAAATTTCATCAAATTTTAGCTCTCCTTTTCATGAGTTTTCTTTTCCATTGCCATTCTTTGTCTGCCTTATGTATATTTAGAACTTAGCTGAATAAATGTTTCTTCAGATGCTGTCATCCACATTTTGTATAACTGAGATGTTCCGTTTTCAGAATACATCTGAAATGGAGTAAATTACATGGGACACAACTGCTTTCACATCACTGTTAGAAGCCTGCTGCTCTTTTTTATGGATCTTTCAGTGTTTAAACATTGTACTTAGAGTGTATATCTAAGAGAATGTGTCTCCTACATTTGAGTTTCTCTTGTTTTTATAAATTGTCAAGAAGCTTTTGGAAAAAGCTTTTTTAAATAAAGTAATATTTACTTTTACAAGAGAAACTGGCAACTTTTGATCATAATCTTTTAGTGGTTATTTTGAAAAACAGTTCTTTTTTGGTGCTGAAAACATTTGTTTTCATTTTTCTGTTGCTGATATTGGAATACTTTCCTTTTTGAAAAGAAAAATGACTCAAATAGAGTAAGATTAATTTCTGCAAAATACTTTATAGATGTTCTTACTTAAAGGGGCACTTTTTAGCATGTATTGGACATGTCAGGATTTCAAAGATGCTAAAAAGGGCGAATTCTACATTTTTGTTGGGGATGTTGGTTCATTTTAAAATATGGATATTTGTTTACTACAAAGTAGAAAAAAAATAATTTCACATTCTTCTTGAGTTTTGAAGTATTAATGAGTTTGGTCACTATAGACACAATGTCAGTCCTCTTCATAACATAATTTTAATTTAAAATCCTCTAAATTATCTAGCCTTTCTTAATAGTTATTCATTATTAGTGATAATTACATGCAAAGAAAGTTGTTTGTCTGCTCGTGCTGCTTACTATCCACCAGAAAGCATAATCCTTTTTTTGTGGACAACTTTGGAGATCATAATTATTTCATACCTGGGTCTTAGAAACTGGGGGAAAAAGACACTCTTAAGCCTTGTGTGAAAATAATGAGTTTACTTAGAGTTACTTTTCAAAGCTTCAGTTGTCTGAGACATCGGTATATCCTGTAAAAGATGTTCATCTGCTCAGTCCACAAGCGTGTGTGTGAATGGGTGTGCTGGGTTTGAGTGGCAGGGTTTTTGGTAGCGGCAGAAGGAGCTACAGCTGTTGTGCCTTGTAAGAAGATTCTTGAAAGCTCCCCTGGCTCCGTGTTGGACTCACCTCTGGCCAAGGTTGAACCAGTTAGTGAGAGTTGCCACGCCTCTGTGATAACATATTTAAGAAGAGGAAACCTGGGCAGGGCAGGACTCTGTGAGGAGTTGTTATGTGAGGGACACCTCTGCGAACACCGAGGTCAGTGGAAGGAAGGAGAAGGAAGGGGAGGAGGTGTGCTAAAGAAGAGAGCTCCCCTGTATCCCATGGTGAGAGGGCCCATGATAGTCACTGGAGGAGCAGAGATTCGCTTGCAGCATGTGGAGGACCCCCAGGACCCTATGGGAAGAAGCAGTCCCCGCTGTTGTAGGTCAGCACCGGGAGGACTGCGACACGCAGAGGTGACCCACACTGGAGCGTCTTGAAAAGAATGCATCCCATGGGGAGGACTCACGACTGAGAAAGTTTGTGGACTCCTCTCTCCTGTGAAAGGGATGCCATGTGGAGCAGAGGGAACAATGCAGAAGAGTGCTTCCACCCCACCTTGCAGAAAGACTGACTGCACCCCCCATCCCCTGCCCCTGTGCTGTTGGGGAAGGAGGTAGAGATATCAGAAATAAAACTGAGCCCAGGAAGAAGAGACGGGTGGGAGGAGGGGTTTTTTTAAAGATATGGTAATGCCTCTCACTGTCCCATTCTGTCTGTTAAGTGTTGGTTCTGTTAGTGTTTGAATTCAAGTGATGTTCTTGTTTTTCTTCCCTTAATGAGTCTGTCTTTTGACTATGACGATAATGGGTGAGAGACCCCTTTCTCTCCTTATCTCAATTCCCGAATTTTTGATTTTTTTTCTTCTCCTTTTCGGGGCTGGAGGGGAAGGGGTGAGTGAACAAGTGCATGGTGCTTAGTTGCTTTATAGGCTCAAACCACAACAATGATTTACTGTAATAAGTGTGTGGAAGAGTGCTGATCTAGTTATGGTACACAAAGCAAAACTCAGCAATAAAAAAAAAAACAAAAAACAAAAAAACCCCAACAAACAAAATAATGACACAAGATGGGGCACAAAAATAACGGCCCAAACAGTATATTATCTTACAGTGGAACTATAACTGACTGACAGAGAATAGTTTTGATCTTCCTGGGTACCTCATGAAACTGATACGAGCTAGCCTGACTGAGAAGTCTGGGAAAGAGAGAAACAGATCCCTGAACATCTGGACCAAGTAGTGGTAGCTTTTCTTCCCCTCTGTAACTATTGTCCTTCTGTTAATATGGTATTCTTCCCCCATGGTTCCAGTGTAAATGTAATGGTATGCAACTACATGTCTTTCCCAATTCAGTAGCTGATAGAAGTTCAAATACATTTACATGCTTCAAAAGTCAGGTACTGTATTTTCAAACTTACAGCTTATCTAGCTTATCTAAAGTGACGGGAATATTAAGCTTCATATGTAACGGTTTCAGTTCAACCAGGGCAAATTTTGGTATTGCTGTTCATACTGACTGAGGCTATGCATTCTAGCAGACAGCACCTAATGGTAATTTTGTCTCTGTAAGAAATCATATCTTTTATTTAAAATAAAGTGATAGATTTCAGTCTGTTAATTTACCAATCATTTGTATCACCAGGATTCATTACAGACAGTGTGCTTAAAGACTAGAAACTGGTGAAATTAAAAACCAAATAATTTAAAAATTAGAACTTTCTGGTTCAGTTTTAATTTCCATATCTATGATTTTGAAAAATATCTAATGACTTTGGTGATAAGGATGAAATTTCTTTCTGTAGGCCCAACATATCTCTCAATAAGCAATCTTCATTCCACTTTGATTTCTTCATTTCTTCAGAAAAATAGCCAGCTAAATTGCAGCTTTTCTATCAGTGATAGTAATTTGACAAGAATACAGAGCTCAATTTAAGCTTTGAGTGTAGTTAGTGGCTAAGACAGCAAAAAGAATCCTCCACTGAAAATAAGCATACTTGATTTGTGGTTGCTGAAATGATTAATGTTAAACCTCATAATACATTTTTCTTAACAGAGTGACTTTTAAAACAATCAACATTTAAAAAAACAGTTAAGCTTGTCAATTAAAGCATATTAACATCAATTTTACTTTAGCAGAACCAATAGTTCATTTCAATTTAATTTTATTTATAACCTACTTAAGCTGAATATATGTAAGTGGAAAAGCAACAGCAAAATGAGTAGGTTTTGCTTAAAAAATAGATATATATATATATAAATAGTAAGTATTTGACTTGTAAGAGCATTTAATGTTTGCTGTCAGAACTAGAATCATAGAATTATGGAATGATTTTTGTTGGAAGGGACCTTAAAGCCCATCCAGTCCCACCCCCCTGCCCTGGGCAGGGTCACCTTCCACCAGCCCAGGCTGCCCAAAGCCCCGTCCAGCCTGGCCTTGAACCCTGCCAGGGAGGGGGCAGCCACAGCTGCTCTGGGCAGCCTGTGCCAGGGCCTCACCCCCCTCACAGGGAAGAATTTCTTCCTTACATCTAATCTAAATCTACCCTTTAAAACTGTTATCCCTCATCCTGTCTCTACACTTTCTGATAAACAGTCCCTCTCCATCTTTCTTGTAGGCCCCCTTTAAGTAGTGGAAGGTCACTGGAAGGTCTCCTCACCTTCTCTTCTCCAGCTGAACCCCCCCAACTCTCTCAGCCTGTCCTCACAGGGGGTGCTCCAGCATCTTCGTGGCCTCCTCTGGCCCCACTCAAGCAGGTCCGTGTCCTTCTGCTGTTGGTGCCCCCAGAGCTGGACCCAGCACTGCAGGGGGGTCTCACAAGAGTGGAGTAGAGGGGGAGAATCCCCCCCCTCTCCTTGTTGGCCACAATTCTCTGGGTGCAGCCCAGGGTACGGTTGGCTTTCTGGGCTGTGAGCGCACATTGCTGGATCATGGTCAGTTTTCCATCCACTGATACCCCCAAGTCCTTCTCCTTGGGGCTGCTCTCAATCCACTCATCACCCAACCTGCGTTTGTGCTTGAAATTTCCCTGACCCATGTGCAGGACCTTTCACTTGGCCTTGTTGAACTCCATGAGATTTGCACAGGCTCATCTCTAAGCCTGTCTGAATCCGTCTGGATGGCACATCCCTTCCCTCCAGCATATCAACTGCATCACACAGCTTGGAGTCATTGCAAACTTGCTGAGAGTGCAGTCGATCCCACTGTCTGTGTTACCAAGAAAGATGTTAAAAATGTGAAAAGAGTGATGTAAAAATGGATTGAAAAAGATCTACATGGGGATGAAATCTAGCTGTGTTAAACTTACTGGTGAACCACAAGAGGAGCCTCTTCCTCATTAAGTTTTATTACCAATAATATAAAATAAAAAGGGTATTCTGAAGAGTTTGTCTAAACAAAAGTGATATGAAAAAACTGCTAGGCAATGAAAATGACAGCGTTGGTGGTATAACCACCCTACATAACATTCAGCATGTGTAGTTTGATGTTTCTGAATAGACCGTTTCCTAATGTTAAAAGTTCTGTGCAGACCTGTACCGTCCTGGTGGCCTCTGAGTGTTCTTTCACATGCCAGTACCAGCAGTTGCTTCTCTTCATGCAGTTTCCATTATTTGATCACTTGTCTGATTTTTCTTTTGTATATGCCAATCCCCAAACACACATTCACTAACCAGCTGTTGAGCAAATTACCTGACTGATGGTCATACAGTCCAAGGCTCTAAAACAAGTACTAGATGGGGTACATATTTTTTTGTAATAAAGCCACCCATCATCCAGCTCTGCAAAGCGTGGAGTATTTCTGTCACAGCAAAGATGCCAGTGTGGTGTTGCCTGAGAATCACATTCATTGTGATCTTGTACTCATGAAAGCTAGATTTGGAGGAAAATTTAGCTTATTGTCATTGCTTAGTGTCCTGAAATTGCCTTACAGAGGCAGGACTTGGGAGGACTGATGTAAAATGGAGGGGAGACAAGTCTCAGGAATTCATGTGCTCTCTGTTATTTCACAGAAAGATAGCAATGATTATCATTTAGTCTTCTCCTTTGTTTCCTGTAATTTATGCAAGTAAATGGAAGAAATTTAATATATCTGTTGTCAAATGTAGTTAATAGCTACTGACATGTCCTTCAGCAACCAAAGTCATTCTGTTACACATCAGCTTGGTCCAGAAAAACAGTCCAAAAGTCAGCAGTGCTTCAGAGCACCGATGACTGAAAATCCTGGTAGTAAAATTAATTCACATTATATGTGTCATCACTTCTGCTAAGGTGCTTATGGTACCATTTCAGACATTAATTTAAAATCATTAGATTAGGAGTCCAGATCAGTCCATATTGTGATTTCTCACTGAAATGACATAAAGGAGGAATGGAAAAACAAGCGAACAATAAAAAAAAAAAAAAAACAGTGGCCTTGCAAGTTTTGTGTTTTATTGTGTGAGATCTGTGGCTGTGTCACCTAGGAAAAAAGGTGGCTATTGCCCTTATAACCTACTTCAGAAACTCAGCAAATTCTGTTGACCTTTAGGCACTGGGTGATAGCTAAATATATTCAGAGTTAACCCTGTGTTCTCTCTTGTTCTCAGTTTCCTGGGGTTATTTGACTTCTTGATTTCACAGAGATTTTGAAGAGTGTTTATTATCTCTACCTTAAGCATCTGTTATGGTGATTAATATTTATTTCCCAAGAACTCTTAGAGGTGGTTTAAGAAGGAAGTGTTAATGGCACAGGAGCAGGCGGTCCCCAGGTGCTGTAAGAGAAGCCAGCAACAGAGAAGAGCACCCTGGCTGAACAGGGAGCTTTGGCTGCAACTCGGGGAGAAAAGGAGAGTTTTTTATGTTGGAAGAAGAAGGGGCTAGCCACACACAGTGATTGAAAAGAGGCTGTGAGGCTATGCAGGGTGGAAATCAGGAGGGCTAAAGCCCAGCTAGAAACTAAACTGGCTTCAGCAAATCAAGGACAAGAAGAAATGTTTCTATAAGTATGTGAGCAGCAAAAGAAAGACCAGGGAGAGCCTCCATCCCCTGCTAGATACAGGAGGAAACATGGCAATAAGTGATGAGGAAAAGGCTGAGGTGCTTAATGTCTTCTTTGCCTCAGTCTTTAATAACAAGACCAGTTGTACTGAGGGAATCCAGCCTCCTCAGCCAGAAGACAGAGACTGGGAGAACGACCCCCCTGCATTCCAGGAGGAGACAGTCAGTGACCTGCTGCATCACACAGACACACCCAAGTCTATGGGACTGGATGGGATACACCCGAGGGTGCTGAAGGAGCTGGCTGCTGCTTTTCATCATTTACCAGCGGTCCTGGCTGACTGGGGAGGTCCTGACAGATTGGAAATTGACCAATGTGACGCCCATCTATAAGAAGGGTCAGAAGGATGATCCGGCAAATTACAGGCCTGTCAGCTTGACTTCGGTGCTCGGGAAGCTGATGGAGCAGCTCAACCTGAGTACTATCACACAACACATGAGGGACAACAGATGCTCAGGCCCAGTCAGCATGGGTTTATGAAAGGCAGGTCCTGCTTGACAAACCTGATCTCCTTCTACAACAGGACAACCTGCTTATTGGATGAGGGAAAGGCTGTGGATGTTGTCTACATTGACTTTAGCAAGGCCTTTGACACCACAACATTCTCCTGGTGAAACTGTCTGCTCGTGGCTTGGACGGGCACACGCTTTGTTGGATAAAAAACTGTCTGGATGGCCTGGCCCAAAGAGTTGTGGTGAATGGAGTTAAATCCAGCTGGCGGCCGGTCATGAGTGGTGTCCCCCAGGACTCAGTTTTGGGGCCACTTCTGTTTAACATCTCCATTGATGATCTGGACGAGGGGATCAAGTACACCCTCAGTCAGTTTGCAGATGACACCCAGTTGTGTGGGAGTGCTGCTCTGCTCGAGGGTAGGGAGGTTCTGCAGAGAGACCTGGACAGGCTGGAGCCATGGGCTGAGGCCAACTGGAGGAGTTTCACTAAGGGCAAATGCCGGGGGCTGCCCTTGGGCCACAACAACCCCCAGCAGCGCTACAGGCTTGGGGAGGAGTGGCTGGAGAGCTGCCAGGCAGAGAGGGACCTGGGGGGTGATTGACAGTCGGCTGAACAGGAGCCAGCAGTGTGCCCAGGGGGCCAAGAAGGCCAATGGCATCCTGGCTTGTGTCAGCAATAGCGTGGCCAGCAGGGACAGGGAAGGGATCTGACCCCTGTACTTGGCACTGGTGAGGCCGCACCTCAATGAGTGGGTTCAGTTTTGGGCCCCTCACCCCAAAAAGGCCATTGAATGACTTGAGCGTGGCCAGAGAAGGGCAACGGAGCTGGTGCAGGGTCTGGAGCACAGGTCTGCTGGGGAGCGGCTGAGGGAACTGGGGGGGGTTTAGTCTGGAGAAGAGGAGGCTGAGGGGAGACCTCCTGGCCCTCTACAGCTCCCTGACAGGAGGGTGCAGAGAGGGGGGATGAGTCTCTTTAACCAAGTAATAAGTGATAGAATAAGAGAGAATGGCCTCAAATTGCACCGCGGAAGGTTTAGACTAGATTATTAGGAAGCATTTCTTTGCAGAAGGGGTTGCTGGGCGTTGGAATGGGCTGTCCAGGGCAGGGATGGAGTCCCCATCCCTGGAGGGGTTGAAGAGTAGAGTCAACTTATTGCTGAGGGATCTGGTGGAGTTGGGAACTGTTAATGTTGGGTTGATGGTTGGACTGGATGATCTTCAAGGTCTTTTCCAACCTAGACAATTCTGTGATTCTGTGAATAAACATGAGGAGCTAGAGATGTACTCACATCTGCAGGGCTATGATTTTATTGGCATCAAAGAAACGTGGTACAATGGGTCCTATGACTGAAGCGTTGGAATGGAAGGGTACAGGCTCTTTATGAAGGACAGGCAGGGGAGACAAGGAAGGGGTGTTGCCCTCTATGTCAGCGACCAGCTGGAGTGCAGAGCAATCTGCCTGGGGATGGGTGAGGAGCTGACCAGGAGCTTATGGGTCTCTTTCGCAGAGAAGGCAGGAACAGATGTTATAGTGGGAGTCTGCTACACATCACCTGACCAGGAGGACTGAGCAGATGAGGCCCTCTATGGACAGATAGGAGCAGCCTCACATTCACAGTCCCTGGTCCTCATGGGGGACTTCAGCCACCCTGATATCTGCTGGAGGGACAACACAGCAGGGCATAAGCCATCCATGAGGTTCCTGGAATTGTGGTTGAAAACTTCTTTCTGCAAGTGACAGAGGTGTGGCTGACACACTCGAGGGAAGGGATGCTGTCCAGAGGGACCTTGGCAGGCTGGAGAGGTGGGACTGTGCAAATCTCATGACTGTGAGGGTGGTGAGGCCCTGGCACAGGTTTCCCAGAGCAGCTGTGGCTGCCCTCTCCCTGGAGGTGTTCCAGGCCAGGCTGGAAGGGGCTTTGGGCAGCCTGGGCTGGTGGAAGGTGTCCCTGACCATGGCAGGGGGTTGGAACTAAATGATCTTTAAGGTCCCTTCTGACCCAAACCACTCTGTGATTTCATGATTCTATGACACTATTAATTTTGCTTTGCAACTCAGCAGAGGAAGATCTGCTTCGACATAATTCCTAACA